>NC_083718.1:32623112-33224983 GCF_028564815.1 Eubalaena glacialis
GAGATGTGGGAAAAGGTTGTCTATGACTGTCCTGGAGACCTGAACATCTGAGCTAGCATGAGGGTCAGCATGGCTGGAGGCTAACTTGAAGTAGGGAGGGGATGGAAGTAGAGCTAGAAAGGTGGAAGGGGACCAGGGTGTGAACACGTTGCCTTTGACCAGGGAAAGGTCCCAAGAAGTTGACCCCATTCCACCCTCGCCCAGGCATCTTGGGATAGTGGAGAACAGACCTGAGGTCCCACGAGGAACATCATCCCAGGACAGGAGAAATTTCTAGAAACCTAGCCTTCATTTTGTCATTGGTTAAGGGGTCATGGCCTGTAGGATTGTAACTCAAAGGACATGTGAGTATGGAGGCCCCCTGCTGCTGGCTTTTTAAAAAAAACTACAAAAGAACAGCTTTTCTTTTGATTTCTTAAAATTCAATTGCAAAATTTAGAAAACCCCACTCCATCACAAGGGGATAAAAGTAGGAAGACTTGGTGCTTTCTGCGGAACATTGTAATTCGGGAGTGAAAATTTCATCTCATCATCCAGCCATCTCTTTCTATGAGCCAGAGGTCAGCAGCCCCAAGGCCAGTGCAATGCTTCATTCTAGGGCCTTCTAGAGTATGATCCTGGCCCAGAGTTCTTGCTGGTCTCCAGGCTCTGCCTGGTCCCATGCTTGAATCAGCCAACATCATTGTCCTCCAGATGCCAGGGCAGCTGCCTGTTGATATTTACCTCTCACCTCCTTGGCTTGGCACACAAGGCCAGGCAAGGTCTCTGGCCAACTTCACCATTCTTTTCCCCATGTCCCTTGTGCTCCATACACACTAAATGTCTCACCATATTCCAGAACGAGCAGCCCTTTCTTTCTTTTTTTTAATTGAAGTACAGTTGATTTACAATGTTGTGCTAGTTTCAGGTGTACAGCAAAGTGATTCAGATATATAAATATATATATGTGTGTGTATATATATATATTCTTTTTCAGATTCTTTTCCCTTATAAGTTATTACAAAATATTGAGTATAGTTCCCTGTGCTATACAGTAGGTCCTTGTTGGTTATCTATTTTATTTATAGAGGTGTGTATATGTTAATCCCAAACTCCTAATTTATCCCTGCCTCCCTTTCCCCCTTTGGTAACCACGTTTGTTTTCTATGTCTATGGGTCTATTTCTGTTCTGTAAATAAGTTCATTTGTATCATTTTTTTAGATTCCACCTATAAGCAGTATCATATGATATTTGTTTTTCTCTGTCTAGCTTACTTCACTTAGTATGATAATCTCTAGGTCCATCCATGTTGCTGCAAATGGCATTATTTCATTCTTTTTTATGGCTGAATACACAATATTCCATTGTGTATATATACCACATCTTCTTTACCCATTCATCTGTCGATGGACACTTAGGCTGCTTCCATGTCTTCGCTATTGTAAATAGTGCTGCAATGAACATTGGGGTGTATGTATCTTTTCAAATTATAGTTTTCTCCGGACCAGCAGCCCTTTCATAATGCTTAAAATCTCCTTTGCATCTGCATATGGATCTGATCACTGTCACTCTCACCTCCTTTCCCTTGTCCCCAACCCCCCCGCCAAAACACACACACACACATACACCCCCAACTCACGCTCTCCCTGGCAAACTCCTACTCACTCTTCAAGTTCAGTCATGTGTCACGGTTCTCAGTGAAACCACCCTCAGCTACCCTCTTCTCCCCCACGTAGTAAATCACGTTCTCTTTGAAGTCTTACAGCACTTCTCCTTCATCCTTTAATAGCACTGTCTTGTTGTGCAGTAAAATATCTGATGATGCGTCTGTGACTCCCAAGGAAAGTAGGCTCCTTGGAGGCAGTGCTGGAGACGTACACATCTCTAGCCTTAGCACTCAGCGTAAAGTCTAGTTCCTAGAACCACTGTTTGTTGATGGTCTCCACCACTCAGTTGGAAGCTCAGTGGGGTAAGGACTTTCTTTGTCTTGTTTGGTGCTGTAGCCTCTGCATAGCCAAGATGGTGCCTGGTATATAGAAGGCACTCGATAAAAATTGGTTGAATGAATTGAATTTTAATCAACTCAAGACAATGTGGTGAAATAAAAGACTTGGCCAAGTTGTTTGAGTTTCTTGAAAATTTATTTATTTGGGGATTATCATGACTTCAAATGTGTATTGAGTACATGCCCAGTTTTTTTGCACAAGCTGTGAGACATATGAAGATAAACAAGAAGCTTATAGATACGTGGGATGGGGGATAAAATGTTTATAAAAACAATACTCACACAAGGTAAGAAACAATAAGTGCTGTGGAAGAGGGCAAATAAAGTACTATGGGAACCCAAGAGAGAGACTTCTTCCATCAGATTGGTCAATGGTCTTCATGGAGGACAAGCTATTTGACTTGGGATACCATTTACGATATTTTCCCAGTGTGACCCTGGCAGCCACATGACCCTGGTCCTGGATGTAGCTGATTGGAGGGTGGCCACTTGCCCTGTGTCCCAGGAACTGGGATGGGAGACTTTAGAGCACTAACCAGTGTTTGCTGGTCCCTTGAATTAAAGACAAATAGTCTCCAGAGCGGTGTAGTTTTGGCCTTTTGCAGACTGCTCAGAGGTTCAGAGAAAACTGGTCTGGGGAGAGAACAGAATGCAGGGGCACCAAGAAAAGCAGAAAGGGGTGGTCGTGTGGCCTCAGTAAGCAAAAGGTGGAAGCCTGACTTTCTGATGACTTTTGTTCCTGGTTCCTGCCCTTGGTGACCTGCAGCAGCTCCTGCCCATGGATATTCTGAGACATCCCAGGCTCCTTACGATAAATACCTCCCTTTTGCTTCAGCTAGCCAAACTGTGTCACTGTGGCCAAACTTTGGTGAAGTCTGTGAAGATGTGAAGAAATGGGCCACGGCCAGGATGGGGCTACTGGAGAAGGGGTGTGAGCAGAGAGCTTATTGACCTTCATGTCACTCCACACTCCCTCACTCCCCTCAGCATCTCTCATCCAGGGGCCCTCCCCCTCCTCTAAACCTGGCCAGCAGCCCAGCAGCCAGGGACTGGCATGGCCCAGGCAAAGGTGGCCTAGGCGATGTACGGGTATCTGGAAGCCCAGTCTTCCAGACCCCTAGAATAAACTGTGTATGCCTGGTCCCAGACAGTGACTCTACATCCAAGATCCCCATAACAGAAGCGACTCATCCCATGGAACAGAGTTCAGAAGTGTTTGCACACACGCATGCTTACACACATCCACACGTGTCCATGGTAAGGACACATAGACTCGTACATAAATGCTCCCTCTGTATGTCTTCTTGGAATCCTATGAGTGCACGCAACCATCTATCTATGGAGAAAAATCATAGAGAGTCATCATTACAAAGAAAGTAGACTCAGCTCCCACCCTCTGGTGGCTTTGAGGTCTGCAAAAGTGTTCACACAGCAACCCCTTTACAAAAACTTAACCCAGCTACTCAGAGGTGAATCACGCCTTCAGTCAAGGTTCGTACTGTGTGGGAGGGCTCCACGAGGAAAAGAAGGGTCTGTGGTGTTTCTCAGGGGGGGTTGTGGGACTCTGACATTTGGCCGATCAGGTGCGGGAGGGGCAAGCCAGGTTTGATGGGGGCCCTGAGGCATATACAATTGGAGAGAGTGCTCTCTTTAAGGACAGAAAAACATACATACATACATACATATATGTAATTACTAATATTAAAACTAGGTCCAGGGCTTTGGAAATGGCTGGTGCAAGTGAGAGACACTGAAGCTTTAGTTTGGGGCATGCGGGAGCTCAAACTTAAACTTCTTTCCTTTCTTCTGTCCTTGTCATCTCCATACCAGCTGAAGTCCCCAGAGGACTGTGGTTCCACGAATGTAGCATATAGCACTTCCCTCATGAAGGTGATGCCTGGGTTGTGACGGGCCTTGGACAAGTCCCCTGCAGGCTATAGGGAGGGTGAGCCTGGAGGGAACACCTAGCCAGGTGAAGAACACCAGCAAGGCAGCTTGAGAGGGAGAGAAATGAGCCATTTTTCTCCCATTCTTGTGGCTCCTCTAACCCAGCAGTTGCCAGACTTTTTCAGCTTGATCCCTTTACTTCTATCTCTCGCAGATCATCGCCCTTCCTCAGCCCGCCGGACACAAAATCCCTTTCTATGGAGGGTCCAGGGGGGCGAGGGGAACTCACCATCCATCTTGCAATTCCACCTCGAGCCGTGGTCTAGGGACGCAACGCAGCTGAGAACGTGAGCTTGGAGTCAGGCTGCCTGGGCTTGAATCACAGCCTTTTCTTAGCTGAGTGACCAAGTTATTTCAACTTTCTCTCTAACTTCCAGTTTCCTCTCTGTAAAATTGAGATAAAAATAGACTCCACCTCTTAGAGTTATTGTGCAAATAATTCAAGACAAATGTCTAACGCAGTAAATGCTTGTCAGGTTGACTCCCATGCACCGTAACTCGTCAGCACTGCAGGCCAACAACAGTTGCACTTGAACGCTCTGGGCCCCCGACTTTCGTGAAGATTGTGCCCTCTTGTTGGAGAAGTCTCTTCCCTCGCCCCTCTCTCTGAAGACCTTAAATCATTTCTCAGAGGTACTGTCTTGGAGCAATAGTCAAGGAACTTAAGACAATTCTCCCCATTTTACAGCTCACTGAGGTAAGGCCCAGTGCTGCTAAGGGCAGGGCCAAAGCTTCAGAAAAAGCAAAAGCATGTCTACAAGTAAAACCAAAACCCCATGGCCCCTTAATATGATTCTCTGGACTGGGAAGCAGGTGAGGACTGTCCCCATGGAAGCTTTGACTCTGCCTGGAACCCAGCTGGAGGGGCAGGGGTAGGCAGCAAGTGGTCCAGGGGAAGTCACCTGTCCCCATAGCCTGCAGCAGGTGTGTTCTGTTTCCTCCTTCAGCTCTGACACAGCACAGCCAAACATAGCAGGTTCTGGGTTCCCTGAGCCTTGATCAGCCCCTAGCTCTGCCACCGGTTTGCTCTGAGATTCAGTGCTTTTGTCTCTAAAGTCAGAGATTGGGCTTGATGACATCCAAGTTTCTTAAACCTCTCCAGAAATTGCTTCATCTCAAAGTCACTTGGAGAAAGAGTGAGAGCCCATACCCCAAAATGTTGCACTTCCTACAAACTATTACACCATCTCTGGGCCCTCATCATGCCCCAGAGAGCTCTGATCCCTGAGGGCATATGGCTTGAAATGGCCAGCTGCCGTCATCTTTTGGCAGTGTTTGTGAGTGACAGCAGTGGGTCTGGAAGTGGTAGCAGGAAGATTGCTTAGGAATTTGAGCAAGGAAAATAAAACAGGGAACTGTGGTGCTTCAAGTTGGAGGGCAATTTTTCAATTAATATTTTTTTAAGGCACATAGTACAGACACCTACCCATTCCTATATTGGCGGGAAAAACACAGTGAGGGACTCAGAATCAAATTACAGTAGCAGAAATGTAGTCGTTTGCAAGAATAGCTGAACTTTCTGAGGTGTGCAATGCTGAAATGGGTGACCGCAGGTAAAAGTGGAGCTCTTTGGTGCCTCTGACTTCCATGCCTTCTGGAAGGATGGAACATCATGTAGAATATGATCCTTACCCCACCCAGCCCCCACCATGGATTCCCTTCCTTCCTGAGAATTCTAGAATTCTACATGGGTTGAGCAAGAAAGTACAAAGGAGGATTGACTTGGCAAAAGGAACAGGTTTGGCAATGAATGTGTCACAGTCTGACCACAGACAAGTTACTTAACTTTGACCATTAAGTAAAAATCGAGGATGTTCACATCCTGTCCGGCAACAAAGCCTCTGCACTGTAGCGGGTGGGCCCTGACCCTTAGAGGTTGACCTCAGTGTAGGAGTCAGGGAACGTTCTTCTTCCTCGAAGTTTTACCCAGCCTCACCCTCAGCACAAAGAGTCTTTGTGACCTGGGTCATCAGGCAATGCTACCCACCTCCTGGACTGTGAACTTCCCTGGGCTTGTAGCCCTGAGCTGGACGAAGGGTGATGATCCGCAGGAAGAACATGATGCCTTTCAAGGGCCCCTAGAATGATGGGGGAAGCAAGCCAATGGACTCTACCCCCCAGGAGCTGCAAGACTAATGAGGATGATAAAGAACACATTGAAATAATCCTACAGGAGCTCATGGAGAAAAAAAACAACACTAGGTGAAAATTAACATAGCTCGAGCCACCCACCTAATAAAGGATGGAGAATGAACTGAATTAATCAGAGAAGGCTTCTTGGAGAAGGTGAGTTTTAAGACTGGTAGTAGAAGGAATAAGGAGAAAGAGGCATTGATTCAGACACAATGGATAGAATGAGAGTGGGTTGTGGGGAATAACCTGAGGGAGGTCTCTGATCCCGGGGCAGGCAAGTGCACAGCTATCTGTGTGTGGAGGCCATATGGGCTCACAGCAAGTTACTCCCAAGTCATGGGTCTGTCTCCCCACCTATAGAATGAGGAAGAAAGTAAACCGGTTTGTCTCTACAGCCCCTCCCAGAATTTTACAATGCTTCCCTAAAGTTTAGGGAAGAATTCATGGGTGAGTTGGGTTGGGTAGAGTAGAGAATAGGTGGGAAATAGGAGGGAATAGGCCAGGTTCTTGAGGCATCTAATCTGAGCATAATCTAGGTATATCAGCTAGGGCTGAGCAAACTCAAAGTCTACCCCGACCAAGCATCATCCAGGACTGGTCCCTGTAAAGGAGCCCCAGAGCAGAAGGCAACATGCATATGTGACAGAATAAACCCAGCTGGATGCAAAGAAACTGAAATGTGTCAAGGAGGTGGGGCTGGGTCTAGCAAGGCACTATGGCTTTAAGATGACTCATCCATCCCTTCTAACAACAGACCACTCCCCGCAGACCTCTGCCAGGTAAACAGTACCAGCCCTGGAGGCCAGGGCTTACTCTAATTCTCAAATTCTTCAGTGAGCCCCAAGGTCTGGACCTAGACTGGCCCTTGTGTCTGAGCTGTTTGCACAGAGAGAAGAGAACCGCCCGAGAGAGAGGCCTTGTCCAGAGCAGGACAGCCACGATTGCTTCAATAGCCACAGAGAGATGGGGGTGGGGTTTGGGAGGCCTTGAGTGGTCAGCAGAACACAAGGTTTTGGGGCCCCTCATCCTGCCCTGAGATTCCCAAAATTCTCCATCCCACATCACTTTTATAGGTATAGAAAGTAGGGAGTGTGGCAGGATTACAGCTTGTTAAAGCCCAAGGGGCTAGGGACAGGTCATGAAACATGGTCCAGGGAAATCCCCAAACAGAAGTGCCCCAGCTGGTTTCCCCATCATTTTGGGTAACTTTCCATTGCCACACACCCACCCCTACCCCCTCTGTCTCTTTTAAAGAACCTACTGTTCTCTTAGTGATCTGCTAAGTATAGGCATCAAAAGAGGCAATGAGCCCAGTTCCTAAACTTGAGAAACTACAGCCTGCATGGGAAGATGAACTTACATTCATGCCCCAAGTAGGGAGGAGCCAAGAGGGTATACAATAATCAAGGGCCAAACTGAAATATAAGAGGCTCAGAGAAAGGCATGTCATTGAACACTGGAGCAGTGGCAAGAGGCTCCATGGAGGAGGAGCGTCTAGGGCACAGCAGAATGGCAATCAGTGAATGTCCGGAGACAAGAAGGCAGGAAGAGGGGTTTAGGGAGCAGGGGATGGAACAGACACAGAGAGAAACTGAAATGAAATAAACCACCATTTGTTGAGTGCCCACTCTATGTCACTCATTGTGCCAGGCGCTCTCCACCTGTTATTTCATTTTATCCCAACAAGAGTGGTAGTATCTTTATTTCCATTTTGCAGAGGGGGAAAATGAGGTGTTTATATGAATTTAGACTTGACCTGGTGGTCAATGAGAACTCTCTGCCAGTGGCCAAACTGGGGAGGAGCTTGAGGGTAACAGTGATGGAAAAAGATCGGCCTGGCTATGGTATCCAAGGTGCTGGAGAACATTGTCCATCTGCATCCTAAGGTCAAGAGGACATATGACCCAGAAGCCCTCTAGATGTCTCTGGGACATTGAGTGATGATCTGTGACCTTGGGATTCACCCTCATGACTCAGGTGTTCTAGAATTAGCCTTCGGCCCTAGGACCTTTGCCCACACTTGGTGTCAGGCCGGCACTACTCTCCTTTGCCCGTTGCTCAGCATCTCCGTCTTGTCACCAGGCACTCTCCTCCCTTGCTCAGAGATTGGATGAGGTAAATAATCATCACTAACTAACTGTTAAGGAGGTCAACGAGGTGTTATCATCGCAGCCACCCAAACTGCTGCTATGACTAATCGAGCAGTGTCAAGAGATTCAGAAAGCATTGATAATTATTATAATATTTTTCCAGCCTTTGTGTTTTTCCTATTTTTGAGGTTCCCAGTGTGAGCTGGAGAGTAAAAGGAAGGCCCAACCTTTCTTTCCCAGAATTGAGAGGATGAGCCATTTTGTTTCAGCCTCCCACCCAGCCTTGTGGTGGGTGACGGGGTGCCTGCTGGGGCCCTGCTTGACTCTCCAAGCAGCACCTTGATGGAGGTCTGAGCATCACTGAGCAATCTGGGGGCTGGGGTGAGTCAGGTCAGATGGGGGAATTGGAGGCGTTCTACCAGAGCGTGGCCGCTGGGTTGTGTCGTCGGGGAATCCCTCAAGGGAACCGTGGACCCGTGCTGACCAAAGCCGGCCTGAAGGAAAACCCTGTCTTGCTACATGACTCCTGATTCATAGCTTTCCCCTCCTGGGACTCGGCTCACGTGCTGCCTCATATTATTTTTACAATAGTCACCCCCCAACTGCCTCAGACAACAAACTCCACCTGAGACGCGGAGCCTGAAATGTCGGAAACTAGAAAAGTCATGCGCAGAAGGCCGAGTCAGGTGCCAACTCCAGGGCCTCCCAGGTGATTATCAGTGGCGTGCTTGGGCGTTCCACAAGCTCGTTCACAACACAAATCCTTCTGACCTGCTCTGTAATTGATCCTGAGAGCCCTTCATCCCTCTGTTGTTAGAATGCAAACCATTCCCAACAGAGGGACAGCGAAAGGAACAAGGGAACTAACGTGAATGTGCTGAACCCCAAAGGGGCAGCCAGGGCAATCATGTTTTCATAATTACCCTGTTTTTTCCCAGGCCGGCCCGGTCCGAGAACATCCACCACTGTTGACTAAACACAGCGTTTAATGCTATGGGGAGGGGGCCGAGGCCATGCCCAGGTTGGGATTGGGGAAGGAGAACAGGGTCCAAGGAATTCAGACCTGCCCCTCAGGCTCAGGAATACTCAGCCACTTTCACTCATGAAGTGGGTGGTGGGTGGGTGGTTTCCTTGTATATTATTTCCAGGGCAGACTTTTTGCCTTTCCCAGGCTTCCTCAGAAGCTTAGAACAAACTTGGCCCTTAAAAGCCACAGATGTCACCAGGATGGGGCAATTCCAGAGAAGTAGGCATCTGCCCCATGACTGGCACTATTCATCTTTCATATTGGGAAGGGCAAATGAGACGATAAATCCAACCAGCCTGGGAAAGCCCTGGGCCTGCCCTCAAATGTGTGCACACACACACAAATACACACACACACACACACACAGAGCCAGGAACGCTCGTTTACTTAGATACCCTATGTGTGATATTACCTGTGAAAACTATATGAGCTTTCGTGGGAGGGTGAGAAATTGCAGTTATAACCTGTTTTTTAGTGTTCAGTTGGCTAATTACCTTTAAGAAAATGGGGCTTTTGTAGGAGGAGGAAAGGGAGCACCCGGTAAATGTGAAGCTGTTGGCGAAGGAAACCACACTGAGGTTTGGAAACCAGAGAGCTGAGGAGAGGGTCCCGGAGGGCTGGGCGTGGGACCCAGGAAGAGCTGGCACTCGGCACAGCATGCAGAGGACTAAAGTCAAAACCTGGGGACCCCCTGGATACAGCCGGCAGCAGGGCTGCTGGGAATTTGCCCAGCCTTGCCCTAATCATGAACAAATGTTCACTGATTAATTCTCTCTATCCAGTACTATAACCGTCCCTGGAAACAGTCTTCTTCTTCCCAAGGAGGAAGTGGAAGAGGTCAACCTGGCCCTCCAATTGGAATCTGACTATTACTGGATGTGACAGGTGATCAGCAGATGAGATGGCAAATCCGACCAGCCCTGGAAAAGCCCTTCTGTCCACAAAAGTCTCTCACACACAAGCACCGCACAAGAGAGAACAACTTATCAAGAAGGAGTGAGGAAAGAGAGCAAATGTCATCTATCAAGTCCCCTTAAACTTTCTGAAATGCATTCTAAGAGAAACCGCTATGGAATCCAGGCTCCTGCCTTCTGTTTTGCCAGCTCTGCCTCCAGGCTGCAGGCACAGGCTAAGGGGGTTCTGGAGACGGTAAAACCCGCCCTCCCTTCCACAGCTCCAACTGCTTCTGTCCCAGCTGGTCTGGCCGTGTCAGGGAGGGAGGGGGAGGGGAGGTGGGGCGAGAGGATGAGGTGTCAGAGGCCAGAGATGGGCATGTAAACCCCCAGACACCTGCCAGAGCCCTAAACCTGCGTCAGAGTCTGTCTCCAACGAAAGGAAAGAAAGCAAGTGTGCCGCAACCAAATCACAGTAGCCAAAGTGGAAAATACAGCTCTGCCACAGGCCGTTGGCTCTGGGGAAAATTCTGCCGATGAACCATGTTGAGGCTCAACGTTGTTTATCTCCTATGGTTGCCGAGCGTGGGGTTTTTTTCTAACTCTTTTTCTATTTGGGAGGTGGCACGTATTTTCCTTTCACTGCAGTGGAGGGGGCTGCTGTTACATGCCTTTGGGCAGGCCGCAACCAGAGAAGGAGGCTGCCTAGAACCAGTGATGAAATCTCATGGGGCTCAGGTTTTCTTCTGGGATACTGAGAGGATGGTGGGAGGGGAGGACCACAGCCTTGTGACATTTTTTCTTTTTTCTCTCTCTTTTTTTTTTCATTTTATTGGAGTATAGTTGATTAACAATGTTGTGTTAGTTTCAGGTGTAGAGCAAAGTGATTCAGTTATACATTTATATATATTCATTCTTTTTCAGATTCTTTTCCTGACATTTTTTCAAACTGACATATAACATCATATTAGTTTCATATGATGTTTCAGGTGTCATGGCATTTTTAAATTTTTTTAAATTATTGAAGCTACATTATTTATCTCAGTATGGTGATATGGGTAAAGAAATGAACTGATTAGACCAAACTTCTAAATCCTACTCTGCCACTCAGGCAGATTCTTTAAATGCTCTGAACTCCATTTTCCTCGTCTGTAAAAGGAGAAGATTAATATAGAAATAAACTAGAAAATAAACTCCAAAATCCCTCCCAGCTCTAATAGTTCTAAGCATTTAGAGTCAAGCCTTAACTCTATGCTTCCTGGCTATCTGACTCTGGGCAAGTCAGCTAACTTCTCTAAGCCATAGTTTCTTCATCTGTAAAACTGCACTAAGAACTCTGGCTTTGCCTTCCTCCTAGGGTGGCTGGGAGGACCAGATGATACTATACCTATAAGGGCATTTTGTAAACCTTTACACACTAGACATGTTCAGACTGTTTGTATAATTTCCACTTACCAGGGCAAATAGTAGTAGAAGGTTTTAGTTATCTGCACCTCTTGGTGCTCCATGAAGCTAGCAACAGGCTTATAGAAAGCAGGAGAGGGGGTTTGTTGGACTGAAGAAAATTTTCTGAGCACCAGTATCACTGGACACCATGGAATCTTTTCTGAAAGGCCTCAGGAAAAGAATAGACAAGGATTGGTGCCAGGTTGCTTGGTTATGTCTTGAAAGCAAGGACTTAGGCTAGACGACTCCTACTTCTCTTCCAGTATAAGAATTTTTAAGTCTCCTACATAAGGTTTAGGCTGGGAAAATCGTCTACATGGACAATGGCCCTTTGGATTTAAACTGGACCATTTTTTATCTCTACAGCTTACTGGAATCGGAGAAAGGCTTCCTAGAAGATGCTTTTAGAGGGTGTGAGTACATGGGCAATGTTTTCTGAAGCAATGGGTTGGGAGGGTGGTTGGAGTGGGAGTGAATGAGGTTTAGAAGGAATGTAGAGGAATAGTTTAACAGTTTCCCAAAAGAAGTTCAGTGAGCAGGTATGGCTACTTTGAGAAAATTCTTACTCTTATTAAGAATCCACATAGTATAGTTTTGTTTTGTTTTTAAGGTCTAAGTTTTGGGGTCAAATATGGGTTCACAATTCTGCCTCAATCACTATGAACTCTATAACCTAGGGTGAGCCTCATTTTAATCTTCTTTAAAATAGGATTGATAACTGGATAACCTCTTGAGGTTGTTGTGAAACTTAAAGTGAAATAATATTAATAAGATGCCTGGCACATAGTAAGGTATCAAAGAGTAATAAAGGAAAACCAATTAGGCCAGGTAGCAGTCAACTGTGGGCATCAGCAGGGGTCCAAGGGCTCTTGGCCTTGGGTCAGGCTATGTCAAGTCCATGGCACACAGAAGACACACACTAGATGGTAGCAGACATCTGGCATCAGTTAGTCATAAAAGAGCTTCACAGAGTCACATACCCGCACAAGCACACACTCACATTCACAACAGATAAGATTGCTTAAGCTCACCATCTCCGGATTGAGAAGATGAATAAGAGGTCTGCAGACCAGTGTGTTTCCCCAGCCATGTCACAAGAAAGAAGGTCCTCAGTATCCCTGGGAACCCTGGGCAGAGGGGGATTTTAGAAGGAAGCTCTCTGAAGAACTCAGATTTCCATGGCTGTAAAGTGGTTGTATAAAGGAAAGTGAGGCCTGACAGACTGCACCACACAGGGCAGTGGGAAGGCTAAAGCCCAGGAAAGGGCTGTGGGGCTTGGTGGTTTGGGGCCTGGCTAGGGAGAAGACAGTCCTGGATCTGACTACTGCTGCTGGTTCTAAAAGCTAGCAGGGCCTCCCTCCTTGAGTCAAGGATAAGACCACAAAGGAGCTAACTCTTCCATGTCTTTGGCTGTTTCATAACCTTAAAGTATTTCAACCTATTGGCAGGCCTCTTTGATCCTCTGCGAGGGAGGAGTCTCCCCATTGCACAGAGACAGAAACTGAGGCTCACTGAAGTTGGAAGACATCTCCATAACCACACAGAAGAAAGGCTAAAACGTAAACAGATCTCCTTCTCCTGGGCCCAGATCTCTACCATTTGAGAATCTAAAACCCAACTGCTAGCCAAAGTGAGCAAAGTATTTACCCCAAGCTAGATTGTCTCCTCCCCATCCCTGGCATATGTGAAACATGGGTCCAGGCCCCCAGGACAAAATACACACATACACACACACAAACACACACAAATACATACATAGGAAAAGACGCTTCACAACTCTAGGTGGTGGTATACACCAAGTGTGGCCAAGTATGGTCATAAGCAGTGGAGGATTGCAAGGAAGGAAGGAAGGAAGGAAGGAAGGAAGGAAGGAAGGAAGAAAGGAAAAGAAAGAAAGAAAGAGAGAGAAAGGGAGGGAGGGAGGGAAGGAGAAAGGAGGAAAGCTCAGTGGGACCAAATTGGTAAAGAAAGTCTCATGGAAGAGGTGGCTCTGGAGGATTCTGTTAGATGAAAGCGGGGAGGCGTGCAGTCATTGCAGACCAGTAAAGCCGCGAGTGGAAGCAAGATGCTGAGAGAGAACAGGGCATCTTCTGACAACAGGTGAGAGCCCTCTTGTTTTGGCCAGCAACCTTGTGCAGAAAATCTGTGGGAAAGAAGGCTGCAAAGGCATTTGGAAGTGTGAATGCCAAGCTTGGGTGGCTGGGGTCTGTTCAGAAGGAACTGGGCAGCCATTGAAGGTTCCTGCAAATGGGACTTTGGTGATGATACTGGTGCATTAGGAAGATGAGCCTGTGGTCTGGAGAAATCGAAAATGACATAAAGAAAGTCTTCTGGCGTTCCTGGGGTTGAAGGGAACAACCGGAATAAAGAGTTAATTGGCTGTCCTTAGAATGGTAATGGCAGTAACTACCGGCTACAGCTGAGCCTCCATGTGGCCTTTAGCTCAGCTAGGGTGGGAAGCACCAGGGACCAGGGGTGGGGTCAATGTGAAGAACTCAGCAGCCTCACCATTTCTGCAGCCCTAAACCTCAGCTGCAGTGGCCCCAGCAGCCTCAACCCCAACTTTCCCAGCACTGCAGCCTGTACAGGAGCAAGCTCTGGCTCCCTGTGGTCTCTTACATGCAATGCAGCTCCTCCTCCTCACCTCCAGTTTACTCTAAAGCCCTCTGATTTTACCTGAAATGAAACAGAAGCCCCAGCTGTGATCATAGTGACCAGAAGCTCCCATGCGCTTCTACCCAGCTCATCTCCCTCCACCAAGGGCCCTGCCTCCTTAGTCCCCTGCAGCCCGCACCCGCTCCACTTGCACCACTCTTTGGATGTTCAAAGTCATTTCAAGAGGCCCAGAAGGGAAAGCAAAATTATGGTAGTATCAACAGTCATAGCTGTTCTGGTAGTCACGGTGTGGTAGGTGTAACATAGTTATATGGAAGCCATGGATTGTCCGCCAGGTAATAGTCGTTGAGTACTCACTACGTGCCAGACACTGTGACAAGCTTTTATCCCATTGTATTCTCATGACCAGGAGATGGGTATTACTATTTCTTCTGTCTTACAGATATGATAGGGTTTCCTTGGTAGACATGTATATGGGGCTCTGAATTCCAGTGGCAGAGACACCGGGCCAGTTTGCCCATGACACCCCGCTGAGGATGTCCAGTTATCCCTTCCCTTCCACGTGCCCAGCCCCAAGCCCCCATCACCATCCCTTCCCAACACACAGTCAAACTTTGCAGCCCCTTTGACCAAGTATGTGTTTGTTGCAGGTAGCTTTTGCCTGAGGCACAGATGTTTGTAAGTCACTGTTTTGGAACCTGGAACAATGCTTCATAGAAACTCCTTTTAAAAATGCTTTGTTCTTGGCCTATTATACAACTGTGTTATACTATAAATAGCACCAACCTCAGCTCAGGTTCTTGGGAGCTGGAGTCTGCAAGATTAACAAAGGGGAGTTTCTTTCTCCTACTGGATATGTGACCAGCCTTAGGCAACATTTGAAATAGACAAAATTGTCTTGGGTCACCTCTTATCACACTCTACTCCCTCTCCCTGAGACCCCTCTCTGGGAAGCCCCTGTCACTTTCCCCTCTGAGGGGACCCTCACTTGAAACCCCTCTATTGAAACTCCTGCCTTCTGCCCTGCTTGACCCAGAGCTCCCAGGTGACCTACTCTCCTGTCCACCTGTCCCAACTCACAACCCAGCCCTACACAGAGCCCAGCCTCTGGGGTCAGCACACCTAAGTGTTCTGCTTCTTTTCCATTGCTTCTTCCCCGCCTCTGAATCTGATGCCAGCGGCCCTCTAGAAGTTACTGGTTACTTCATAAAGGATCTCTCCGAAGCAGAATCCTGAAGTAAGGGGTTCCTTACTCAGAAGGGTAAGAATGAACCAATGGCTGCCATTTGAGTCTATAGAAATGGGCATTTGTAAGTTGGGGGTGGCCTGTATGTGCTTTGCACCATCTACATGTCTCTGTCCAGTGGGGCTTCAGTCCACTGATCCGCGGAGCTTCCTTCGTTGGCTCCATGAATCTGCGGCTCTGGCGCCTGCACGAGGTGAGCGTTCCTCCACAACGGTTTCCACACGATGGTCATATGTCCTGTTTCCAGCACTGGTCATTCCCCACTCTCTCCTCTCCTTTTCCCTGTGAGATATGACCAAGGGGCTGAAGGACCTCCTCATTGCTTCAAAGCCTGCAGCCCTGGCAAACCACGGCCTGAGGCAGCCGCCGACCTGGCTTGCCGTGCTCTGCCATGGGGATCCAGCACCCACGCCACCGTCAGCAAGCAAACCTGTTATCTGAGACTCAGGTCGTGAGCCAGCCACATCCAGAGCGCTTCCTCCTTGGCCATGGCCTGCTCCTGGCCAACACAAAAATGACAGACATTTTACCTCCCGGTGCGGATAATCTCTTGAGAAAGTGAAGGCCCTTCTGAAAGAGATGTGAAGCGATCTCTAGGGCTTTCCAGTAATATTCTTTCCTCCCAGAGACTGTCACTGTGAGAAATCCACTTCCGGAAGGTGCTCACCTCCATCCCACGCCCCCGCCACCCCCCAGGCCTCGCTCTTGAGGAAAAGGTAGCATCATGTCCTCCCCGACCAGCGGAGGCCCCTCTCATTTCCACTGCTCTCAGCAGCTCTGACTCACAACGAAACTGCAACCTCAAGAACGCTGGGGGCCAGGATTGCGAGAAGGAAATACAGGTGAACACACGCAAAGCTGCCCGAGGAAAAGGTTTTTGTTCCTCTTACAGAATGGCACTTCCAGTGCTGGGCAGCATCTCTGCACTAGAAATGGCCAGAGGGGCCCCATGTCGAGCTGACTTAGTGGATTTGGCAAGGGGGAAAGGTGTGCATCGGAGTCACTCATGCCAGCTAACTCTTGCCAGGGAGGGTAGATGGGGCGGGGGAGGGGACCAAGAACACCACTCCGTCAAGCCTCCCACTTATAGATGCAGAAAGCAAGGCCGAGGGATGGAAAGGATGTGTCCAGGATTTCACAGGGGAGGCCAGGGCTGGAAGCCGTCCTCCTGGACGCCAGAGCCAGAACTCTTTCTATTATGGGGTTGACTTCTCGGCCCCCCTGGGACGTCCTCAGAATATTGGGGTGAAGAACCTGTCCTGTTCCCAGACTTCAGGTCCACAAAGAGATACCTCCGGCTCTAGCAGCTGCACCTTCCCACGGAAAGGCGTGGACCACTGCAACTCAGGTATACTGACGGCTTGTTAAGTGCCGGGCACTCACCTAGGCACCTGTGTACGTGCATTATTTCACTCGGTCCCTACAACAGCCCCACAGTGCCAGTCATCATCTCCAGCTGGAGATACTGCAGCTCAGGGAAGCTCGGTGACTTGTCCGGGGTCACACCGATGGTAAGGGGCAGAGCTGGGTTGCAAATTCAGTCTGACTCGAGGGCCTACACATTTAACCACCACACTCTCCTGCAAAGACCAGCCCAAAGGCAGGGCACATCATGTGGTTTCCAGTAACTGAACACTTGGACCCAGGGGGCTGTGGGGTGGCACGTGAGGAAGATGAGTGCTTTGCTGTCAAAGATCCAGCCTTTGCTGTCAGAGGTCATATGAGTTCTGCCACACAAGGGAAGCTTGAGTGCACAATTCTTAGCCACTCTTTCGTGAAACCGATCAGTCAACTACTTTATATCCAACTTTGTGCTTGAGGCACCTGACTAGGAACAGTCCCGAACCACCCAAAAGCCAGGCACAAAGAGATCTTGTTCAATTTTTTTAAAGAATAATGTTTTTTTGGTTTTTTGGGGTTTTTTAACATCTTTATTGGAGTATAAATGCTTTACAATGGTGTGTTAGTTTCTGCTGTATAACAAAGTGAATCAGCTATACATATACCTATATCCCCATATCTCCTCCCTCTTGCGTCTCCCTCCCACCCTCCCTTATCGCACCCCTCTAGGTGGTCACAAAGCACCCAGCTGATCTCCCTGTGCTATGCAGCTGCTTCCCACTAGCTATCTATTTTACATTTGGTAGTGTATATATGTCCATGCCACTCTCTCACTTCATCCCAGCTTACCCTTCCCTCTCCCCGTGTCCTCAAGTCCATTCTCTACATCTGCGTCTTTATTCCTGTCCTGCCCCTAGGTTCTTCGGAACCATTTATTTTTCTTTTTTTTTTTAGATTCCATATATATGTGTTAGCATACGGTATTTGTTTTTCTCTTTCTGACTTACTTCACTCTGTATGACAGACTCAAGCATTGATATATGTAATCATCAAGAGTATGAGAACCTTGCTGGGCTTCCTTAAATTTCTTTTATAGTTTACTGATATGTTATTTTGAACTACATTTGAAGGTTGAAGCATCTTAGGGCCTCTTAGTCCAGCTCTGTTAAAAAAAAGAACTTGTTTCCACTCAGTGCATAGAATCTCCCATAGTCAGATGGGCAACCAGGGATCAAGCTTTAATTTGAACATACCATGTCTGACCCAGTTCCTAAAAGGGTGTCCATCTTTCAAAGTGATTTCTGAATTAGCCAGATCAATCAAAGCCCACTGACTGTATCTGCCACGCAACTCTGCAGGCGGACAGAAGAGAATGGAAAGCAAATTGTATTGATTTGACTGGATTAATCCTGACCTGTTAGACTGGGAAATGTCTGCTTTGCTTTTCTTTTCTTTTTTTTTTTGAATTTTATTTATTTTTATATACAGCAGACTCTATGACTTATCTATTTTATACATATTAGTGTATATATGTCAACCCCAATCTCCTAATATTCTATTTTCAAGGTTTTTCTGAAAACTGAGAAAGCACAAGGCTAGCCAAAGAGAAAGCAGGTTTATTAACTGCCCCTCAGAATTGAAGGCGAGAGCAAGAGAACGAGAGCGAGAACGAGAGAAGAATTAAAAGTGGAAATGGAAAGTAGAACCAAAAATAAGTCTGCAGTAGAGCCCCTCCCACAGCCCGGTGCCCCCTGACCGCCCCAGCCCTGAAACCTGATCCTGGGCCCGGGCCGGGCCCCTTGGAGAAGGGGATTTACAGTAACAGGTAGGGCACTGCAAATCAGCCCCCAAACTCCCTTGGGTTCTGACTTGAAACTACAAATTCGGCGTGTGAGGCACTGCAGCTTCCATGACACACGTGATGCTCACAGAAGCAGCTGCATTGTGAGCCGCTATAGGACCACACAGGCTATTGGGAAACTCTGAGTAAAGGAGACGGCAGTGAAGCAATGGGCTTCTCCCTTCTCCCTGCAGGACAGGTGCCTGAGCGTACATCCTCCACCCCTTCCTTGGAAACTAACCTTTGATCACCTTTCTCCCATTCATCCTCACCCAGACATTTTTGTTAAACGCTTAAGCCAATGGTTCTCAAAGTGTGGTTCAAGGACGCCTAGGAGGACCTCCCTCTTCTAACCATATACCTCTAGGAGGCTGGATTTTCTCACACGCTTCAACCCCAAAAACCTATCACAACAGATTGGCTGTAGGAGCAGATGTAAGAATGTAAGTTCCTCTATTAAACCAGATATTTAAAGAACTTTGCGACAGATGTCAAACTGTGCACTCTTCTCACTAAATGTGTTCCGACTTGGAAAATACAGTTATTTCTCATTAAAAATATGTTATTTATGTTAAGATGTAGTGGGCTTTTTAATTATTATTCCTTTAGAATGTCATAAATTTTTTTTTAATTTCTCAGTTTTCCTTTCTAATATGATGAATATTGATAGATATAACCCAACAAAGTAGAAGCTCTTTGGGGTCTTCAACAATTTTCAAGACTGTAAAAGGGTCCTGAATCCAAATAGTTTGAGAAGAGCTGACTAAGGGAATCTAGGACCACACTGAACACAGTGGCACACTCCCGCTCCCTGCCCCGGAGAGTGTATGACCTCGGGCTGGTATGTAAATGACACACTCACAGTAGAAGTGATGTGAGTCCAGGATGGAGGAAGCAGCTGGCTCTTCCCATGTCATGCAGTTATGCACCTAAGCACACGTGGAGTGCGGCTGAGGATTTACAGTCAGGGGTACATCTTAGGGATAGAGATCAGAATAGGCAAGATAAAGGGAAATCCTCAGCTCTCTGTTCTCTTGAATGAGGTTTCATGGAGGAGATGGTGCTTTAGGGGTACCGTGGTGGGAGAGCATACCAAACTATGCCTTTAATATCACTGCAGTTGTGTCTTAGAGACAGACAAGATACAGGAGAAACTCCTTTCCGTCTGCAAATATTCAAAGGCTTGAAATATTTCCCTAAGACAAAAATATCTAAGCAACACTCACCCCCATCTCCAGCTTCTAATCATAGGGCTATGTATCCTGCAAGTACATAATAGATTCATAATTGTTTTATGGAGGAAAAACTTATTTTCACAGGCTTTCAACTTCTCCTCACCACTGCTGCCCCACATGCTGTTCACGTCTTAGGCAACTCCCCCCAGTTTTTGGTGCTGCATGAGAATTCAGTGACTTAACACTCATCTGAGTCAAGGAATTATGTACTGATTTGAGAAGAATAATATAAAAGGAATTGAGTTCTGATTTCACCTTTGTCATTAACTGTCTCTAGTGCCTGGGAAAGTCACTTTCTTTTCTGGGCCTCAGTTTGCCCACCTGTAAAATAAAAGGTATGGATTAGATAATGTCTAAGGTCCTTCCTCTTCTGACATCTTCTGACACAGGACCTTTTTAATGTTCCAACAACCGTGAGGGATTTGGTTAACATCTGCCAGGAAGAGTATAGATTAGTAATAGTATTGATATTTTAAACATGGAAAAGCTAAATGGGAATAGACATAGAGTTTGTGAGGGTAGGTGTTTCCCCAGGTGAATTCACCCTCTGCTTTATATGAGATAGAAGACAAACGTAGCCGTTTTACAGCTACAAAAAGTTTAGGAAGCACACATTCAGTCATGCAATCCATCAACAAATATTTAGTGTGAACCTTGGATGTCCCCAGAATTGTGCTAAGTACTAGGCAAACAACGATGATCAAAAACAGACGTGAGCCCTGCCCTTGTGGAGGGCAGTCTAATGGGAGAGATGGAGATCAATCAAGTGACCACATAGCCACGTGTGTAATTACAAACTGACATCAGTACTATAAAGAAAAGGAGCAAGGTGTCCTGAGGAGATATACCCAAATGACCTGACCTTGACTGCGGAATAAGGAAAAACTCATATGAGAAAGTAAGATCTAAGCTGAGAACCGAAGGATGAAGAGAGGGGGAAGCACAATCCAGAAAGGAGAAACTACATGTGCAAAGCCCCCGTGGTAGGAGAGAGAGCATGGATCATTTGGGAAAAAACAAAAGAGGAAAGCCAATAAGGCTGGAATGCAGAGGGAAGTGGAGAGTGCTGGAAGTTGAGGCAGAAGAAATAGTCAAGGTCAGATAATAAAGGGAGTTGTAAACAGTATTAAGAATGTGGGTCCTTATTTTACCCTGAAAGGGAAAGTGACACGTCATTGAAGGGTTTAAGCAAGGGGAGAGTCATGATCAGATTGGTGTTTGAAAATAATCACTTGGGATACAAAGTGGAGAACAGTTTGGAGAATGGATATTAGAATATCAACAAGGCGCTTGTTCGGAGCCCAGGAGAGACAAGATGGAAGCTTGAACCAGACAGTTGCTGCTGCTGATGATGCAAATGGAGAGAAGTTAGCAGATTACAAAGATGTTTATGAAGAAAAATCTGGAAGACCTGCTAATAGATTGGACATAGGTTGGTAAGGGAGAGGGAGGAACCAACAAGTTACTTCTAGGTGTCTGGCTTGTATGTTAGGTTAGATGGTGGTCCCCTTGCTGAGTTAGGGTGCCATGTCACTGGATGAAGCTGAGACGAGAGAAAGAAGATGATGAGTTTAGTCTCCAATAAAAAATCAATTACATAAATTGGGGGCCCAGTGCAAAATGAAAATGTGGAGCCTCTTGTTCAACAATTGTTAAGAATTTCAAGACAGTGACAACAGAGCAAAGGCAGGGCCCTTCCAATCATGGGGCCCTCTGAGTGACTACACAGATCACATGTCCTGCTCGGACACACTAGGTTTAATGTGTCAGCCATCCAGGGAAATTTGAGTAAACTAAATCCCATCAGAGGGACAGCCCTGGACCTGAAGGAACCTATCTGTGCCCCAGGCTCAGGAACCCACTAGTTATTCTGGGTAGTCATGCAGACAGAGCAGAGACAGCTGTATCCTCTGGGTGGCAAGGACTCCAACACCTGGTGTCCTGGCCCCTGTAGCCAAATCTCTCATATGAGAAGTTACAGAGCACAGTGTCCGTCCCCTAAGGAAAATCCAAATTGCTTGATATGGCGCCACCGTTGTACAAAGGGGAATTCCACATTGGCTGTCCAAAGATCAGCCCTTCCGCTGTGGTTTGCAGCGTCTGCCGGCCACAGTCCTCGGAAGGGCACCCACTCCAGTTTGCATAACCCTTGCTTGATTCGGCCTAGGGGCCAGCCCCAACTCAGGCTCCTTTTAAGGCTCTGACCCACCAGGACTTTATTCTGAAGCACCTCAACCACAAGGCCAAAGTCAAAGACAGAACCCTGTCCCCTGGGGTCCCACCCGGCCCCACTTGGGGGGGTGTGATGCCACACTCTGTGCTCTTGACCAGACCTGTTGCAGCAAAGCCCCTGAGGAAGCCTCGGTCCAGGGAGCTGAGGAAGGTTATTCAAGGGAATACTAGAAATTTCAAGCTGGGGAAACTATTGTACGTTCTAGATGTCCTGAAGAAGAAGAAATGAAACTCCCATTATCAGCCTTAAAATAATGATTACAAATGAGCACACAGGAGCCAAGCCCCCAAGGGATTCTTCATTGAGACAGTCAGCTCCCTTGTCCTGGGTGGGCACCTTCCCACCTGCTCTGCCTGCATCACTGACCTGCCTGCTACGCTTGTGGTGGCCCTGTTGACAGGCAAGCTGGCTGAACCCTGAGTCCAGCAAGCTCAGATTCCATAGCCTTCTCTTTGTGACTCCAGTGCAGCCCCACAGGGCTCCCAGTCTGTTCCCCACTCTTGGGTCTGAGCGGCAGAATTGTTGCAAGATACAGGACAGTTATACCAAGAAGGCTGCCATTTTGCTGAGCATGAGGTTAGCTGCGAGGTGATTCCTTATAAGCTCTTGTGCATTGTAGACCACACCCTCCAAAATCTGTTCACAATTCTTGTCTACCTGGAGTCGTCTGCAGCTAAAGTGGTGAAACTCATAAATGGAGCTTTCCAGAAAAATTATTAGGATCTCCCGGGCTGACATGTCTTTGGACCTTTAGACTCTACCCAAGTCCCTCCTCCCTGACATCCTACAACAATTCATAGAAAAGCAGGAAGGCAGAAAAGCTGGGTTCTGGATGACATTGGAGTGCTGTACTAGTCTTGGACTGCCTACCTCTGAACTTCTTGTCATGGAAGACCAAAAAATAATACCCCTTTCCTTTTTAAGCCATGGTGAGTCAGACTTTCTTTCTTTTGCAGCTGAATATGAACATTAGGGAATATTCTGGAGCAGGGATGGAAGAGAAGAGGTATTTCCCCTCCCACACTTTCCTCTGATTTCCCAGTGAGTCCCCAAGGAAAAAAATTCATTTAAATTCAATTTAATAGGCATGTGTTGGACACTTGCTATGAATCTAGATCTGAGGGAAAATTGGGCTCAGACCATTTGCTCTCAAGGAGCTCACAGTCTAACGAGTGGCATTTGTGTTGTCTTGAAATCCACAGGGCCAAATGGTGCCCAGACTGACACATCATCCATCCACAGGTGCCTGCTCGCTCACTTTCTTCCCTACTTGGGCTCTTCCCTTGGACTGAAACCCCAACTCAAATCTAACATGCAGACTGTTGACATTTATGTCACATCTACATGACCTATGAGTTTGGGACTTTTCCCAGTGAATCCTAACGACTTTTCAGATGAATGGTACCTTCACAGTCTTGAGAAATAGGAATCATCTTTGTTGTTCTTGTTGTTTGGTCAATATATAAGCAAAGGGTCTTAACTTTTCCCAAGATATTCACACGTATTCTCTTGTGTCAGCTTGACATCAGTCCTATGAGATACGTGGATAGGGAAGATATTGTTATCTCCATTTCTAAATTAAGTAATTGCATCAAGGAAGTTGCCTAAATGGTCTCTGACCATTCTGAAAATTTTGAGATGAGAGAGGACAACAATTTCAAATCAACAGAGAAAGGATGAAAAATTCAACAAATGGCTTGAGGTAATTGGCAACATTTACCAAACATTCCGAAACAAATAAGGAAGTCAGAGCCTAACCCTTACCCTACCTAATGGCTTATGGAATAAAGAAAGATAGAAATGGCTCTTGCCCACCTCCCTTCTCCTGCCATTATGTGCATGTGTGCGTGCATGCGTGTCTGTCTGTGTGTGTGTGTGTGTGTGTGTGTGTGTGTGTGTGTATTTAATATTTCAAATTGTAAGAAGAAAGTGGAAGAGATACTGCCTGCCTTCCTGAGTTGCTCTGAGTGTTTGCCCATGCCCAGACCAGCCCTGGTCCAGGCTCACAGGGTACTCTGCTATGCCCATCCCAACAGAGAAAAAAGGAAGCTGTGTCCCTGGCACCTTCCACGGGCCAGACCCTGTACTCGGCACCAGATACACAAAAGATAATGAAACAGTGCCCTGTTTCAGGGAGCTCACAGCTGATTGGCTGAGGCAGTTGTGCACATGGATGACAGCGACATTTGTTGTAGACTTAGTAGTGGAGAAAAGCACATGGCACAGTGGCAAACAAAGGTAAGAGGGGGATCTGTGCTGCCTGGGTCCAGAAGCAGGGCCTCGTAGTCTGCCCTGGGTTTGGGTCCTCTGGCCTGACTGGTCGGCCAGACTGAGTCGGTACCCGGAACACCCAGCTCAGAGAGGGGTCAGCCCTACGGGCTGAAGCAGGCACAGCCCAGAAAACCCAGGAGCCAAGAGGGAAGGAGTAGGGTGGAAGGGGTGCAAAACCCAGCCCCTGACCCCTTCCTTCTTCTTTCTCGTGGCAAAACTCAGAACTCCTAAGGCCAGTGTAAATCTGGCAGGAGCAGCAATTCCTGAGTCAGCTCCACACCTATTTCTTTTTTTTTTTTTTTAATTTGATTTAAGTACAGTTGATTTATAATGTGTTAATTTCTGCTATACAGCAAAGTGATTCAGTTATACATATATGTATACTTTTTCATATTCTTTTCCATTATGGCTTCTCACAGGATATTGAATACAGTTCCCTTCCACGCCTATTTCTAAAGGTTCTTTCTCCCTTTGTGATTCTTAGGCTTCTGCATCAACACTCCCCAAAGGGTTGGGAAGAGAGACTACAGTCCCCTGATCCTGACCCACAAAGTGCATCCGCAGCCTGGGCTCTCTGTCTCCTCCCTCCCACTCCCTCCAGCCCAGCCCCAGCATGTCTGCCCCCCTCGTCTGGTGCAGTGAGCTTCTTTAATGGGGCACGCTCAGAGCCCAGGGCCACATGAGGTATCCCAGTGCTGATGCAAGAAGGCAAGGAAATAACAGAAACACTGGAGATATCCTACATCTGGATCCACTTGTTACCTCCGCAGGCCCCATCCCATGTGAAGCCCAAAGGTCCCCAGCAGACAGAAGGCAGGTACTGCTGTCCCCTTGGGATAGATGGAAAACAGACACAGGGAGGTCAGGTGACTTGCCCTGGGTTTGAGTGGCAGAGCCCCGGCCTCCTATCCCCCCAGATCAGAGCTATTCAGTGGGGCAGCGGGAGGAGCCCCTGCAGAAGGGGGAGGTCAAGGCAAAATCAAAGGATTCCCAGACTTTCTTCATATCTGTAGAAGTAATGTCACCACACCATCCTTTCCTTCTAGCGGTAGTGCAACATTCCTCACCATATCTGGCTACTCTGCCCCTACACACATACACACACACACACACACACACACACACACACGCTCACATGTGCAAATCCAAAGCAAGACAACTAAGGCTTCTTTGGAAGGAGGACAAGGGATAGGTAAGAGGGGAGAAAAGGGCCTCCTGTCCAGCCTTCATGGAATCCCAACTTATTTTCTTTGTTATTTTTACTTCTTCCTCCCCATCTTTCAAATGTAAGTCTCCAGCCACTGAAGCGCACAACCCAGAAGAAACCTAGTGGCTCTTTAATCCAAATTTTCCATTCTGCACACTGGGGTCAGTGTAGAATAGGGAAAGGAGCACAGCCTGAGTATCAGGCAGGCCTGGGTGCAAATTCTGGCTCCCTCACTCAGCACCCATGTGCAGGGTACTTAATATCTGTGTGCCTCGGTTTGCTCACTGTAAAATGGAGATGAGGGTCATGGTGACTGGCAGGTACAGCTTCCAGTAAGCGTGGACTACCCTTACTAATTCCCCCTGAGGACGTGGCTAGCCAAGGAGGTTGGAGACATGGATCTGAGAGTCTAAATGAATCCAGGGCCAGAGAAGGAACCTGGAGCACATCTGACACCCTTGCCTGTCCTGTGGGAAGCTGGCCTCTTTAAGGAGTAGCCTTGGAACGTAAAATGAAAGAACCAGAAGGCAGCTTTGAGGATATTTAGCTCACACTCCTCTTTTCATTTGGGGAAGCTGAGGTCTGGAGAGCTGAGGTGACTTCCCAATCCAATAAGGAGAAGCCTTGAGTATCAACCCAGGTTGAGGAGGGGGACCCAGTTATTTCTCAATCCCAGTGTATTCTGGAATGGCCAATTTGTCCACGTCACTGTGACCTAGGAACACGTGAATGGAACCCACAACTGTGGGTCCCTGCGCACAGAACAGCTGTTCACCCCAGGAAATCAACTTTTTTTTTTTTTATTATTAAGAGAAGCTGAAAAATTATTTTAAAAGGGAGAGAGAGGTAGCTTCTCCTAAAAATAGCCATATGCAGAAGTTCATTTTTCAACCATCTCTTTTGCTTACGATGCAAAATTAAAAACTTTGAGTAAGAGTTTCAACGAATGCAAAGTTGGAGAGGTCTAGGGAAGGGAGGAGCTTTAATCAGAAGAAACTTTTGCCAGGAAATCTGTGACACTGTGGCTTTTTATGAATGGCAAGGCCCCACAATATAAAAGGGGGACACAGTAGGTGAAGGTCTACACAACAGGGGCTTGCTCTTGCAAAACCAAACCACAAGCCCGACTGAACGAAGAAGGCAGGACTCCACAATGCCCAGCTCAGCACTCCTCTGTTGCCTGATCTTCCTGGCCAGGGTGGCGGCCAGCCAACACCAGGGCATCCAGTCTAAGGACAGCTGCATCCACTTCCCAGACAGCCTGCCCCACATGCTCCGGGAGCTCCGAGCTGCCTTCAGCAACGTGAAGACTTTCTTTGTGAGTATGATGCCCTCCTGTCCTTCCTTCCTCCCTAGGACTGCCTGACAAGGCATTCTGCTGGAGCTTATAAAACCTCCTTTTCATTCACCTCCACCCCCAACACCCATTTCCCCCAAACTGAAATTCTTAAGAGTCCCTGGTCAAGCTGTGGGTTCAGTGAGTCAGTCTAAGCCCTGGTGCTGCAGCAAATTGTGCAGGAAAAGCTCCCTTCAAAAAGGTATCTCTCCTATCTCTCCTATGCCCGGAAATTTGTATAAGAATTCTCTGGAGCTCAATACTTCATAGGCTGGGAGAGATCACGAAGGGTCTGATTGGAGGTGAAGATGTTCCCCATACCCTGTGGCGGGAAACATAAGTTGCCTCAGCCTAGAGGGCTTCCAGAACCTGAAAGACTGATGGTTTGGGGTAGCACCATACAGGGGGAAACCGGCATTAGGAGATGCTTCCCACTCCCAGAGAACTTTCAGCGCTGCAGCTGGATGTCGGCAGCGGGTAGACAGAAAAGCAAAGGGCACCAAGGGGTTGGTATGGGGGCCCTTGCACATGTGACATAGTTTTGCAGAAAGACCAGGACCCAGGCAAGCTTCTGCCTTGCCTTCAAAATCAGCCAGATTTTTTAAAGAACTTGATCCCAGGGGGAAGGACTTGATTTAACTAAGAGTTCCAGCACCGTTGAATGTCCTGTTTTGAAAGCTCTCTTTTCCATTTTAGGGCCAGGTCTGCATTGATTAAAAATCAAAAACTCTATAAATAAAAGGGCATGAGAAAAACAGTCATTTTCAGTATTTCCCCAAACCTTGGGTTCATTCTCCTTGTGTTCTTCTTGCAGCAAATGAATGACCAGCTGGACAACTCGTTGTTGAGCCAGTCTCTGCTGGAGGACTTTAAGGTGAGGGCTGGGTGGGGACGGGGGTGCGGTGTGCAGCATGACTAAGGGTGGCTCTGCTTCTCGCCTGCAAGGAGCTGGGTCCGCTTCCCTCACTTTGAAAAGGAGAAGTGGGAAGATCTTAGCTCAGCACATAGCCAGTAGCTGGAGGGGGGTTGTTACCAAGGGCTCGGTCCTGGGGGGAGGTGGCCACTTAAGAAGGTCCCTGGGGACAAAGCCGTCCTCTCAAGCAGTAGCTCTTCCTCCCGGGTCACCACCCACCCTGGCTTCCGCCCTTAGGGTTACCTGGGTTGCCAAGCCTTGTCGGAGATGATCCAGTTTTACCTGGAGGAGGTGATGCCACAGGCTGAGAACCATGGCCCCAACATCAAGGAGCACGTGAGCTCCCTGGGGGAGAAGCTGAAGACCCTCAGGCTGAGGCTGAGGCGCTGTGTGAGTAGCAGACCAGCTCTTTCCCTTGCAGGCAGCTCGCTCTCCTCTGGGCTCTTCCGGAAACATCCTCCCCAAACCCGGTTCCCACCCGGAGACACAAAGACACAGGCCGGCAGGCGCCCTCTCCCTCCGGCCAGGCGCCGAAGTCACATCACTTGCTCATTTCTCTCTGAGCAGGGGGTGGGGTGGCTGCTAGGCATTTACATGTGAAGGTTTGCAATAGCTTTCCTGTTATTTGTGAGTCATTTGTGGGTTATTAGCTATTCCCCTCTCTCTACATGAAAGGGGCCCAGAGCTTCAGTCAGGGCTCCCTCGTCCCTGGGGACCTAGGACCTGGGCCCCGCAGGAGGGGCCAGAGGTAAGGGTCCTGGGAGAGGAAACTGCACTTCCCTCTTCTTCTTAACCTTTTGAGAGCAGAGCTTCAAGTGGAGTCCAAATGACTGACAGGATTTTCTCTGGCATTTTAGAGGGGCCAGGGGGCTACTCGGCCCCAAGCTAGTGTCTGTGAATAATCCCCCAGGATCATTTGTTTCTCCAACTGAAATGATACCCTCACCACTGGTTTCCTTTGTTCCCTCACTGGTGTTGAGAAATCATTTGGGCTGTATTTGTAGAAGAGGACCATGCAACGGGTTTGGCCGGCAGGGCTGAGACTGTGTCTCCGCTCCTCGGACACTTAGAAATGGTCCTCGGGGCTGGGACTGAAGGAGAGGGACAGGACAAAAGCAGGAAAGGACAGAAGGGCTGACTCAGGCTCTGCTCGGCGCTGGGACGTGCCAGGGAAGGAACCTCCAAGACCTGGGTGTTTGATGCAGCCTTGTAAGCGGCTGGGAGCAGCTCCTAGGGAAACACAAGTAATCTCCCTGGGCTGTGTTTCTTCTCAGTCTGGTGGGGAAGGAGGAGGTAGGCTATAGTCCTTCCCGGAGCTGTGGAGAGTAGGCATCCAAGATGAGTCTGGCCTCTTCCTGCTCCCGGGTTGTCCCCCAAGTACAATGGACCCAGGACCCGGGCGCCAGTGTTGTTCACACTTTCTCTTTCCTTCCACAGCATCGATTTCTGCCCTGTGAAAACAAGAGCAAGGCAGTGGAGCAGGTGAAGAGTGTCTTCAATAAGGTGAGCCTGGGCTGCTGGCAGGGAGGGTCTGGGGACCATGACCTCTGCCCACTCCCAAGGGGCGGAGGTTGGCAGGTGCTCAGCAGGCCCTGAACTTCCCTCGGAGGGAGTGTGGGAACCCGACAAATGGTGTGACCTCCTCAGCCAGTGAGGAGCTGCCATCTCAGTTCTGTTTGTTTTCTGTGAAGTGTTTTGGGGGGTTTCTAAATGACTGCTCCCCGCCTTTGCAGGCCTGCGGGTTGGGCTGGCCAGCCAGCTGTGAACACAGTGAGCTGGGTGCTGGGGAGAGTGACAGAGGAAACAGAAAGTAGCTTGTTGGGAATCAAGTCTGAAGCCACACGTGCAGGAAGCCGACACGTGAACGTGCACTTACAAACACACCCAGGGGTGCAGCCTGAACTCCCCCAAATTCAGAGCAGGAAGCAGAGTTCTCCCTTATGTGGACTTGGTCCCCCTCTCTTTCCACCTGCCAGTCACACCACCCAAGGTGCTTGAGAATGTCAGCTCTCAAACCAAGTGGGGTTTCACTCTTCCAACTGTCCATGAATTCTTCTACCACATTTCCCAGAAGCCATGGGGCTTATGTCCTCTTCATGGGCTGGACACAGACACTGGGCAGGGTTCCAACATCAGGGGGCATGAATCCCCCGACAGTAGGCCAGAGCAGCAGGGCTGGACCTTCTCAATCCAGGGGTGGGGGAACATAAACACAAAAAAGGCTCCCTTCTCTCTTTCTCTCAGTGTCTTGCTTTCAAAGTGGTTCCTCTAATGTCTTTCCATCAAATTTTGAATAAGCATCATGTGAGCACATGACCTTTAAAACTGTTGAAAAGGCACCATTTGAAAGACTGTGCTTTGCAAAAGTGAATGTTCCTCTTGCTGCCTACTGGCCATGGTCCAGGCCAATGCACAGCCTTTCCTGACAGCGGGGCATATCTTCAGGTCCCCAGGGTCTGTCCTTCATCTCCCAACACAAGGGAGCTGGTACAGCTTCTGGGTCCCAGGGTCATGACCATCCAAGCGGAGGACCCACTTACTTGCTCAGATGGGGTTTTCACTAAACATTTCTTACCTCTCTACACAGCTCCAAGAGAAGGGCGTCTACAAAGCCATGAGTGAGTTTGACATCTTCATCAACTACATAGAAGCCTACATGACAACAAAGATGAAAAACTGAAGCATTCTAGTGAAGAAAACATCCAGGATGGCGACTCTACTAGACTCTAGGACATAAACTGAAGATCTTCGAAATCTGATCCAGGGTTCTGGGAGAGCAGAACCAGCTCCCTGGAAAACCCTATTGTACCTCTCTCCTAGAATATTTATTACCTCTGATACCTCAACTCCCATTTCTATTTATTTACTGAGCTTCTCTGTGAAATATTTAGAAAGAAGCCCAATATTATACATTTTTTTCAATATTTATTATTTTCACCTGTGTTTAAGCTGTTTCCATAGGGTGATACCCTATGGTATTCGAGTGTTTTAAGAGAAATTGTAAGTTATATAAGGAAAAAAAATTGTTCCTTGTGGAGTCAACTGCAGCTTCATTTCCAAGCCTAACCACACTTGACAGCTGTTGGGCTATTTTCCCTGACCTCCCTCTAATTTCTCTTGTCCCTGGGCCTGGGGCTCCCGGAGTGTTACAAAGACTCTTATGCTCGTAAGAAGAGAAACTAGGGAGCCCCTTTGACAATTAATATTCCAGTGGCTCTGAGGGATTCCCCTGACCTCATTCCCCAGCCACTTCATTCTTGAAAGCTGTGGCCGGCTTGTTATTTATAACAACCTAAAATTGGTTCTAATAGAACTCAGTCTGAACTAGAAACAATTCAATTCCTCTGGGAATGTTACATTGTTTGTCTGTCTTCATAGCAGATTTTAATTTTGAATAAATAAATGTGTCTTATTAAAATCATGTTATGGTGTCAGTTGACTTCTGTCTGGCTAAAAATATTCTCTCAAAGTTTCCAAGATAGAAGAGAGTAGATGAATGAATTCTACATTCCAGAGAAAGAAAGCCAGCTACCCTCTCCCAGAAAATGGGAAACCTCCAAATCAGATCAGGGAAAAGCTGTTACCCCTTCAAAAGTCAATAGCAAAGACCACCATATTCTTCCCCTAAACTCAGTCCTTTAAAGAATCATCCTTCATGATCATGCTGATTTTCAAGGCTAAGGATGAGATTCTGTACATACCAAAATTAAAAAGTAAGCCAGAGGAAGTTTTTCAGTGTGTTTTAGGTTTTGGTGGTTTTTTGTTTGTCTTCTTTTTTGTTAGCATTGTTTGCTCCTTCAAGTTCCAAAGTTCCAGGGGTGAATATTAATTTGCCTGTGTTATTGTGAGGATTAAGATAAAGTGCTGCATGTCTCCGGACACTAGGAGATGGTCCTAGTGCACACAGTTGGCTGTTATTAGTATTCACACCTAAAATCTTCTACCAAATCCTCCTGGAGCTGAGCAGAGGCAACAGGTTGGACCTAATAGAGTGGAATATAAGCAAATGAGCCCACTTGATAGGCTACACAAGGATTAAAGCTGCTGCATTTCTGTTCTCTCCTTGAGCTGCCAGACAAATGTGAGATAGGCTGCTGACTGCGGTCTGTTAGGCGGGGCATGGTGGCTGGGGAAGCCCTACTCAAAGCCCTATGACTTGAGGTGGAGAGGGGAAAGAATGGGCTGAGTAAACACTGATCCCCCTCACACTCTGCCCAGGCAACCCTGGTCTGGGGAAGGGTGGGAGCCGAGTGGCTGTGGTCAGTTTTTCAGTAAGACCTCACTCACTTCGGTTAAAGCAACCATAGGAAGGAAGTGGGAAGCATCAAAGATGAAATTCTGAGATGAAAGATTAGGGTTAAGAATGGAGGCTAGCTGAAGACAGTGAGAGAGGGAGGAAAGCTCTCTATACTGAAATGGAGAAGAAGCCATGAGCCCCTCAGCCGGGAAGGTTTAGGCGGTTAGGGGTCTCTGGCAGGCAATGCACATTGACTTTGGTTTGAGGTTGGCACCTCACGTGAGGGATGTGGGCATCTGAAACCAATAGACAGAAACTCCCCTGGAGAAGCCGCATAGCTGACAAGATGCTGACAAAAACTACAATTTCTTGAGCACTTATTTTGAGCGAGTCAGTACTAGGCATGTATGTATCAGTTATACTATATGGTATCTTATTGGTATTTTCTGTAAGAGGGAACTGATGCTCAGAAATGTTGACAGGGCTCGGCCATGTGGGTGATGTGGAGAATGGACAAGTGAGACTAGCAGCATAAAACGCCTTTCCCTTTGTATCAATTATCTATTGTTGCCCTGCAAATTTAGCAGCTTAAAACCATAAACGTTTATTATCTCACAGTTTCTTTAAGTCAGGAATCTTGGAGAAACAAGGGTCTCTAATGAGGCTGTAGTCAAAATGACAGCCAGGGCGGCAATCATTTGAAGTCTCGACTGGGACTGGACAATTCACATCCACGATGGCACATTCACAGGGCTGTTGGCAGGAGACCTCAGTCCCTCACTGGCCATTGGCAGGTAGCCTTGGCTCCTTGCCACATGAGTTTCTCTGCACGGCTTGAGTGTCTTCACGACATGGCAGCTGTCTTCCTGAGCCAATGATCCAAGAGACAGGGCAAGGGGGAAGTCATGGTATCTTTTAGACCTAATCTCAGAAATCTCATACCATCACTTCTGCCACATTCCATTTGTTAGAAGGGCATTGGTAAGGACAGCCCATATTCCAGGGGAGAGGAATTAGATTCCACCTTTTGAAGGGAAGAGTATCAAAGAATCTGTGGACATGTTTTAAAACTACTACACCCTTCTAAGTATTCAGAAGAAATAGCTTTGAGCTGGTTGGCACATCAGGCTCCTTGATTGGTGAGGAGAAGGGGAAGATTTGGGTAGGCATCAGAGTGCATGGATGGGTCAGCATCATGGACACTGCCCTCCTGCAGTTCTCTCTTATAGGTTCAGTCTAATATAGTTACTTCTCTGAGCCTCAGTGTCTCATCTGGAAAACTAGCAAAACTTCTTTCCCTTTTTCCAGTGTTATGGACTGAATGTGTCTCCTCAAAATTCATATGTTAAAGCCCTAACCCCCAGTGTGATGGTATTTGGAGATGGGTCCTTTGGGAGGTACTTAGGATTAGATGAGGTCATAAGGGTGGGGTACTCATGATGGGATTAGTGCCCTTATAAGGAGAGACGTAGAGAGCTCACACATGTGTGCTCTCTCTCTCTCTTTCCCCCCGCCTGCCCCTCCCCCCATCGTCCCAAGCACAAAAAGGGAGATTGCGTGAGAACACAGTAAGATGTCTGTACCCACCTGCCAAAAGAACAGGCTTCAGAAGGAAACCTACCTTGCCAGCACCTTAATCTTGGACTTCCAGCCTCTAGAACTGTGAGAAAATTAATTTCTCTTGTTTAAGACTCTCAGCCTCTGGTATTTTGTTATGGCACCCTGAGCTGACTGATAAGCCAGATGTCATATAAGAGTCAAATGGAGTGTCAGGTATGAAGGTGTACATGTGTTTTGGATAGGAAGTGTACAGATGGGGATTGTACAGATTGGATGGGGATTTTTTTTCAAATCTTTATTCTCTAAGAAGAGCAAGCACCTCATTTCCTCCCTTGTCCATCGGTCCCCTCAAGCAGAGTTTGGTTGTCAGTGGAGAAAGAGAATCTCTGTCTGTGGTCCCAGTTGCTGAAGTGAGGAGGGTGGGACCAGTAAGAGGAACTCCCCTAATCTATGATGACAGCATGGTTACCCTATCTGACCACTGGCAGAATCAGACAGAGAGAAAGCAAATGAGTTCTTCCATCCTGGGAGTGAGGCACAATCTGGAAGGAAGGGAATGAGATCAGAGACAGAAAGAAAGAGGAAAGAGAGGACTGGCCAGACGGCAGAAGCTGCCCATTCCATGGCATGTTTCCCCTCAAAACACTTGTGTGAGTGTATTTAATTGTGGAACATGGGAACCAGCTCTAGGCCTAGGGTGAATTAGGAAAATCAGACATAGCACTACAAGGAAATAGGAGCTGGAGCATAAGAACATATACCCAGAATTTAAAATGGCAGGAAGATCTTTGAACTTGCATAAGCTACAGAACCGGCTACAGAATAAACCTGTCAACTCTGTGTCTCTGAGTGGTTGGTTGGTCCCAGGTGATATGTGTCCCATTATTCATATCTTTTTTTTTTAAAAAAGAAGCTAGTTTTTTAAAATTTTTACTTATTTATTTATTTAAAGAAGCTAGGTTTTTAAAAATATATTTATTTATTCATTTATTTATTTCTGGCTGCCTTGGGTCTTCGTTGTTGCACGCAGGCTTTCTCTAGTTGTGGTGAGCAGGGGCTACTCTTCTTTGTGGCGCACGGGCTTCTCATTGCGGTGGCTTCTCTTGCAGAGCACGGGCTCTAGGCGCGTGGGCTTCAGTAGTTATGGCACACGGGCTCTAGAGCACAGGCTCTGTAGTTGTGGCGCACAGGTTTTGTTGCTCTGCGGCATGTGGGATCTTCCCGGACCAGGGATCGAACCCATGTCCCCTGCATTGGCAGGCAGATTCTTAACCACTGCGCCACCAGGGAAGTCCCATTCAATACTCTTTTTAAGCACTAACTCACTTGATGACTTTGGAAATTTTACGTGCCCTCAGTTTCCTCAATAATAAAGTAAGGATCTAGGTCTAGATCAACGGTTTCCAACTAGGGCCATTCACGTGGGTTCTTGAAGGCACTCATGGTGAGGGCGAGGATTGTTTTTGAATAATTTCCAAAATATGAAAAAGCCTAGTAAGAACCATACATTTGTCACCCCTACCTCCCATAAGTCTGTACAGGCTCAAAAAAAGAACTGCTACATACTGGGCTGAAGTAATAGCCACTTTGTATGGAAAAACAGGTTACCTCTTGCTGATTGGAAGGTCTACTTGGTAGTCATATATCACATCTTTGATTAACAAAATCAGAAAATGAAATTTTTTCCTTAAAAAAATTTAACCAGCCAAAATAGCTTAAAATAGACTCTGAGGAAAATTGCAGTCCCTTGTGATCAAAAGCTTAAAAACCACTAAGTTCCCTTCAAGCCCACAGTTCCTAATTCCAGCATCAGATTCCTTCAGTCAGCCAGACCCATTCCCACCTGGACCCTCCTCCAGGACATATTCCTGTGTCTACAAGGTCTGCACTGGGTATTTTCCAAACAGCTTCCCAGTCATCTGCATGTCATCAGCAACTCCCCTCTCCAAGCAGGGCTGAGCAGCCACAGAGCACTGAGCTTCCAGAAGCTTGACACTCTGGCTGGAGAGGATCTGGGGGAGATAAAAGACCTGAGGGAAAGTAACACAGATTACCTCTTATTCCACAGCACAGGGACGAGGTGTACAGGCTCTGGAATCTGCCGAACCTTGGCTCTAATCTACATGACCTTGAGATATCACCGGCTTCTGCTATTCTCTATAACATAGAGAGAGTAATCATTCTTTCAAGGTGTTGTTGTCATAAGAAATAAAGGCATAAATACACATAAAGCACAGAGTAAATAATTAAAGCAGCTCTATTCCTTAGACATTTGGAAAAATGCTCAAGTGGAACCATATGGTAAGATCAGTGCTAACACCATAAAAAAACAGCTGGACACAACTTGTGTGCCAATCACTAGACCTGGACTTTCATTATAACACCTTCTGCCTCCTTACTCACCGTTTCTAAGTGGAAAGCAAAAATGGACCATCTCCGCACTTAAGAGGGAAAAAGGGAAATGATATTTTTTTGAGTGCCTGAAGTTGGTCTCAGAAATACTTTGCTTGATGAATTTTTTAAAATATACATATGAATTACAACCCACTGCTTAACATAAATGCCTAATTCCATTCAGAGCAATAATTGTTGCACATAACCTTAAATATAGATTAAATTAACTATGTAGAAGGCTTTATTTGATTACAACACTGAGCGTTGTTCATACATGTTCATTATCCATCATTGTTGCTTGTGTGCTAACAATCTGAAAAATGAGACAACCTACTACCCTTCTTTTTCCCTTACCATTATTCAAGAAAAATATATTTTTTTTCCACAATCAAGAAGCCATTGTATAATAAAGCCTAGAATTCATCCCATATACAACCCAGAATGTCATGTCTATTTGAAGACATCTTTCTGGATTACGTAGAGGAGGGGGATATCATTTCCCAAACCAGATCCTATCATATGTCTCCACCAGGGCTGAGTTAGTAAATAAGGTTAGTATGCAACATAAATAACTAATCAGTCTCCTTACAGAATAATCTCTACTTGCATATGTAATGAGGACGAGATCCAAATAAAAACAGAGGCAACCTAGAGCCCGTGCTCCACAGCAAGAGAAGCCACCGCAATGAGAAGCCACGGCAATGAGAAGCCCGCGCACCACAATGAAGAGTAGACCCTGCTCGCTGCAACTAGAGAAAGCCGGCACGCAGCAACGAAGACCCAATGCAGCCAAAAATAAATAAATAAAATAATTAATTTTTAAAAAACAGAGGCAGACTGGCTTCTCCCTGGACTTTGCCTCAAATCAGAGTCATTATGAGATGTACATTTATTCACTCAGAACCTACTATGCTCTAAGTACTATGTTGAGTGCTGAAGAAAAAGCAGTAAATAAGCAGTAAATATGTTGTAAATAAGCAGTAAATATGTCGGGTGCTGAAGAAAAAGCAGTAAATAAGCAGACATGGAATCTACCTTCACAGATTTCATAGCTAGGAGTGGAAATAGACATTACAAAGTTAACGACACAATTTTATTATAATTGTGATATCTACTAAATGAGAAGTAGGAGCTTTTAAGAGAGCAACTCACCTAGACTGAAGGTTAGGGGGAGACTTCCATGAGAAGGTGACACTCAGCTAGACATGGAGGATGAGTGGGAGTTGGACAACAAAGAGGGAGGTGATGAGAACCTTAGCAGAGAGAGCCACATATTTAAAGACCCCTTAGAACTGCAAAGAACAGGGGGAGGGGGTGTCTCTGAAGCAAGGGTAGATTTGTACTGATACTAATGTGTATTGATAGCCAGGCCCTGGGCCCTCTTCAGGACCCTCTGATCTCTCCATCCCCTCTCATGTTCTGAGGCCTGGAAGTAGGACAGAACTTAAACTGTTTAAGGAAATAAAAAGTGAAGCACAGCAAGAGAGGGAAAACATGCATGAGATTTAAGATGAGCTTGAAGCAATGGGCAGGGTTAAAATTTTTAGACTTTAACCTAAGAGCAAAGGGAAACCATTGAAGGCTATTAAGTAGAGAGGAAAATATGTATTTTCTGAATACATATTTAGGGACCATTTGCTAGCAGTCCAGACAAGAGGAAATTGCAGTCTGGACTAAGGTGGTAAGAAATAGGAATTGAGAGAAGTGCAAGTGATCAGATATTCAGCAACTACTTAGATGAGAGTGGTGACCAAAATGAACCTCAGGTTTCTGGCCTGAACAACTGGGTAGAGAAGAAGCCAGTTTGGAGGGGAAGGTACACTCTACCCTGGCCCCATTGAATTAGAGGTGCCTCTGAGACTTTGAGTGAATATGTCCAGAGTGGTCAGCTGGACAGAGAGATGTAGTCTGGAGATAAAGCACAGTAGGTTGGGTGTCATTGCTATAGAGATGGAAAATGAAATCCTGGGGCTGGAGAAAATCACCAAGGGGAAGAGTGTAGAGTGACAAGAGAAGAGAGCTTGGAACCAAGCCCCAGAGAAGTCAGATATTTATAATTCAGAGCAGGAGATGCTGTAAAAACAACCTGAAAGAGTGACCTGAGTGGTAAAGAGAAATACCAGGAGAGAGTGGTATCCCTGAGGACAAGGAAAGAAGCTATTTCAAAGAAAAAGGATTGGTTGGCTGGATAAAATGCTATTGGGAGGTGAAATAAGATCAAAACAAAATAGCCTCTACTGAATATAGCAAGTAGGGGCACTGGTGACTTTATCAAGAATAGTGCAGGGGAATAATGGGAGTTGGGAGATAGATGGTTGTATAAACGGGAGGTGGAAAAGTGGGATGACATGTGTGGACAGCTCTTTCAAGATGTTGGGCCAACAGAGGAGGAAAAGAAGTTGAAGACAGAGGAGAGAGATGAGAGAACTGATAAAGACAGATTCTTCAGAAAGCAGGAAAGGTAGGATGCAGGTAAAAGGAAGGGGGGCTCTTGAAAGGAGGAGGAACTCCTTCATTGAATAACAGGAAGGAAGTAAGGACAGTGGGTACAAAAGCAGTTTGGTTTGAAGATTTGTTGGCAGGAAGTTGAGGTTGTTTCCATCAGATGGTTTCTATTTTCTCTGACAAAAGTCAGTAAGGACGAGAGAATGCAAGGAAGTTTGAGGAGAGAAACAAAGATTTGAAATGATGTTGGCAAAAATGTGGAAAGCAAACAACTCTCGAGAAATGTGGCAGATTTCCAGGCAGTGCTGAGCTCAGTTGAAGTAGGTGAGCATGAATTGAAGTGGTCTGCCAGGTTAGGTAATCTTTCTCAGGATTCTCTTGGCAGCCTGGGGTGAACATAGAGAAGGTAGAATTGTTTTGCCCCATGAATATCACAAAAGGACAAGGGGAAGAGGGCGTTGAGAATACAGGTAAGAGCCTGATTGGAAAGATGGATCCAGGATTCAAAGTTGAATAATGAGGGAAACAAAGACAGGAGAGAACTGATAAAAAGAGGTAATGTAGATAAGCCAGGCAATGGACTGGAGGTTCTGCTGAGAATGAAAGGGAGAGGTGGAAGATGTTTGAGCGTCCTGGAGCGCCTGGTGGATTCTTATTTCCACATACGTACAGTTCTCAGAGTTTCATACACTGGACACATGATCATTTTAGATTTTCCAAATCTTAGAGGACAAGAGATCTACATTTCTTAGAAGATTCCCTAATATAGATCTCTTGGACTTTCCTAATAAATAAAAGGACCCATATATTTGTAAATATATCTCACCAGATTGAAGTCATTTTTACGTCAGAAAAATAACGATGTTCAAGTATTAACCACACACAACCCTAGAGTCACTCAAATCAAGAAGCATATATTTTTTTGCCAAGATGAATCATCATCCAATGACACATCCAACTGGGAACCTCCAAACACAGATCTTTCCTCTGGTGTGCATGTTCTTTACCCCCTCAGGGTCTCTTCTATCTCACATATTATCATTGTGTATCAATTTTTCCTACACAACAGGAGGACAGAAAATCACCATCAAGAAAGTGTTTTCCCAAGTATAATTTGTCTGTTGATGAAAAGTGAAGGCCCCATGAAAACAACAGTGCAAAATCTAATCTCTTCCTCTGATGTTTGGCTCAACAGTACAACCAGTAATTCTCCCATCCTCATCTTGGCTGAGGCCTCCAAGCATCAAACATTCTGAGTTGCAGTCTAGGAAAGAGAATGGAGGCAGAAAGCTGTCTAAATCAGTGCTGCTCTGGGTGACCTGAAGACTGTCGGTCTACCAACAGTGACCAGACTGTGGCAAGGGAAGAAAAGAAATGAAGAGTAAGTGCTTAAAAAACTTCATAGCAATTTGACAGGGTATTTTTTTGTTTGCTAGATTGAATCATTGAAAATAGGGTTTGTATTTTGTATGTTTTTTATAATTTTTTTATTTCATTTTCCTAGTAATTCTTGTTATTGTATTTTATAAAAATGTTGATCCATAATGGATTCTTCAATCTGGTTCTTAGCCTAAGACACTTTGAGAAGCAAGGTTCTAAATCACACACAGCCAAGCTTATTCCCAGACTCATGGAAACTCTAAATTAGAAGAAAGAGGTAGTAAGATACAAATGGTAGAAATATAAGATACATGCACCCCAATGTTCACAGCAGCATTATTTAAAATTGCCAAGACATGGAAACAACCTAGGTGTCCATCAACAGATGAATGGATAAAGAAGATGTGGTGTGTGTGTGTGTGTGTGTATATATATATATATATATATATATATATATATATACACACACACACACACAATGGACTACTATTCAGCCATAAAAAAGAATAAAATAATACGATTAGTAGCAACACGGATGGACATAGAGATTAGCATACTAAGTGAAGTAAGTCAGACAGAGAAAGACAAATATTATATGATATCACTTCTATGTGGAATCTAAATGTAAATACAAATGAATTTATTTACAAAACAGACTCACAAACATAGAAAACAAACTTATGGTTACCAAAGAGGAAAGCGGAGGAGGAGGGATAAATTAGGAATTTGGGATTAACAGATACACACTACTGTATATAATATAGATAAATAACAAGAGCCTACTGGGAATTCCCTGGCAGTCCAGTGGTTAGGACTCAGTGCTTTCACTGCTGGGGGCCAGATTCAATCCCTGGTCAGGGAACTAAGATCCTACAAGCTGCGTGGCATGGCCAAAAATAGATATATAACGAGGGCCTACTGTACAGCACAGGGAATTATATTCAATATCTTGTAATAACCTATAATGGAAAAGAATCTGAAAAAAAAAATATACATATATATATATAAAACTCTCTTTGCTATATACCTGAAACTAATACAATACTGTAAGTCAACTATACTTCTATTTAAAATATATATATATACATATATTATACTTAGACTAACCCGATTTCAAATCCCCACTCTACCACTTACTGTTGACCTTGGGTAAATTGGCTAATCTCAATTCCTTATCTGAAGGTAGGGAAAATAGTCCTTGATTTGCATACTACGATGAGGATTATGCGAAGTACTGTGCTAGTGGCCTAGCACAATACTAGGCCCACAGTAAGGACTGTGAGTTGCCTTAAAGACCATGGGGTTGAACCCACAACCCATTGCTCCAATTAGAATCTCAGGCCCCAACAATGTACCAACCACAGGTACCTAGCATAGGCAACATATCCTGACAAGGAACCCAGCTCAGGCAAGCCAAGTTGTACTGGCCAGGTCATCTCTCCCTTTTCTCCATTAAACCGAAAGAACTTAACATCCTAACCAGGAAGGAAATGTGGCAGCTACCATTGGCTGTCATTCTTCCCTTCTCTCTTGATAAAGAACCTTTATTTTGCTCAGATGTCAGGCATCCATGTGCTTCAAGGGAGCTGGGCCCCTCCCATGGTAATTTTATTTCCCCTGTCCAGTAACTGATTAAGAAAAGGGTCTGTGACATAACTTGGTCAAAGAAATATGAGGTTGGCTGAGGGACTACAGGGACATGTGTTTCTCACTCTTTTTTATTTTTTATTAATCCCTAGAATAAGTTACCAAAGGGACTGTGTTCCCTCAGCCTCTACAATAACCCAGGCTTTATTTGTAGGAATGGGATAATAAATTCTGTGCCTATTCATTTTTTTTTTCTCTTTACTTTTATTTTTTTATTTTTATTTTTAACATCTTTATTGGAGTATAATTCCTTTACAATGTTGTGTTAGTTTCTGCTGTATAACAAAGTGAATCAGCTATATGCATACGTATATCCCCATATCTCCTCCCTCTTGAGTCTCCCTCCCACCCTCCCTATCCCACCCCTCTAGGTGGTCACAAAGCACCGAGCTGATCTTCCTGTGCTATGCGGCTGCTTCCCACTAGCTATCTGTTTTACATTTGGTAGTGTATATAAGTCCATGCCACTCTCTCACTTCGTCCCAGCTTACCCTTCCCCCTCCCCGTGTCCTCAAGTCCATTCTCTACGTCTGCGTCTTTATTCCTGTCCTGCCCCTAGGTTCATCAGAGCCTTTTTTTTCTTTTAAGATTCCATGTATATGTGTTAGCATACGGTATTTGTTTTTCTCTTTCTGACTTACTTCACTCTGTATGTCAGACTCTAGGTCCATGCACCTCACTACAAATAGTTCAATTTCTTTTCTTTTTATGGCTGAGTAATATTCTGTTGTATATATGTGCCACATCTTCTTTATCCATTCATCTGTTGATGGACACTTAGGTTGCTTCCATGTTCTGGCTATTGTAAATAGAGCTGCAATTAACATTTTGGTACATGACTCTTTTTTTTTTGGAAATCTCCATGACCACCTTTATTTATTTATTTATTTTTTAACATCTTTATTGGAGTATAATTGCTTTACAATGGTCTGTTAGTTTCTGCTTTATAGCAAAGTGAATCAGTTATACATATACATATGTTCCCATATCTCTTCCCTCTTGCGTCTCCCTCCCTCCCACCCTCCCTATCCCACCCCTCTAGGTGGTCACAAAGCACCGAGCTGATCTCCCTGTGCTATATGGCTGCTTCCCACTAGCTATCTATTTTACATTTGGTAGTGTATATATGTCCATGCCACTCTCTCACCCTGTCACATCTTACCCCTCCCCCTCCCCATATCCTCAAGTCCATTCTCTAGTAGGTCTGTGTCTTTATTCCCGTCTTGCCACTAGGTTCTTCATGACCTTTTTTTTTTTTTTTCCCTTAGATTCCATATATATGTGTTAGCATACTGTATTTCTTTTTCTCTTTCTGACTTACTTCACTCTGTATGACAGACTCTAACTCCATCCACCTCACTACAAATACCTCCATTTCATTTCTTTTTATGGCTGAGTAATATTCCATTGTATATATGTGCCACATCTTCTTTATCCATTCATCCAATGATGGACACTTAGTTTGCTTCCATGTCCTGGCTATTGTAAATAGAGCTGCAATGAACATTTTGGTACATGACTCTTTTTGAATTATGGTTTTCTCAGGGTATATGCCCAGTAGTGGGATTGCTGGGTCGTATGGTAGTTCTATTTTTAGTTTTTTAAGGAACCTCCATACTGTTCTCCAGAGTGGCTGTATCAATTTACATTCCCACCAACAGTGCAAGAGGGTTCCCTTTTCTCCACACCCTCTCCAGCATTTATTGTTTCTAGATTTTTTGATGATGGCCATTCTGACCCATGTGAGGTGATACCTCATTGTAGTTTTGATTTGCATTTCTCTAATGATTAATGATGTTGAGCATCCTTTCATGTGTTTGTTGGCAATCTGTATATCTTCTCTGGAGAAATATCTATTTAGGTCTTCTGCCCATTTTTGGATTGGGTTGTTTTTTTGATATTGAGCTGCATGAGCTGCTTGTGTATTTTGGAGATTAATCCTTTGTCAGTTGCTTCATTTGCAAATATTTTATCCTATTCTGAGGGTTGTCTTTTCATCTTGTTTATGGTTTCCTCTGCTGTGCAAAAGCTTTTAAGTTTCATTAGGTCCCATTTATTTATTTTTGTTTTTATTTCCATTTCTCTAGGAGGTGGGTCAAAAAGGATCTTGCTGTGATTTATGTCATAGAGTGTTCTGCCTATGTTTTCCTTTAATAGTTTGATACTGTCTGGCCTTACATTTAGGTCTTTAATCCATTTGGAGTTTATTTTTGTGTATGGTGTTAGGGAGTGTTCTAATTTCATTCTTTTACATGTAGCTGTCCAGTTTTCCCAGCACCACTTATTGAAGAGGCTGTCTTTTCTCCATTGTATATCCTTACCTCCTTTATCAAGGATAAGGTGACCATATGTGTGTGGGTTTATCTCTGGGCTTTCTATCCTGTTCCAATAATCTATATTTCTATTTTTGTGCCAGTACCACACTGTCTGGATGACTGTATCTTACTCTTAAAAGCAAGAAAACTGGGTTTTTTCTGCCTCTGGTTGTTGTCCACATTTGCAGCCTGGAATATCTGAGCCCTTCCTGAGACCAAGAGGGGACTCAGCCTAAGAGGATAAATCAACAAGCAGAAAATAGCAAACAGAATAATGGAAAGAACTAGGTCCTTGATGACTTTGTTAAATCCATGAATTAACCAGTCGATCAATTAACCAATCAAATTCTGAGAACTACTTCAGAATTTTCAATACGTGAGATAATAATTTTCCTTTTGACTAGGTCACTGTTATTTGGGTTTTAGGTTACTTGCAGCCAAAATCTGTATGCAAAATATGCATGAACTCTTGGGCTATAAACAGTTCAGCCACTTCAATCTTGAGGCTCCCCTTATCCCCTTCAATCTTGAGGCTTCCTCTTTATGGGTGGCTGAGTCATCTCTGACTCATCCACTGAACCCCCAATATTTGAGGGAGTTCAGGATAGGCAAGGAGTTCATTCCCTTTCACCACAGGACATGAATCCTGAGTTTTAGCAAATTTTTAAGCCAGCCCTCATCCCACCTTCTGACTGCTTTCATCTAAGGAAACCAGAGCTGTGCAGAGCTAAGTCCACACTCTGATGCCAGGAATGAAATGTGTGAGGAGCACCAGCTTATGTATCTTGCCCACATCTGCCTTTCTCACAGGGCTCTACCATCTCACCTCCTTTCTCCTGAGGTGGAACCTTCTTTACAGCTCTTTCCCATCCTCTAAGGGCGTTTTCAGATGATTCTTCTTCTATGAAGCCTTCTACCACAATGGAAGACCACACTCTTACTCCACTCATTGACCAAACCTCTGTATCACATGTTTAGACAACTGATGATAGTCTGAAAGATTTTGTCTTCTAGTTATTTCCTATAAACTTGACATTGTTCCTCCAACCTGACTGTGAACTTTTGAGTGCAGGGTCTTGACAGTCCTATATCCCCAACAGCGTCAAGCACAGAGAAAGCATTAAATAAATGCTTGTGTTCAATGAAAAAGAAAACTTTCTCTTTAGTGATAAAATCACAAACATTTTGAGTTACACCTTCAGAGGCTCTCTTGTCCAACTGCCCAACTGCCAGCCACAATGATCCTAACAGATGGACCTCAAGCTTATTCTTCAACATTTGCAATAAAGCAGAACCCATCACTTTGTGTGCCATCTGTTTCATTTCTGGACAGCTCTCATTATTGACAAGTTATTTGAATTTTATTATCAGGCCCAAATTTATTTCCCCATAACTTGCCTTCAGTTGTTTCACTTTTATTTTCTGGGATAAAATAGAATAAACATATTTCATCTTCACATGGATAGCCCTTCAAATATTGAAGGCAGCTATTCTACCTGTACTAGTCTTAATTTCTTCAAGCTAACTATCTTCAGTTACTCAAATTATTCTGTAAAAGTTGTGGTTTTCCATTCCCACTTTTTTTTCTTGTATTCACTCACTAAGACAGTCATTTCTCTCTTACACCTCATTTATTAATTCAACAAGTATTGATCGAGTTCTTCCTGTGTGCCAGGCATATAGCAGAGAATCAGAGTGGAGCTTGCAGCCTCAGGAGGGAAGACAAGTAAAAAATGACACTGAGGAACCAAGTGTGTGTGCCTGGTCACTGCATTGCACAATGTTGGGGGCACCATTCACACATAATACAACACAAATTTCACCCCTTGGAGTTGTGCAATGGGGTAGACTAGTCACTGATGGGAGCAAGAGTGCATCAGGAAAGGCCTCCCTACAAGAAAGTATATTTAAACTGAGACCTGAAATATGAGTATAAAAGTTAATTAGGCAAAGAGAGAAAGGAACAGTGTGCTGTGCTGAGGGAATGGCAGGTACAAAGACGTGGAGGAGAAGGAGGAAGGTGTGAGAGTCAGAGGCAATAGAGAAAAATGAATCTTGAGAAGTAAGCAAGGGTCAGGCCATACATTTTCTATGAGACCATGTTGGGGAGGTTGACTCATATCCTAAAGAGGGTGGGAATCCTTTGAAGGGTTTTAAGCAGGGAAATAACATGATAATATTTGCATTCTGGCTTCTGTGTGGAAAGTGGATTAGCTGAGAGTAAGACCAGAGACTGGGAGACCAATTCAAAACCTGTTACAGTTATCCAAGCAAAAAAAAAAAATCAGACAGTGGCCTGAACCAAGGTAGTAGCAGTGAAATAAAAAGGAAATTATATAGACATACTTGTGCAACAGTTCAGATGTAGCATCAATTAGATTTGATGTCTCACTGGATGTGGGGAATGAAGGAAAGGGAGAAATCAAGGATCTCTGAGACAAATGGTGGTGCCATAGACTGAGACTGGAAATCCTGGAGGAGGCCCAGGTTTTAAAAAAGGAGGAAGATGCAAATCCCAGTTTGGGATATACTCAGTTGAGATACCTTAAGATATCTAAATGGATATCTAATTTGATTTCAGGAGATATTGGCACAGATTTTGGAGTCATCGGTATGTAAACACTTACTAAAGTTGCGGGAGAGGGTGTCAACTCACTCAGAAAAACTATAGAGCATGAGAATAGAAGATTTAAAGCACCGAGGGATATAGTCATTTAATGGGTGGGCTGAGGAAGAGGTATCAGAAATGGAGACCAAGGAGGAACAGCCAGAAGGATAAAAAGAGAAATGGATTGTGATGCATGGAAGCCAAGGGGACCAGGAGGAGTGAAGTCCTGCTGAGAATCCTCAGGATGTGTCCACTGGCAGATTAGGACCACCACTCTCTTTCCCCAGGATTATCTACCGTGATGTCGCCTCACCACCGTCTTGCAGATCCTTCAGTTGCAGCCACACTACATCGTTGGCTGTACTAGGTGTTGTGGGTTGAACCGTGTCTCCCAAAAATATCTGTTCAAGTCCTTTCAATTAAAAAAAAAAAAAGATCTGGACTTCCCTGGTGGCACAGTGGTTAAGAATCTGCCTGCCAATGCAGGGGACACGGGTTTGATCCCTGGTCTGGGGAGATCCCACATGCCGCGGAGCAGCTAAGCCCCTGTGCCGCAACTACTGAGCCTGCACTCTAGAGCTCGTGAGCCACAACTCCTGAGCCCACGTGCCACAACTACTGAAGCCCACGCGCCTAGAGCCCATGCTCCACAACAAGAGAAGCCACTGTACTAAAGAAAGCCCATGTGCAGCAACAAAGACTCAACGCAGCCAAAAATAAATAAATAAATAAATAAAGATCTGTTCAAGTCCTAAACCCCCAGTACCTGGAATGTGATCTTATTTGAAAATGGGGTCTTTGCAGATGTAATTAAGATGAAGTTATACTGAAGTCTTGTGTGCCCTAATCTAATGACTGGTGTCCTTATAACAAAAGGGAAATTTGGACACAGAGACACAGACACACAGAAAAGATGGCCATGTGGAGACAGAGGCAGAATTGGAGTTATGTTGCCACAAACCAAGGAACACTAAGGATTGCTGGCAACCACCAGAAACCAGAAGAGGCAAGGAGGAGTCTTTCCTAGAGCCTTCAGAATGAGCATGGCCCCGGTGACTCCTTAATTTTGGACTTCTGGCCTCCAGAACTGTGAGCGAATACATTTCTGTTGTTTTAAGCCACACAGTTTGTGGTGGTTTTTTACAGAAGCCCTAGGAAACTAATACCCTGGGGTCAGCTAAAATCCCAATCTTTTAAATTTGAACTAAGACCAAGTTACCTCATTCTCATTCTGTGTTGTACACTGAAGATTTTTACAGTAAATTTATGGCGTGTGCTCATCCACGCCTGCTTTATTCTTAGATATTTGGACAACTGATCTAGCTTTTGATAAATGTGGCTTCTATACTTTTGCCCAAGTTGATAGAACATTAAACATGGTGTGTCAAGGCCACAGCACATCAGATAACAATCAAGGTCCTTCTGTCAGCTAGAAATAATAGACAACTATAGCTTAACCAGAAATTGACTTTCTCAGATGCCTTGATGAAATCAAGATACTCAAGTCTGCGTAATGGAAGTTCAAATCTACCAGTCCAATGACCATAGGAAACAAATAGCTTATTTAGAGCAGAAAGACCTCAGATCTGCCCTGTCCACACAAGACAGGCACTGTGTAAAAGCATCTGTTCATTTTGTTGAGTGAGCCTCAATTTCTCTGACCCACTGACAATCTTGCCCCAGCCTTCAGATTTGAGGTACTTTGTCTCCCAGGCATGAGTTTAAGGCCCCTCTAACATATGACTCTGCAGACTCTTCCTGACTCAGGTGTCTCCCTAATGACAAGTGGCATCGCAGCCTTAAAGGTGAAACCTTAAACAGTGAAAATTTACTGAATCCTAGTGACAGCTGCCTTCTCCTCCACTTGCTCACACACCATTGGTTTAATAATCTGGCATTCCTGTCCTCTCCAAAGGTAGAGAGAGGCAGTAGGGGCAGTGTTTCCACATAGAAACTGGGAGTGAGTGGGAGACTGAGAAAGGAAAGATGCTCACATATTAGGAAAAAGAGATGTCACAGAAGCTGAAATTTGCTCAGTAGGAGATGGGACAAATACAACTCCATGTTTAATGCCAGAAACCAAAGCTTTGGGTGAGATCTTGAATTCATAGAGAGGAGGGAGTTTAGGGAAGTTCCTGACCTGCAGCTCCCTTGGGCTTTGGTGCATGACTGGGGTGTTTATTGGGTGGTTGATTTTGCTGTACTGGGATCTTTTTTTCCCTCCCTTCTCCTATTGTTTTATAACACATGATAACTTTCTCGTCCCTCTCCTCTTACTTTCATGGGAAAATACTATGAATGAATAAAGTCATATTCATACAAATAAATAATCCATCATTCCAGAATCACCACATCTTTATTCCTATATCCTGAATCAAATGGCTTTGCTCTCCACAATCTCTTTGATAGATAAGCAGTCAGCGCCTTCTCTCAAGTCAGAAAGGAAGAGATCCAATGTTTTTTTTTTTTTTTTTCCAGATTTCCCAGAAGCTTCTTAGGATATTAGGATTAATTAGACAGACATGATTAGAACTAGAGAGTCAGCTTTATCATCAGCTATGTTAGTTAAGGTAATACCGTAATAGGTTGCTGTGTCAGATAAACCCTGAAATCTCACTAACTTAACACATTAGAAATTTATTTCTCACTCCCGGAAAGAATGTGTGCGGACGGGGAGCAGCAAGGGGGGGTGTGGAGAGATACAGACAAGAACTCTGTTCCACATGGTCATCCGTGCTGATGGAGGTTCTGTGTCAGAGTCACCCTCAGAGACAGGATGGACCCCAAACACACCCAAAATGTGGTTCGGATGACAAGACTGATCATCACACACGCGCGCACACACACACCTCAAGAGGATATGGAAATGTTTATTGTTTACATAATGAGGCTTTCTGTGGGGAACAAGGTGGCTTCTCAAACAGGTCCAGGAATGGCTTGGGAGAGAGCAGGGGTTTGGGGTTTCGTGATAGTTAGGTGAGGGAGCTTGCTAAGGATTCCCAAGCACAGGCTGAGACCTGCATGGTTTGAACCTCCCGCCAGTGCCAAGGGAGGGCGCGCTTAAGCTTTCTTATCAGTCTCCTGGGGGCAGAAGAGACAAGGGGAGTCGCAGGCTCTACGGATGTCAGCAGTCAAACATCAAAAACCGAGTCAAACTTAATTCACTTTGCTATCATCGACCAATGGCTTTCGTGGTTGTCTTGAATGTCGACACGGCAGCCCGAAGAGAAGGTATTGAATGGAAAGGAAAATGGAAGATGTATGGGAGGTTTTTAGAGGTAAGGCCTGGGAATGTGGGCATTTCCTTTCTGCCCACATTCCACTGATTAGAACTCAGTCACTGAGGAAAATGTAGTCTCTGGCTGGGCAGCCACTTCCCAGCAACAACAACAGAAGGGACAGAAATCTGCAGTGCAGAGCTAGCCTTTCCTGCCACCGTGAATTGCAAGCAGTGAGGGATCTAGGCTTTGTGGGGCGCAAAGCTTGAATAATTTGGAGGCTGTCTCTAAGAAAAAATAAATTAAAAGTTACAGGTACAAAATTAGAAAAGGCCCGCGCAACTCAGGGCTCTGAATTGAAGCTCCGTTAGCTTCACTGTAAAGGCCTCGCAGGACGATTCTAAAGTGGCCACCACGTGCCACTCTTCAGGGTCACCGAGGACAAACCAAGAGGAAAGGGTTGTGGGTTCTGACAGGGCTACAGAACACCTTCCTGGCGGGGGATGGGGGGCTGGGCGGAGTAAACTCTGACATTGGTGACAAGCTATAGATTTCATGGAACTCCAGTCCAGATCCTATGAAAACAATGGCAAATGTGCTGTAAGAATTGGGAAAAAATATTGTTACATATTTTCTGTTAGTGAAAACAGATAAAATGTTACCACTTTTGAGACCACAATCCCTAAAGAAATTGCTTCCCTTTGGTTTTTGCTCTATATGTAGCTACTCAGTGGCTTGGGGCAGGGATACTTTTTAAGTAACAGGTTTATTAGGGTGAAGCATGAGCAACATTATTTGGTATTCTATGATTTCAGAAAGTTTGGGAAACAGCAGTATCCCTTTGTAGTCCTCCAGCCCCGAGATTCTCTGATTCAGGGATGTTCTCAGAATGTCCATCACTCAACCTATTCTCTGATGTACCTGGATAGGAGCATGTGATACAAACCAGAGAGGTTTTATGGGGTCTTAGGATCCCATAAGAATTGTGACCCTCCACTCTCCCTATAGACAACAGCAGGACTTTAAAGATTTTTTTTTTTTAATTTTATTCGGCCATGTTGGGTCTTAGTTGAGGCACGTGGGATCTTTCATTGCAGAGCATGGGCTCTCTAGTTGTGGCATGCGGGCTCAGTAGTTGTGGCGCATGAGCTCCAGAGCGCTTGGGCTCAGTAGGTGTGGCGCACGGGCTTAGCTGTCCCGCAGCACGTGGGATCTATGTTCCCGGACCAGGGATCGAACCTGTGTCCCCTGCATTGGAAGGTGGATTCTTAAACACTGGACCACCAGGGAAGTCCCAACAGCAGGGCTTTAAATATCTGGGTTTCAGCTCTACCTAGCCCCACTGCGTAAGAGCTTCTACGGGATGTACTCCTCCTTACTACCCCACCTGTCTTTTTTCCTTGATTTTCTTATTTATTTTTATTCAGCTTTATTATACCACATCGAATACAGTTTGGGAAGCTTCTATGGAGAAAAGTGATATAAAAATAAAATACTAAACACAATAAATAATAAAGTGAAATAAACAAAAATTTGTTTAAATGATGTAGCCGCTGAAATCTAGACAGACGCTAGGTTATTAAAAGGAATTCTCAGGGTATCTTTTAACCCTCAGCCACAACCATCCACTCACCCAATATTTACTGAGCATCCTCTGTGGGGATTGTGCCTCCAGGGGTTCACCGTACTCCAGGGGCAAAGTGTTTTCGGCTTGTCCTCCCGCGCTGCACAGGTTTGTGGCTACTTTGTGGCAGCCCCTGCTGGGCCTGCTGGAACGTCAGGTTGAGGAATGAGATGGGTTGGAATGGTTGGTGCGGTTACTGCCACAAGACCCACTGAGAGCAGAACGAGAGGAAATGGGTTGAAGCAGCAGCAGGAGGGATGGGGGTTTGGCAGAGGGAAGGCTTCCCCTCGGTATGGGAAGGAAGAGCTGTCTCAGGTGACAGGAGAGCTGGAAGGATCAAGGTGCCAGCTGCCCTCGGGCACCTAGATCCAGGGTGGGTTTCCCTGTGTCTCACCAACCTCTGGGGACTGCTCCTAGCCCCAGCACGTGCTGCCGTCTCCGCCACACCCTTTGGCACTTAGTCATACAGTGCCTGGTGTTGCCTCCTCCAAACTGTCAGGGAGGTGGGGTCTCCGTCTTGTGCTTGTTACTAGGACGTTACTAGGTTCCCGCCAACGTTCAACAAATAGGGACTACTGTGTGCCAGGCGCCGGGATGTATCAGTGAATAAAGCAGACACTAATTCCTGCCCTTGTGGAGCTTGCATTCCAGTCATTATAAATAAGTTAGATGGCTTTTTAGAAGGTGATCAGATCTATGGGGGAGGGGGGATTAAGTAGGGTAATTGTTTTGTATGTACATCATACATCAATAAAAAATGGTTTTTAAAAATAAAGCCATGGAGGAGAATCCAGTGCCCAGAGTAAGGAGTCGGGGGTGGGAAGGAAGCCGGCAGTTTGAACTAGAGCTATAAGTGCAGACATTATTGAAAAAGTGACACATGAACAGAACGTAAAGGAAATAAGTTGTGCAGATATCTGAAGGAGGAGCTTTCCATCCGGGGGCCCTGGGGGCTGGCGGGGGGCGGGAGGTGCTGCACTGTGCCCTTCCAGCCCTCAGGTCCATGAGTGCTGTGGCTCGTTCACTGACAAGCGGCCGTGAGCCTCTCTGAGCCTCAGATGACTTCACTGCCTCCTCTTTGCCTTTGGGAGGTGTTCCAAGCAAGTTGTAAACTCCTGCTGACCATGTCAGGGCCCTGAACTACAGAAGATTTTTTTCTAGGCACTCAATCAAGTTGAGCCTCCACTTACAAGTCTATAAAATGGGGATGATAATACCACCATCTCATAGGGTTGTTGGAGATCAAAATCCACGAGAAGAGAGGTCGCAAAGGGGGATGGGGCCTCTGAACTGAGCTGGGCGGTTCCTTCATTCACTGTGTGCCAGGAACTGGGCTAAGGGTTTACACTGATTAGCTATTTAATTCTCACAACACAGCATGACAAAGATGCCCTTTCTGTCACTGTTTCACTGATGGGAAATTGAGGCTTACAGAGGGTGAAAGCTTTGAGCCGGCAAGTGGAAGAGCCAGAACGTGACCAGGATCTGTGGGAGTCCAGGGCGCTGGCCCACACCGCCTCTCTTGCTCAATCACTCAAGCCACACTGTATTTGCTGGTGTGAGCACAAAGGACCAGGTTCTGAAACCCAACCTAGACACAGCTTCTCTCACATTTCCTTTCAATCAGCCCCAGTCTCTGTGGCCTCCTTTGCTGGGATATAACCCAGTGGTTTTCACCCCCGAAGTCAGGCACCTGATTAATTTTGTCAACTGTGGGAGGGAGGGAAGGGGATGCATTCTTAGAACTGGGGCCGAGGCTGGGGCTGGCGGGCTCCACTTTCAGCTCATGCTAGATATCGCCGGCATAGGGGTTTTGAGAGAAACCCTGTGACTCAACCTCACCTCTCACGGCCCTTGTTTCACTAGAAGGCACACCGTCTTCCCATCAGCCTCCCTTGGCCCGCAACTCTGCCCAGCTGCTAACGCCCCCCAGTGACACTCCTCCCCCCCAGCTACTCGCGCTGCCTCCCAGCAAGTCACATCCCAGCATGGGCGGGGGTCCTCTTTGCGGGCTGAAGAGCAACACATCCAGTGGGTCCGAACAGCCCCGCCCCAGACCCTATAGCAGACTTGCCCAACCAAAGCCACCCAGTGTGGGGCTTCCCTGGTGGCGCAGTGGTTGAGAATCTGCCTGCCAATGCAGGGGACATGGGTTCGAGCCCTGGTGTGGGAAGATCGCACATGCCGCGGAGCAACTAGGCCCGTGAGCCACAACTACTGAGCCTGCGCGTCTGGAGCCTGTGCTCCGCAACAAGAGAGGCCGCGACAGTGAGAGGCCCGCGCACCGTGATGAAGAGTGGCCCCGGCTCGCCGCAACTAGAGAAAGCCCTCGCACAGAAACGAAGACCCAACACAGCCAAATAAATAAAGAAAGAAAGAAAGAAAAAAAAAAAACTGCTCTTCGTGGTTTAAAAAAATAAATTAATTAATTAAATAATAATAAAAAAAAAGCCACCCAGTGTTAATCACCTTTACCCAGGCAGAGAGCAACGGGCGCCAGCCCAGGACACTGTTGCGACAGCTGCCACTGTTGTGAAAGGGCGTGGGTCAGCAGGAAGAGAGAGCTCAGAAGGAATAGAGCAGGGAAGGGGCAGGAAGACACATTTCCAGATTCCCAAACCCAAACTCTCCTTTTTAGTTAAGTCAACCTGCTCGCACTGATACAATAATAAGACTACTTCCTATGATACATAATAACGAGTGCTGTGTGCCAGGCATTATGCTCAAGCTTTTACAAGTCTTTTACACAGTTTTTCATTTGTTCCTCACAACAACTGAATGAGGTCAGTGATATTATTTTGTTAGTCTGGGTCCTCCGAGAAGCAGATGACAAAATGGGATTAAACATGCACACGTTTTATGAGGGGAAATGCCTTTATGAGAGAAAATAGGTTGGGAGCCAGGCCAGGCAGGGAGAGCCATCATACCACGCCTGACCCCATCGAGGAGTGAGGGAGAGGAGTCTGGGCACAGGAGTCCTAGAGGTTCCACAGAGTTGTCAGGGAGTCCTCCAGCCAAAGTCACTAGAGTTCTGGTTCCCCCAGGAACCCATGTGCCTTAGCATCCCTGCTGTGCCCAGTCATTGGCTGGGGGCAGATGCAGGGGAGGATGGCCTCAGTGCAGATGCAAAAATGGGTTTCAGAGCAAGCAGCTGGGGCCCTTGGATGATTATGCTGTAATTGGATATCTGTGAGGCACCTGCTCATAATTAATAATTAAGTATTATAAATATTAATATTTAATTAATAGTTGTGGGTGCCACAATTATTATCCCCATTGTACTGGTTGGTAAACTGAGGCTCAGAGAGGTCAAGTCACCTGTCCATAGTTTGAACCCAGTTGAGTATAACTCCAAAGCTTTCTCCTGTGCAGTGTGCATCTGAGTTATTGACCACCGTGTCACAAGCCTGATCTCAGACTCGGTAATCAGCAGAGGGCTGAGCACACAATCAGTGTCCCAGAAAGGGTTTTGGGGGGAAAATGTGGCTGAGCTCCTGAATAGTAAGAAAAAATCCTTGCATGTCTCCTGTGTCCCCCATAACACCTAGGACCCTGAGTCAGAGCTATCTCCTCTGCCATGTGCCTTTCTTTCCCCACTCTCCCTAATCAGAGGGGCCATCCCTCCCAGGTAACCTCCCATGGCACTCTGGAACTCTTACAGCACCCGGCAGTCTTTCTTATGTCAAAGTCATTTGCACACTGCAAACTCCTAGGTGCTCCACCTGGGACACTCGCTTCCCAGTCTGAGGAGTGGGTCAGGTAACCTGCTCAAAGTCAAATACCAGTAGGAGGCTGAACAAGGCTGAACCTCAGAATTGTCTTTGAGCCATTCTGCCTACACACCCAAAATTTATGCAAATAACCGCAATTGAGTGAGCAGAGCTGCTGATGTGTGAGGAGAGGTTTTAGGAATCCCCTTGCCCCCTCCAGATCTGATTTTTCCAGTCACTCACAATGTGGCCAAGGGTATGCATCTATTGGTTTTGGGAAGTGCTTTGAATGTCCTCTTATTTTCAGCTGACTTATTCTGTCCCCAGATTGCCCCACAGCTGGCAGCAAATCCTTTCATGGACCTCTCATTCAGAAAACAATATGCAAAGTGCATTCATTCATAAATCGATACTGTCTTTTTGGCAGTGTTTACCAAAACCTAAAATGTGTATACCCTTTGATGTAACTATTCCACTTCTAGGAATCTGTCCTACAGAAATCCTTACAATGTGCACAAAGATACTGTGCAAGATGTTTGCAACATTAAGACTAACAGTTTAAAAAAAAAGAAATGAGACATTCATCAGTAGCAGATAAATTATTGTATAGCCACACTATGGGCTGTTAAAAATGAATATGATGGTTCTGAGTTCAGTCATGGGCACCCACTAAGAAATGCCAAGTTAAAAAAGCAAGTTGCGTGTTGATTGACGGTACGAAAAAGTTTTGGGGATTGGTTGCACAACAATGTGAACATACTTAACACTACGGAGCTCTACACTTAAAGATGGTGGTAGTAAACTTTATGTTATGTGTATTTCACCACAATGTTTTTTTTTTTTTTGGCCGCGCCATGCGGCTTGTGGGTCTTTGTTCCCTGACCAGGGATTGAACCCATGCCCTGGCAGTGAAAGCACCAAGTCCCAACCACTGGACCACCAGGGAATTCTCTCACCACAATTTTTTTAAAAAGCAAGTTGCCGAACAATATGCCTAATGATTTCATTGCTACTTGTTACAGCCTTCAAAGGAATTTCTCACCTGTGTTTCTAAGCATATATGTATGTAGACAAATAATTAGAGTTTTTGGTAAGACTGGATAAAATCAAAATAAAATCAAGCTGCTAAAAGTAGTTATTTCTGAAGAGGAAGTTGGCATAGTTAGGTGAGGAGAGGTTATAAAGAGAAAACTTTCACATTTCACTCTGTATGTATATGTAATTATGTGTGTATATAATTTCTTTGAATGATTGGACTTGCTTGTGTTAATTGTTCTTTAGATGCATTCATCCAGCCAGCAGGTACTGCGCACGCACCTTTTCTGGGTGAGCTGTCATCCTCAGAACCTGGAATAGGCGGATGAAACTGGATTTCTCGTCTACCTCTTCCTCTTCCTTGCAGACTGGCTCAGAGAATGGCCTGCTCTCATCCCACTGTGGGTGGGTTGGGTGAGAGGTAGGATTAGAGTCTCACTATGAGGATCATTTCCATAAAGCAGGTTTCTGATCAGAAAAGGAGACAGCTGAGTGCCAGAGAGCCAGAGGCCCCTCTAGGTCTTAGTACAAACACCAGATTTCCCCATACCACAGGCTCCAGTCAAAACTAACCAAGGTCTCGTTCTCAGAGTCAGATGAGATTGTGATTTCTTTGAAAAGTAAACCTCTGCCTGGTGAATTCAGAACCACTGGCCTCCAAATCAGAGGCTAAGGGCTGGGAGAATTCAGCTCTTTCTGAACCTTAAGGCCTCACAGCCTCAGGAGGCTCTAGCTATTTGAGGAACAAGAGACAATCAGCTGCAGGAACTGAGGAAGGAACAAGATCACGTTTCACATGGTCCCAGGCAGCAGTGACCTGAGCCAGCAACTTGGCCAGAGCTTGGGCCAGAGCCACCCAGACTGGGGACTCATTTGCATGACTTTTGCAGTACTTTGCATCATGGGGCCCGGGAACACTGTTACCCTAGGATCAGAGAGGTCAAGACCAGTATTTAGTCACACAGGGCCTGGGGGACAGAAACAAAACTCAGAGGACGAGAGGACTCATGAAGGGAGGGGGATGGCAAAGGAAGAAAGCCAGTCCCAATACTTCACTTGCAAATACTGGCAGGGGTGTCGGATGGGGTAGGAAACTTCACTGTCCCTTAGAGCAAGAAAGTTATGCAAACGAATATATTTGCATGGCAGCCTGGCCCCTAAAATGACTTACTACATGCAGGTTCCTGGCCTCAGGAGCAGCCACTCCCCGCAGAGCCCCACCTGAGATCCTGCAGGCTTGAAGGCCAAGATTTTCTGTCCAGAGGCTCTGGGTACTGACTTCCCTTCAGAGCAATCATTATTCCTTGCAGACTGTGGATAGACATTCCAAGGTAACTCCAGGCCTGAGATGCTGGTGTGTGACAAAAAGTGTGGAAGCTTAGGTACACTAAAATGTGTATTTGTTACAGGGAAGCTCCTAAGGGCTTCAGGTTTAATACACCTGGAGCCCATGGTGTAGGGACCATGGTGAACGGGGATGAGAAAGACCTGCAAAGAACTCTGGCTTTTCAGTGACACTCAGAGGGGAGAGGGGCAAGGAAGCCCTTGACAACCATTCACCCCAATTTTCCAGGACCCCCCAATCTCATGTAACGTTATCCTTTTCTATAATGATCTGTAAAATGCATAACTAAAAATGATCTAAGTTTAACGTATAACCTTGTAAGGATTCTTTAAAAATTAATGAACTTAAGAATAGGTGGTGGTGGCGGGGTTTGGGGGGTACTTCCTAGGTGGTTCCAGTGGTTAAGACTCTGCGCTTCCACTGCAGGGGCTGCGGGTTCGATCCCTGGTCGGGAAACTAAGATCCCACGTGCTGCGCGGTGCGGCCAAAATAAATAAATAAAATAATCAATTAATTAGTTTAAAAGACTAGCAGGGGGTTGGGGGGGGCACTTCCCTGGAGGTCCAGTTGTTAAGACTCCGAGCTTCCACTGCAGGGGGAACGGGTTTGATCCCTGGCTGAGGAACTAAGATCCCGCATGCCCCATGGCACAGCCGAAAAAAAAAAAGAATAGGCGGGGGTGAAGAGAAGGAAGGGGCGAGGGGCAAGATGGAGGGATTAAGAGGTACAAGCTACCATGTATAAAATAAATAAGCTATAGAGCAGCTATTGTACAGCACAGGTAATATAGCCTACATTATATAACTATAAATGGAGTGTAAGCTTTAAAAATTGTGAATCACTATGTTGTACACCTGAAACTTATATAATATTGTAAATCAACTATACCTCAATTTTTTAAAAAAAAGAATATGTGGGGAAATCCCTGATAGGCTAAGTTTTGGTTTTGGGGGAACAAACATGGTGAAAGAGGGGAATCCAGGTTGAAGGGGCTGAAAAGAGAAAATGAACAGAAAATACCGAGGGCCCCCCACTGAGGAGAAGCCAGATTTCCCGTGGACAGAACCGATGGCCGAAGGTCCAGCTGAATTGATGAGAAGACAGCAGTTCAGACCAGAAGACAGAGGGGTGAAAGCAGACAGGAAGAGCTGACTCTTACTCCGCAGAAACCAGAGCAGAAATCTGATGGCAACACCTCTACCATGCTGCTCCCTCATTTTCTACCATCAAATTTGTCGAATTTGCCAGCTTGAAGGCCTCCTGAGTCTCCGCCAGAAAAGCTCTACCCTCCCCACCTAGGCCCCCTGCTCTGTCCCTGTCCCATGAAAGCGCTGATCCTCCCTGCCTTCCATCCTATTAACCCCCACCTATGCCTCTAAGCTGAGTCCCAGGAGGGCTGGACCCACTTCTAACTCAGCTGTGTCTCCCCGAAGTCCCAAGCGCTGGGTGTGGCACACGGCAGGTGCTCCAGATGAGCTGAATCGGAACGCGGCATTTCTGTTCCTGGAGGGAGTCTCAAAGGCTCGGGCCCAGGAGGCCAAGGCACTGACCCCGCGAAGGGCGGCCTGTTTGTGGGAGGGGCCCTAGCCCTGCACACCCGGACAGTGCTTCCCTCCTCTTGAAGTCCTGGCATGGCCACGTGTCATCCTCCTGTGCCTGGGTCGGAGAGGACCAATGTTGTCCTGAGCAAGGCATGCATGGAGGGCTTCGTCCAACAGGAGATGAGGATCCAGGATCCAGGATCTTCTGACCTCACTCATCCCTCCAGTCTCAAAACCTCTAGGGCCCTAAGAGGCCACTTGGGCTGGGGCAGTTTTGAATGGATCGATTCAGACCACAAAGTATGTGTCCAGGCCTCCGGATGCAGAGAAAGAAAAGACAAGGCCTCTGATGGTTGCACGCAGATTTTGTATCTCGCTGGGCAGCAACTGGGTCTTACACTTGGTTTTTCCCAAAGCATAGCACATATAGTAAGTGCCTGGGTATTTATTTGGTGATTTAGTATGTTGGGTCCGACTGAGTGCAGGGAAAGGAAGATGAGTCCACCAAAAGGCCCCACCAGAGCTTGGTGTCCCTTCCAAAGAATGGCTACTCCCCAACTCAGCCAGCCTCCCCCTGGGGTGGCCCCTAAACATGGGCTTCAAGAGACAGAGCCAGGGAGGGGCTGTATCCCTGGGGCTGATCACAGGCTGGCTCCCAAAGCCTCCCCCAGCCCCCTCTGGCCCCCTGGAGAGCGCCCATCAGGTTTGTTTACATTCACCGGGGGTGGGTGAGACAGCCACTTTCCCTAGCCTCACCAACTCCACCCTCTTCCCTTGAATAACTGAATTTCCTTCGCACCCTGAGCAGGCCAGCCTACCCACTCTACCCACTGTCATTCCCAGCCCTCCGCGTTTCCTGTCTCCAACCCAGTCAAAGGAAAACCCCTAATTTTCTGTTATTGTTTACCAACCCAACTGCCTCCTCTCTCCAAGGCACAGGTGATGCCCTCAAGCTGACAGGAACATGGACTCAGCCTAGACCACCAACCCTGCTCCAAACCTGGGCTTCCCTGTGCCCTCTGCGCAGGGCAGCCCACCAGAGGGTAGGACACCAATAGTGATAAAGGCCACCTGGCCCCTGACCAAACATTTAAATCCATCATCTTGCTGCATTCCTCAACAGCCACAGGGCCTAGGAGTGCCACCCCCATTCCCTAGAAAAGGAAATTCACCTCTACTCAGTGGAGAGGAATCCAGCTGTCTCCCTGCTTGGCCTCCCTTCCCCACCTCCCTTATCAAGAGGACTTTGGTGTTTTTTTTTTTTAAGAAACTCTAAACTTGGAAGCAGGAGACCCAAGTCAGATTGACCTCTGCTTAGTCATGAGGCCTTGGGAGAGTCACTTTACTTCTCTGATGCTGAGTTTTCTTACAGGTAAACTGGAGGCTAGACTGACTCCCTCAGAGGGCTTTTATGATGGTGAAGAGATCAAGAGAAAGAGCCCAGCACAGCACCGGTGCTTCCTAGGTGCCTACAAGTGTCCATAAGCCCTCCTTACATCTCACACCGCTTAAGGGTGTTCAAGAACCATCTCCTGTTGCCCCCTGCAACCACGCAAGCCAGCAACTGCCTTTAGGTACGAAAGTTCCACTGCCATCCCACCTGGGAGTTTAGCAGAAGGAGCTTAAGTTCTTCCTAGAGACAGAGAATCACAGGGCCACACCAGTGTGGAAGGTCAGGGGCATGGAGAGAGTAGAAAGGCATGGCAAGACCCCACTCACCAAGCCAGGCCCCTCCTGCCCTTCATCCCAGCCACCTTCCCTGAATGTCAGATCCAGTTTTGTGAACTGGGCTGACCTAGATGGAGGAGGAAGCAAAACACAATTGCTAACGTGTGGGGCAAGAGGATGAGAAGGCTGTGAGACGGGCCTCTGTGGCAGAGCAGCGGTCCTACAAACGCTCACATCCCAATCCCTGGACCAGTGAACATGTGGCCTCACATGGCAAAGGGACTCTACAGGTGGGATTGAGGTGAAGGACCTCCTGCATTATCTGGGTAGGCCCAGTCTAATCACACAGGTCCTTAAAAGTGGAGACTCCTTCCTGGCTAGGTTAAGAGAGATGCGACAACAGAAGGTCAGAGAGATGCGATGTTGCTGCCCTTGAAGATGGATGGAGAGGGCCATGAGCCAAGGAATGGGGAAGACTCTGGAAGCTGGAAACTCAAGGCAAGAAAATCTCCTAGAGCCTCCAGAACACAGCTCTGCTGAGACCTTAGATTTTAGACCAGGGAGACCGTATCAGACTTCTGACCTCATAAATCTAACATATTAAATTTGTGCTCTTTTAAGCCACGAAATGTATTACAACAGCAACAGAAAACTAACATGGCCTCCAAAGACAGCAGAGCACTGACAACGCCGTCCCCCTGTACCCCAATTCCCGCCCTACCACCCCTTATTCCCTCTTCCCCCGAGTTCTTATCAATCACCTCTGATACCCACATAAGCACAGACAACATGACTGGATTTCTCTGAGAGCAAAACCTCATGCTGGTTCATTCGAATGGTGGTTTCTAGAGTGATGGGTAGAGTTTCAAGGTAGGAGCCAACCACATTCAGGAGTTGTGTGGGGGAGGTCACGGGGCCACAGGCATGCCCTGCCTCTGCCAGGAACCCGAGCGGGGGCATGCGATCCCACTGATGACCGGGCGGATGAGCAGGCCCCTCCTCCAGGCAGGAGACCAGGTCTTAGGATGAGACCACCCCAGGCCTTGGGATCCTGAGTTCTAGTCCAAACCCATTAGCTCTGGGATCCCCAGCACATCCCTTCACTCCCTTGGTCGGTTTCCTCGCTCATAAAACAGGGATAACCCTCCTGCCTTGCCTTTCTCCCTGACAGCTCTGAGGATCAAGTGAGAAAATGCAGGTGAACTTATCGATGACTGTTTTTCCATCTGACTGGGAGGGAGCGCAGTGGGGTCAATAGACCGATTTCTACCTTGGGCCCCACTGCGAACCAGTTCACTGTGCGTCTCAGATACCCCACGTCTGAGCCTCAGCCTTCTCGTCTGTGAAGTGAGGGGAATGGATCATAGGAGCCCTGAGGCCTCTTCCAGGTCTGATGTAGAGTATTCTGGCTTCTGCCTGAGCCCTATCACCTCCTCCTGGAACTTTCAGGAACTACACTGACCTGCTCCTCTGGACTCTTTCCCAGGATTTGAACCAATTCACCACCAGCAACTTCTTCACAGTCCTCATACCAGCCAGCCCCCCAGGCTGAGGGTGTCAGCGCCTGATTGTGGCTAAACAAGTCAAAGAACTGGGCTGAGAAGCAGCTTGGCTCCTGATTCAATACTTGGCAAAAGAGCACGGGCTCCCCGCACCGTGGTTGGCACCAGCCCTGCTCTCCGTGTCCCCACACCAGGTCCTGGCCAGGCCCTCAGTGGGGCGGGCGCTGGCTCCCTCTCGCCAGGGAGCCCTCCCCTCCTCTCCCAGGACACACGGACTCTGCCCTCCCAACTCACAGAACCACTCTCCACGTGTGGAAAGAGGCCAGGTGGGGGATCAAGGGGCTGAGCCCCACGAAGGAAGAGAAAGAAAACCTTTCAACTATTAAATCTGTTTAGTAAAGACAATTTTGCTCATACAAAACAACAAGAGTTTACAACAATCTGAGTGCTGGACACGCCATCAGAGACGGGAGGCGCCATGGGCACTCGGAGCCCTTGCCTCACACCCAGAGAAGACCCTGGGTGCGCCCCCCAACCCTGCCCCTGAGGGAGATGAAAGCTGAAGCATTACTGTCACCCCTTCCCCAAGGGACCATGGCACAGAGGACCTCTCCCCACACTGCTGCCAATTAATACTGGGGAGGGAGGGCCCTCCCCACCTCCCCCCCTCCCCCCCTCCTGCCTGGACACATGACGCTGAGTAGTGTGGGGTGGGGGGAAGGGGCTGATGGGGTGGGGGGAAGGGGCTGATGGGGAGGGGCAGGATCGGGACATCTTTGGTGTGAAGCCTCCCCAGCCCACCCGCTAGGCCGCACGATGGAGATCTGCAGGAGGGCCGCAAGAGTGGTGCTGTCTTTGCCCACCAGGGGGTGCTGCCGATGCCCCAGAGCCCAGGAGGCACGCGAAATGCAGCAGCTCTGTGTCACTCATCGACTGCCCAGGCTCACCCATGCGGGCTGAGAGTGGGCCTGTTGAGAAACAGCAAAAATGTAAGAAAATAAACACGTACGGGTTAATAGTGGCAGGAAGGGGAAGCAGAGAGATGACGTGGTAGATGAGCGCCTCGGAGGACCAGGACCAGCCCTCAGCGGGGAGTGGGGTCCTGGGCGGGGCTCCAGTCTTCTTGGTCGCTGTGCCAGTGCTAAGTCACTCCTCCCCACCTCCCAGGACCCGCTCACAGAGGCAGGCACGGACGGCCTGGCTCAGAATCTGGACACGCTTCCTAGGCACTTTGGCAGAGCCAGCGCGGGCAGGGCAGGCCTGAGGAGGGAGACAGTTCCTGAGCCCCGACAGAGGCCCTCCCTCTGCAGCCCTGCCTGCCCCTGGCCCCTCAAATGCACAGGCCCAGGCACTGATCCAGGCACACGGGCACGGGCACACGCACACGCACAACCACACTCACTCCTATCCGTCTGGCACACTGGTGACGTCTGAGGGCTCAGCAGAGGACGTGGGTGGCCTCCTGGCCCCAGCCCTCCACGGCCTGCAGCTCCCGGAAGGCCTCAGCCAGCGGGGACCTGGGGCTGTAGTGGGGAAAGTAGAGGCCTGGTGGCACGACACAGGGACGCCCTCTATAACAGTTTCCACAAACACCCTTTAACAAACCCCAAACCCTTGTAGTATCCAGACAGGAAAGGGTTTGGGGGGAAGGAGCAGGAATGAGGGCAAGAACGATAAAAGAAGTTTCATAAAAATTCTAAGTCAAATTATTGATAAAACTGCAAAATGAGCACAGGTTCAAGAGCATCTTGCTCCTTCTCTCCACGCCCTCCCAGCCTTCCAGGCTCTCCCTCTCAGGGGTGGCCAGAACCAAAGGCAGAATTCAGCCTATGACGAGGTCCGGGCTCCATGAGGCTGAGGAGGAGGGAGGCGGGAGTGGACAGTTCTGTGTCTCTTCATTTAAAAAATATATTCAGGTCAAGAGTTATTGCTTGTCCTCCAGTGGAGCAGGACGGGCTCAGCGGCTCAGTGAGCAAGGGCCGCGGCCTCCAGGGCCCGAGCTTTCTTCCGCCTCTTCAGAAGCAGAGGGTTGGATGCGTCTTCAATCTTTTTTATCTTGATCTGCTCATAGTCGACCCGCATCGTGGCCAAGGCACTGGTCATCTCCTCCTGGTGGGCAGTGACCGAGAGAGACGTGAGAGGCGACAGACAAAGCAAGGGCAGGATGAGGGTGACGGGTGGGAGCAGAAGAGACAGAGGGCAGGCTGGTTGATGGGTCCAGGGCTGGGTCAACAGAGCCTGGCCACTGTGCTGCCACCGCTCTCCTAGAGCTCTCCAGCGACGCCACGGGAAGGCAGAAAGAGCACAGACTAGGAGTCAGGAGACCTGGGTTCGTGTCTGCCCCAGCCAATCACTAGCTGCGTGACCTTGAACAGGTCACCCCCCCTCTGGGCGTCAGTTTCCTCGTCTGCAAAGTGAGGAGATGGTACCAGATGACCTTTCAGGTCCCTTTAGAGACCCAGACAGTAGAGGGCTTGTAGAAAACAGCCACGGCCAACTTTAGGCCAAACACAGAACCTCTGCCCACAACCCGGCAGGGAAGTGGCTTAGAGCCGCTGTTCCTGTTGTAACAGACATCCCCTGGGGTGAGCTCATACAAAACTAGCCCCTCTGGGCCAGCACCGCCTCTCACACCCAAGCACCTCAGCGAGCACCCTCTGAGCCCCTCTTGGCCAGTGGTCCCCTCACCTTGACGTCCTCCCACCTCTCCTTGTCCTCCTTCAGGACGCGGCTGGTGTGCAGTGGGGTTTGAGGGACCTTTGTTGATTGCTGGGGATAGAGAAAAGTGTCAGGGTGAAAGCCTGGGTGGGGTGGAGCCCCAAGGGACAGTCCGCATGAACCCAGGCCCCTCCGGCCCACCAGGCTTACCATGATCCAGGGGTGGTTCATGAACTCGGTGATGGTCATCCTCTGGGTGGGCTCTGTCTTCAGCAGGTTCCGGATGAGCATCTTCACTGTGGGGGAAAGCGAGGTGCGGGGAGGGGACAGAGATGGCTAAGGGGCCACCCTCCTTCTCCTGCTCCTTCCCACAGTTTTCAGGGAAAAACCAGATTCAAAGGGGCATGGACACAGACCACCCAAGGAGCTAGCCTTGAAGACCGTTATGGCTCCAGCCCTGACAGCCCCACGCGCCCCATACCCCAGCTCTGCCACAGGCCCTTCACACAGACAGGACGTACCCAGCAGCTGTGGGCCAGGTGCAGATCCACAGCCATGCCACCCACGTGAGACCACCCCTGCACACGCACACACACCTGCACACACGCACATGTACACGTGGGTTCTCTACCTTCCTCTGATACTTCTGACCATTCTGGGTTGGGGAATTCATACTGGCCCATTCGGATGCGACTCTTCATGCCCGGAGAGATGGCAAGGCCATGGTTGGAATAGAAGGGGGGATACCCACACAGCCTGAGCCAAGAGGAAGTGGGAAGAGAGGGACAGAGCTGATGTTATTTAGGGTCCTGCACCAGGACTAGAGCGAGACACAGGCTTCTTCTTGTAAAGGTCACAGAGAAATTGGGACTCACTGACTCAGGTACAATATACAAAGTCAAGGACAGGGCCCAGGAATCCAACATACCGAGTAGCTAAACCACACATTTTCCTGCCCATTAGCTAATTTATAGCATTTAGCTGTCAGAATCCACTAAACGCAGAGAGACAGGAACATGCAGGGGATTCTCAGGGCGTCTCCCATCCAGAAGGGGAACACTAATCTTGGCCTCTTCTTCTCATCCCACCCCTGCCCCAGCCCAGCCCAGCCCCACTTCCCCCAGGCCCCTCTCCACACACTCACAGGATGTACATGATGACACCCAAGGACCACATGTCACAGGACTTGTCATACTTCTCTGGGCCCAGCACTTCTGGAGCTGCAAACCAAAGGTCAACGTGGGTGGGCCTGGCCCTCAGAACACTGGGATCCACCCCAGTTCCTCGGTGGCTGGTGCTCCCCACCCAACCCTTCAGCCCATCTTGATGGGACTTAGCGGGGCTGGGAAGGGGAACAGTCATAGCCCAGACCCAGGGGTGGACAAAGGAGACCAGAAGACCCTTCTCCAAGAGAGCGCTAGGGCTAGAATCTCAAGATAAAACAAGTCTTGAACTGCAAGAGCCTTTCAGACTGCCATTTAATTTGACAAACATGTTTTGAGAGTTTATTCTGTGCCAGTTAGCTGGGGCTCCTGAACCAAATCTGCATACCAGACTCCACTGGGAATCTGATAGGAATGACAACTCTTCTCAGGAAAAGCGTGCATGTGTGCAAAATCCCACCCATAATCTCAGGCAGATAATTTCCTATAATGCTTCAGTCCCAGCTGAGTTCTGATGAGCCCTACTTTGGGTCGGGTCACATCAGAACCAGTGCTAGAAAGGGCCTGAGGACTCAACTCTCCTAGGACTTGTGGCCCTGAGACCGGCAAGAGGAGGGTTTGAGAAGAGCTCTGGGGAAGACAAGCTCCCCAGACCTCCTCTGGACTTACCCACATAGTATGGCGTGTAACAAGGAGTGGTCAGAGAGTTGTGGCTGGTGGTTTCCTTGGCAAAGCCAAAATCAGTGAGTTTGAGAATGGCGTTGGGCCTTTTGGAGGTGTATAAGAGATTCTCAGGCTACAGAGAAAGAGACATAAACAGAACCTCTGCTGAACCTGTGAGGGGCTATCCCTCCCTCCCTTCCTCCCTTCCTTTCTTCCTCCATTCAACAACCATTTGTCCAGCCCCTGTGATCTGCACACCGTGAGGACCCTCAGCTCCCTGCCTCCCAAGAGCTTACAGTGTGCACGGGAGTCGGACGCTGATGCAGAGAACCGCAGTGAACACTGCAGTGACATAGAGACCGAAGATGTGGCGGTGAGGTGTGACTGAGGAGCACCGCAGGATGAGGGCGGCCTCACAAGGCTGCATGACTGGGGCGGGGGTTTGCCCAGCGAGGGCAGGGCCTGCGGGGTAGAGAGTGGCACTCCGCCCCACTCTCACTCAGGAACTAGGCAGCGGGGATGCAGGATGACTCTGGGGACCCTCCCTAGGGTCACCACGACCCTGACCCCTACGGCCTCCATGGCACCTGAGTTGGGGGAACTGGGGGGGCACAAAAAGAACAGCTGGTACCTTGACATCCCGATGTGCGATGTTGATCGAGTGTAAGTACTGGATCGCCTCGCCGATGCTCTTCATGATCTCTGATGCCTCTGCAGAGAAGAGGGAATGTGCGAGCGGGAAGGAAAGTCACAAGATGTGTCATGAGGTTTGAAAACCCAATACACCGATCCCCCACACAGCCTAAGGCTCCCTACGTCCACCCCCACCCCCCAGAAACCAAGGAATGAGGAGCAGCCCTGGCTCAGCTGAGGAAGAAGGCCCCAGCGGCGAGCCAGAGAAGGCAGCAGGCCTCCGCACCTCTCACGAGAGCCCCTTCAGACACCCCGTGCCCTGCCTGCCCGAGCCCAGGCCCCACAACAGACCCTTTCTACCTCTTTCTGTGAATGCCTGGTCTCCTCGGTCCTGGATTCGGCTGAAGAGTTCTCCACCATCCAAACTGAAACAAAGCCACAGTCAGATCTGAGGACATAGCATCCCACTAGCACTCTCCCCACTGCCCCTCCAAAAATCTTTACATTTTAAGCTTCAGAGTCCCCATGTGGCAGTCCTCTGAAGGTAAGGGGCCTGGGTGGGGAGTGGGATCAGGCTGGGCCAGGAGTAAAGAGGAAGGGCTGCTCACCACTCCATGACGATCAGCAGGCACTTCCTCCCCGCGTACAGGTTCTCATAGACGTCCACGATCCGCACAATGTGTGGGCACTGGGAGGCCCGCCAGTGCAGCTCCACCTCCCGGCGGGCCTTGGGGCAGTCCTGAAGCATCTGCAAGCCAAATGCCTCCTGAGTAACCTTGGCGGGGCAGCCGGCTGCTGCGCCACCTGGACCTACTGCAAGGCCTGGCCCACGCACTCGCCCACATCCCCACCGACACACCACCGACTCTCCCTACGCTGGTCCAACACCAGCCCCCTTAGCACTTTCCCTGCACTTCCTTCTCCTAAGCCCCGACTCAGAGCTCTGCAGCTCCCTCGTCTGCTCTAAAAGGAACCTCAAGATGACCCCTCGTGGGGTCTGGACAGCTATTCTGAGACCACCCTTGACCATTCAGGGGAAAGGCCCAGCTATGGGCATGAAGTCTATTCCAGAAGGCGAGCAGAGTTGAGCATTGGGAGACAAGAGGGTAAAGGACACCTGGGCAGAAAGACAGACTGAGGAAAAAACCAAACAATGAAAAGGGGCCTAGAGACAGGGGAGACTCCAGATCAGTTAGAAAAGGTACCTCCAAGATCCCTAAACCCCAGCATATCAAATCCTGAGCAATGTCCTTTCAACCAACAGATAGTCTCAGGAGTCAGCCCGGTGTGGTCTGAATCCTGGTTCTTACTAGATCTGCAACCTTGAGCAAGTTACTTAACTCACGGGCCTCGTCCTTGTCCCCTCTTCTTCCATGGACCAGGTGGCCAGGGGGTATTAAGGCAGCCTGGCGCCCTCACCTGCCTCAAGGGCTGAATCTTTTTTTTTTTTTTTAACATCTTTATTGGTGTACAATTGCTTTACAATGGTGTGTTAGTTTCTGCTTTACAACAAAGGGAATCAGCCATACATATACATATATCCCCCTATCCCACCCCTCTAGGTGGTCACAAAGCACCGAGCTGATATCCCTGTGCTATGCGGCTGCTTCCCACGAGCTATCTATTTTACATTTGGTAGTGTATATATATGTCCATGTCACTCTCTCACTTCGTCCCAGCCCACCCTTCCCCCTCCCCGTGTCCTCAAGTCCATTCTCTACATCTGTGTCTTTATTCCTGTCCTGAAGGGCTGAATCTTGACTAGTCTAAGCCAGGCCCTTTACTAAGACCTGACACTGGTCAAGAAGAACTTCATAGGAAGTCTGCTGAGAGGCCTCTTAAAAGGAGCACAAGGAATGCACACCATCTCTCCTGCATATGACACCTGGTGCCATGGCAGTCACCTTGGTACCGAGAGGTACCTTGGGGTGGTGGGTGATGCATCAGGAGCACTAAGAGACCTGCTGGAAAGTGCATGAAGCTTGGTGAGTAAGATCAGATGGCCAGGACGGAGCCAGATTACAGAGGGCAGGGAAAAGCAAACACAGGAATATCCAAAAATAAAACTAACATTCAGTTATGCTATGGTCTATGATATGCTGGTCCTTTCCTAATTGTACAACGGCTGCCCATTTTACAGGATGCGGAAACTGAGGCTCAGAGAAGTAGTGTGTCCCAGGCTCAGTTACTGGGGAAAGGCAGAGCCGGGGTTGGAAACCAGGCCTGGTGGATTCCAAAGCCTAAACCTTTTCCACGATAACACGCAACTTTTAGAGGAGGAGCAGAGACCGAGACTGGTCAGTCTCAGATCACCAAATGCAAACTGGCTTTGCAGAGGCAATCCCCCAACAGGGGCCCAGATAATTCAGTCTCCTAGGGAGCAGGCAGAAGACAAGGTCGCCATGGGGTCACACTGCCACCTGGTGGCCATCTAAGGACACTGCTCAGGTCCTGAGTTTTGCCACCTTCAACTTCATTCATTTGGATGGACCAAGAAAAAAGGTTATTTTCCTTTCCCATGCACTATGAGAATGAGGAGGAGACGCTGGCCAATTTCATTTGCATGTATTTCAATTCAACAAGCATTTATCGAGCTCCTACTATGGGCCACACACTGCACTAGATGTCAAGACCAAATAGAAGAGTCCCAATCTGAAAGAACTCAAACTGGGGGGTGAGGGCATGAGGGGAGGTAGACACACAGAAAATGCTTCTAATCCAGAGAGATAATGTGCTGTAAGACTGATAAGTTCAAAGGGTTCAAGAGAAAAAGTTCTCAGAGCACCCAAAATAGAAAGACCTCTATCGCCCCCTACAGGCACATAGGAACTGAAGCCCAGAGAGGAAGAATTGAAGTTGTCAAATTTACTCAGAGGCAACATGAGGTCATTGGATTTACAATCATGAGAGACTTGGGCTTGGTCTGGAATTTGTCAATTTCTGGTTGCATAGCCTTGGAGAGGCTATTATCTTTCTGAGCCTGTTCCACATTTGTAAGTTGGGGGTTAAAATACCTGCCTGGCCCCCTCCCTCACAGAGCCATTGCAAGCATCTAATGAAAGAATACCTCTAAGTGTGCTTTGTTATCAGAAAGGCACTCACCACTGTAAACCATCAGCATAACTGCCACAGCACAGGGGCCCTCTCCATCACCTCTGAGTTGAAGCTGGAACATCCTGATATAACCAAGAAACCCTGATATATACAAGTCACCAGCAAGACTATAGGCTGGGTTTCTGCCTGCAGCCCTGTGACCACCGCCTGGAAACCAGCTCTGTGCTCTAACCAACCACAGCTGTGCTAAATGAGGACACACCAAGGCCCAAACCCAACTGCATGCCCCTCGGCCCCTCCTAAACTCAGAGCACGCACTGCAGGTCCTGCTTGCTCTCTTTGCTACAGACACGTTAGCGTGTGTGGCATTAGGCAAAAGAAAATCTACAGCCAGAACGCCTGGGTTCACATTCCACCTCCAGGTTTACACACAATTCCTTACCTGGTAGAGGAGCTGGATTGGCCTAGCACAACAAACCTGGTCTTGGGAATCGCACACAATTTGCATCCCAGTTCTGCACTTCCCAGCTTGTGTCAGGCAAGCCAATCTACCTTTCTGAAAAAGGTTTCCTCATCTGTAAAACTGGATTCAATTTGGCAAAATAAGAAAATTGGAAAGAGCAGTATTTTTAAATTCTAAGAGAAACATAGTAAGAATTTCCCATGAAGACTGGTAATTGACAGCCAGGTATGTATTTATCAGAAATCCTTGAATGGACATAAAAACCAGCCCACGCAATGAAAGCAAGACCTTCAACCCAGTCAGGAGGACAGGCTGGCTGACGTCACAGGGGCAAAGCCATTAAGAGCCAAAGAGGCTTTGTAGACAGCTGTGGGGTACAGAAGCCTGGAGAGAGGAAAGCAAGAATGTGCTAATCTGGAGTACCGGGCTAAGTAAAGATCAGCAAGGGAGGTGCTGAACTCTGAGCCAGAGAAGAGTCAGGGAGAGAAAACAGGATTCCTGGGGTGCTGCCAGGGGCCACCAGCAGAGGAACACGGCAGGTTCAACCAGAAGCCAAGAGAGTCACGTGGGAAAGGCTCCTACCTCTTTGGCCTGGACAAGGACAGTGGAGGCGAAAGGGCCCAGAACCACAGCCCTGAGGGCTCACGTCTGAATGAAAGAAGGGTCTTCCCACCAAAAAGCCACAGGCCCTGAGACAAGGAATGCCTGAAAGGGATTATAAAATATTTTAAGCCCATGCTAAGCCCGGAATGGATACTGTGACTTGCCTCGGCCCCCCTGTAGTTTGCATCTGAAATTCCCTTGCTCTGTAGAGAAGGTTAACCGTTGCATGTGCTAGATTGCAATGCAATAGGCAAGGTCACCTACCTACCAAGTGTGGCGGGGGCCAGGGACCAGGCCACAGAGCCCACTGCCTGGGGAGGAACCTCTAGGGTAATGGTGGCAATGAGGGAGCTGTGGGATCTCTCCCAAAATACTGTTCCATTACCATGCAATCCAGCAATCCCAATCCTGGGCATATATCCAGAAAAGAGGAAAATTCTAATTCAAAAGATACATGCACCCCAATGTTCACAGCAGCGCTATTTACAATAGCCAAGACATGTAAGCAACCTAAATGCCTGCCAACAGATGAATGGATAAAGAAGATGTGGTATATATATGCAATGGAATACTACTCATCCATTAAAAAGAATGAAATAATGCCATTTGCAGCAACATGGATGGACCTAGAGATTGTCATATTAAGTGAAGTAAGTCAGAAAGAGAGAGACAAATATCATATGATATCACCTATACATGGAATCTTAAAAAAATGATACAAATGAACTTATCTGTGAAACAGAAACAGACTCACAGAGAACAGACTTGTGGTTGTCAAGAGGGAGCGGGGTGGGGGAGGGATGGAGTGGGAATTTGGGATGCAAACTAGTATTCCAATGGATAAACAACAAGGACCTACTGTATAGCACAGGGAACTCTATTCAATATTCTGTGATTACCTAAATGAGAAAAGAATCTAAAAAAGAATGAATACATGTAGATGTATAATTGAATCCCTTTGCTATACACCTGAAACTAACACAACATTGTAAATCAACAGTACACCAATAAAATCAAAAAAAAAAAAATACTGTTCCATGCCTGTCTTTGCCGGAACATGGAGGGAAGAGGATGGTGCCCCTTATATCCCCCACCAAATCTTCTATCACGGGGCCACATGAAAAGACTTGGGAGTAATCAGCATCCTAAGCCTAGGTGAGCCAGAGAAAAGGAGGGAAACAAAGGCTGGGGCCTGAAGCGCAGCTCACCAGCAAGGCAGATCTGAGGACAAGACAGGAAGGAACAAGCCCCAGGTCCCAAGGCATCACCCCCTTCACAAGCTCCACCGCTTACCAAGTGTGTGAACTTGGGGAAGTTTTTAATCCCTTTGTGCCGTAGTTTCCTTATCTCTTAAATAGGATAATAATAGTACCTACCTATATTAAATGAATTAATGCATATGCATTATGTAAATTACTAAGAACGGTGCTTGGCACATAGTAAGCACTGCATTAGTGTTTGCTATTATTGTTCTGCCCCCCAAACCACCCCCCACAGTGTGCCAGAGTCCCACTGGGGTGGGCAGCTGGGATCCCGCTCACACCCATCTCATTTAAGGTGCTATTAATAGCTCCAGGCGCTGGGTGGAGGGGGACCCAGAACACTGGGAGAGAAGCGGGCTTAGGCATCCTAGCCCTGAGTCTCCCTCTCCCTCCCACACCACCTAAACTAGACAGCTGGGGGTGGGGCGCACATGTCCTGAGAGAATGAAGCCATCCATCCCTTCCCAAGACTGATTCGGTGCCAAGAGTGATTGCAAAAGTCTGAATCAGGCAAAGCGTGGTGCCGGCATGTGGGGCACCTTGGTAAATAAGACCTCCTCTGCACTCCCAGCAGGAGGGCACCACCCCTGCTGTGGGCCAGGCTCACCCACTCCCCTCCCTACCACAAGGAGGGGGCTGACCTGGGCACTCTGCAGGCCAGAAGAAAAGAGGAGGACTTGGGAAGCAGAGGTGCTGCTGTGGGCTGAGTCCTAGCAAGCTCCTTAGCACCTTGTCGCTATCAGCAGTAGCACTTTATTTTTTTTCTTTTGCAGCACAATTCCCAATCTGAAATTTCCTTAAATTTATCTGACAGTATGTGAAAAAGCAACCTACAAAGCTTTATGTACAGTACAGTTCTATATGTATATCTATTTATATTCGTGTGTGTACGTATATGTACACAGATGTATATAATATGTGTATGTGTGTATATATATACATATATATGGAAGCACATTCACAGTACAATGTTAATATTGATAATTATATATCTGAAAGATAGGATTACAGGTGCCTTAATTTTCTTTATTATATCTTAATTTTCTAAGTGACTTACAATTAGCTAGCATATATACTTTTTAAAGAGGCAAAGAAGCTTACTCTCCAAATTTTACTTGGAGGCTGTCACACATACCCCCAGGCCCTGTGGCCAGGGAACAGCAGCTATGGGCTTCCAGGCAGCTCTGCCAGGTGGCTTAGCCACAGACCAGGGGCTGCCCTGTCGAGTGTTGAGCAAGAAAGCAGCTCATGCCCAGTGGGCGCTGGATGCTGCACAGCCCTCCTCTAAGGAGAGGAGAAGAGCAGAACTGTAGTGCAACCTACACAGTCACTCTCTGTCCCGCTCCAGCTCCACCTGGCCCTTGACCTAGCTTCCCCGGCTCTCCAGCTAGGAGTGGGGCATCCATGTCTGGCTCAAAGATCACTGGACCTCTCCTTTCAACCGGAAACCTACAACACTGGGCCCCCAGAGCCCTGAACAGTGAACAGGGAGGTATGAGGAGTCACAAGGCTGAAGGACCAGGACATGCTGTCCTGGCATCATGTGTTATCTCTCTAAAGAGCCAGGTCGCTCCAAAGACCCCGTCCCTGGCTCTGCAGCCATCGAGGGGATGGGGAGACATGTGGCACTCACAGCACTTGACCTCACCTACCCAGATTGCCATCACTTGGCAAACCCAGAGTGCCTGGAACGTGCCACACGCTGGTTTGAAAGGTGCTGGGAAACAACAGAGAACACAACAAATAAGGCCTGCACCCCCATGGAGCTTACATTTTAGGGCAGGAAGTACACAACAAACAAATTTTTTTTTGTTACACATCATGATTTGTGCTATAAAGGACATAAATTGTGTGCTGCCACAGTATCTCCCAAATTTCAGAGAGACGAAAGGCTGGAGAGAGGTGTCACACATCTCTTTTCATCTAGCCCAGCTCGGGAGCGTAAGACATGACAAACAGATAAGTCTTGGTTGAAATGATGGTTTTCCTCTACATCTATAGGGGCAGGAAGAGTATGTCCCTCTTCTAGAACCTCTGCACAGCTCAGGAACAACTGATGGGCCTCCCCTAGGAACTGATCTAAACAAACAAATCTAACAGCAGATTTTTTTCAATCTTAGAAGGTCACTGAAAAAAAAGACACACAGAAGTACATCATCGGGTCCTTCATGTTGGCACACACATTCCCAAACATTTGGTTGGGAGGTAAAAGTGGTTTTCTATTTTGTTTACTGATTTTCATTAATGTGATGGGGGGAAATCCCGACCTAAAACAAAGCTAAAACTTACAATGGGGAACGAACCCAGTACAAAAAGCCTTTAAAAGCACTGAGCCACACTGCCCAGAAGATGAGCATGACCTTCCCTGTGGTCCCCACCCTCGCCCTCGCTCTTACTCTCCAGGACCTTCCCTGGGGAGCCACAAAGGACTAACCTTCAAGGAAAAGACAAGAGGCTTAGAAGTTACACTGTAAATGACAAAGTTTTTTAAATACTTGCAACACATGACAGACAAAAGGTTAACTTAACTCTGGCAAATCAATTGTAAAAGATTAACAATCCAATATAAAAATGGCCAAAGAATAAGAACAGGCAGTTCAAAGCAAAAGAAACACAAACAAAAGATGCTCGATGCAACTCATTAAAAGAGAAATGTTTATAAAAACAATAACAATAACTTCACCAGAATGGCGAATTTTTTTTTTAATGTTTGACCAAAAACGAAACAAAAGAGGAACTTCCCTGGCTGTCCAGTGGTTAGGACTCCGAGCTTCCACTGCAGGGGGCACGGGTTCGATCCCTGGTCGGGGAACTAAGATCCTGCAAGCCGTGAGGCCAAAAAACAAACAAACAAACAAACTCCTAAGTTTATGCAAAGATTCTTGAGGAAAAGGCACTCTCTCATACACTCAACAGGGATATAAACTAGTATATTTTTGGCTATATCTATCAAAATTGTAAATGTTCAAACCTTAGGCCCAATAATTACTTAGCTAGGAAATCATCCTACAAATATGTTCCTAAAGTATCTTAATGGCAAAAAAATTGGTCAGAACCTAAATGTCTACCACTGAGGAGATGGTCAGATAAATGGCAGCATCTCCATATAACAGAGTGTGGCACAGCCTGCTGAAAGGGCGCGGCAGGGCTGCATCCGCCACTATGAGGGGAACTGGGTGTTAATAAATGGGAAAGCAGACAAAGAACATGATGATACTGTGGCTTTTTTGTTTCTGTTCTTTTTTTTTTTTTTAATGGAGCTGCATTCACATTACTTAAGTAACTTTTAAAGTATGTTCACATAGACAGGAAGCAAACACACCAAAAGGTTCATTAGTGGTTATTCATAAATGGTGGTAATATAGGTAGCATTTTCTTTTTTGTGTTTCTTAAATTTCGAAAAATAAAAATGTACTAAACAGAATGTAAAATATACCACTTGGGTGGTTTTGTTGTTTTGTTTTGTTTTGTTTTGTTTAAGGCAGAGGGAGAAGATATACAGACTTGTGGACGCTTAACATTTTTCTGGAGGTATTTACCCCCCAAAACATCGACAGAGTTGACCCCAGGGGAGTAGGCACTAGAGGGAAGCTAGTACCATTTTCCATTTTTTTCCCCTTTTCATTTTATATCTTTCTGTATTGTTTGGATTTCTACCATCTGCGTGTATTTCTTCTTAAAAATTAAGTCTAGGGATTCTCAGGGGCAGTATGCTTTGGTCCTATATTTGACCCCCAGCCTGAGTGCCCCAGAAGCAAGCTGACCTGCTTGTTAGAGCAGGAGGTGGGTGGAGATGGCGACCCCATGCTGACCTCGGAGGGGGAAAGAAGGACCTGCTGGAACTCAGAGTATGAGGGGAACGCAGGTGACAGAAAGACCTGGCATCTTCCTGGAGAGTATAACCCAAATATGATAAAGAGCAGGCTGAGGCCCCAAACCGCTACTACTGACCACTTCTGACTTATTTGGAAACGAGCCCTGTGCACAGCAGGGATGTCAACCACAGTGGAGTCTTGGGAAGGAAACTGAAAGGCTACAGGACACAGATATTTCTGTTTCTTCCAGCCGACTTCGAAAGAGAAAGAAGAATCTTCGTGTATACCGCACCAACCATGCATCAGGTGCACTTTATATATAGAAAATATGCTATATTTAAGCCTCCTAACAGGCCTCTGGAATAGAGCCAATGGCTGACTCCATTTACAGGTGTGGCAACCAGGGCTGGCGAGGTAACTTGCCCAAGGTCACACAGCTAGTGACTGACAGAGCCAGGATTCAACCCAATTCAGACTCTAACCTCCAGGTCCCTTTTTTCACTACAAACGAGGCTTTGACAAACAAACCCTGAGCTGCTGATATTAGTGTACTGTTACCCTGTCTCCTTCCTCCTAAAGGCCTCCTTTCCCTGCTCTGTTTGCTGGTCAGCCCCATTTATCTCTGCATCCGTCAGGCCCAGCACAGAGCTTAGCGCAGAGGAGCTGCAACACACACTTACTGATTAAATGGGCAGACTGTGTATCAGAACAATTCTATAGGCCATGGCTTACAGCAGGATACAAGGCATCTTTCCCCAGGACACAGGGTAGATGATGGGAGGAAGGAAACACACTAGGCTCTCCAAGTTGGCTGCAAGCTAAAATCTGAGTGGCAGGGAGAAAAAATGCTCTGCTCTTTGTAGTATGTAGGCATGACTTTACGAAACCCACAGAGATGGACAGAGAAAATAAGACAGAAGGAGGTCACAAACACAGCTTCTGGTCCACACGTAGCCCCCATCCATTTGACCCTATACAACTGACAAAGCAAATATAAATTTTCAATTGGAAGTGATAAATGCCACTCATCTTCATCACCCCAGTTTAGCGGAATGAGACTCAAGGCATGTATACCTTAATCAACAGATCTAACGGGAGGTGGAGGGAGTTGAGAGAGAAAGTAGAAGAGAAGGGTCTTACAAATCACACACACACACACACACACACACACACACACACACCACCCCTGACAACAATCCCACAATTCCACACACCTAATACTGGAGGACAGCTGGGTGAAGAGAGAAGGAAAAAGAACAATAAGTAGCTATTGTGGTAACATATGGAGGAATGTGTGGTAGAAGATATGAACCACTCTTTCCTACCCAGTTTACAAAATGGCCCAGATGCAAGACAGGACTCAAATCACCCACAATGAGCACGAGGACATCTGTGAGAGAGACTAAGTCTTTTTCTGCCAAGAGCAGGGCACCTGATACATTCCTGTCTTGCCTTACTGAAGAGTTTGCCTCTCACACAGCTGAAGATGGAAGAAGGGAATTGCTACCCAGAACTCGATTCTGACCAGAAAGCAAAGTCTAGTAAATTATGTTTAAAAAAAACAAAACACAACCTTAATTAGCAAAACAATAACAAGAATACCACATTGGGAGGAAGTAACCTTGTCAATTCAGAGTTCAAAGGAGGGAAGAAAAAGCCTTAGGAAAAAAAAATTGTTTAGCCTAGACTTCCAGAAAACCAGTATTTAGAAGTTGAGACAAAGGAATAGTATGAGCAGAGATCCCAAAAGGGAAGGCATTTTGAGGGACAAGGCCTGGCCTCCAACAAGTGGATTCTGATCATCTAAAGCATGATAATCCTGGAAAAAGGAACCAGGAGGAAGCAGCTGCCAATGGCAAGGCCATGCACAGGGGGCTCTAAGGATGTGTCCAAAGACACGAGCACCTGCCCATAATCCAGGACAGGCCCAAAGACAGTGGTGTGGGCTCATAAAACAGCATGAGCAGAGCTTGTGAAAATGCAAGAACTACTAGAAACGTGGCTAAAGCCTACATGCAAAGCTGTAAGAAGAAGCAGGGAGGAAGCAGGCCCCTCACGGGAACAGAGGCTCTAATCTACCAAAATGACAGAGAAGGGGGGAATGTTCATCTCCAATGTGTTCCATCTTCTCTATCAAGGAGAAAGCACTTCAAACTGGAACATACTTAAGGGAAACACATACTTAAGGGAAACCTCAAATCCAAGATGGCCCAAGAACCAACCAACTTATAATCACCCAAAGATGACTGAGTTATCAGTTATCCTGTTCCCAGGATACAGAAGGAACCTGCAGGTATGATTCCGGAACCACTGTTGGTAATCACTGAGGGGCCATGGGGAAAACAGGCAACGCCCTGCTTTTTGGCAGCTAGCATTCCCTCAGTACCCACTCTGCTCCAGGCACCAGGGGGTTCAAGGAGTTCAGTCTAGTGAAGGAAACAGAGTCAAGGCAAAAGAAACAATACGTACACAGAACTGTTAAGAAGAAGAACTGCTTAACTTCACCTCTGTCTCTGGCAAAGCTCTGGAGCAGATCATGAATTGGACCTTCACAACGCAGCCTGCTTCCCTAAGAAGCCATGGCACACTAGTCTTGTTACCTTTTCTAGCAGGGTTACTAAATTATAGACCAAACAAATAACAGACACAAGGGTCCTTGACTTCTACAAAGTACATGGACAAAGTCTCCTGCCAGACCTTTGGGATGACAAAGGAAGAGGGGGTGAGATGACAAAGCATTTTGATAATATTTTTAATTGTTATAAATGACCAATAATAAAAGTGTTATTTAATGGACCTAGGACAGGCTGAACATGCACCAAATTGAACTCACTGCTCCCTCTGACTTGTTGCCCAGTCTCAGTAAATGACAATGACATCACCATGTAGCCAGGTTCCCGCATATAAATCTTGAAGTAGTCATCTGCAGCTTCTCTCCCTCCCTCACCCACACCCACAGAACCAATCCAATTTTGTCTATGGAAAGATCTCTCAAATCTATCTTCCCTTTTCCAGTCTTGCTGCCGCTTGCTTGGTTCCCTTTTCTTTTATGTGCTTTCTAACTGGTTTCTAGACAGTAGACTTAATCTGCTCTCCAATACATCCCACATCAACCCCTGAAAGGCAAATCTGAGCAGGACATTTTCTTCCTTAAAGATGTCCATTGGCTAAGAGGATAAAACCCAAATTCCTTAGCTTGGTCTTTCCTAACTCCTAGCCGTAATATCTCTGCCCTCACCTCCTAACACATTCTATTTAAGCTACACTGAACTTCACTGTCCTCAAACATGCCATGCCTTGTCATGACTCCATGTCTTTGCATCCTTTGAGCGCCAGCGCAATGTCATCTCTTCTGTGAAGCCTCCCTGATGACTTCCAGGCACAGTCAGCCCTCTTTCCTCTCTGCTCCCACAAGACTCTTGTTAAACTCTTACTGCAGCACTCACTGGTGTTATTTACAAGACTGGTCCTCCTTCTGCTGTATAGACCGTGTGCCTTTTGGAGACTAGGACCATGTCTTGTTCACCTTTTGATTCCTAATCCTGGGTCTAATACATGGCATTATGGATGTACTCAATAAATATTTGCTTGCTGACTAAACCCAGAGAACACCTCCAGTGACGAACCAAGGCATGCAATCTTTGGCTTTGCCTAAAATTTTACCAATAAGCTGGCTGAAGACATAGTAGACAGCAAGCTCATCAAACTTGCCAAGTGACCCAAAAATTGGGAGTGTGCTAGGTAATAGATTTTTTACAGATCACAGTAGGTGAAAATACGGGCCAAAGTAACCCCCTAAAAAAGTCATATGTTGGGGCTCAAAAAATCATCTATAACAGCCTGTGATGAGAGAGACCTTTCTCAAGTCAGATCCATACCACACGATGAGTGAAAGCAAAGGCTCTGAAGCCAGGCTGCCTGGGTGAGTCTCAGTTCTTCCATTAACTAACCATGAGATCCTGGAAGTTTCCTAACTTATACCTCCAGTTCCCTTCATTGTAATACAGGGATAATAATAGTACCTACCGTATAGGGTTGTTGTTTAGTAATAATAACAATAAGGTACTTGCACTTAGAATTGTACTTAATTCAATAAACTCTACTACTGTTTGTTGGTGATATTGTTGTTGCTGTTGTTAAAAGCTACTTCTAAGAGAAGAGAAGCTATAGAGCACTGCTGTTAAAAGCAAGGGCCCTGCAATTAGACTATCCTAAATTCAAGCCAGCTCTAAGCTTAGTAGCTGCCTGACCTTAGGCAGTTATTTCACTTTCTTTCTTCCTTTTTTTTTTTTTTTTTAATAATTTCCCTGACCAGGGATGGAACTCGGGCCCCCTACAGTGGAAGCACAGAGTCCTAACCACTGGACCACCAGGGAACTCCCTTCACTTTCTAATATCCATTGTTTCATCCATTAAATGGGGCTAATGATAGTATCTGTCAGAGATACTCGCTTTAGCATTACGGTTGATCCTTGATCAACATGGGTTTAAACTACACAGGTCTACTTACATGCAGATTTTTTCCAATAAATAACATACTACAGGACTACAGCATCCCCAGTTGGTTGACTCCACGGATGGAGAACTGCAGATGTAGAGGGCCGACTGCAAAGTTATACGTGGATTTTTGACTGCATGGGGGTCAGCACCCCTAACCCTCACATTGTTCAAGAGTCAAGTGTATTTCAAATGGGTAAAAAAAAAAATGAGATAAACTAAATGCCCATTAATAGATACTGGTCAAATAAATTATGGTATACCCATAATGGTGCATTAAACAATATGCAATTATAGAACAGAAGGAAGTAGATCCAGACAAACTGAGATCAAAATTTCTCCAAAAAAGATATTCTTCCATGAAAAAGGCAAGCTGCAGATTGATACATGTAGTCTGGTCCCATTTTTGTAAAATGTTTTGAAAAAGAAAAAGCAGATGTACGTGTGTGTGCGCGCGTGCATGCGCGCACACGTGTATTTACCCAAACTTTTGTAACTATAGACAGCCTTTGCTTTACTTACTAACATGGAACCATACAAATGACCATACAAAGCAATCTTAATCATCAATGAGGAAAATTAAGATTGTTCTATGACCTTTAGAAATTTTTGTCAAAACATTAAAAACTCTTTTACTGTCAGCTATAAATGAATAGAGAAATGAAAAAAATATTTAGTATAAAACTAATATTTATTTAGCACACTGTAACTAAAAAATATCAGAGGCATTGAGAATGAGTGTTTTGCTGCTTTGCAAAAACTCATCCAGAGCCATCTGAACAGGGCTTGCCTTCTTGTTACTTAACACACAATACTGAGCAAGCATGCCTTTGCAAATTGCCACACTCCTTTCTAAGTCTGGATCAGTTTCCAACATTTTATCCTTTGTGCTTTCAATGTTGAAAAATATCTCCAAGAGTGCCTTCAATATGAAGTTTTTTCCCAGTGTCACTTCCTCTGGAACTCCTTCATCCTTTGTGTCACAACCACTGTGTCAACGAGTTTGCCTTCACTGAGTTCCTCTGGCTGCATACGCAGAGTCTCAAACAGCGGCAATGTCAACATTCCTACAATCAGCTATTTATTCTATAATTTCACTTATGTTCAGTTACGGAATTTCACTTTTCATTTCTTTGCTGAAATTTCATCAGTGGTGGGCAATTTCCTTTTTTGATTATCCATTTTTGTAAAATGTCACACGAGTTTATCGCTAGGAGACAAGGAGGCAACACAACTGCACACTGTCCTGTGTATGTGTGAACTCAACAACAGATGGGCGGTGACCACCACCAACAGACTCTGAAAGAAGGGCTGTGACTGGTCACTGATCATAACAAACATCTGTTAGGTACTTAGTGATTTGTGGACTGAAGAGCTAGTAGCAAAGTTTGTAGTCTATGCAGTCACTCAGAGTTCATATACCATGGCAATGGGAATTGGAACCATGCTGTTGAGGGACTGGTGTTATTTAACTAAATTGTGATAAATGAAATTCATGTATATTGTAACTGTGAAAAGCAAGGACTGTTCTTACAAAGAGCATAATAGGGAAGTATATATGCTAAGGTGTAACAGTGGTTACCCTTCGGGAAGGGCTACATTATTTAAATTTTTTTCAATGACTAAGTTCTACACCGTGGCAATGGTTCTCAACCTGAGATGATTTTCCCCCACAGGAGACATTTGAAAATGTCTGGAGACATTTTTGATTGTCGCAACTTGGCAGGGCACAGAGAGGGTTGCATGTGGGATCTGGTGGGTTGAGGCCAAGGATGCTAATTCCTAAGAAGCATAGGCCAATCCCCACAACAAAGAATTATCTGATCCAAAAGGTCAATAGTGCCAAAGCTGACAAGCCCCGTTTTAAACCAAATAGTTTTTATTAAGTTCTTTTTAATAGCACCTTTCTCATAAAGTGGTGGCAAAGATTAAATGGGATGATGGCAAAGATTAAATGGGATGATGGCAAGCAGAAGGTACACAGTAGATGCTATTAATATCAGAGGCTCTGTCTAAACGACTTTGAGCTGCATGAGTACCTTAATATCACCTTAGATTTGCGGTATTTTACGAACATTAACTCATCTGATCCAACACCATGATGTGGCTGCCAAAAAGTCAACATCACCTTCAGTTCACTAGCAGATCAAGTACCTAGATCAAGACAGGAGTCCAGATCCAACCACACTCTGTACCTCTCAGACCACATCTAGAATCCAGTGTCACCTGCTAAGCAAAAAAAGTATTAAACTTCCAAAGAATGATGACCAGTGCATAAAAGGTCTGAGAAGCAAGTCACAGGAGAAACAGGTCAATAAACTGGGACAATTATCCTGAAGAAGAGAAACCTCGAAGGAGCAGTTGAGGGACTGAATGTGATTAACAGTCCCAAAATTCTATAGGGCTGTCACAGAGGAGAAGGCTAAATTATTAGACTTGTCCTATGTGGCTCCCCAAGGCAGAAATTAAAAGGAGCTATCCCCCAATAGCAGGGGCCTGTAAGGTAGTAAGCTCCCTATGCCTGGAAACACTCAAGCAGAGGCTCTCAGGTGGGCTCTCAGGGGATTCCTACATTGAGTGAAAGAATAATCTAGATGAGCAATAAGGCACTTTCTAATACTCATGATCTTGGGTGCAGAATACGGGTGTAATTTCAGGAACAAGAAATTAACAGCCTCCTTTGACCCAGCAATCCCACTCCTAGGTATTGACCCAAGAGAAATGAAAACATTATGTCCACAAAAAGACCTGTGCAAGAATATTCATAGGCGCTTTATTCATCATAGCCAAAAATTGGAAATGCTCCGAAGGAGAATGGATAAGCAAACTGTATCATAACCATACAATGGAAAACTACTCCATGTAGAAAGGAACGAGCTACCAATACAGGTAACCAGGTGGATGAACTTTACATAAAAGAGTTCATCGTGATTATTCCATTTATACGACATTCCAGAACAGGCAAAACTAATCTCTAGTGAAAAAAACACCAGAACTGTGATTGCCTGGGAAGGAGCATGAGGGAATTTACCAGGGTAATAAAATGTTTTGTTCTCTACCTTGACACAGGTTCGGGTTACAAAGATGGAAGCATTTATCAAAACTCGTCAAATGATACACTTAAAATCTGAGCATTTCACTGCTATATAAATTTTACCACCAAAAAAAATTACTTAAACGCATGAACAAATATTGAACTCTAATTAATGCCTACGTATGCTATGTTTAAGGGCGAAGGGTACTGATGTCTGCCACTTACTATAAAATGCATTCCCAAAATAAGATAGGCTGATAAATGGATAGGGAGATGGAAACATGGAGAAAGACATGAGAAAGCGAGTAAAATGTTAATGGTAGAATCTAGGTCGTTGGGTATATGGGTGTTCACTGCACAGTTCTTTCAAGTTCACTGCCTATTAAAGTATTTCATAATAAAGGGGGGGCGGGTGGAGGAAGTAACAGCCAATAGGGAGCACAAGGGAAAGAAGAGGTGGCCGGGAGGTCATGGGAGGACAGCAGCAAGGGGAAGAAGAGGGCCTTCAGACAACACAGGGGCCTCTCAAGGGCAGAACTGCAAAAGGCCCAGCTGACCTGGGGACAGGCAATCTTAGCCAAGATGGAGGATATGTGAGGTTAGTGCTCAGACCTTTGCTGTCCTAAGTTCTTGTTCCCATGGGACCAGCTCCATCACTATCTGACTCTAGCCCTGCCCCTCTCTCTGGCCTTGGTATTCTCCCCTGGACAGTGAAGAGACCAGCTCTGACAGTCAACTATTCACGCCATCTTTGTGAACCATGTTTCTAGACAGGAGCCAAAGGATGCAGAGATGCAATTACAGCTGCAGCAAGCTCCAGCCACTTTCCTACAGGCAAGTTTCCTACAGCAAGAAGACTGCTATCGTATCAATATGTACTCAAAAAAAGGGACTGGGTACAAATAGCTCTGTCTGCACGAGAATAATCCACTTTGTGGATTATCCACCGCAAACACTGAACCAATGAGCAGGAGCACCCTGCCCCCCAACACCCAGCAGGTTTCTGGGACACAGAACATTATGGAAACCCAAGAGAATTAAGGAGATATATTTGCTGGAGAAAAACAAAAAGAGTCACTGATATTTTGAGAAGTCCAATTTCAATAATTTGAAGATTATCTACTTGACTATCCCTGCTCCCCCGCCCACAATGGCATAGACCATGTAAACCTGACTGCATACAAGACTGTCAAATTTTCTGTGGTATGATTTGCCTACTCTGGCTCTCTACCCCGAGGACACATGTCCTGGAGTTGGCCAAGTGAAAGAAGGAGACGCCAGAAAGCTGACTGGCCTAGTTCTAGTTCCAGCTCTACAGTTACCTTGCTGAGAACCTGCACTCTGTCCCCTCCTCTGTGGAATCTTGGATAAGCCTAGCCTACCGGAGGGCAAAGGTTTCTTCTGACAGTAAATTCTTCGATGTGATTCTCTCTTTCTAGGTAGGTAATATAACCTGAAAATGTGTTTAATTTTCACATATTCCATAGTCCTTTAAAGTCACAATCCGGTTGCAGCCGACAAGATCCTCACTCAGGCACGTGGAAACTAGGGTGCAGAGAGTTTAGGACGTTTGCCAAGGTTCCACACTGGCTGCTGATGGAGTGAGGGGTACAACCCAGGGCCCTGAGAAGACCACGCACATTCCCTGGAAAAGCACAAGAGACCCCAGGAACCCCTCTAAGATTTCAGTACCTACAACCAGTCCCTTCTTTCTCTGCCTTATCCATTCTGGTTTCCCTGGAAACCAGAGAATCTAGTACTTTTGGCCTCAGATCTTAAAGGGAAGGAGGATATGTTATGTGCTTCTCAAACCAAAGACAGTTACCTCACAAATCAAAAAACAACTTCCAGCAGGACTTCCTTCCTACCATTCTCCTTGTGGGGAGGGGGTGGGGGGCAGGCTGCTTGGAGGTCAAGACACCTATAGGAGCCTGGAGTGCCTGAGGGTGGGGGAAATCCCACTCCTCCCCTGGAATAACTGTGGCCAATCACCTAGGGGAAATCTGGAATCCTCATTATGCAGGATAACAGGACACCCTATCTAGGTCCAAATGTGTCCCAGATGCAAGGAGGGCCGGAACACCAGGCATGCACTGCTACCCCTCCCCCAATCCATGCCTACTACGCACCAGGCTAGAATCAGGTGAAGACAGAAGGACAGGTGAAGGGAGAACAAGAAGGAGAGATGACAGGAATGGGGCTCAGACACTGCCCTGCCTTCTAGCCTTGAGCGGGCAGCAGGTCAACAGCTTAGTCCCTCGTTGCCAGGACCTGGAAAGAACACATCTGAAGGTTCTTCTAAACAAGGAAAGCTCCACCCTGGAGTAAGAAAGAATTTCCATAATGACCAATTTGTCTAGAAGTGGCGGGAATGCATTCCCAGCAGTGGTGCTGCATCCCAGCTGATGTGGGAGGGAGGAGTCACTCCTTCTCCTCTCCTGCTGCCCAGCCCCCCTCCACCCTTACCCAAGACCCACCAGAGGTTCCTGGCAAGGGCTCCCTCCCTGAGGGCCGCCAGTCCTCAGGGCTCAGAGTTACTGGTCCCTCTGGGGACGCCAGAGCCTGGGAGTCTACAAACACAACCCCAGTTGGCGGCAGCAGCTAATACTCCTGCTTCCCAAACCAAGGCCCGGCCCACCCAGACTTCCTGTTCAGGGGGAACTGAGGGCAGCATCTGCCCTTTCTCTACTCCCACAGGCAACAAGCAGAGGGCCTGGGTTTGCTCCTCCCCCCATCCGAGCAACGCCAGGCCGCCGCTGTGGCTATGGCTGAGGGAAGACAGGGAGATGGCCAGAGAAGCCGGGAGATGAGGGACAGCGCACCGTAGTTCCTGAGGACAGACCACCTCCCTTCCCTTTGGGAAGGTCAAAAGAGGAAACACAACATAAAAATATAAATACATACACACATACAAACAGGAAATCCTGGGCCTGCTTTCATGACACTGAGCTCTACCTACGTTGGAAATGCATAATCTCCAGGAAGAGGGACTGATTCCCACTAACATTCTCTTTTTCCCTCAGTGGTTAATTTCCTTGTAAACAACCATGACCTCCATGCAAAGCTGCACCAGGAGGGCGCAGAGGCCCCCAGTGGGCTTGGGAACTCCCTGGGCCTGGGTTTGTTCCAAGTGAAGAAGCCAGTGAGGCCAGCCAGGCCTTCCTCGGGAGCTGGCCATCAGGGGGAACACCGACAAGTCACCAATGGTCTGAAAACAATTCTAGCCAGGACTCTTGAATTTTAAAACTCCACAAACTTTATTTAGTAAATCCACTTCCCAATTCTAAATTCTTCCTTAAATTTAAACCAAAATGCCTTCACCTCAGTTCCCCCGGGTGATGAAAAGCCAAGTGCCTTTCCACCCTGGTCCGCCCTCCAGATGCCCTTGGATGGTGAGGAGGGAAGGAAACATCCAGCCCACCTGTTTCTCCCACACTGCCACCTCAAGGTTCAAAGTCCTCCCCCATCGGACAAGGAGGACGCACAGAGGCAAGGGAGCTAACTCTTGCGCCCTTACACTTCCAGTCCTAGCAAGCAGCTGCCTCCGGATCACCAGGCCCTCCCTTCTCCAATGGTGGGCAGCTCTCAGCAGCCTGGGCCTCAAGCAGGGGTGTCTGCTCACTGCTTGTCGTCGCCCCCCTCCCCCCCCCAAACTGCACACTGCCACTTCCCAGGCATGACAGATGTAACTGCTATTCAGTATGTTCAAGCCAGGACAAAAGCCTTCTCCAGAAGCACAAAGCCAGCAGGAATGCAGACAGGCCAACTTCAATGGAAGCCACCTGCCAGGGGCCCTTCTCTGCCACACCCCCAGCATGCACACACACAATTTTTTAAGCCTCTCAAACCTGTGTTAACATATAGTCAGGTGAATTTTTCTCTGAATCACTGGACAGTTCTCCCAGAGCAGGGAGACTGTATTGCCATTTCTCAAATAGTATTCTGTAGGATGTTAATAAGTGATAGGTAAAAAGGGGGCCCTAAATGTGTCAGAAGCACCAGGTTATACAAAGTCAAATAGATTCTTTTACTACAGAACTTCTCAGAGGCTTCAGAATGTTAATGTGCACTGCAGAATGTTTCCCAGATTCATCTGATCACAGAGCATCTCAGGGTTGGTGATCCACCAACGCATTCCAAGACTGTCTGGTGTTTGGAGAAATGGGTGGCTCTTTCTTCCATGCTCACCCAGTCCCCAGTATGTAGCTCTTCTACCATTTGGAATATATAAGAAATATTTTGCTTACATGTTCCCCCCTCAATAAGCTTCCAGTGAACAGATGAATGAACAGATTCACGAGCGCACACGCGCTGTGCTATCTTCACAATTCAGTTCAACCGGTGATGAAGCTTCCTCAAGGACCACTAGAACTTCATCCAAAAGACTGAACCTCTGCACACACTCAAGCCAACACTGGCTGTGAATCATATGTGCTTATGTCACCAAGGACAAGGGTTCAACTCCAGATAAGCCAGCTGGTTTTATTCCCTTACCAAGTCTCCCCTAGACTTCCCCAACTGTTTTGCATTTGGTCATAATGGTAACTGGGTGACTGCATTCAACGTACACACCTGTGGTCAGGGAGAGGCCACCACCATAAGTATCACACATGGTCTGGGTGAGCTCAGCCACTAATACCACCAATTCCAAAAGAGAAACCTTAAAGGAATAGCAGGCTAACCAAGCTTGACTAGCAAGGGTTCTCACCCAACCTTCCTCTCATCATGAGAGTGACAGACACTCAGACATGACATTAACTGTCAACATCTCCCAGAAAGTACAGTATTTTTATATTCAAACTATATATCTCAGACCGTCTCTTGGACCTGGAAGTAGTCCCCCCCCGAAAAATAATGGTTTGTCTGACAGATCCTTCCTTTGCGTTAGAAAAATAGAGGCTGTGTACGCTGGGGTGAACTTGTAGAAAAGCCCCTTCAGGAGCCTCTCTGGTTTCTTGGTGTGGGCTTTCTGCTTCATTCACAATAAAGCAGACTCTGAAAGCGCATCACCCACGGACCTCTGCAGCTGAGCACAGAGGCAGGTGCCCCCTGATGACGAGTTGAAGGCACTCTCCAGCCCGCCACCCCTCACACAGGAAGCCTCTTAAAACCTCTGCCCTTGTTCCGAAGCCACGGACTGCTCCTGGCATGCATATTTCTCAGAACACCTTCAGTGGAGATGCAGATCGTGGTTAGTATCTGGGCAGCACCAGGAGGTGGGGGAACTCCTCAGGCTCTGGTTCTGACCCAAGAAGGGAGGAAGCCCTACGTCAGCTCTCCCCTCCCAACCCTAGTAGCATCAGAAGGAAACAAGGTGAGATCCCACGAGGTAATACTGAACAGTCTCCGTCCATCACCGAATACAAAAGTGCATGTTTCATCACCTTAGGAAAAAGTCCAGAGTTTATTCCTACCCTACTTTTCCAAATTTCTCTTTCTGCCCACCTAGCAAAATTAGTTCATCTATAGAAACTGGGAGTGAAAGGGAACACTGACAGCTCTTTCTAGTGAAGCATCCCCCCATCTCCCCAAGCAACCCCAGATCCCACCTCCAAGAGCAAAAACAGAAGCCCCTTTCCCGCTCCTGCCACCCCCCCACAGCCCCCCCAACCTCCCCCCCCCCCATCCCGGCCTCTTCCCCCTGGACTCCTCAAGGCTACAAAGAATTCTTTGGCTCCATTATTCCACTTATCTTCTCTAACTGGGCGGGCTTGTGTTTGGATGTAGCGGCTTCTGAAGCTGACACTTTAATTCTTGATTTTAAAAACTTTATTGTTTAAATATCAGTTTTGCCTCTGAGGCAGCCAAGGCTCTGCTCTGCTTGTTAATTATCAGCTGCTAAACAGTACTTTTTTCATCCAAGCTGATGAGGCCCAAGGCCACTGGGGGTAAAAATGCTGGTGCTGGAATAGAGGCTTCAGCTCCTCTGTGGCAGTCTCGTCAGAATCCAAAAGAAGACAAACAGGCAAGAAGCTAACCCATTTCTGTGGGTATGGTGCAGCTCAGCTAAGTGTCTGGCACTGTGCTTGCACTGGGGGATACCAAACGAACGAGACACACTCTTGTCCTCAAGGGGCTCAGAGTCCAGCAGGGCGAGATATGGGAGTGACCATAATTTAAATTCAGAGCAGTCACAGAGCTCATGTGAGCTACCACTAGTATAGGGCAGAAAGGTATTCTGCCTGGAATTGGGGGTGGGGGGACAGGTAAAATCTAAGCCTCGAAGGAGAAACACAATTCTACCAGGAATAAAAGGATGAACAAGTGAAAGGTGCAAAAGAAGATCTGGAAGCAGAAGAACGCACTGCAGAGTGGGATGGAGCCCTCTCCTCTCCTGGAAGGAGAGAGAGAGAGAGAGAGACACGCGCGTACGTGCGTGTGTGTGTGCATGTATGTGCGTGTGTGTGCATGTATGTACGTGTGTGTGCACGTGCGTGCGTGTGCGCGCGTGTGCGTGTGTGCATGTGTGCGCGCGCGCATGCACGCGTGGGCGTGTTGGGGGTGGGGGTGGGGGAAGAAAGAAAGGTCAAAGCCAGCTTGCCTGAACACCATGTTTAGGAGTTCGAGGGACACACTGGAGGCAAGGGGAGGTCACTGAAGGTCTCTAAATAGAAGTAATGTTTGTGGTCACATCTGCCTGGGTACCGATGGCTGAGTCTCTCAATGCCTCTGAAGAAAACCAGATCAGTGGCCTCAAAAAGCAAGCATTAACCATGCAGAGAAACAGCGACTCCTTCCTATGAAGCAGGATATAAAGAGGGGGAAGGTACGCACGGCCTGTACCAGCTGGATGACCCTTAGGACTCTCCACTGTCAGGGTCCACTGAGATGCGGACCTTTCCTCAATCTCTCAGCAAGGCCTGATGATCAGAAGAATCCTGGGAATGATGTCACATCCCTGCATCTCTCTAGGGCCCCCGGCAGGTCGAGTAGTCTGAAACCCTGCCATGACGCTGGGGCAGCAGAGGAGCACACACAGCCCTGTGCGATTATCTGCAGAAGGCCAAGTGAGGAAGATGTGACTGATGCGTTCTGTGAGGCTCTGGAAAACACCACTAGTACCAAGGGATGATACAACTTCAGGGAACTAAATTTTGACTCGATGATCATAAAACTTTTTTTTTTGCATTTTATATTTTTTTAATACAGCAGGTTCTTATTAGTTATCTATTTTATACACATCAGTGTATACATGTCATTCCCAATCTCCCAATTCATCCCACCACCACCCCCCAAGCTTTCCCCCCTTGGTGTCCATACGTTTGTTCTCTACATCTGTGTCTCTATTTCTGCCCTGCAAACCGGTTCATCTGTACCATTTTTCTAGATTCCACATATATGCGTTAATATACGACATTTGTTTTTCTTTTTCTGACTTACTTCACTCTGTATGACAGCCTCTAGGTCCATCCACGTCTCTACAAATGACCCAATTTCGTTTCTTTTTATGGCTAATATTCCATTGTATATATGTACCACATCTTCTTTATCCATTCATCTGTCAGTGGGCATTTAGGTTGCTTCCATGACCTGGTATTGTAAATAGTGTTGCAATGAACATTGATTGGGGTGCATGTATCTTTTTGAATGATGGTTTTCTCTGGGTATATGCCCAGTAGTGGGATTGCTGGGTCATATGATAATTCTATTTTTAGTTTTTTAAGGAACCTCCAAACATAAAACTTTAAAACCAGAAAAAAAACAATTTTTTTAAGAGTAAGGTTTTCTTGAAAAGGGATAAGCTCCCCTATCACTGGAGGAATTTAAGAATAGATTCAAAAGGTTGCCAAACACAGATAATTATCACAGACAAAAACACACATTCCTGAACACCACCTCTGTAGTCTTGTACAATAAGATACAAAGAGTGGGGTTCAGGAATCTGTATTTTCAAATGTTACCCACAGGTGATTCTGACAGTCGACTTGGCTGGGAGCAACTGGGCTAGATGACCATCTGCTGGAATGCAGCCCTAAACAAGACAAACAAAATACTATTTAAAGTCCCTTTCTAAATGATCACCTTCTTTTTACCTTCTCGACTGGGCCCCAAAACCTCTCCTCATGCTCTTACACAAATCCCCTTCCAGCTCCGCTAAATCTTTACCAGGGTGTAGAATGATGACCTCAGAGCCTGGTGCTGTCTGAGAGAACATTCTGCAATGATGGAATGTTCTCTTATCTGCGCTGCCCAACACGGTAGCCACTAGCTCTATGTGACTCTTGAGCACTTGCAACGGAGCTAGTGCTACAGAGGAGCTAATTTTTAACTTTATTTAATTATTTAAATTTAAATAGTCACATGTGGCTAGTGGCTACTGGACCAGCCAGCGCGGCTAGCTACGAAAGAAGGTGTATGTATTCACTCTGAGATTTACACAAGCAAGAAACTTGTGACTCTGCTCCTTCCACCACCACCTCTTGGAGCTCATCTCCAGCCTGAAGAGACCCACCTGATGACAAGGAGATTAAATTCAAAGAAAACAGCAAGAAGGGAGGAGCTCTGTGACAGCTGTACTGGAGACAGCAGGTACAGAGAACAAAGAACCTGAACAAAAATCTTCACCCCTCAGGGCTTTGCCCTTCTCTGCCCAAGAAAGCAATTAACACCAACAGTGCCAGCAGCCGTCACCCCATCCCGGACAGTGGGGCCCATTGCCTGGTGCAACCACCCAGCTTCCCCAGAGCAAGCAGACCATATTCTCAAGGATGACCTAGAACATCCCTTAGCTGACTAAAGCTGGAGTCTCAAAGCTGGTTTGTAATGGAACTTTTTGGCTGTTCTGGGGTATAGAAATCCAAGGGAGAAGAAATAAATCTCGCCAAAAAAAAAAAAAAAAAGTTCCACTACTTTTCCAGACCTCGAAAGTTTTCATCAGGAAAATATATCATCTGCACACTGAAAAACACAACTGGATTCCTGCCCAGGTGCAGCACAAAGGCCAAATTCAAACCTGACCAAGGACTCCAGCTTCACATGTGTGGTCCTTCAGCCTTGATTCCTGCTCCCATGTTTCGGGACCCTTTTGCCAGCATCTGCCTGGACGCACACTCAAAATGGACAAGATGTTTTCTCAAGGCTCCCTCAGACCAAGTTACTGACTGCCTCCTCTCGGGAGAGGTACTCAGCCTGCTGCAGAGACACAGGCCCTCAGAGAAGAGGGCCGGTGGCAGGGATGGCGGGGGAGGAAGGATGGGAGAAAGACTACGAACTAAAGAATCCCTGCAGGGGAGGGGAGAACAACCCTCCTTCAAAGAGCAGATCTTTTTTCTGAAGTTTACTGTAAGACTTTTTTCCCCCCTTCTTGCTCTATAAAAAGAAAGAGAGAAAAAAAAATGTTGCAACTTCCTTTGTCACAGCACATGCTCAGGAAAAAACAGACCTGACCCATTGCTTCACTTTCCCATCTGCACTAACGGTCGGCTCCATCCCGAGCCCTGACTTCCGCTTGCCCAGCTCCTGAGAGGCTGGAGGCAAAGATGGCCAGAGCTGGGGCTCAGAGAGCACCCTGAGTGCACCTGCCCACTGGTCCGCCTGGGAGGCTCAACACAGGAAGGATGCGACTCCTTAGAGCAACAGAGAAACCCTGTGAGGGCCCCGAAGAGGACAAGAGCCTCAGCCACAGCTGCAGCCTGGCCAGCCCTTTCTCACCACCCCCTTCCTCCCCGGCTCCAGGCGATAGCCAGTCAACGTAGTCCCAAGCATTTCCCATTACCAGAAACATCCCTAGGGAGACCTTGGGTCTTCCCCCCTCAGCAAACAGAAGATGGGAGCCCCAGTGGAGTCCCTCAAACTACTCCTCCCACTGGCCAAACTTCTATCTGCACTGGCCCCGGGCCCTGTCACAGGTGTGAGTCCATACCAGGCAAAAGCGACCGCACCCCTGACCCCTCCGGCCTCAAGGAGCCCACCCTGAGTCTCTGTATCCTTTGTGGCCCTGATTCCACCACTTTCCCACCACCGGCTCCCTGAACCTCTTTATGTGTAAAACTTGGAATCAGACCACCTGGACTACCTCTGTCAGAGAGGGTCAAGAGGGAAGACATGTGAAGGCGCATAGTCCAGATTTTGGGGGTCAGTCTATTTTTACTCCTTTTATATACAAAGGTGTTCACTCCTCCTCTAAACTGTAAGTTCCCAAAGGCAGCGCTCCCATCTTATCATTGCAGCAATTTGCACAAAATAAGCATTCCATAAATATTTGATGATAAAATAAAGAGGTGAATCAACTAAGTACTGAATTATAGCAGAGTCAGGGAAGAACTATTAAGAGAGGCAGTTCTGCAAGCTATAGGGAGCCAGGTTTTAGAGCTAGACACGCCCATCATTAATAGCCTCAGGGATCTGCACTTGTATTCCTTCCGCCTGCCCCCACCCCAATCACTTCCAGGGGTCACTCAAATGTCCCCTTCGCAGTGAAGCCTTCCCTGAGCCCCTATTTGAAATTTCAACACCACACACGTGTTCCTAGCCTTCCAGGGTCTCCTCCCCTCCTTTACTTTCTCCTTTGTACCTATCACCATCGGACATTTATCTGATTATATTTTGTCTGTCTCCCCCTGCTAGAATGCAAGCTCCACGCAGGCAGGATTTTTTTTTTTTTTTTGGTCTGTTTGGTACACTGATGTATCCCCAGACCCTGAAATAACACTTAGCACTTAGTAAGTGCTCAATAAATAATTGCTAACGAGTGAATGATTCTGAACATGTTTCCTCTTCTGTAAAACGGGGACTTTTACCTTGCAGTATTATTTTAAGGATTAACAAGAGTGTACGTGAAACACCTAGTACAATGCCTGATACATATAATATCTGCTCAATAAAGACTTGTTATCAATCTGAGAAACTTTCACAGTGTTGCTAAGCTTTCAAGAGTGATCTGAAGGAGACAGAAGATAGAAGATTGTTGTAGGTATCAAAGTCATTCTGCTGTTCTGATCATCCTTAGGGAGGCGGCAAAAGTCATTCTTGGCATTTCTAATTAATTTTCTTGAGTAGTGGGTTGCTTTGGATCTCAGAGGGCTAGAAGGCACCCTAAGGCAAATCCCACTTAGAAAGGCAGGGGTCTAGTCTAAGCTGCAAGAAAGAATCAACCCTCATTGTTCTAAATCCCTCTCATCTCATATAGCAGAGGTATAAAAGGGGTCTAAACCCAGGGGGATGACCCTGACTAGTCGCCCTTCTAGGTTAATCCTGCCATCTGGGCCTCCTGATGGCCAGTCAGCAGGGAAGACAGGAGGTAGGCACAGAGAAGAATTCATGTCTATAAACATCAGTTGAATGGCTGAATGAATAAAAATACTACAGCCCAGAGAAGGGTGAAAGAACACTGGCCTGCAGAAAGTGAGGACAGAGAGGATGGCTCCCAATCCCGGGATCCCTGGAACCTGGGCTGACCACCTTTTTCCCAGCATCGGGTTCTTTCCCAGCATCGGGTTGTTTTCCCAGCAGTGGGGTTGCAGCAGTAGTAATGAAGAAAGCCCTTCAATACAGGAGAGCCCATCGATTTACGAATGAAGAAAATAAGTGAGGCCCAGAAAGGTTCAAGGACTTGCTGAGGACCACACAGCCAGGTAGGTCTCTCAGATGCCAGTCCAGTTCTGCTTCCCCTGCATGGAATTAACTGGTCCCACGAGGTTCAAACCTCTGACCTCAGTCCCAGCAACATGCTGCTCAATACTGGTCCTCTTGCAACACACACAGGAGCAAGGCCAGCAGACAGATAGATCACCTTGGACTGCATCTGTGTGTCTCTGCTGTGTCTGGGGCTGACTCGAAGATGCCAAGAACTGTAGGAGAGCTGGCAAGCTCCACATCTGTCCCTCCCTCAGTTAAAGTTCTCCAAGGGGCAGAAGGGTCATCTCCACAGCACAACAGGAAAAGGCGGGGCTCTGGAACAGGGAGGAGGAGGAGGAGAGGCATCAATGGGAAACTGTGGTCAGGGCCCTTACAAGAACGAGAACTCCCTTAGCAGAAACATAAAGTGCCAGCTTGAGTCAGCAGATCCGAGTGGGTAAAGGGAAGAACGCCCAGAAGGCTGTCCTGAGAATGGCTTTTTAGCAGACACGAGGAAGAGCAGGGAGAGACACTTAGGGGGACCCTCACTATAGCCCTGGCTCATTCTCAGAGAGCCCAGGCAAATACTGCCCCTCACCCAGGGCCACCTCCCCTCCACCCTGAGGATCACCGCTAGTACTTTATACTTATGTAGGCAGCATGCACTATTACTCAGTTTTCACACCTTTGTGAGGCAGCTAGGTATAATGCACAATGCCAAAATACTCTCTGAATTTTTTTTTAATGGCGGCATATAGTCACTACACAGAACTAAGAGAATACAAAAATAATGGAGATGTGGGTCTTCAAGGAACTTACAGTCCAATATCTCCACTTCACACATGGAGAAATACATTTAAAATGTGAAAGAAAAGGTAAGAGTGTCTTGGCAAGTGTGACAGGGAGGGATGGCGGAGACCTGCTTCTGGCATGAAAGGCTTCACGAAGGAAGGAGCAGCATGTGCCCCGGGTAGAAGAGGCAGATACAGACGGGGTGGGGGGGCGGGGGGGGGCGATGGGGAGCAGAGGGTGGAGGTGGTAAAGGCGACATAGGACGAATGGGGTACAGGCCACGGGTGAGGGTGTGGGGCTGGAAAGCAGAGCCCCATAAGGAAATGGCATATATAAGCCACTTAAGCTGAGGCACAGCACACACTCAGAAAAAACTAGATTGGGGCCAGATCTGAGAAGGATCTGGAAATGTCCTGAACTCTGCGTCCAAAGGAAACCCACGGAAGGGTTTAAGCTGGGAAGCTACGTGATCAGAGCTGGGCTTTAGGTAAACTAATCCCCATGCTCTCCAAGGAACTGAGGGGGCAAGACCTCATTCCAGGCCAGGGTCCTCAGGGTCGGCCACATGTTCGAAGGCCTAGCCCGCCCCCACCTCTACTCTCTAGCCCCTCCTTCTCTAATTACACCTCCAACTCAATTTTATTTTCTTTTAAAAAATCTAAAGCAAGGCAACCAAAAGAGACCATGAAAGCAGGGGAGACGAGGCACAGAGGAAGGGGCACTCACAGCCCCTTCCTCCTCCCTAAGAGCGCAGGTGACTGGAGTGCCGCCAGGGGGAGGGGACACAGAAGCGAGGAAGTCCCTGGGAATCCCACATGGGCTCCAGTGGAAGGGATATGGTGCTGGGGAGCCTGGCAGTCAAAGGGAATAGCAAAATGACATTTCCGTAAGCGTGAGACTTTGCAAAGCAGGTTACTCTACGCACTCATTTTGCCCCGTGGCCTCCAGCCTTCCTCAGATCCGGGTGCCAGTAAGGAGAGAAGCACAACGAAAGGTACACGAAGACCTTGCTCCCCCAGGCAGCAGCCTGACTGCAGCAAGCTCCAGGGCACACTGGGCTCTTCACCAGGCCACCTGCATTCCTAGGATGCTCTGAGTTCCACACACGTGGCTTCAAGCGCCCAGGGCTCCCCCTCTTCCTCCTGCCCCACCCCCCAACTCTTTGAACTCTGCAGAAATCAGGCATGAGGAGCAATCTGCAGATTCTTCACTTAGAAAGGCTTCCCTCACCTAAGGCTCCTGTGAAGCCTGCCTTTAAAATCCTTCCTTTAAAAATCCCTGCCTCTAAGAATTACAGAAGCCAGGCAAGGAGGCCCAGGAGAGGGAGAGCAGGGGTGCGGAGGTGGTGGTGGGGGGGGGGCATGGCTACTCCAAGGACAGGGACTCCTTCTGTCAGAGTTAAAAATAAACTCTTAGCAATTTACACCCAACTCCTTCCCTCCAGAGGCCAATGCGCCTTGGCAGATAAATCTCTCCCTGCAGAGGAAATGAGGCCCAAGGGGGAAAGACAGGAGTAGGCAGTCATGGAGACGTGGTCTGGGTATGTAACTCTAGCTGAAAGCAGAGCGTCCCCCAAGCCCTACCTCGGCTCTCTCCCATGCACTCTTCCTCCCAGATAAACCCTAATACCAGAAAACACAGAATCCTCCTATCCAACAGGATTAGTACCAACACCTGTCCAAGGATTAGAAAACTCAGAAAGAAGAGAATGTCAAAGTCAACTAAAGGAAATGCTCTGCCCAGTATCTATCAGTTAAGTAGGTATCTCAGCTATCCGAGCCCTTTTCCTCTCCTTGTTCTACAGTGCCCCAGGATCCACGGGCAGTAGAAGAGGCCACCTCGATGGACCTCAAGGGACACAGATCACCAACACCCCTGCCCCCCACAGTCAGGAGGCAGAAGACACCCATGCTCTCTGTGACATCCTGCAGGTGGCTGAGCTGGGAGGGCCAGAGGGGCCATGGCCTGACTCATGAAACAGGCCCTGAGAGCCAGGGCCCAGTTATTCTTGGAAGCCAAAGAGATGAGGTCACACTTTTGAATCTGGTAACCTGAAGCCCCATGCTGCAGAGGTGGAGAGTACAGCTTAGCAACAGGGCAGGAGTCCTGGGGCAGGTAGCACGCTCAGCCACAGGGCGGGTGGCTGGGCGAGGGCCTGGGACAGCCGCGCTGGACTCCTCTACTCATCCGCACACTCCTTCTGCCAGGGAGGCTAGCTTGCGGGTGGAGTCTGGAGGAAGCCAGATCTGGATGCAAGCACACACAAAGTCTAACAGCGCCAAACCCGCTCACCCTCCTCCCTGGCTAATTCATCCTTCCCCGAGCTCCACGGAGCCTCCACACATAAATGTCGACACCTGGAGAAGCAGCAGCCACGGCTCACTCTCAGCACTCAGAAAAGCCAGTTGGCCCCAAACCACCCACCAAGCTCAGGCTGGAAGAGAAGGGGGCCAATGGGGAGGGGGTGCAAGTGAGTGTGAGAAACAGCCCAGCAGTGTGGCAGGAAGACCTGGGACAGGCGTCAGGGCCTGGCTGCGAGGGGAGACTGCAGCAGTGGCAGGTTTATTTTTAGCCGTTGAGACAGAGAGGCTGAGTGACAGTTCTGGGCCCTGGGCAGGAGGCCTGGTTACAAATGTCCAGTGTGGGCTGGGAGCCTCATAACGATATGAATAATCAAAATGGCAGCAAAGTGATCAACTCAATCACCTCCTGGGAGGGCCCGGGAGGGTAAGGAGCCCCACAGGAGCATGAAGGTGGAGAAGCTGGCGGGGCCGTCAAGGGCTCTCCTCCCAAGTCCGTCTACCTGTGACTAGAGAGATTTCGCCTTTGCTTCAGGTTCCAAAGAACCATCCCGGAGATAAGCCAAACAGAGATGTTCACCACATCTTCTCTGAGACAGAAAAGGCTTCACCACTCCTCACCTCCCTGGAAGAGCCCTGGATGGACACTGGCCATGGAGATGCCTGGAAACGTCCCTCAAGAGTAAGATGCCCTTTCATACGATCCTTCTGGACAGCTCAGGTTCCTGGCAGAATGAACACACAGCTTGGCTGGTCTTAGAAGGGAACATCAGTTACAGATAAAGGTTGACCTTGGAGCCACGTCCCAGCCTATACTACCTGGCAGATGGCACATTAAGGTGTTTACCAGATCAGAGAATAAAGACCCCCAAGAACTGTGCACTGCCAGAGGGGAGCACAACCCTATCCCCGCTTCCACTGAGTCTCCTCTTCCTCCAACAAAATCTTCTGGCCTGGCACTCAGGACCTCAGTCCAAAGCTCCAGGGCTGAAAACACTGCTTTAGCCCTGAATGGCAGGAAGAAGAGAAACGAAAACAGACCTCACTAGGCATCTCCCTCTCCTCTTGCTTCCTCAGTCTCCTCACATCCCTTAGTACCCAGTCCTATGGGTAAGAAGTGGTGCCTGGATGTACATCCTAACTTCACCATAAGCTCTGGGAATCAGTCCCCAGCTCTCACCTCAGAACAGCCCCAAACCCATACTATAACTCCAAGTGAATTAGAAGAAGGCACCCATCTGTATGGACCCAGTCACACACCAAGGCAAAGCCTGACAAGTGGACAGTGGGTTGGATCAGAGCCCTCCTCCTCCCTCAGCCAGGTGCCCTGTGCAGGGCACAGCCTGCACAGCCAACCACAGCAGCCAGGTTTGGCCCCGTAACTTCAAACGGGAAGGAGTTTCAGATGGGGAAAAAAATGAAGAGTTCCCATCTCTACCCTGAGCCACCAGAACACTAAGATTCTTCTGATTTCAAGGAAGGAGAGGATTCACACCCCACTGAGTTACACAGTCCATCCTCTCTGCTGAGGCACTTGCTGGAACACTCACCAAGTCTTCACACAAGAGAAGGCGCAGCTGGTCAATGATGGTTATTAATTAACTGGACAGGAGCTGCCCTGCAACCCAGCAGCAAGCCTATCAAAAGGGCATCCACGCTGGCCCAGATACTGCTGATGGCCAGACGTGGAGCAAGTCAGCAAGCTCTCCTGCCTCTTGCCTCCAGCACAGCCCTCCACCATCCCACACTGCCGTGTCCCAGGAGCCACTGGTAGCCTGACCCTCTGATGTGTACACTGAGGCCTAGAAAGTTTAACTGACCTGTTCAAAGTCACACAGCTAGTTAGCAGGGCACCAAGACTAGCTCTATCTATCTTTCTTCCTTTCTCTCTCTCTCTCTCTCTTTCTTTCTTTCTAATCTAGCACATAACCCATGGTATCGGGTTCATCCCTAGATATTTATATCCATACATATCTTAAAACACAAAATATCACTATTCCCCTAAGGACTAAAAAAGGTATAAAATCTGATTTTGGTTACATATCTGGTGTACATCAAGCTGCTCAGTGGCATGGTCCCATCTTATTACCAATGTCCCCGTTTCTAAGATGACTAATGTAGAAAGATCCTAGTGACCAGTTAGTGGAGATGAGTTTTGCACTGCCAGGTCCACAAACCCCATACTCTTACCTCTAGCAACCAAAACATCAAAGGAACCCAGACCAAGAGGAGGTCCCAGTGAACCAGGTCCCAAGGCATGGCTCTGATGCTGATACCAGGTAAGACCTTGGATATACCACTGAACCTTTCTGGACTGGCCCAGCCTCTTCCTCAGTGAGATGGAAAGGGTCAAGAAAGATAAGCAGGGAGTGTTGTGAGCTCTAAGGAACTATGAGTTGTGGGTCCCTTTGCCACTGAGCCTTATATCATTACCAAGAGCAGCTGCAGCCCCTTCAAACACAAAGAACAGCTCTGCCCTGCCCACCCACTTCTGTCCAGGACACTGCAGCAACTGGAAAGGTGCAGCACAGGGAGAAGGGGAAAAAAGAGACCCCACAGGATCCTTGGGAAGGCCTCATGCAGAGGAGAGGGAGCAGGAAAGTATGAATCCTGTGCCACAGATGTCAAACTACCAGGGAGAATCCTGCATCAGAGCACAGGAGGGCCACCTGGGAATCGTGAGAAGACTCAGATGCAGATACTGATGCCCTGTCTTCCCCGCCATGGCTGGCATTCCTCTTGGCACAGACTCCACACATCCCTGGGCTCTGCAGGTAAGAAGGGGGCCTCCGTCATCCCCAGGATGTGGCCAGGGATTAAGTTTGCCTCCAGCAGTCCTGAAGCTTGGCTCCTCCAGGCCTCTCCCTGAATCCCCTGCACCTGCTTCTTAAATAAAATCATCAACTGATGATGGCCCAACTCCTCAGATTCCAAGCAGTCAAGACATCTTAATTATGAATACCAATACCTTCATCCTCTAAAAAGGACCCCTTCATTTCCCAGACACCCATCAATATTTGGTCCTGAGGCCTGGGGCTGCTTTTCTCCCCCTTTTGTCAGCCACTGATCCCACATCTTAGCTGGAGATTATTTTCAAGCTCTATCAAAGCCCAGAATTCATAAGTGAAAAAGAACCATGAGCTGCCCCAGCTTTGATCCTGCCTCAGTGGACGTCAAGAGCCCTGCTGCAGTAGACAGCAACCAAGGCAGGGCCCAAAGCAAGGAACAGGGTCTCTGAACCCAGAAGCTACACCTTCCCTCAAAAAACCACAAGCCCCAACCTCAGAGATTTGTAACCTTTCTTTATAACATCCTGTTAGTTTACTTCATGCTCCTCAAACACTTTAAAACCTGCTTTTAACACAAAGAGCGGTTACGCTCAATTCTGAATCACCAGCCCCACTTGCTCCTTACCAACTGATCCACTCTCCCCTCAGCTGCCCCGAGGGCAACGCCACCATCACCTCCTGCAGATGTGCTCATTCCTCAGAGACTGTCCTCAGCTCCTTCGGTCCTCACAGATTGCCTCTTCAAAATTCTTCTATTCCCAACCACACGATTTAACCCCTAGACCAGCAAAGTACAATAGAACTTTCTACAAGGTCGAAAATGTTCTTCTCCACTGTTCAATTCAGTAGCCATTAGCCACATGTAGCTACTGAACACTTGACATGTGGCTAGCAACTGATTTTTAAATTTAACTTAGTTTAATTTAATTAATCAATTTTAGCTAATTTTAAATAGCTATACATGGGCATTGGCTACCATACTGGTCAGTACAGCCCTAGACTACATTTGTTAATTTCACCTTCTCCAAATAAGCTTCCTGACCTCCAAAATTTTAAGGCCACTTTCAATGTCTGTATCCTCCATACAAAAAAGCATATGGTAGGATGCTCAGAGAATTGTTAACTACTGTAACAACAGTAGAGATAAAAGAGATTGGTTGATTAATGAAACTTTCCTCACCTTGTGATTCCATCCAACAAACCTCAATTTGGGACACTGCCCCTCACCCAGCCACAAACTTTCTTGCTCCCTGACCGGTACACAGCACGAGGCGTGCTGGAGAGGGTGCAGCCTGCACTGAGGGGATGTGGGAGCCCCGGCTCTCCCACTCAACCATGAGAGGTTCTGATCAGCTCCCCTTCAGAACACCAAGGAAGCCACATGGCGGTGACACGAAGTCACCTGGAGAGGGAGGATTGCTGGAGAAAGGCAAGGAGAAGGAACAGTACTTTGTTTCCTCTCATCCACACAACGGAAAGACAAACAGAGATAAGTTATGACAACATTCTATATTTTGTAAAGCAGTAATATGCTTCACCGAATCAGAGTCACACGGCAGAGAGGGACAACGGTGCTGGCTTTAATTAAATTTGTTCAGCTAATACCTAAGAGTCACCGTGACACAATGAAGCAGTAAGCAACTGAGGAACCCCACAGGGAATAGGACCAATTACTGCACAAGTGAGTTGAGACTAGGCGCCCCTATCAAAGAAATAGTGAATAGAATTCTCATGTTCTTGCACAAAAAATAATACTAGTAAATAAGATTTCTAGCAAACACTTCCTAAAAAGGGGAGGGGGTGGTAAAAAAAATGTTTGTTACTGAAGATTCAAAACTCATGGAGCTGCTGAGTTGGTTTGTAAGCTGCCTCTCCAACTCTGGCGATCTCTGCTGGGAAGCCGGTAAGTCCCTACCCAGCACCCCCTGGCCAACAGTCAAGGAGGGCCTGCGGTGACAGTAGCTCCTCGGGCTTGAGAGGCTCTGGAGCAGCAGCCAGTCCCAGGGCCAAGCCTGCTGATGTCAGTGCAGTTCCCAAGTGGGAAGCGGTCAAGCGTCCTGGGTTCTAATCCTGGTTCTGCCAAGTGCATGGCTGTATTACCTCAAGCAAGCCTCTGCTCTGGGCCTTGGTTTTCTCATCTGCAAAATGAGGGGGTTGGATGAGATGACCTCTAAAGTCCCTTCCAACTCTGACAGAAGTATGAGTATGACTCAGATCTTCGCAAAAGCAGCCAGGAGAGATGGTGAGGCAAGGTCATAGCACCCACCAAAAAGCATGTAAATGTTACCTCTCTCAGGTGGAGGTAGAGAAATAGCAGGGCAGATTGGGACTATTTTTTAAATCACTGATTACATTTAATAGGACTAAGAGGTCACCAGACCACAGACAGGGAGCAGGGCATCAAGGCAGCCGCCACCTCTCATCAACTCTCAGGGCTGTGAGATAGCAGATATCAGAACCCCCATGACAGGCCCTGCTGCTGCTCTACAGCTCTTTGACCTAACTCCCCAGGAATGGCCTAACACCCTGGGTAGAGCAGAGGTCTCCTCCCTTTTTCTTCAGGCACCTTTCCGATGAGGCAATCCCTCCTGCCCCACCACATCTTCCTCCCTTGCTTAATAATCAAAACACTCCAGGTTTTGAAAATCATTTCAGTACTCAGCACCTATGGTTAAGTTAATCAAGATTCAAGATCTAGAAATCTCTTTGGTGTGTGTCTCTGGAACAGAATTCTTTGAACCAGATTCCCCCCACAGCTGTAATTATGTCTCAGCCAGTATTTGGATATTGGAAGTGCTGTTGACACTGCTAACAGTCTCTGAATGCCTCATCCTTTCTTTCTTCCTCTATTATTAAGTTTTTACACAAAGATAATGTGGGAAATCTACAATTTAACAGTTGCATCAACTTGTAAGATCTGGGAGCAGGCTGCCTGTCAAAACACACTCTGACTTCAATCTTCATCCACTTCTAACCTGAGAAGGACAAACTATGAGTGTTATTTAAAATACTCCTGGATCTTTAGCACAGGGAGATCAGCTGGGTGCTTTGTGACCACCTAGAGGGGTGGGATAGGGAGGGTGGGAGGGAGACGCAAGATGGAGGAGATATGGGGATATATGTATATGAATAGCTGATTCACTTTGTTATAAAGCAGAAACTAACACACCATTGTAAAGCAATTATACTCCAATAAAGATGTTAAAAAAATAAAATAAAATACTGCTGGATCTTTCCTTTCAAAATCATTCGAAGGTGGAAAAAATCCAAATCTCTCTCCTATTAATTACAATAGAAATCTGAATTGCCACCCAAAAGCATTTTAGAGGGTGGTCTTCTGTGTCTATTAAATAGAATAAGGAGCAGAAGTTGAGAGCTTTTTTTCTGAAGTCTTTATACCATATTCCAGCTATCCAAGAAAATGAGCAGCCAGTGTCCCCAAACTGCTGATGGGTGAAGGCAGATGGCGTCTCAGAGGGGATAGAAAACTCTCCTGGAAAGAATGTCTGTCACTTCCTCAACAGTACAGGTTAACTGTGGTCAAACAGTATTCACTCAACTCCACTCCCCGAGGTCAGAGCCACGGGGTCAAACAACCACTCTCCTTCCCTGCCCCTAGTTATGAGTAGGGAAAGAACGGTCTGAGGTACAAATAATAAAGGGTTCAGGATACTGATATATTCCTTCTCCAAAAGTCGACACCAAACAACCAAAAGCCCTCAGCAACAGCTTATAGTAAAAACCAAACAAATCTGACAGTGTTGAGGCTAGCTGAAGTTCTCCCCCAAAAGGGAGGATGAAAGCAGCAAGAAAATAATTTTAGAGGCCTTAAAATCTGTTAAGTTGAACATGCTTGTCTTCTTCAACCCCCAAGTACCAGGGTCTTATTATATCTAATTATATATTCCAACAGTTCCACCCATAACACATATCTGAGTTTCGTATGAATAGCTGAAACACAGCTAGCCACAGGGATTGAGGGGGAAGAGAAAATATAACACAGGAAGTATTTTTCTCCTCCTCCAATCATTAAGACACCCCAGGGGAAAAAGGCGTTTTTGGTCACCTTTAGAGATGTGGTTTGATCTGAAACCCCTCTTTGGGGAAAACCTTTTTCATGACCCTGAACAGTGGCTCACACCGCACTGGCGACTCATCAGACCTCCAAGTCCATTCTGTTTAACTTCCGAAGTAGATACTCTCACTGAAATCCCCATTCTCCCCCCTACCAGATCCCCTTAAAAAAGAAAAGAAAAAAAAAAAAAGAGGTTGGTTTTCCCCAGCTCCAGGAAAACGCTCTCTCCTGCTGTCCACCAATCGCCCATGTCCAGGACTCAAGTGGCCATCTCCGATTTGCGGAATCAGCACTGGGCCAAGCCGTGGTTTACGGACCCGGTTTACAATGATCAATGGAGCTATGGAAACAGGAGACACCGCGCTGGTGCCTGCTGGCCTCCCATCTGGAGCCTCGCAGGCACTGAAGGTAGGAGGGGCACCCTCTCGGATCAAAACAAACCCTCCCTCGCGCCCGGGGCGGTCGTGGGGTGGGGGCGGTGTCTGTGTCCCAGCGGAATCTCCAGCCTTGCATCTCCCCGGCCGGCGCGCCCCAAGGCAGCACAGCCGCACTCGCAAGGCCCAGGGAAGTGAAATCACACATTCCGGCTCCCAAATAAGGAGCGAGGCTAAATAAACCTCTGAGATACGACTTCTCCAAACCAACCGACCAACCAGCTCAATGAGTAATGGGCCTTTTGTGCCCACAGAAAGAAAAGAGGGAGGAGAGGATGGAGAACCACAACCCCCGAAAATCACTTCCTTGAGACTAGGGGGAAAATTAGCAGAAGTGGTCCCGAAGCCAACCGTTGCGACTCGGCTGGATGCCGCTCAAACCCAAAATGGCAGGGTCCTCAAGAGTCCTCTCGAGTCCCCGCCACTCACACCCGGAGGTGACCGGAAACTCGGTCTCGGCTGTGCGGTCCGCCGGGACCTGACCTTCCCGCTGCCCCCCGCCCCCTGCCGCGCACTTGGCACCCCTCGCGCGCGCGGGACGGGCAGCCCCGCCGCGGCCACTCCTCCGCGGCCCCGACGCCAGTCCGAGTAAAGCGTCGGCGCGACCACGCTGAGCCACCGAGAGCTTAGGCCGCTGCGGAGTGCCGGGGGTGGTCCCCGGGAGACCCCCTCCGCCCGTCCTCCCCTCCCTCGGGCCCCAAACCTACTTTTAGGGCGAATTTCTCCTGGGTCCTCTTGTTGAAGATCTGCAAAACTTTCCCGTTGATGCCCAGTCCCAGGACCTGGGTGGTGACCTTGTAGTCGTCGATGATGGCGTTCTTCTTGATCTGCAGGCTCGACTTGACGTGGAACTGGGGGAACTGCTGCGGGGGCTGCGGCGGCGGCTGGGCCGGGGGGTGAGGTTGGGCCGGGGCGGGGGGCTGCGGCGGCGGCGGCGGGTTGGGGAACATCGCCGGCGTTGGACAGCATGGTGCGGTGGCGGCGGTGGCGGCGGGCTGGGGAACAGCACCGGAGTTGGACAGCATGGTGCCCGGAGGCGCGGGAGCAGCGGCGGGAGGGCCCGCGGCGGGCCCCTCCTCCGGCTCCGGACGGGTTCCCCGCCACCCCCAGCCCGGCTGCGAAGTTTGCTCCGGGCTGGAGCCGGCTTCCCCGCCCCGGCCCGGCTCCAGGCTCGGCGGGTCGCGGGGCTCCGTGGGTCCCGCTGTGCGCCGCTGGCGCCCACCGACCCTGCTCCCTCCCTCCCACCCTCCCCCCGGGGGCCAGGCGCTCGGTGGAACGCGGGACGGCGGGGCCCCGGCCGGGGGGGAAGCGGCCGCGCGACAAAGTACCGAGCCCGAGGGCCGGCGGCCGCGTCACAGCCTCGTCTGCGTCCGGGGCCGGTCCTTAAAGGGGAGGGTCGGAGGGGGCAGGGCTTGGGGAGGTGGGACGGAGCTGGGGAGGCGTGGGCGTGGGGGAGGGGCTGGCCTTAAAGGGGAGGACGCGAGGCTTCCGGAGCGTGAAGGGCCAAAGCTGGGGACTGGGGCTGGGGACAGGGAGCAGGGACCGAGAAATCGTATTTCTTAAATAATCAGGGCCACGCAAAGGGAAAGGGGAGGCCTATGAAAGTAGCTGCATAATCAGATAGATAATCCACTTTTCTACAATTGTCTGGCTCTTTTAGACAGCAGCAGCTGGGGGTGTATTTCGAAGGCGAGGGATGACTAGCAAGTATGAGCCAGATGAGACCTCCGGGGTGACCTGGAATTACAGAGGCCACTCATTCTCGGAATAGGGTGAGGCAAACATGGAATATTTTAACTTGAACACTTTCCTCTGAGTTTTGCATTTCTTTTCTCACAAATTTGTTTTTCGGTAAAGATTTATTATCGTATAAATATGAACAATTTAGTAATTATACTTTTGAACATTTTTTCATGTAAATTAGCTAAAAAGGGATACAGGGCAGGAAGAGGATGGATTGACATTCAGACTACCTGAAATCAGGGAGCCTTTTCCTCTGACTGGCTGTGTGATCCTGAGCAAGTCGGTGCACCTCTCCCAGTGGGAAGAATAGGGTGTGGAGAGAATTCCCTGAGACAATGTACCAAAAAGGGAAGGTCTGGGGAATAGGTCCTGATTTCCAATGTGGAAAAGTTAGGCCCTGAACCTACAGCCATAAGAAATGGGTATTTTTGAAGAAGCCAAGTTCTAGTACAATTTAGCCCCATGTCTCTGAGGAAGATACTAAGGATCTAGCTGGACCTAAGCATAGCCCAGATCAGGGGAGGAGATTGAGGAGGCCCTAAATTTAAGCTGCCAGAGGGTCTCGATACATATTCTGATGGGGGTTTGGGGATGATCATGAAATACATTCCTGCTGACCTCCTCCCCACTCTGACTAGTAAAACAGCTCAGAAATAAGACAAGGAGCAAGAGAGGTGAAGACAAAACCTTAGCTTGATTACTGATAAGGCCAAATTAGAGAGTGTGACTTTACCTATGGCCACACGTGGCCCCTAACACGTTCCCCCAACACTCTAGAGCCCCCTTGTCCAGGGAGACCTAGCTCAGGGAGAAGCAGAGGAGGGAACATCCTAAGGACAGGTGCCCTGGGGACCGAGCCTAGGCAAGGATGGAGTGAAGGGTAGCCTGAAAGGTAGAAGTTACCCTCCCAGCAGAGTCCCTTCCCGGGACTCACTCCAGGGCCCACTCCATGGACCAAGGAGAAATATGATTCCCCTAACACAGATACTCGCTCTTTCTGAGCACAGTTAATTTAGTGTACACCTTGATTTTGTGCAAGGTGCCATGCTCAGGCCTGCAGTGGTGGATGGTGTTGATATGTGGGGGAGAAGACAGGTACAAGCAGACAGCATCAAGAGAGTGGCACTGACACAAGTCTGGGAGGTGAGGGCAGAGGGATTCTCCTCTGCAATAGCAGGCGGTGGAAGCTCTCCTCTCATGCTAGAGGGTGGATAAGTTATTAGACAGTTCCCCATTCCTCTGACTCCTCAAAGATAAAAAGACAGCCTACGGCCACAGAGATTGGAAAACACCTCACCCGTTCTGCAGCACTACTATCACCTCCCTGAGGCACACAAGGGAGAAGCCCAAGGACTGAGAGAAGGACGCAGGGATGGGGAGGTGGAAGCGCCTGCTCCTCGGTCTCATCTCAGCTGGGCTGGGGCTGCGCAGCGCTGGGACTTGGTCTTTTTTCCTCTGCAGAGGGTCACCGGTGGCTTCCTACTGCCTGGCACTGAGTTTTCACCTGCTTCCCTCCACAAGGCTAGAAAGAGGATAAGCTCTTTTTGCCCTTTCAGAGACAGAAGGCACAGTGGAAAGAGAACAGAATTTAGAGACAAATGACCTGAGTTCACGTCTCTCCTCTTTGTATCTGAAAAAAGGAGAAAAATAATAAAATCGAATATCAGGGCTGAGTGAGAATTAAATGAGACAGTGTTCATGAGAACTACCCAAAAACTAGAAATGATCATGAAATAGTAAATCTTATCATGACTGAGGCATTGCTGGCTTGCTCCTCTGCTCTGTGCCCACTGCCTGGGGATCTGCCCCTGATATCAAAGCTGCCTTCCTATCTAGCTGGGACTCTGGGGAGATGCTGCAGCCCAGTGACCTAGGAATAACTAGACAACTGAAACCACAGCTGGGACTTCCTCCTGGAATTACAAGGACCAATTAGGCCCAGGGGTCACACAAGGACTCAGTACATAGAGATTACAGAAGCTGCACACACAGCACCCAGAAAACATATACATATATCAACACAAACACATAAGTGCAATATGCCTGGCATGTAACAGACACGAAATAAATGTCTAATGGATGGATAATAACTGGGGAGTGAGATGGGCTAAAGGAAGAACCTAAGATGGGCAAGAGATCCAGAGTCTTAAGTTCCATTCCAGTTCTAACTAACTATGTAACCTCATGCAAGTCCCGTGCCCTCTCAGTTCCCTCTTTCTCATCTGTCCAACAGTGATGATAACATCTGTCCTGCCTCCCTTGTAGAGCTATTGTAAGAATAAAATAAAATATTTTTTCTTAGTACATGGAAGTCCAAAGTCCCATTTGTATAATACCAAGCTCTCAACCATCTGTAATGAACTACTTAAACAATTTTTATGGATATGTAGAAGCACTTCAGAAGTTAAAAGTCTATGCAAATAGAAAGTACTATTTTTGTCTACTATTGACATGCAAACACATATGCCATGCAATACTGTACACACAAAGACAATTTAAAGACCTCAGGTACATAGAATTTGGTTAATTATAATCCTCCTCATCATTGAATCATTGGTCCATGTATCTCTGCTTTTATTTAATTAGTTATTAGTTTGGTTGTTTTGTTTTGTTTTGTTTTGGGGTGGGTTTTTTGGCTGCGCCTTGCAGGGATCTTAGTTCCCTGACCAGGGATTGAACCCAGGCCATGGCAGCGAAAGTGCCAAGTCCTAACCACTGGACCACCAGGAAAGTCCTTAGTTATTTTTAATAATGCAGTAGGCACCTGTGAATCCACTACCCAAAATGAAAACCAGGACTTTGACAGTAGCGTACATCTAACTAGGTGGTTCCTCCATTCACCCCCAACCCATCTCTGTTTTCTCTGGCCAAGATAACCATTATCTTGAATCCTAGGTTCATCATTCCTTTGCTTTCCTTTTATGTAGTTTTATTTCATAAGGACACATAAAGGTGTCTGACCTTCATAAAAGGTGAAGCTCATAGTGTCTTAAAAGGGAGGTGGATATGGGTGACTTCATCAGAAAGATGAGGTTAAAATAAGGCAATGTCTTGTCATAGTTTCAGAGTATTCCCCACCTCCTCATGATGATGGTGACGATGATGATAATGATGGCGATTATTGAGTGCTTACTCTATACCCAACACTGTGCTCAGCCCGCCATTGTCTCATTTAAATCTCCTGAGGGTCTGTGGTAGAGATTGCTGGTTGTTTCCGCCAGTATCCATTTCCCCCTCTTTCACAGTAAAGAATCTTCAGTATTTAGCTAAGCACATGACTGCCCGGAATCAAAACTACATTTCCCAGCCTCCATTACAGCTGGCTGTGTTCATGACTTGTAAATGGAAGCTGTTGAGAAAAGAGGTAAGTCCTCCTCCTTCTCTTCCTCTTTTCTCCTTCCTGGTGGCTGGAATAAAAATGTAATGGCTGGAGGAACTTCCCGGGTGGTCCAGTGGTTAAGAATCCATCTTGCAATGCAGGGGACGCCAGTTCAATCCCTGGTTGGGGAACTAAGATCCCACATGCCACAGGGCATTACTAAGCCCACGCGCCACAACTACTGAGCCCGAGCTCTGGAGCCCTCGCGCACCACAACTAGAGAGAATCCCGAGCACTGCAGTGAAGAGCCCACGTGCAGCAACTAAGGCCCAATGCAGCCAATAAATAAATTTTTTTTTTTTTTTTAATGTAATGGCTGGAGCTTGAGCAGCCATCTTGAATCATGAATTGGAGGCCACAGGTTGAGGATGACAGAGCAAAAGGATAGAGTCTATGTCCTTCTATCCATGGAGTATGGACAGAAGATGGAGCCTGGATCCATCGTATCAGCCCTAAACAACTTACCCAGCCTTTATATGAAATAGAAATAAATGTCCTTCTTATTACAGCAACTGATGTTCTAAGTTTTCTATCACTCACATACAAATCCCATTCTAACTATTATACAACCCTATGAGATATGTACTGTTATCCTCATTTATCTATTTTAAAAATGAGGAAACTTAGTCCTAGAGAAATTGAATAACTTTCCTAGGGGTACATAGTTAACAAAGCACAGAACCCAGGTCTTTCTGACCCAAAGTCCATTTTCATGGTCCCCACTCTAAATCCTAAGCAGACATACACCCACATATCCTTCTTGATGTCCGAAATATGGTATCTTGCCATTACTGGGAAGGAATGACCTAAAGAGGTATGGCCTATACTTTCCATTTTAGATAAACTTTAAATCTCCCACACCTCAATTTCCTTCAATCTTGACCTAATCTGTTACAGAGTATAGGTCTGTGTTAATTTGCATGGCTGGGTTATATGATACGATTACTTGTGAATCCATGACAATATCTCTTCTCAAGGCTTCCCCCGTCCTGCCTTCCACCATCAGAGTAAAAATTTCCTATTTTGCTGTGATATGGCATTATGAATGGGTGACAAGGGGTGAAAATCTATGGAGGTGAATTTCCTGCAAATTTTCAGATAACACGCTCTTGATGAAATACGATCATCCGCAAGCTGTTGGATAGATATATGCACACAGATCAAATGGCCTTTGTATCTATTGCTGGGGCACACAAAATACTGCAGAAGGGAGCATGATTCACAGGAAAGGCTCTCTTCACTGAAAGCTCATTCTTGGAAAGGAAAATGACTCGAGGCCTAGGAGAGATAAGCAGTCTTCATGTTATAGGCTAGTTTTTCTTTGAGAGATTGAGAAATTCTCCAAAGCAAAAATGACAGATATATAAGAATTATTCGTCACAAAATTTCTGAAATCTCTGAAAGTGCTAGGGACTGATCCACAGAAAGAAATTTTACCCAAAGCAAATATTGTGGGCAGTCCCCTATGTGAGGACATCTCAGAGGGGAAGAAATGCTCTGCTCCCCCACCCCAATGCCCTTATCTGCACCCCATCCTTTGACTGTTTAATGCCACAGCAGGGAGCAGCCAGAGCAGAGGGGAAGAATGGGAATGGGAAGGAAAGAAGGAAGTACCTAAGGGGGAACAGAAACTTAGCCTCTGCACATTGACAGACATGACCTGGTCCAAAGGGACGGAAAATGGGACTAATTAAGACTACAGTTTGCCTAACTGTAAATTCTGTGCCTTAGTATGGGAAATGGAGAGGAAAGGGGTAAATATTCCACCATAGTCAAGATAGCCCAAGACTGTTGTCCCATATTAAAAGCTTTGCCCCTCCAGTCTAGCCTGTATCTGGCATGTCAGTTGCAATTCAGATGAGCATTCAGCCTGGATAGTGAAATGGGGAATGGAGAAAGGTAAAGGGGATTTGCCATCCAGGAACACAACCAGGGTGTGTCAACCCAAAGGGTCATTGGTCTTTGTCTGGTAACCTGCTGATCCCTGGAATTTTTTTCCATCCTTCACTTAAGATGAGTAAATGGGAGTGGGAAGGTAGGAAAGGTAGGAAGAGATGTGTGTGTGTGTGTGTGTGTGTGTGTGTGTGTGGACTGGGTAGCAGTTTCCTAAGTGTATAAGAATAAACAGCTTCCCATGAGACCATAATTTTGAGGCAGCAGAACATGGCGGAATCAAGTCCTGGGTTCAAATCCCACCTCTACCACTTACTACTACTACTACTGCACCTCTGCATTCTTTTTGTACAATGAAGGGGGAGATAATATTCCCTAGATTAATATTCCTGTGCCAAGTTTTGAGCTGTTACTGACACATACTGATTGGTCTCTGTGGGGCGGTTATTATGCAGCAGGTACATTCATACCAATCATCTCCTTCAATCCTCTCGACAGGCTGTACTTAGTATTATTTCTGCTATTCCAATCATTGAAAGCACTGTGGCTCAGAAAGGTTAAATACCCGGCCAAAGTCATCACACTAGAGCAGAAGAGCTGGAATTCAAAACTCATGCTGTTTCCACACATGTCAAAGTCCATGTTCCTAAATGCTCCTGTAAGTTGTCCAGCCACCTGACACCTGCCAGGCCACTCTGGGGAAGCCATCCCAGCCTGTGTGCATGGTTCAGGAGAAGGAAACAGTCTGCAACCTGCAACTTACTCAGATTCCAAAGACTCTTCCTCCAAGACAGAGAGTTAAAGGCAATGAATAAAGTCATTTAAGCAGTAGTGAATTTAGGATCCTAGGATGTATAAGCTTTTGAGAAATGACCTAAATATATGAGGTACATGTGGTATAACCCACATTTTGTTTTGTTTTTGCTCATTAAATGACAGAGGTAGGAGCTAACTTTTCCCCCCATGTTTCTCTTTAGGTTATGAAAACTATAATATTGTAGAGATGAAAAGGACCTGTGAAGACCACCTGATCTGTCAGCTTTCTCAAAAGACCACACCTACATGTAGACAAGTAGGTGTGTGACCTTAAAAACTTTAGGCTCTCAGAACTTCCGGTGTCTCACTATATCATGAAAGGAAGTTCTTCCTTTTGTGTGACCTATATAGTACGTGTTGCAGGCAAGTTCTTCTCATTCCTGGAAACTCGCTCATTGATGCTGGAAAGGCGTCTCCTCACAGCTTTGGATAGATGTCTAGAACCTTCCCTTCATTGGAGCAGTAGGTGCAGGGGAAAATTGGATGTGCTGGAAGAGAGAAGTTGGCATGTGGGCCAGCCTGGTACCTGCACCTGACCCCCACCATCAACTTTGCACCCTCTTTCATATCCACAAACATTGACTGAGCACCAGTTAAGGTCAAGTATTGTACTGGGCATAGGAATGCTCAGAGGACCCTGATGGACCTTGAGTGCCTTGAGAAGTTACATATATATATATATATTTACATATATATGTAAATGGTGACGGTTATGTATATACATAACATAAAATGTATCATTTTAACTATTAACTAGTTCAGAGGCATTAAGTACACTCACATTGTTGTGCAGCCATCACCACCATCCATCTCCAGAACTTTTCATCTTCCTAAATTAGTTCTCTGAACTCATTAAATAATAACTCCCCACTCCCATCCTCCTCCCAGCCCCTGGCAACCACCATTCTACTTTCTGTCTCTATGGATTTGACTACTCTAGGAAACTCATATAAGTGAAATCATACAGTATTTGTCTTTTTATGACTGGCTTGTTTTACTTAGCATAATGTATTTAAGGTTCATTCATGTTGTAGCATGTGTCAGAATTTCCTTTTTTTAAAGGCTGTACCATTTTATATATATATATATACCACCTTTTATTTATTCACTCATCCCTCTTGATGGACACTTGGTTTGCTTTCACCCTTTGGCTATTGTGAATAATGATGCTATGAACATGGGTGTACAAATATCTGTTTGAGTCCCTGCTTACAATTCTTTTAGCTATATACCCAGAAGTTGAATTGCTGCATCCTATGCTAATTCTATGTAAAATTCTTTAGGAACTGCCATGTTATTTTCCATAGCAGCTGCATCATTTTACATTCCCATCAGCAATGCATAAGAGTTCCAATTTCTCCACTTAGCTAACACTTGTTATTTTCTAGGTTTTTTGGTTTTTGTTTTTGGTAATAGCCGTCCTAATGGGTGTGGCCTTGAGAGGGTTTAAGTATGGGTCTTCAGGGCTCACAAACAGGAGAGAGTCATCTAGAAAGTTCTCACCAAAGAAATGACATTTGACCTAGGGATCTAAATATGGGCAAGAATTCTCCAGGCAGAGGAGGAGAAAGGGGTAACACTAAACAATGGAGCAAAGGGAGACGAGAAATTGCACAGCCTGTTTAGGAGCAGCAGGTGGTCAGCACAGGCTGCAATGTAGGGTGTGCAGGGGAGAGTGTCAAGATGTGAGGCGAAAAGCAGATTTAAGGGCTAGACATTCCACTGAGGCTTTGGACTTTGGGCAACAGGGAGCCATTGGTAATACTAAGTGAAAGTGCTGTGCAAACTTCAACACATGATATAAATGCAAGAACTTAGAACAAAAAAGAAAGAAGTGTTTTTAAAGAAAAAAATGGGGACTCCCCTGTGGTTAAGAATCCACCTGTCAATATGCAGGGGACACGGGTTTGAGCCCTGGTCCGGGAAGATCTCACATGCTGCAAAGCAACTAAGCCCGTGCTCCACAACTACTGAGCCCGCGTGCTGCAACTACAGAAGCCCGAGCGCCTATAGCCCGTGCTCCACAACAAGAGAAGCCACCGCAATGAGAAGCCCGCACACGGCAACGAAGAGGAGCCCCCGCTCACCGCAACTAGAGAAAGCCCGCGCGCAGCAACAAAGACCGAACACAGCCTAAAATAAATAAATAAATATTTTAAAAAACAAAATAAAGAAACAAATGTACTAAGACTAATACACAATACCTGGAAATTGGAGGCAGTTTCTGGCATCTACCAGGAAGGACACTGGGCCCCCGGTAGCCAGACCCCTGGTGTTGGCTCCCAGTGCAAAGGCAGCCGAATGACCCTCCCGTGTCGACCTCTCTGGTACAGAGGGGCTTAACTGTCCATGAGATGGGAGAGTGGTCACAGGTCCACTAGAGGGGTCACAGGTCCCCCCTCCTTCCTCCTGGATCACTGCACTAAGCAACGTGTCACCTTTTAGTGCAAGATTCCAAGTCGTTCAGACACTTGGAAAATCTCCCCAAGCAGCCACCTGCCTCTGACAGCCCCTTCTAAGCCTGAAGTCAGACCCAGATGAGGCCTCCCCAATGCAGCTGCCTCACTGTCCCTTCTGCCTTGAGGGGCGAGACAAAGGACCCTTCCCTATATTCAACAGGTAGAAGATTTACAAAATTACAGAATATTCCATCTCTCTCTCTCTCTCTCTCTCTCTCTCTCTCTGAACCTTTAATACAGCAGTCCCCAAACTTTTTGGTACCAGGGACCAGTTTCGTGGAAGACAATTTTTCCACAGACCGATGGGAGGGGGGATGGTTTCGGGATGATTCAAGCTCATTACATTTATTGTGCACTTTATTTCTATAGTTATTACGTTGTAATATATAATGAAATAATTATACAACTCACCATAATGCTGACAGGAGGTGGAGCTCAGGCAGTAACGCGAGCAATGGGGGGCAGCTCTAAATACAGATGAAGCTTTGCTTGCTTGCCACCGCTCACCTCCTGCTGTGCGACCCGGTTCCTAACAGGCCACGGAACAGTATAGGTCCGTGGCCTGGGGATTGGGGACCCCTGCTTTAGTACGTGAACATGGTACACAATGCAAAAGCCCCAAAGGACATATAGTAAACAGCTCTCTCCCAGCCACCCAGTTCTCTGCCCCATTTTCTCGTGCATCCTTCCACAGGTATTTAAGCCAGTCCAGCTTTTCGCTTAAGAACTAGCATGGACTGTGTTTGGCCTAAATCCCAGGACACCAGATCCTAAACTCCAAAGTCCACTGTCAAGAGGGAAGCCCTGGATGAGCCATGTTAGCCAAAGTCAAAAGGCTTGGGTAGCTCGTGGCCATGCCAGCCTGCAGTGCAGCCTTTACTCTGTGCTTCCTGAGATCAGGGCATCCTCCGGAGTCTGAGGCTTCTCCCAGCATCGGTGAAGGAAGGGATAGGAAGTGAGTGATGATGGCCTGGGGTGGGAGCTGGGTATAGATCAGGGAAGAGGGTGAGACCAATCCTGGAAGAGGACAGATGGGGCTATGCGCCCCAGTTCTGTGGGGGAGGCCTCCAAATCTGGGCCCACTGGCTGCCCCCCTTGTGTCTGCTGAGTCATCTGGTGCAAAGGCCCCTGTCAATAGGAAGGGTAGCAAAGAGGGGTGTGTGGGCAGCCTTCCCCTGGGCCTTCCCCAGACAGGTCAGGGCCCAAGCAGAGGTGTTTCTTCAAGTCTCGTTGTGATCGCAGCTGCCTCGGCCACTGAGCTCCTGCCTGCGTCACTCCCCAGGAATCTGGTTCTTGTTTACCACCAAGAAGTGTGGTGATTACAGAGCCGAGCGGCCCTCCTCCAGCTTCCTCAGGGAGTGTGTGGGGAACCCAGGGCCTGGAAAGGGAGACGTGCTGAGTGGGAAGATTAGCGGGCTTCCTCACCAGGATGAGTCAGGGAAGGGCCTGGCGGGACTCCAGCGTGGCCTGGCCTGGGACACCTGGGACCATCTTCTACAGAGCTGGGAAAAGAAAGAGCAGGGCAGCAGAAGAAGCAAATGAAGGTGAACGGGCAAGGACCGGGGGCAAGGAACCAGGAAGCCTGGAGTCAAGATGACACTACCTGTTGTGTGCTCCGCACTGTGTTAAGAAAGAACAGAGACCTGGCAGGCAGTGAAGCCTCCTGCAAACTTCTTATCCATCCCTGGGGGTGACTGTCCAGTGCCTGCCACAGAATATGACACTTATTTTTGCTGGGCAGATGGAATGGAAGATGGTGGCTGGCACTCAGGGAAAGACAAATAAAAGTCATAATAATCACGCCAATTGATCAAGCACTTCCTATGTTCCTGACATGGTTCTAAGCGCTCGCCATGTGTTAAGCAATTCCCAGAACAGCCCTACAAGGCAGGTGTTACTAATATCCTTTCGGGGACCCAGATGAGGAAATTGAGGCCCAGTGTGTTTAAGTGACTTAAAGTAAGGACTGGAGTGGGGATTTGAAGGCGGGAAGCTGGGACCCAACCCTGTCTTCTTAGGCACCATGCTTTCCTGAATAGGGAGCAGGGGCCACCCAAAGATAGACAGCTTGGGGCATAAGGCTCTATCCTAGAGTTTCTTCTCCCATCAGTTACCCTGCTGTGACCTCACCCCCATGCCAACCCTGGATGGGCTCCACTGGACCCTGTTCTAGGCTTGGAAAAAATGGCAATGAAACTAAGATGGTTATTTTTTCCCAAACCAAAATTCCAATAATCTGTTTCTCTGGATCAAGATCTTGGTCCAAAAGCCATTAAAGGTGTTGGGAGGAGAACAAGAGCTGAGAATCCTACTCTCTCTTCCTCTCCCTGCTCCTTATCCTGAAGGCTTTTCCCTTCTGTTCCCTCTGCATTTTTCAGAACATTGTCCAAATGCGGGGGTATTTCCAAAACACCAGCTTGCTCCATTTACTTCCCTCACAGCTGTCTGCTCTTTTCTCCCTGGGAAGTTGAGCTAACAAGGCAGTCTGAAAATCAGGTCATTTCTACTGTTTTTCAGCATTTCCAGGGGCCCTGGTGCTGCGAATGGAAATGTCAACGTGGGGTAATTACATGGCCCCATGCCCTGTTTTCCAACTACCGTTTATCCATAATCGATTCCTGAGAAAGACAAAGGATGTGGATAATCAGCCAAGCAGATGGAGTGTCAGGTGGCCAGGCCAGAAGAGAAAACATAGCTCCCCTGAAGGGAGAGGGAAGAAAGGCCCCTGGCTCAGGGAATGTCTGCTGTGGGGACAAAACAGGCTCCAGAGGAAAGCATAAGGCTCAGACCTGGCCTCAGCAGATAAGGTGTGTGTAGAGGAACCAATTAATCACTGGACGTGTCCTTTAACATCTGACAGCCTTTGGAAGCTCTCTCTAGGAAATGGGGAAGGAAATAGTAAGGAAGGACCCTGAGGATATCACATGAAGGAGGAAGCATGGGCATTAGAATAAGGTGGAAAGATCACAAGTCCTGGAAACTAGTTATTTAAAGACACTCCTTGTCACACACACACACACACACACACACACACACACACACACACACACACACACTGGAGGTTGATAGAGCCTGTGGTGGGACCACAGTTTTCTTTGGCTGGCTTCTTTGCCTTTAGGTCTGGCTGAGAAGATGGGGCTAGACATTTATCATTGGGCATTTTAGTCAGTTTCACTTCCTGTTTCTCATGCTGAAAGCATAATAGTCATCATTATGATAATAATAGTTCCTCAGGCTTGCCTCTGCCTCCTATTTATCTAAGGCCTCCCAGAAGTGTGTGTATAAGTGGGAGGGGGGAGAGTACAGCTTAGCTACTCTATCAGTCAACAGCTGAGGGTGGAGGCAGGCATGGAGGTGAGGGTAAGGGATAGGAATTAACAATGGAAATTATTAAGCTCATTTTTTTTTCAAGAAGAGGAATCTAAGTGTGCTGGTAGTTCCCCAATTGGCTATTCTCACCACAGAGATGTTTGTAAATCCCTTCTCCCAGGGTCCTCCAAAAATAAATCCTTCCCTTTTCAGCCTTCAATCCGTCCTAATCTAGGAAATCCTTGCAATCTGAGGCCCAGAGACTTTAAGCTGACTTCCTAGAGTCACACAACAGGAAAGATAGGACCAGACCAGGCTTCTTGTGCATCCATTAAAAGCTGCAACCAGGAAGGGAATTTCCAACTCTATGGGGAACTTGCAAAGTTGTTAGGAAAAACCACAACTATTTCTGCTAAGGAAAAAATATGCAGTCCTCCATAGACTTGAAACCCCAGGATAGTTAAGAGAGAGCTCTGTCTTACTGGGAATGGGTTGGGACCATCTAAGATTAGGAGAGGGCAGGGGAAACAGCTTCCAGACTTTGATCAGGACAACTGTTCACAGAATAGAGGTGTCGGGCCAGTATTTTAATTTTTTACCGCCAGTAAAAGGAGCTGTACTTTAAGGACAAAGGTTGAGCACTTTACAGGCTCTGGGGACTCAGATGGGAGTAGAGGGACGTGGGGGAGGGAGCCATTATCATGATGACAATAGTAATGTAGTCCTTCCTTTAGATCCTGCCCTCCCCTTGGGGATCTGAGGACAAGTGGAGGGAGGGAGGAAGCAGGTGGTTCAAGAGTCTTTTCTATATGAACAAAAAAGGCAGGTAAAGAAAAAAATTAAACCACCAGAGAGAACCCCTAATTAATTGAGTTAAGACTAAAAAAAAAAAAAAGCTTCCTCTCAGACACAAAGACATACACAGACACACATCCCACACGGACAGACGCAGCCTGAAGCACTATTTAGTTACACTAAGGATGAGAGGATGTGAGATCACACGTTTATTTATTGTGATATTTATTATTGTTGGATTTTTTTCCCCAAAAGACAATCATAAGCCTAGGGCTGGATGGTGAATGCCAGGTTAACAATGTAAAAATGAGAAGTTAACTGTGACCCTGTGAATAATCAACCTGGGGCTGTCAAGTGAGGAATCCATGCAGGGAGGGAATAATACTAACACTAAACATGCACATAGCAATCACTACGTGCCAGACACTGTTTCGAGCCCTTTACATACATTTGCTCATTTAACATTCGCAGCAAGCCTGTGAGATAGGCTGCGACTCTTAGGATCCACACCCTTCTCATCCACGCTCATTGCAACCCCGGCTGCCCTTGCATTTCAGAGCCTGTAGACAGACTGGGTTATCTAACCCTCACCTCTGCCTCTCTTCCCAGCAGCAACTGCCACAGGCCCAGGACCAGCCACATAGTCTGCAGGACCCAGTGCGAAATGAAAATGCAGGGCTCCTTGTTCAGAAATTAGGAAGAATTCCAAGGCAGCAACAGAAGAGCATTAAGCCAAACATGTGGCCCCCTAGGCACAGGTCCCTGTGTGACCACGTGGGTCACATACCCATGAAGCTAGCCCTGCAGCGATACCCCCGAAATCCCTGCACAGAACAGTTGTGGAATCTTCTGTTATCCGACCCTGGTGTGTGCCCTACTCCTGAAAAAGGAAAAGGAGCAAGAAAAACACATTGTATCCCACATACACTGGGCATGTGTGTATGGCTTTGTTGAAGAAGGTATTCCAAGTTTGGTTTTCAGACTTGATCTAGCTGATTTTTAAGGTCTCTCCCAACACCATATTAGGAGATTCGTCCTTTTATTCTTCCCTTTCCTCACATCCCACATTCAACTGGTTGGCAGTTCTTGCTGCTTCTGTCTCAGCAAGGCCTCCTGTATCCTGCCCTCTTTTCCATCTCCCCTGCCACTGCCCTAGTTTTCTCTCACCTAGAATATTCCAGTAACTAGCTAACTAGATTCCTTGCTTTCAGTCCCCACTGTTTCCAATCCATCTTTCGCTCTGCTTGTTATGCTTAGGCTTTTTTTTTTGTTTTTCATAGACATTTATTGGAGTATAATTGCTTCACAGTACTGTGTTAGTTGATGTTGCACAACAAAGCGAATCAGCCATATGCATACACATGGCCCCATATCCCCTCCCTCTTGAGCCTCCCTCCCACCCTCCCTATCCCACCCCTCTAGGTCATCGCAAAGCGCTGAGCTGATCTCCCTGTGCTATGCTGCTGCTTCCCACCACCCAACTATTTTACATTCGGTAGTGTATATATGTTGATGCTACTCTCACTTCGCCCCAGCTTCGCCCTCCCACACCATGTCCTCAAGTCCATTTTCTATGTCTATCTCTTTATTCCTGCCCTGCAACTAGGTTCATCAGTACCATTTTTTTTCTTTTTTTTTAGATTCCATATATATGTGTTAGCATATGGTATTTGCTTCTCTTCTTCTGACTTACTTCACTCTGTATGACAGACTCTAGGTCCATCCACCTCTCTACAAATAACTTTTTCTTTTTATGGCTGAGTAATATTCCATTGTATATATGTGCCACATCTTCTTTATCCATTCATCTGTTGATGGACATTTAGGTTACTTCCATGTCCTGGCTATTCTAAATAGTGCTGCATTGAACATTATGGTACATGTCTCTTTTTGAATTATGGTTTTCTCAGGGTATACGCCCAGTAGTGGGATTGCAGGGTCATATGGTAGTTCTATTTTTAGTTTTTTAAGGAACCTCCATACTGTTCTCCATAGTGGCTGCATCAATTTACATTCCCACCAACAGTGCAGGAGGGTTCCCTTTTCACCACACCCTTTCTAGCATTTATTGTTTTTAGATTTTTTGATAATGGCCATTCTGACTGTTGGGAGGTGATACCTCACTGTAGTTTTGATTTGCATTTCTCTAATAATTAGTGATGTTGAGCATCTCTTCATGTGCCTCTTGGCCACCTGTATGTCTTCCTTGGTGAAATGTCTATTTAGGTCTTCTGCCCATTTTTGGATTGGGTTGTTTGTTTTTTTAATATTGAGCTGCATGAGCTGTTTATATATTTTGGAGATTAATCCTTTGTCTGTTGTTTCATTTGCAAATATTTTCTCCCATTCTGAGGGTTGTCTTTTTGTCTTGTTTATGGTTTCCTTGGCTGTACAAAAGCTTTTAAGTTTAATTAAGTCCCATTTGTTTATTTTTGTTTTTATTTTCATTACTCTAGGAGGTGGGTGGAAAAAGATCTTTCTATGGTTTATGTCAAAGAGTGTTTTTCCTACGTTTTCCTCTAAGGGTTTTATAGTGTCTGGTCTTACATTTAAGTCTTTAATCCATTTGGAGTTTATTTTTGTGTATGGTGTTAGGGAGTGTTCTAATTTCATTCTTTTACATGTAGCTGTCCAGTTTTTCCAGCACCACTTATTGAAGAGGCTGTCTTTTCTCCATTGTATGTTCTTGCCTCCTTTGTCGTAAATTAGGTGCCCATATGTACGTGGGTTTATCTCTGGGCATTCTGTCTTGTACCATTGATCTATATTTCTGTTTTTGTGCCAGTACCATGCTGTCTTGATTACTGTAGCTTTGTGGTATAGTTTGAAGTTGGGGAGCCTGATTCCTCCAACTCCGTTTTTCTTTCTCAAGATTGCTTTGGCTATTCGGGGTCTTTTGTGTTTCCATATGAATTGTAAAATTTTTTGTTCTAATTCTTTGAAGAATGCCATTGGTAGTGTGATAGGGATTGCATTGAATCTGTATATTGCTTTGGGTAGTATAGTCATTTTCACAATATTGATTCTTCCAATCCAAGAACATGGTATATTTCTCCATCTGTTTATGTCATCTTTGATTTCTTTCATCAGTGTTTTATAGTTTTCTGAGTACAAGTCTTTCACCTCCTTAGGCAGGTTTATTCCTAGGTATTTTATTCTTTTTGTTGCAATGGTAAATGGGAGTGTTTCCATAATTTCTCTTTCAGATTTTTCATCATTAGTGTATAGGAATGCAAGAGATTTCTGTGCATTAATTTTGTATCCTGCAACCTTACCAAATTCATTGATTAGTTCTAGTAGTTTTCTGGTGGCATCTTTAGGATTTTCTATGTATAATATCATGTCATCGGCAAACAATGACAGTTTTACCTTTCTTTTCCAATTTGTATTCCTTTTATTTCTTTTTCTTCTCTGATTGCTGTGGCTCGGACTTCTAAAACTATGTTGAATAAAAGTGGCGAGAGTGTACATCCTTGTCTTGTTCCTGATCTTAGTGGAAATGCTTTCAGTTTTTCACCACTGAGTATGATGCTTGCTGTGGGTTTGTCATATATGGCCTTTATTATGTTGAGGTAGGTTCCCTCTATGCCCACTTTCTGGAGAGTTTTTAACAAAAATGGGTGTTGATTTTTGTCAAAATCTTTTTCTGCATCTATTGAGATGATCATATGGTTTTTATTCCTTAATTTGTTAATGTGGTGTATCACATTGATTGATTTGCATATATTGAAGAATCCTTGCATCCCTGGGATAAATCCCACTTGATCATGGTGTATGATCCTCTTAATGTGCTTTTGGATTCTGTTTGCTAGCATTGTGTTCAGGATTTTTCCATCTATGTTCATCAGTGATATTGGTCTACAATTTTTTTGTGTGTGTTATCTTTTTCTGGTTTTGGTAACAGGGTGATGGTGGCTTCGTAGAATGAATTTGGAAGTGTTTCTCCCTCTGCAATTTTTTGGAAGAGTTTGAGAAGGATTGGAGTTAGCTGTTCTCTAAATGTTTGATAGAATTCTCCTGTGAAGCCATCTGGTCCTGGACTTTTGTTTGTTGGAAGATTTTGAATTATGGTTTCAATTCCATTACTTGTGATAGGTCTGTTTATATTTTCTAATTCTTCCTGGTTCAGTCTTGGAAAGTAGTACCTTTCCAAGAATTTGTCCATTTCTTCATGGTTGTCCAGTTTATTGGCATATAGTTGTTTGTAGTAGTCTCTTATAATCCTTTGTATTTCTGCAGTGTCAGTTGTGATTTCTCCTTTTTCATTTCTAATTTTATTGATTTGCGTCCTCTCCCTTTTTTTCTTGATGAGTCTGGCTAAGGGTTTATCAATTTTGTTTATCTTCTCAAAGAACCGGCTTTTAGTTTTATTAATCTTTGCTATGAAAACACGACGACCCAAAACCTATGGGATGCAGCAAAAGCAGTTCTAAGAGGGAAGTTTATAGCAATACAATCTCACCTCAAGAAACAAGAAAAATCTCAAATAAACAATCTAACCCTACACTTAAAACAACTAGAGAAAGAAGAACAAAGAAAACCCAAAGTCAGTAGAAGAAAAGAAATCATAAAGATCAGAGCAGAAATAAATGAAATAGAAACGCTTAGGCTTTTATTAGTTACTTTTGAGAACTTTCTCTCCCCTAGGTTGTACATTCTCCAGGGTGGGTACTCTATTCCCAGTCACCTATACATTCCTCAGTAGCCCTGAGAAAAGCAGCCTGTGCATTCTGGCTACTTCTGCAATGCCTCCTTTGCACATCTCTCCTTTTCCTTCAGGCCCATGTTCTGGACTGGAACCCAGCCTCCTGAATTCTCAATCAAGAGAGCACTGCTCTTCTGTCTAAATTCCAGAGGAAAGCATGACATCCAAAGTCTTGTCTCCTATTATGATCAAAATGTGGCCAATTGGAAAGGTTAGGAAAATCTACCTCCCAGTGGATCAAGAATGACCAAAAAGCACTAGAAGCCATGGAGAGGGCTAACTGACATTTCTTGCTTAGAACTGTAGATGTAGGCTTGTTTAGCCTGGCTTCAAGCAGAAAGGTGAAGAGATATGACTTCCATAATCTTCACTACCCATCACAAAGTAATCAGCAACTCAGGATTGTTTTAAAGAGTGATGGTCTTGATTGCTACTTTAGGGAAGAAGCCCCAATCAGAGATGCTTCACTTCGACATCTTTAAAAGTTTTACTGGTACCCTGATCCCATTTTAAGACCAACCTAAATTACCTTGGGTCCAGAATATAACAACCTCCCCATATCAGTAAGGATGAACTCAGCTGGAAAGGTAACTAGCAGTGGCTTAACCCATAAAGCAGGTAACAGTTTCTTAATAAGACCCGACAGAGGTGATCTCAGGTTTCTCAGCAGCTCAACAAAGTCGTCAAGTACCATCAAGGATCCATGTCCTACCATCCTCCTGTATTGCCATCTTCAGTGGACTGGATGTCACCCTCCAGCTAGCTCATCCCTTCACTGTTCCAAGGAGGCTGCAGCAGCTCCAAGCTTCTCATCCTCAGAGGACATGGTTCAACTGAGCAAGGAAAGAGGCAGGAGTGAAAAAGAGAATACAAATAAATTTTAAATTTTTAAAGGCTTTTTTTTTTTTCTCCTGTGACTGTCTTATTTATCATGGGAAAACATATTTCCAGAGGACCTCCACAGATTCCCCCTTATATCTAATTGGCCAGAAGTGGGTCACATGCTCATCCTCAACCAATCACTGGACAGAGGCAGTGGAATTCCTCCAACTCCTCCCCTGCCTGGAGGGAGGAGCCCTCCCCAAGGGAAGAAAAAGGGGTATGGGTTTTGAGTAGGTAACTGACAGTATTTGCCCCACTCCCACTCAACTGACTCTTTCTCCTGATCCTGTAACACATTTAAGTATCCTTGGCCCTCAGGCCTGCCTCTCCCTGACACCTGCCCCCTTTCTCCTCTTCCCTTCCCCAGCAAACTCACTGCAGGAGCCATATAACTGCATTGCCTCCGATGAATGATTGATAGGATCTTGTTACTATTAAAACCTGGGGCCCATAATAAGCCCTATGTCCTCTGTCCCAGGGAAGTGGAACCAAGTTTTTGGATTTGGAAATAGTAAAAGATGTGAAAGTTTAGTTTAAAGGATGAGAGGAGTGGCCTGTGTGGGTAATTGTGTATGGGGGTGGGTGGAAGGAGAGAAAAAACGCGTAACATGAACAAATAAATCACAACAACCATATCCAATAAAATAGAAATCGGGAGGCTCAATGTCAGATAAGGGGAAAGTAACATTCCCCTTTCATGGTTTCTTATTATTAAAATCCCAACTTTAAAAGGCTGAGGTCAGAGCTCAGACAATGGGGAAGATGCTCTTTCTTAGGATCTGACAAAAAAGGAGCCAATAAGAAATGGAGGGCTTCCCTGGTGGCTCAGTGGTTAAGAAACTGCCTGCCAATGCAGGGGACACGGGTTCGAGCCCTGGTCTGGGAGGATCCCACATGCCGCGGAGCAACTAAGCCCGTGTGCCACAACTACTGAGCCTGCGCGTCTGGAGCCTGTGCTCCGCAACGGGAGAGGCCGCGACAGTAAGAGGCCCGCGCACCGCGATGAAGAGGGGCCCCCACTTGCCGCAACTAGAGAAAGCCCTCGCACAGAAACGAAGACCCAACACAGCCAAAAATAAATAAATAAATTAATTAATTAAAAAAAAAAAAAAGAAATGGAATCAAAAAGGAGAAAGTCATTTCTAGAAATGCATCTGTGAGATCCTCTCGTAGGTGGAAGGGAAAGAGAATTAGCATAATTGAACTTCTACCTACTCTAAGGTAAAATACGTCATATACATTGCCTCATTCAGGCCTCACACCATAAGGTAAGAATTATTCCCATTTGTGACCTAACAAAGAAAAACCTAGCTGCATACTTTGTAAGGGACAGAGCCAGCACTTGAACCCAGATCTTTCTGACCCTAAAGCACATGCCTTGTCATCTCCCTATGACCATGAACAGCCCATGAAGTCTCCTTTCCAGGGATAGTGATCTATCTGTACAGGCTCATTCATTCATTAAACAAATTTTATTTGAGCCCATTATATGTCAGACACAGAGGTAGGCTGTAGGTTAGCTGTGGTTCTGCTTTGGGGAGGGGTGTTCAAAAGACCTCTAGGGGTCTCTTCTGGCTACAGAATTCTGCAATTGTAGGAAACCAAGGCAGCCATAGCTTCTTTCTCTGCTGTTGTCCATATCTGATGAATTGCCACTGAGGAAGGGGCCAGAACATGGTGGACACTACTTTTCTGCCCAGGCTAGGAAGAACAGTAGAAGGGAGAGTCACCAAGAAGTTCAGTGGTCAAACTGGACTCTAGCAGTCTCTTCCAGGGTCCAGTGTTAAAAAGAGGCCCGGTATAGAGTTTCCTTTGGGGATCATGAAAAAGTTGTGGAGATGGATAGTGGTGGTAGTTGCACAACATTATAAATGTCCTTTAATGCCACAGAATTATACACTTTAAAAATGGTTAACATTGTAAATTTCATGATATATACATCTTATCACAATAAAAAAATTTAAAGTACACTTGGCAAAATAAAGTCTTGAAAATAATCTTGAAACACACTGTGCAACATTGCTCCTAAATGTACACCTATCCAAAGAATTAGCCATTCAGAGCATTCATGCACTCAATTCATTTTAGTTTTGAGCTATCAGTACAAAAAGGAAGGAAGGGAGGGAGGGAGGGAGGGAGGAAGGAAGGGGAGAAACAGTAGCAAAAGCTCCATTAATTTACACATGGAAAGAGTCACAACCATAGTTGAAGCATAGAATTTATTCTTCTGGCTTGTTTCCCACCAACAGCATCCAGTGCCTGATAGATAGAGTCACAGTGCACATTTTAAAAACGTGCAGTAAGGTTCCTAAAAATAATTGTAAATCATACAGACTAAGTGACAACAGTAACAACAAAATAGACCCAGGACTTTGTCTTTCCAGCCTGAGCACCACAATCACCAGGTCACTCTGACCTTCCCTGGCAGGCAGCCCTGGGCAGCTGGAAAAAGTGACTTCCTGACCAGGATGCAAGGAGCCTGGCAGCCACGAGGGGCTGAGCCATGTGGGGTGTCTTGGTCCAGGCTGGAGTGACAGCCAGCTTCCAACACGGAAGACCACCCCAGCAATGGGACTAACTGGGTCCCAGGATCAGGAAGTGCCCCCCTTCCCCATACATACAATGACTCCCCACTCCCCACCTGCGACACTAGGAGAGGCAGTGGCCCCTCTGGAGGGTGGGCAGGCAGTGTCTCCATCACCTCCACGTTACAAATATGGAAAGTGCTAGGCTTGACTAAAGTTACAAACAGGTAGTTTCTTTTCCTCCGTGGAGCAAAAAGGAAAAGTGACTCCATGTTCTCATTGGAACCAGGCTGCTAGTCACAGCATAGCTCCAGTGTTTTTTCCACTAAATATGTCAATCTGTAAAATTGAAAGAAGATCCTGGCTAGGGGCCATAACTGCAATCAGGAGATAGAGAGGAAGCTAGAGGGACTCTCCAGTTATCCTTTTTTTTTTTTTTTTTGGAGCTTAGAAGAAGCGGCTGCGTACCAAGGTAGAGGGTGAAGTGGCTTTATCCCTTCACTCACCACCAGAGGGGGCAGTGTAACTTTATCCCTGTACTCACCACCAGAGGGGGCAGTTGCTCCACATCGGTGGTCTCCGCAGTGCTGAGAAGGTACTACTTGCTAAGGGTGAGACCCGCTAAGGCTCTAAGGGTCATTTTAGCTCTCCTTTGCCCCAGAGCTGCCTGCATTTACTTATCAAACCTCACTCTTAGATAAGGAAGGCACTGCAGGGATCATCTGGTCCCAGACAGCTGGCTGTTTCCCCCGCTCTTAAAGAGCTCCAGAAATAAACTCCAGCACCGCGCCTGGCTGTGTCACAAGGCTCTCAGTGTGGGCCGCCTACAGCCACCGAGACAGGAGGCAGGTGAGGGCAGATGAACCCCCTCAGGGCAGGCCAACTGTGCATTAGCCCCTGTGGAGGGAGGTGGCTTCCTCCTCCTGCCCAGGAGACCCAGGTACCTGCTTCCATCCTCTGGCCGCCTCGCAGACCAGGCCTGAGAGCAACAGACCCCTGCCTGTGAGCCCGAGGGCTGGAGCCCCTTCATCTGCCTCTTGGGCTCCTTGCTTTAAGAGGCACCCTTTGTGGAGGTGAGTTTGGGCTCATGAGACAACCCCATTTAACATCGACTCCCACCCCTCCTTGCCCCCAATGCATCTGTCCCTGCTTCATTCCATCTGGTGTCCTCAGAGGAATGGCTAATTAAATTGAAAAGAGCTGGCCTATTTTTGGTGTTTTTCAGCTAAGACCTGGAGGAATAGCCACAAAGTTTGGAAGGAACCACAGGGAGGCTGAAAAGCTCTGGGGTTGGCTGGTTATTCTAGGATTGTCAGGTCCTAAGTCCCATAGGCTGGCTGTTCCAGTTAAGGTTCCAACCCATTCCCTGGGTCATCAAATTAGGGGATGGGATAAAATCTGAAAGAAGGGGAAATATCTTCTTGGGTATTCTCATCCCACGTTGTCCTAGAAGAAACAAGCTGATTTATTTGGCTTATTTGTTGCAAAGTCAGAGCAGCAACAGCAGACCAAATAAAGATTGGTCTCTGCAGAAAAATGGCAGGAGTCAGGGAGGGTGTGGGGGGGTAGGATGTGGGGTGGGAGCAGGGGTACCTGACCCCTAGCTCACATTCCACTACCTGCATTTGAACAAATACTGTTTCCTTCCAGAAAATTACTTTCTTTCCAAAAAGAAAACTCATCATATTACTTCTCTACATTAAAACATCCTTTGGTTCCTTATTTGTCTGCCTAACTGACAAAATCCTTAACTGTACTCCTAATATCCCTTTAAACCAGCCCAAACCTTTTTCACCAGATTCAATTCCTGCCATCCTATACACTAGCCATCCTGAGTTTTTCACCATCCCTTTTCACCTCTTGCTGTCTCACCACACTTCAAGTCCTCCGCCAGGAATTCCCTTCTCAGCCTAGCAAATTCTACTCATTAATGGACTTGCAGTGCAAATATTACCTCTCTGAAGTCTTTTTTTAACACCTCCAGGAATTAGTCACTTTCTCTGCTGTGCTTCCCTAGAACTTGGATCATACCTCCATGACACCTCCTGTCAAACACATTCTAATAATTTTTTTACATGTCTCTGTTCTGTGTAAAATATGACCTCCTGAGGGCAAGGAGTGCGTTTTATTACCCGTACCCCAGCATGGAGTTCAGTGAGTTTTTTTTTTTTTATAAAACAATGTGTTTCTTTCCATTTAGTTTTCCTGATCATCTAATATTATTTTATTTTATTTTTATTTATTTATTTTTGGCTGCATTGGGTCTTCATTGCTGGGCGCGGGCTTTCTCTAGTTGCGGCGAGCGGGGGCTACTCTTTGTTGCAGTGTGTGGGCTTCTCATCGCAGTGGCTTCTCTTGCTGCAGAGCACGGGCTCTAGGTGCGTGGGCTTCAGTAGTTGCAGCACGGCGGGCTCAGTGGTTATGGCACACGGGCTTAGTTGCTCTGCGGCATGTGGGATCTTCCCGGACCAGGGATCGAACCCATGTCCCCTGCATTGGCAGGTGGATTCTTAACCACTGCACCACCAGGGAAGTCCAAGTGAATTTTTACTGATGAATTGCTTGATGAATTAGGACATCACTCTTGGAGGTGGAGAAACCTGTCCTCAGAAACCCCAGGGGGAAAATAAACAGTTTGGCAAATTGATCCTTCCCAGGGGAGATGAGAAGTAACGTGTGGACTAAGACAGTCCCGGTCAGGTGGGCGTCTTTGGCCATGGCTAGGATGTAAAATCTCAGGGATGGAAGATCTGAAACTTGACCTTGGGACGGATCCAGTTGCAAAGTGGCATTCTGCTACCAGAAGGAAAGAACTCCCAGCCCTTGTCTCACCTCTCCTCCGAGCCCCATCTCACATTCCCACTTCCTCCAAGAAGGCTTCCCTGAACACTCCTGCTCCTGCCTCCCCAGGAGTCCCAGGTTCTTGAAGTTTTACCCCCGGTGGGTGGCACAGTGCTGGTGCATGTTCTATGCTCGAAAAATGTTTATTGATGCTGATGAAATTGCCTGCTTAGGATCATGGAGACTGTTGTACCTACTCTGCCTCTCTGGATCCACTCCCCAGCCTTCTCCACTGTGCTCTGTGCCCCAGGGAGTTGGCCTTTTGGGACTGCACCAGTCAGACTCTCTCGTCCTTTGGCTTTGGTTAGGTTTGGTCAACGGAGGCACAGGAGTGAGAGGAGACGGCAGCATATTTGTCCCCTTGGTTCCTCCTTGCTGGCCAGAGGTTGGCAGGGCCACCCTCCTCTACAAAGGGCCTCCTGTAGAGGGGCCTCTCCTGCAGCCTCATCCACAGCCATGTTCTCTAAGGTTCTCTTGGCCGTGAGGCTATGCCTTGTGTGCTTCACTGTCCCTTAAGAGTTTCCTATAAACTTGTCCACATTTTGTAAGTGGCCTCTTCATCAGACTCTCCCCAATTCCTCCGTTTTTGAGTGGGGACTGGACCCAGTATCCATAGGAAACTTTTTCATCCTCATGTGTAGCTCGGTGCCTATCAGGCTTCTCCAGATGCCTGCTCTACATTGGTGCCTGAAGTTGGCTCAGAAGCAAATGTATTAATTACAAGAACTTAGATGTTTCTGCATATGTCCCAATCCCCCACTAATTTCATAAATTTTCCAGCCAGAGAATGCAGGCATCTGGCCCCAACCTTAGGAGGAATCTCTACGGAGTTTGGAGTTCCAGAATAGTTCTTGAAATCACAAATGATCCTGTTGCCTCCCTATATGGTGTTTTTCTGGACCAGTTAGATTTGCTAACTGGGAGTGGGCTTTTTTTGGGGGGGTGAGGTCCCGATTTCCCCCTTGAACAATCAACCATCTAGTCAGTAAGAATCTCCAGAGCTGCTGAGTGAGCCCTGCCTGCCCACCCCCAGGCCATCACCCTATTCAGGCTCCTCGAGGTCAAGCTGTTCCCTTGGCCTCCCCATTCCGCAGCACCACGTGGTCCTGCAGAGAACAAGTTTTGTCTCCTTGTGATCCCCAGGTTGCTATCCAGCCACCCCACTGCGATGGGGTTGCATGCCTCCAGCCATTCTACACAAAGTGTTTTCTCACCAGGAGGATGTGAGCAAATGAGTCTCTTGGCTCAAGGTTCCCCAACATCTCAGGGAACTCAGATCTGAACAAGAAGGTCCTGCGCTTGCTGAATCATTTCACCTAGTTCAGGGACTTCAGTAAAAGATCAGTTCCAGAGTAAAAACTCTTCTCTCGGGAGCCTCTCTGTGTGCTGCCCTAGTTTGCCTGGAGAGCCCTGAGGACCAGATCTGAAACATGCAGCCTGGAGGGAAACTGAGGCCTGGAGAGAAGCAGCCACCGGCCTGTGTCACAGGAGCCGGTGGGCGGGAGAAGGGAGCAGGGTCAGGTGCACTGCTGAAGGGAGACGGATGCTGACATTCTGAGCTGGGGGGGGTTGCAGGTGGGGCAGGAATGCATGCAGGAGGACAAAGCTACGGGAGAGGAAAGTTATACAGTGGGTGGGGCGGTGTGCGCACACATGTCAGGGGGCAAGGGGTATGCTGGCAACAGCGGCTTTGGCCATATTAAGACTTGATCAGGGAACTTTTGCCAAGCGTTTCTCCCTTCGACTTCTCCATCCACACAGCCCTCACCAGACTTATCACCCTGTCCCAGTGCCAGGACCTGCGGACTGATGGTTTTGCCTGGAGTCAAGGCCCACTGGCTGGCTCTCTCCCTGGCCCGAATTGCCCCTTCCCCCTGCTCCTCCCTTTCCACCCAGGCCCCGTGAAGAAGAGCTGGCACCCTTGTCCACATAGCTCCCCATGCCAGAGGAGACACTTGAGCCGGGAGATTACCGGAGCTCTTTTTAACCAGCTTCGGCTCATGTGACTGGCTTTCGTCCAGGCAGACATATGCAGGCCAGCCCTCCAGGCAGGGCACACAGCGCTATTTATTTCCTGCTGGGTTCTCTTCAGGCAGAGCTGGCAGGGTGGGGCTTTTTCATTGTATTTAAGCCTCAGCTGGCGCCACTGAACTGCCCCAGCCTCAGCCTTTGCCCCTTTCGCAACCCTGTCGGTAAAAATAACCCCCCCATTTTGGCACCTCTGGGGAGTTGGATGGGGACTGGGGAAGGAGGGTTGCTGGGAGTGCAGTGTAAACAGTGCATGGAGGCCGGGTGTTGAATGGGGCATGGTTTTTTGATAGCAGCAGTGGAGAGTCTGGCTCCAAACCTTGGCTCTGCTGCTAACCAAAGGGACATGGGTATTTGTTCTCTCCAGTTTGGGCCTCGGTCTCCCACATTTTCAGTTTCGAAGAGCCTGGGCACCATTCACCCATGATCACTGAGGCAGGAGGCATTGTAGACAGTGGGTGGTCAGTGGGGGAAATGGTCATGGCTAGTGATGGACGGGGCAGTCACCACAAAAACCCTTTGCTGACCTCCACCCCTACCCTTCTTCTTTTGGCGGGGGGGTGGGGGTGGGCAGGAGGAGACTCCATAGGGCATCTAGTCTGCGTCTATCATCATATGTATCCCATTGTATGTCAGTTCTTCACCAGAGTCTAACTTTCCACTGAATTTGAGAGCAAGGACAAATGTCTTAATCACGTGTGAATCGCCCAGCACACTGCCTGGCACATTCATTTACTGAAAGAATGAAGAGAGGGTGGTAGGGGGGACCTGGTGCCCACTGGGGGAGCCCCTGCAGAACACACAGCTGGGGGCAGGGAGAGGACACTCCCAGAGCCCGGGGCTCCAGCTTCTGACTTTACAAACTGTGACTCTGTGGTTGAGGAGCTCTCAGCCTCGGCCCCACCCAGGCTTTCCCAGCTAAAGTTGCACCTCTCTCCTATGGATGTAGTAGAGTTTAAGGCTGGGAATAAATCAAGAACGGAGGGATTACTCTCTCTTTGACATGCAGCTGCCAGGTTGAGGTAGTAGGGGTGTCAGGTGTGACACAGCAGTTGGGAAACAGTTGTCCCTGCAGGAAGATCCACCGCGGAAACCCTGGACCCTTATTTTAGCAGGATCAAGGGGAAGCACCTGTGGTCTCCTAGAGACGTCTGGAGCCTTCTCCCTCTCACTCATGCTGCTTTGCCTGGAAATCGCTCCGACATTTTAAAGCAGAGAGTGACTCTGGGTTTCAGGGAGAGGAAAGGGACTCCTGGATGAAGAGGGTTTACTGAGAGGGCGCTGGCACCAGGACAGTGTGGGACGGCTGCTCGAAAACTGTAGGAGAGGATCTCAGGGATGAAGTTCCTGACTCCATCCCATGTATTCACCTCAGTCTTGGGCTCAGACGGGGTTTGATGATGGGACAGAAGTAAAGAATGTTGATTTAGCAACCAGAGAAAACAGCAACGCAAGCCAGCTCATTGTCGAGGGAAATAAAGGAGAGAGAGGCAAGAGAGGTCGGGAAGCCTGGTGCCTGCCGTTTCCTCCTCTCCCAGGGTTGCTGTGGATGGCAACTTAGAAATAGAATGGATTTTGAGGAGGGAACAGCAAGACTCACACCCCTGACCTGAAATCATGTCGGAGAAACCCCAAGGGTGACCCCATCTCATCTTCAAGGTCAGAAACAGAGGGAAATGAGAGCCACGTAGCAAGGGGATAGCGTGTCTCTACACCATCTTTTCTCCTCCGCCTGCAGCTCCGAACACAAGACTCCAACTCTCGGCAGACTCAGAACATTCTCTTCTGAAACTCTCTCCCCTTCCCACCCCATTCACTTGCAGATTTATTCAAATTTTAAAACCTGAACGGACTGTAGATAACTTGGCATTTTCTCTAACTCCACTGCCTGGCTTTTTAAAATTCTGAACAAACAGTCTACGTTGCTGCTGGCGCGCTCTGTCCCTGACAAATGCCACTGGAGTGCTCTTTTTCTCACACACAGCAGTTGCTCAATAAGTCACTGTCAAAAGAATAAATGCACCAATAAAGGCCTGTATGGACGGGCTTCAGAAAGGCAGAGGTGAGTTTAGTTTGGGCCAGGGCTCCACCCCAGGGATGATAAAGAATTCTCCGCGGTGGTTCGGATTGGGTGTCCTGAGTCTGCTTGCCATCAGAAGCTGTCAGCAGCCACTTGCAAAGGCAGGGCTGAGCAGCCTCTATAAACAAGCAGGGCGCATTGCACCCAAACGCATGCTACAGAAAGGTCAAAATCAGCCCTCGGCATTGGCACAGTCTAGCCGCAGTCACTTCATGTGCCTCTGGACTGATGCCTTCCCAGACATTGAAAAGCAAAGGACAACACACCTTGAGCTCTCATTGCCATTTCACTGCCTTTTCCAAGCTCTGATGAGCTTTTGCCTTAAATGGAACAAAAAACCATAGGAGTGTCCTGGCTTGGGGTGTACTAGATCATGGGGAAATCTGAACAGCTATGTTCTTTTAACTTCCCCCTGGCCTGTAGTTTCTCCAGCCGAAGTTAGTTTTTCTAACATGCAGCAGCTTCGTGTTGAGTTATGGGAAGGTCCTTTTCTAGCTTTAGGCCCTGCTCTCATAAGGCAGGAAGCCCATTCAAGAATCCAACGGACAATTCAAGGGTGGCAGAAGGCAGTTCTTCCGTGTCCACTTAGCTCCTGTTGCCAGGGCAGGAAGGGCTCAGGGCCAACCAGAAGCAGGCAGCAGCTAAGGTGCCTGAGGGCCCCTAAGAACATTCTTTCCCTTTCCATTTGCTCAGTTCCCTTAAGCTTTACGTTACCCACAGACAAAAACCCCGGAAACTTCCCAAATAAGCTGCATTCCTTAAACTGCTTGCCAGACCTCATCCTTAAGCTAAGCTTAGGCCCCAGGAGAGTAAATGTGATCACTCTCTCCTGATGGGAGAGCTGATTGTTAGGGCTCTGGGAAGCAGGCCATCCCGGAGTACCGCGCCTGTTTCCCAATCTCCCTTCTTTACAACAATGCCAGAGCTTATGGACAGATGCTCTGGGGAACTAAAAAGATATTATAGGATGAATCTTTACAAGGCTGTTTCTCATTCCACTTCTTTTCTCATCCCAATATTTTCTTTTTTGAGCATTTTCTTTCTCTATCATTGTCGTCAAGTTAAGAGAGGCAGTACCTGCAGCACAGCCCTAAAAATTCAGTGATTGATAACTTGCCTACCACACTGGGAACATTTCAGAGTATAGCACTCAGGGCCTGCTGGGAAAGTTGTCAGCCTTGGTTTTGAAACAGTTATGAGATGCTGAAAAATTCTCAAAGCAATTTTTATTTTTTAAAAAACAAACAACCTAAAATAAAATAAAATAAAAAAAAACCACTGACTCATCCATGCCAAACTGCGCTTTCCAGAGGAAGTGTGTCAGCAGATTCAAGTGAACAATGATAGAATCCCATGATCCCAAATGATTCAAACCTGATGCTTTAGAGGCTGACATCCTGAGCTGAAATAGCCACAGGTCACCATCTGGCCTGATTTAGGGGAGTCCTTTCTTTTTATTTTATTTCTGTGGTAGCAGAAGAGGTGAGAATCTTTCGAGTCAACTGTCAGGCAGGCTTCTCCTGTTATAGAAAAAATTATGAGAGCTTGGGCTTGACTTAGTGGTTGGTGAGCTATATTAAGAATCATATTCTTTCTTTCAAAGTCTAGACGATATATTTGTAGCTCTGGCTTATCTCAGGGGCTATGGCTCTCAGGGACCAGAGAGCTTTTAGTCCTTACATGGTTGGGTTCACTTAAAAACTTTTCTCACTGAAATTAGCAGGCATAATTTGACAGACACTTGGAAAGGATTACCCCTAATCACATTCTGGTTGAAGGCCAGGTTTGGAAGTAAATTCTTTTAAAATCTTGGGCTTTAGGAAGCCCAGTTTGAAGGTGAAAGCGGGACATGTCATGTTGAAAAGAGGATATTAAAAATATTATTAAAAACTGAGAGGCTGATTCCTGGCAGAGGACAACTCTTCCTTGATTTGCTGATCCCTGGCTTCGTCTCTCTCCTTGTTTGGAAGACTCCAGGTTGTTCACGTTGTGGATGCCTGCAGTTGCTCTGTGCATATTAAGTTATAGGGCTCTACAGACTGGTCACCTCCGGCGAGACTGAAGAGACAGAGGAGAGCATGTTCCAGCAATTCTACCTGGTTCAAAGGATAAGTTCTTATCCTTAATTCTCAAAAGAGAAAAAGCATACAGACGCAGTCTGGAACAATCATTGTCACTCTTCCAACTTCCGTGTTCATGACATTGAATAATAGATGAAAGAGAAATAATCAAAAGTAAATGAGAAAGAGTTTTCCATGATTCACTAAAGTAGTAGGAGTATTCTGTTAGGAAAGCCCAGAACAATTTATCGGCTGCTATCTAAAATTTCGCATTTAACTTTAATTATGCCTAGTTAGGAATTAAGCAAAACAGAAAGTTTCAACATGACTAGCTGCTACAGATCCTGACTGTTTCACAGTGGAAATTTTTGTTTAATCTTTTGTTCAGTTTTTTGATCACGCAAGAAACCCCGTTCTTAACAGATTCAGTGTCATGAAAACTAAAATATAATGACATCAGCCAGCTAACCTGTCTGTCCCAATCCGCACCTTAAAACACCTAGGAATAAAGTATACTACTATGGTCATAAATTAATTTCATCTGGGAAAGGAGATGCAGGTTAGACTCTTTCCTTCTTCACAGAGTCCCTGGGAGACAGAAGCAGACTCTTTATATCATAGTTAGGTTATGGTTGCATTTTCCTTTTCATTATTATCAGTATCAAATACCGGACCAGAAGAAGGTGGCCTCACATAACCCTTCGCCAATTACCCTCTCTCAAAAAGAAGAGATCGGAGATTGACTACGTAGGTCAACTTGAAAGAAGACAAGAGGTGAGCACACTCCTGGTACACGGAGGGAAACGAACCCCCATCATCTGCACATGCTCGGTAGCATCACAACCGATTAACTCAGAGCTTCATGATGAATGGGGATGCCCGTTTGAAGCTTGCACTCTAATACAAGGAGAAATCGTGACAGCACATGATGAACAGATCAGTCACTGTGAGGGTAGAAAGTGGGATGGAGTCTAATAAAATGAGCAGGTATTAGCTGGATTAGCCAATTTTCCATGTTGAAAGAAAAACATGATCTTAGGAATGAAATAAAACAAACATTCCTACCCAGCTCTGTACTGTGTCAATAACAATTTGGAAACTCGGTTGATTTTGTGAATTTAAAAATCAATATAAGGGGTGAGAAGAGTCCCTCCCTGGATGGCAGTTTGGAATGGAAAGAGCTTGACAAGGTTGCAAGGAAAGCCAAATGGATCTGAATTAAATGCTTTTTTTTTCAAATAATTTTTTTAAAAAGCGTTTAAAAGTTCCACCTAGAATTGTATTTAAATTTTCCTATAAATTAAAATAAAGTGAAAAACAGTGACCCCGCTCCACTCTTTGCGGCCTGGCTTTTGTTTCTCACTTTACCGTTATAAAAGTCGGGTTAGAGTTGTGTGGGTGTTGGGCGTTTAAGCTCCATTCTCCTTAATCAGGAGAACCACCTCAATGTTGTGACGCTCCAGAGGAAGCAGCTTGCCCAAGTCAGAGATGAAATATATTCGGAGTCAGGCATCAAACCCAAGTCTCCTCACTATTTTGTTCGTTCCTGGGGCAAGGGGAGAATGACGGTTGTTAGTGTGTATTTCAGAATCCAGTTCTCAAACTTTGATGTGCATGTGAACCCCCTGGGAATCTTGTTAACGTGCAGATTCCGACTGATAAGGTCTAGGGTGGGGCCGGCACTCTGTACTTCCAGGAGATGCTGATATTGCTGGTCTGGCCCACAGGCCACTCTGAGTAGCAAGAGAAGTCTACTGCCTGCTAGTGAAGACACTGAAGTGGACTGGCTAAAAGTCAGTCACAGCAAGTTTGGGTCAGGAAGAGCTGGGACCGTATCACCCACCCATCTCTGCATTCCCTGCTAAGCCCCCGTCGTGTGCTACACCTCACTGCTGACTCTTACTGAATTGGAGTGAACTTTGGGAAACACCCAAAGGACTGCTGACAAGCCATGTAGTAGTTGGCAAGGCTTTGGGAAGGCAGTGCTCACAGATCAGTGAAGGAATACATCCGAACACGGTTTCTCCCATTTCTCAACTTAGAAACAGTGTATCTTTAAAAAACCTGATCATCATCTCCAGAAGTAAGATATGGAGAAGACACATGGAAGAGAATTAGCAGACAGTTTCTGGCATTCTCTTGGAGCTGAGTGGTTAAAGATAAAACTAACTCATACAGTAAGATTCAATGACCTTTATATTCTAGTGACAATGATAATAATAGATGATATAAAGAAACCTGCCACCTCATTCCTAGAGTTCAATCAGAAACTTGGGACTTCACCCTCATTTCCTCTTCCAGATTTTGTCACCTTCAGAGATTTAAGGAAAACAAACACTTTTGGTTTCTACTGTCATCCTTCTCATTGGCTCCAAAAAATCTTGACCAAATAAAGTGATAATTTAATCAAGATGGGTGGGGCGTCAAAAAGACACTGACATTGTAAAATTAAAATAGCAGCAACTATTCTTAGCTGACAAATAAGTAAGGCATAAATAATTCTATCTCCCCAAGATGCTCCTCAAATGTACCATCGAAAAAGAACTAACCAAGCCTCAGTTTTCTTATCTGGTTAATGGGGATAATAATAATTCCCGTCCTGCAGAGGTAGCAAATGAGATAATGCTGCAGGTTCATTGCCTGGTATTTTGTGGGGTACCCATTTTCACAACTGAACAATTTTTTCCCCAAAAAGTGGACAATGCAGGTGAGAATCCAGATGTATAATTGGTCCATGTTGAGGGATTATGAGGCTAGTTCAGTGAGAAGGGCAAGGAGGAAGGAGAATTGAGGATGCCAATGAGACACGATCATGGGATCCAGATTCAGAGGAACCAAGTGAGATGAGGAGGGAGTGATGATGGTGGTGGTGAAGGGTGGGAAAGGTGGTGGCTGCTGCTCCCGAGTGAGGGGGTTGCAAAGATGAATCAGCCCGGTCCCTGCCCTCTAACTACAAAAGCCATTCTACCCACACACTTCAGGGAACAACACAACCCAGCCAAACTGCCCTCATCACTTTGTCACAACAGTGGAAATGTTTCTGTCTGGAAGACTGGTCAGATCCTCCTGAATGCCCATATACCTTAGACCTTCTATTGAAGCCAAGATTTTCTGAATAGCTGACCCTTGGAGAAAGTTGCATTGATTTTGAGATTGGGAGCCTCGTATCTAGTTTCCAAATAGCAATACAGAGTGTTCCTCATTCATGATGTTGCATACTACTTGATTTACTGTGATTCAACAAATGTAGTTCCAAGCCCCCCAAACCCACACCCAGGAACAAACCTTGGAGTACCTTTCTTCTCTCCAACTCCACACTGTAAAAAAAAAAAAAAAAAAAAAAAAAAATCAATAAAAGAAGGCGGGACTTCCCTGGTGGCACAGTGGTTAAGACCCCGCGCTCCCAATGCAGGGGGCCCAGGTTTGAGCCCTGATCAGGGAACTAGATCCCACATGCACGCTGCAACTAAGAATTCGCATGCCACAACTAAGGAGCCCACGTGCTGCAACTAAGGAACCAGCGAGCCACAACTAAGAAGCCTGCAGGCTGAAACTAAGGAGCCCGCCTGCCGCAACTAAGGAGCCCACGCACTGCAACTAAGGATCCAGCGAGCCGCAACTAAGGAGCCTGCGAGCTGCAACTAGGGAGCCCGCCTGCCACAACTAAGACCCTGTGCAACCAAATAAATAAATAAATATTTAAAAAAAAAAGTCAACCAACTTGACCTGTTTAATTAAAATGACAAAAATGGCTAAAGAACAATCCAGCAACTGTAAGACACAGCCTGAATCTCTGTACTAACTCTGATCCAATTTGGTCATTCAGTGCTATGGCTGGGCAGGGATCCAAGCAAAAATCTGACAGTGGCTGGAAAAAGGGTGACAGCTTCTAAAAACTACAATTGTCCCTAAACTTGAAACACACTCATAAACCTCCTCAAATCCATCTGGCACAACCGCCATGTTTTAGAGCAGCCCACTCTCCCCAAACTTGAACCGGCCCGCAGAAGACAGTCATGCCAACTTGAATGACTCTGCTCTGCGTCACCCTCTAGGTTGCCAAATTTAGGGATAAACACATCCATTCACCCTCCCAGAGCTTTCTAGAATTTGTACAGTGTCATGGGTTGTCTATATCCTGTCGCTTGGCCCAGGTTCTGTAACCTCATGGTCCTTTCACTACGCAAAAACAGACCACATGCCAACCTCAGCCACAGGCTCCCTTCTCTCCCAAGTCATACACAATGCTGGCTGACCAAGGAGACGTCTCACTGACAACACAAACATCGAAATCCAGCACGTGGCAGATGTGTCTGGGGTTGCAGCCCTTTCAACACAGTTTGCTTAAGAGAGCAGGTCTCCCACACAGATAACGACTGGAAAAACCACCTCACCATATGCTCTGCCTAGATAATGCAGGAGTCTTACACAACTTCTCTGTAAGTTAGAGCATTCAGCAGGAGTTAGGGGGCTGAAAGGAGGTGCATATTCCATTGCCTTCTGTAAACTAGGGGTAGGGGAAATAATTAAGGTTTTAAACAGTCCACTTGCTCAGGCCCCAGAAGTACCAGGACATCCCCCTTTGTAAGAGGCTGAGGTCACAGTCTGAACCCTTCTCTGCCCTGTGGTCCTCGTGCCTGAGAGGCTGGGGCCATGCTCTGGACATTTGTTCTCACAGCCTGTGCTGTGAGGAATACTTTTGGTTAAGGCAAAAGTTCCTTAAGTAACAGGCCCGTGGCATTTTCCTTCTTTTTGTGACTGTGCTGCCCAACAGAAACAGCCTCGTTCCGACCTTATGGAATCTGTAGAGACTAAATTCTATCAGAAAAATGGAACTGGATAATCCTGAGAACAGTGTTGGAGAAAGCAACGGTCTACTCTGAAGAACACACTGTCAGGACAGGGTTCAGGTGGACTCTTGTTTTGGAGGAGGGTGGAAGCAGAGGCACGGCAGGCGGAAGAAAACAAAACTGCAGCAGTGAGTTAGTTACCGTCCCTTTCACCATCCATCTGAATAAGGCATCTGGCCAGCAATTAGTTTTATTACCAGCCCTCATTGTTTAAATCTTAGCAGAGAAAAAGAAAGGACGTTGAAGTGAAGAAAAAATGAAATGGATTACCACCAGTTTCTGGATTTTCTTCTTATATCTGAAGCTCACTCCCAGTCTAGGGAATAGTCTTCGGTTTAAACTGAAAGTGAGAAAATTGTGGCACATTAAGGTGGCAGATAGCTGGAAAGAAGAGCGAAAGCAATGAAACTGTAGTTAGGGTTATGTGATAGCAATCACTTTTATAAGGAAAGAGTCCATGGAAATGCAGAACTGCAGTTTGCAGGCTGATTCTACCTTTAACGTTCTGGGTCATTTGGGGCCAAGAACTTCTTTATCTTCCTTGGAGATGGGAGGAGGGATGCATATGACTTGTTTTAAAACCAGTACTTTGTGAAGTGGTAAGATGTCTGTAAAATGCTTTGAGAGCCCAGGAAACAAACCAGTGGCAAAATAATAATAAACAAAAATAATGACAACATACAATAAAAACACCATGCATCACAGAATTGAAGGGCAGAGAACTGAGCCACTTGGAAGCAGTGACGAGACTTTTCTAGGGGACCCACAGCTTCCCGGAGCTTCCCCCACCCCGTACTCTGCTGTGAGCCCTTTCACCTAGCATAAGCCCACAGGACAGGCTGCTGGCGCGAGAGATCTAGCTTTGAGTCTCATCTATAACTACGGCCATGTCCCAAATTAACCTTCTAGAACAGATGCCGAGGGAGACTAGAAGTGAATGTTCAGGATATACTTTCTGGTATATCGTCTACCTTGAGAGAAAGGGATTTAAACCAACAGAATAATACACAGGTTGATGCACACCTGACAATAATAACAAAAGATGCACTGACCTATAAAAAGCCATTTACTATGTATCCCAGGATGGCCAATACAAGCTGGTTAGGTAATTAGCCCTTTAAGGGTTCTTTTACAGTCATATAAAAATGCTTTGCCTTGTTAAAAAAAGATATCTAGTCTACCAAAAACATATCCATGAATGGGCTTGGGTTTTTTTTCCATTTTCAGGTTTGCAAGATAATTAAAAATACCTACATATCATCTCTGAGCACACCAGCTGTCCATTAGCTAATCAGTTTTGGCAATACACTGCACAGAGGTATACCGCCACTGGTTTCTGACATTAAGTTAGCTTTAAGCTTATTGGCTATTCCTACAACTGGAGGCAGCTTGGAACCCAGGCCCTGGAAAGCATTTGCAGGATTTACTACCCTTTTGCCTGACACCTTTTCAATGGTGAGAGGTCTGGGCACAGACTTGCTAATCCAAGGGTGTCTTAGTGCTTGAGCTGGGGTCAGGCGGGCAGAGGGGTCCCAGTGAAGACACCTTTTCAAAAACTCTACGAATAAGTAATCATCACACCCCTTCAGTGCTGTCCCCCAGTCTTTGCTGCCTGGGGGACCCCGCTTCTTACCCCTCCGTGAACGACCTCCCACAAGCACAACCCTCCCATCTGCCTGAGTGGTCACAGAACAGTAGCGAGGTAGGCCCTTGGAGTTAATAAAGTACTTGGCACGTTTGGATTGCTCCAGGAGTTTCGGTGGTGGCATCCCTAGAAGCTCCATCATACAGGCCAGCTGGTCTCCTTCATCCTCTCCAGGGAAGAGAGGCTGTCCTGTTAAAAGTTCTGCAAGGATGCAGCCAAAACTCCATATGTCAATGGGCGTGCTGTAGCGGCTTCCTAAGATGATCTCTGGAGCTCTGTAGAACCGAGACTGGATATATGTGTAAAGCTTCTGGTACTCAAAACAGCTGGACCCAAAGTCAATGACCTTAGTCGCACTGCGCCCATGGTGTTTCAGGAGAATGTTTTCTGGCTTCAGGTCACAGTGAATGATCTTGTTTTTGTGGAGAGCATCCAAGGATTGCAAGATGGATTGAGCAAACTTGCGAACCAACTGGATGCTAAAACCCTGGAACTTGTTTTTTTTAATGAGCTCATAAAGGTCTATGCTCAGCAACTCAAAGGCCATGCAAACATGGTTCCGGAACGTGAAACTTTCCAGCATATGAATAACGTTCATGCTACCGGTTTTATCCTGCTTTTTAAGATGCTCCAAAATCCGGATCTCCTCGGCTGCTTGACGATGGAAGCGCTTTTCATTGCGTACCATCTTCAGGGCCACGTACTGTCGAAGTTTGTGATCATAGACCCGGGCTACCTGCCCAAAACTGCCCTTGCCAATAATTTTCAGCACCTCATATCGATAAGCTAGATGGTCTCGAGGCACGTGAATATAGGCCCCATCTGCATCATCATAACCCCCATTATTGGGACCACCGATAACTCCATGTCTTTTTTTGGCATTTGGACCCACAAAGTAAATTTCTGGATAATTGATGATTTCCAGCTTCTCATAAGCAGTGAGGTGGTGTTTATATTGCTTCAGTGCTTGTTCTGGAGTCAGAGGCAACACTTTGGATGCTTTGGATGAACTGCTGGATTTTACTGTATTCAAACTATCTGAACTTTTACCCTGAGAAACTGTAGGAGAGCATTTTTCAGAGTCGTTGATGCCATCTGACTGAAAAGTATCAGATCTTCTGTTGCCAAATTCTTGAAATAGTTGTTCTACCTTCATCTCACCTCCATTCAGGAAGCGCTGAGTAGGATCTCTTGTTAAATGCTCAGTGGTGATCTATGGCAAAGAGAAGTGAATCTACGTTAAAGTCACTAAAAACGGTGGAAGAACGAAAGAATCGTCCCCCTGACTGAACAAAACAACAAAACATGCCAGTTGTGTAGTCAAAAGACCCAAAAGTGAGATGAGAAAAGCAGTAGTCTCTAGAAACTCGTGTTATGTTAATCCTTAGGTTCCCTGACCGCTATGGCCACCCCAACCCCACTACATAGGCCTCCCTTTGTTCAAGACAAGACGGTTATCTTACCATACCCGAAACATGCTAGATTCCTTCTAACTGGTATGTCTTCCTACCGAGAATCTTTTCACCCCATCCACTCAAATCCTATGCTCTTTCAAAGCTCAATTCTAGTCCTCCCTCTTCCACTTAGAACTACTCCAAGCCCATACTAACTATGGGCTTACATTCACATCTTAACTGCAGCTTTTCGAGTCTACCACATAATCTGGCACTTGTTTTTTTTGTTTGTTTGTTTGTTTTAATTTATTTATTTTTGGCTGCGTTGGGTCTTCGTTGCTGCATGCGGGCACACGGGCTTTCTCTAGTTGCGGCGAGCGGGGGCTACTCTTCGTTGCGGTGTGCGGGCTTCTCATTGCGGTGGCTTCTCTTGTTGTGGAGCACGGGCTCTAGGCACGCGGGCTTCAGTAGTTGTGGCACAGGGGCTCAGTAGTTGTGGCTCGCGGGCTCTAGAGCGCAGGCTCAGTAGTTGTGGCACACGGGCTTAGTTGCTCCGCGGCATGTGGGATCTTCCCGGACCAGGGCTCGAACCCGTGTCCCCTGGATTGGCAGGCAGATTCTTAACCACTGTGCCACCAGGGAAGCCTGGCACTTGTTATATATATACTGTCCTATATTGTTTACAAACTGTTTCAAGTACCTTCCCAAATCTTAAGGGCATGTACCAGGAGCAAAATAATACATATTAAAGTGTTCTGTAAATGATAAAGGGACAGAGGCAGGATGTGACCCCAGGTCTTCTGAATCTTGGTCCAGAACATTAACATAACCTGGTACCAGGTTCTCCTAGTGCCTGTACTATTCTCCAGTAGGGCTGAATGTTGACTTTGGCCTGGAATCAACCAAGGCCTCATCATCTACTCCTGGGTCCCCAAATAAATGATCACATCTTTCTATCTCAGTTCATTGAATCAAAAGATTTCTAATCCAGAGAGAACTCTTGAGATCACCAAGGCCAATTCTTTATGTATCTGATGAATAGCAGTGAGAATCTAAGGCCCCAGGGTGCTTCTTGTAAAACTCTCCTAAAGACAAAGAGTCTCCTTTCTCTCTCCCTCCCTTGCTCATAGACACATACACTAGTCTCCCTCAGCAAAAGCCTACGTGACAAAGGCATACAACTCTTTTTACTTGATCTGGCATCACCTTTTCCTGCAAGGAACAATAACCCACAGAAGAAAACTCTATTTATTAAATACCTCTGAAATGAAATAAGATTCTTTGAAACTCGATGGAGGGAAAGACAACGAAAAAGCCAAACACTAAAAAAAATACTAAGAAAAATATAATGTGCTAGAAGGAAAGAAGAAAAAAAGTGCTAAATCTGTTGTTTAAAAAAAAAAGTCTGGGATACTTCAAAGAACAACTATTTTTCTTAACAGACCCTGAAGAACTGTACCCCTGATCTGTATGATTGAGAGCCTCTATGATCAAGGGTAGATAATTCCAGAGAAGCTCTGAGCTATATTTATGATCTCTTAAAATATAACACAAATTATAAGGTAATGATCCAAAGTGGCCAACCATTTAAAAAATAGAATTTTAATATAACCTAAGCAAACAACACCTGACCCATCACCTATATAAATAAAAATATAAAAGATGAAAATATAAACAACAAAAAAGGGATGAAAAAAAAATTAAGTGTTGGCATACTTTAGACAGCCCCTAATTTAGTTATAAAAGCACAACATTAGTTCCTGCCTGCTTCTTTTAGGTCATTTAATCAATTTAAACATTTATATAGTACTACAGTTACAAAACTGAGGCACTGCACCATCTTACATATAAGCAAAGCAGCCAGTACAACGGTAGCCATACTTTGGCATTGAGTTTCTAAATAAAGAGGCAAGATACGGACCAGGAGAGATCTCTGATACCAAAATAGAGAACTATCACTAGTCAAGAAAATAAAATAGGCTTGCAGACAGAACCTAAATACCTTGCTAAAATGTAAATATAATGCAACATTTTTTTTATCAGCAATTAAGTCAAATAACCATTCCTGTTTTTAGGGATGAAAAAAAAGGGCTCATCCATGCATCTAACATTCACATGAGCACTAATTGCTCACAATTATAAAAGTGCCAAAAAACAGGTTACCTCAAGGCACTACAATCTATTAGGAGATAGGTTTGGCTGAACTAGGGAATTATAATTATTTGGTTTTAGGTAGATTTACATAACAGAACCAAATATTTGCATGCATCTAAACCAGTTTTCCTTAAATTTTTACTACCTAACCTAAATGCATCTAAATATTTACTGCCAAAGTCTTAGGGACACATTCTGAAGAAATGTGAAGTCAGAAGGCCTAGGTTGGGGTCCTGGCTACACTGCTCAAAAACCTTAGGTCCCAGGGTAGGCTTAACCTTTAGCCCAGTTTCTTAGCCTCAATTTCTTTATCTTTAGAATGTGGATAATAATACCTCCTTGCAGGATGTTGTGTGAATCAAATTATAATTAATAATATATGTGAAAGACCCTCAGAAACTATAAAACATGTTAAAAACACTGGTAACAATTAGGCAAAATTCTCAATATATTGTTTAAACTCCAATACACCCTCCCTTTCCCCTTTTAGCTTATCTTTTCTCTCTGTGGTGCCTTCCTCTGCAGCTCCAGACTCTCCCTCCGCCAGACATCTGGCATTAACTATGCCTTCTCCTCCACAAAGGCCCGCACAATCAGCCTTCCTTTAGGATGCATGGAAACACCTCACCCACTTTCTCCCCCACATAAAACCTCCTTTCAACTTGCCATGCAATTTAATGGGTTATCTCTCCAGAGATATTTGACCTTTAACAAGATCAATGCCTTAACCCAAGGGAATGACTCTCTAGGACCCGCAGTCATCAATGACAAGCTGGTAGGAAAGGTATTTGTGGTCCAGGGTCCACCCCTGGGTGGACCTACTATTTCACCTACTCTGCCTACATGTAAGGCTGTGCTGGCTCTGGAGGTCTTCATTTCTGTTTGTGATAAAGAGAGGGTCTCAGGTACAGAATGTTAATAAGAACAGAAATTTAATTTCCACAGAACTATTACAATAAGGTTAAGGATGTCATTTGGATTTCCTGACTCATGGTTTTTCCTTAAAGTGAGCCTAAATCTCTCTCTCTGCAAATTAAGTCTTATTTTGCCCTCCGGAACTACACAGGAGTGTCCAAATTTCCATGTTAAAGCCCTTCAGATACCTAAAAGGGGCTGTCCTGCCTTCACCATTTTTTCTCTAGGCTCATCATGCCCATCACATCCTCCACCTCACACAGCCTGGGTCAGGCTGCCTTACTATATCCTATTCACGTTCTCAACACAGGCTGCACGTTATGTATCTCTGCAAGTGTGGCTCCCAGAACAGAACAAGACACTTCAGGTCGAGTCCCCCTGTGGACTGTCAAGGTTTGAACCTCCAATAAATCTGAAGAATTCCAGAAAGGAATTTTTTCCACACAGGGAGGGGTTCTCGCCTTAGCTTTCTTTCCTTTCCTGTAATAACTCAAATACTGGTCTGAATCAATTATGTATCAAGTCTGCTGTGCTAGAAATAAAATCTTCCTTCCATTGTTCTAGGAGAATCTACAATTTTCACACATGTTAAAGTAGTTACAAAACACTATATGTCTAGTCTAGGGTTATAATCACAATAACTGACCAATGTCTGCAATCGACTTCAAATATTTTAACTATGTAATTATATCCAGAGAGACAAATAATGCCAGATTAATCATGTTTTATTTAAGAATCCTTTATATACATTGTTAATTTGGAGCACTCTTTTTTTTTTTTTAACACCTGTATTGGAGTATAATTGCTTTACAATGGTGTGTTAGTTTCTGCTTTATAACAAAGTGAATCAGCTATACATATACATATATCCCCATATCTCCTCCCTCTTTCGTCTCCCTCCCACCCTCCCTATCCCACCCCTCTAGGTGGTCACAAAGCACCGAGCTAATCAATTTGGAGCACTCTTGACATTTCAAATAGAATCTTCAACTGTGTTAATCAAGTCTTGAAGATCTTGTTGAGAAATTCAGAAAAGGAATATCCTTCTCGTCCAGATATAGAACACCACCCTCTCCCTCGCTCTCAACCCTAAATCTCTGCAACACAAAGCTAACCCAATAAAAGCCTATGAGCAGATGATTTATAGTTTACAACAAGAATGTAAGGGCATCTTGGATAAACAATGAAGCCAAAGGACTTTGTGAAATAAGCAATAGCGTCTCGCAATGAAGTCATGGCATAATGAACTATAAGTGTTACTAAGAGGTCAAAAGCACTTTTTTCAGCAAAATTTGCAAAGACACCATTGGTTTAGAATCTAAAATCTTGTGTTTTGCAAGCTGTGTTACTCTGAATACCATACAGTAAAAAAATTCATTTTGATCCTGAAACATACAATTTAATTGCCCTACTATATGGTGCTTAGCACTGGCCAACTCTGAAGTAAAGTTAAAATGGACTTTAAGTCACATGATGACCGATTGCAAAAGTTTCCCAGAGAGATGTGCTAATTGTCAGCAAGTAACCACGAAATCTGATAGTCAACACAAGGAGTATATAGGTGGTTCTGGAGCTCTTAGAGGTTTTTACATATTAAAAAAATAAGCTTGTGGAGAATGGAAACTTACTACACTTCAGAAAGGAGATTAAAAATAATAGGGTGACCAGCCTTCCAAATATATATAGCCCGTATTTTGTAATATTATTAGCCTTGAAAGCAGTGAAGGGGTTGATTTTTAATGGCAAAAGCTGACAAACCGTTGGGAAGGACTATGAAAAATGCAAGCAGTTTTTTACATAGAAATAATTTTAGGTCTTAAACAGAAATATGAAGGAGAATTATTGATAAATTAGTCTACTCAATTATTCAATTTGTTCATTGATGATATATGCAGCAAACTTTAAAGTCACAGGATAGATTCTCCCTGTCATGGAACTTGTCCAAACCCTGCTCTCCCTACGACTCTATGAGTGGCGAGGGAATGGGAATTAATTTATTATTTTAAACATAAAACGGTGTCAAAAGCTAAATGTCTGCAAGCTCCAAAATGATTAAATGCATCGAAACCAAAATGTATTGTTCAAGTTTTATTTATGATCTATAAAATGGTTCTCTTAAGCATACTAATAAGCTAGGACTGCATTTCTACCATGCAGGAAAAATCTGCAGATCTGTAAGTTCAGAGGTATTTTCTGTTTCTTGTTCTTGTTAAAATGAGCCATCATAATATACTGTACATATCATTCTATTAAAAAAATAACCACTATCTAGATAAAAGTAGCATGGTGTTTTTTTCCCTATTTACCCCAGTGATTGAAAGGAATAGGTGGGCTCCAAATCAAAATCATTCTGAAAAGCTGAACTTGGACCACAGAAATTGTTATTTCAAAGTCAAGAAAAAGCAAAAGTGAATAAAAAAGAGCCTGGGTTACCAGTGAGATGTAACTGTACCTTGACCATTTAAAGTAGCACTTCCTCCTTTCCAGGCCCATTAGAGCTCAAAGAATTACTTCATTTACTTACATTTAGTCTTCTGGGTAGAGGTGGTTCAGAAGGATTGCAGAGTGCATTTGAACAGGGTGGGCATTTGGTTTCATCTATCATCATGAAGGTATCATAGACACCATCACCCAATCTAGTTGAAAGGATTACAGATAAAATCTGTCAGTAACTGAAGTATATACATTTGTATTTCCAAAACACCCTGTCTTAACTGCTTCATATCTGCTACAAAGAATAATTAATACAAAAAAATGTCTACACTGCATTTTGGCACTGAATACACACCACAGGGGTATTTGGCAGATGAAGAGAGGAAACCCAACTTTTCCTCCTTTTTTTATTTTTAAAGAAAGGACAGCATTTCTAGGTTTATATTTTGAAATCGTTAAAATAAGTCTTACTTTCTGAATGTTGTTAACAATAGGGACTATCAAAAGAATCTCATTTAACTTACTACTTGAAAACGAAGGCTAGTTGAAATCTGAAGCCTAAAAGCTAACCAGAACAAACAAGCAAGACAGAGAACTGTATTTTCGAGTCGGAGACTTGGATTCTAATCTCAGCTCTACCACTGGCTACTCTACCTTCCTCTCTGAGCCGCTGGCCACATGTTGTAAAGGGAAGAGTAGTTCCAGTCTACGCACTTCTGGGTCTCACAAGCAAGAAATAAAAGGCCTTCTTAGGGCTGTTTTCTCTTTATTTACTTATTTACTTTCCTACTTAACATCTATCTAACTTGTAGAAAAATACAGTGAATTCTACAGCAAATACTACAGGGATTCTCTAAATTACAAAATGTACTGAATTTCTCGTCTTTACCCACTTAATTTTCTGGTGGATGGTGGAAGCTAAATGCCAAATGATCATTTCTCTGCTCTTTAACACTGTGCCTCCACCGCTGTAAGGGAACACAAAAGACGGAGAGGATTTATTTAATCCACAAGATGGCCCTGAATAACGTATTTCATCTGCCACCAAGAACATGGATTTCCCAGTAACACACATCAGCATTTCATTGTATCATTTTTACATGATATACTATGAATACAATGATAATGACCCAGCTGCAAGGGAAGAATTTTTTTTAATCTTTAAAACTATGCTGGAATATTTTAGTGGCTTATAAAAACTGTTTTGTAAAATTAGTTCTAGAGTTTTCTTAATCGATGTGTTATAGGAATACAAAGAGAAAAAAAAAAACGAAAAACAAAAACCAAACAGAAAACCCACTACAAATATTTTTGGAATGTTCTCTTTTTAAAAAACATGTTTACATTCTGATAAAATTATACCTTTAACGGGAACTGCTTCATTGACAAGAACCAAAAATTCTGGATGTGACTGATTCTTTGCCAACAGCATGAATGAAACAAACAAAATGGGACAGACGTCCACATTTACAGAGAAAAAGACAGACTGAAGACCTACAAGATTTCCTATAAATAGCCAAAGGAAATTACCCAAAGGTAGTCTCCATGCAAATGAAGTGGGCAGGTGGTCCCTACTCTCCATTAAGGTGTAAAATACAATGCAAGGTGCAGAATCTCTCAAAACATGATCCACAGAAAGCCCTACTCAGCAGAGCCCCTCACCTACACCCCTCACGGCAAAGCCCTTGGTTATCTGCTCTGAGCAACAGGGCTTCTTTGAAAAGATATTGCTCCCTGTCTCCCCCAGTTTGCTAAAAAGCCCCACAAAAAATCCCAGCTTCTCAGAGTTCCTTACCATATACCCCCGATCTAGGACTTCAGAAATAATCTCCAGGGTGGGAATTCTTCTTTCCCTAACTCCGCTCTAGCCCCCTCCCGTGCTGGGCTGGGGGGAGGGGAGCTGATGGAGAGGAAGAGGGTGGGCCAGTCCCGGGGAGGGAGTCAGACCCCTTCCCTCGTCCTTCCTGCTTGGGGGCTCGCTCAACCTCCAGTCCAGTCCATCCACGCCCCCCGACCTCGCCTGCCAGCTGCAGCGGCTCACTCGGGCGCCCCAGCCCGTTATCCCCCGGCGCCGTTACCTCCGCTGCTGGGGCGGGAGTCCGGCTCCTGGCGGCCCCGCATCCTTCCGCCCGGGCCCGCGAGCTGTGCCTCCCATCCGTCAGCTCGGGACCCCCGGAGGGAGGGGCGGCGGTTGGACAGTCAGGCAAGCAGTGTCCACCTGCCCTGGAGCGGCTGCCTCCCGGGCCGCGACGTTTCCTCGGTAACTCTCTTCCAGACACTGCAGCTCCGCGCGCGTTCGCTCGGGACTGGCTGGGGTCGAGAACAGCCAGAGGAGCAGCAGGGGCGGGAAGGGGAGTGGTGTGGTCGCCTAGCAACCGCGGCACGCCCCGGGAAACGCCTCTGCGCAACTACGCGGTCACGCACAGGGGCGGGGCCGAGGCCTCTCCCCATTGAGCGGCGCGTGTCTCGGAAGCTCTCACTGGCTCCGGAAGGTGGGAGGCGGGAGGCTCGGAACCCGCCGCCTGAGGTTCTCTGGTCGCTGGCTGAGGCCTGAGGGCCGCGGCTGGGGAGGGAGAAAGGCCCTGACGGAGGGTTTGTGAAATAGCAGCCCCCGATTTCTGCCTCAGAAGTGGCAGCCGGCACCTCACGGTCAGCTATCTCTTAGCAGGTTGCAGCCTAGAATTCTAAAACCTCCCTTGAATATTAATAAAATAAGAACGAAAGACATGGGTAATTTCTCAGACTTCTCCACTGAGGGGTGTCCCTCCGGAGGGTAATAAGTTAACAAAGGAAACCAATAATAATAAACCCATTTTGTGACACCACCGGCGCCACGAATATTTTCATTTAACCTCGGTAACCATACCAGATGACATCCCTCTTTTATATAGATTTAACTAGGATCCGGAACTTAAGCTGAGGTATGTCTGACTCCCCTGCAATGAGATGCCACGGATGGTAGGGCTCAGAGCCATTTTAAGGATGAGGAAACTGAGGCCAGAGGAGATCATGTGGTTGGCGAAGCCTGAACTAAATGTCTCCAAATTCCCAGCCTTCCTCCTGCTGCACCAGACCCCCTGGAAAGAAGGCTCTTCCTGTCTTCTTCCTTGGAATGGGTGGGGTTTTTCCCTTTACTTTTCTGAAAAGTTAAGATGCCTCGGCAACACCAAGGTTAAGCGGACTTGGATAGTTGGAACGAAAGTGAAAGGGAAGGAGGTTAAAACAGAAGAACACAAGTGTTGTTTTCTTGAGCGTAACAGCCAGTCGGATTATCTAAACCTACAAAACACGAGGCAGGCTGTCTGACCCTTGAGGAGAGAACTAAACGTTATGGAAATGCCGAACACGGGCGCCACCTGCTGGGGCTTGGGGACTCATTGCCCCAGGCCTGCAGAGCATAGTCCGTAAACCTGAAAATTTCCATCCAAGGCTCATTTCCGTGTGGCTAAAAGTCATAGTCCCTGTTCTCATGGCTTTAGTAAAAATGCCCTTAAAATCCAAAGGCTCTTCGCTTTATAAATTAATAATGTGTCAGTTTGGGGAACTTTACTCTTTGCAATCAATGTTTTCTTTAGCCTATGATACAAATATAAATTCAAAGATTTTCTTCCACGATGATTTAAAATTTTTTTCTAATCTTATGAATAAGCTTTTTTCTCCTAACCTCGCCCAGCCCCTCCCCCACCCTTCCCCAACCACAACAATCCTGCTTTCATGTGGGTTTGTACTTAGACTCCTATGGAAGATTTTGTTTGAAGGAAGAGTTCCATGGCAGCGAAAAGGTTTGGACTAGATTGTTGCTGAGGTCCTTTCCAGCTCTAAGGTTGCAAAATTGTATGAAATAATCATTGTTCTTAGTACTCATGTGGACCCCTCAGACCACTTTACTGCGCTAAACGTTTCGATAGGACTTGCCCCCACAAGTTTTGTTACCTCCTTCTGAATCACTGCTCTCTCCAAGTCTGTTTTAAGACATAGCTAGGTAAGCCACCTTGAAGCATCCTGCTCCCCTTCCTGCCCCTGAGGTGGGAAGCACAGAGGCCTCCTTTGTCTTTAGGCTATTGATCCCAAGGTCACGGGAGGGAGGATTACACGAGGGTGCTGGCACTTCATGAGTCTCCGACCTTAGTGACCCAAGTAATTTCTTCAAAGAGCCCCTGTTTCATAACAGTGTGGCTGGGTTAAAGCCCAATGAGGGATCTGGCAGGAGCCTCCACACCCCAGCTGAACTGCTACCCTGTGCGCTCCAGCTCCTGAGCAGCTTCTACATCATTTACGCCCTTTCTTCCCTTCCCGTTACCAAAAAACTGGGTTTGCCTCTTGGTGGGTGTTGAGCCAAAAGACGCAACGAAGTCAAAGAGTGAGAGAAGGAAGGATTTATTACTTGCAGCAAGTAAGGAGAACCCTGGGGATCTTTCCCAAAGCAGTGTCTCCCAGAACTGTAAAACTGGAGAAGTTTTAAGCATATTCATAAAAGGGCTTGGGTGGTTGACAGAGTTCAAGCTTCAGTTGATTGAAGTCATGAAGTTCATAAAACGTCAACATCATTATCCCTTAGGTTCCAGTTGATCTGGTAGCTGAGCTCTTCAGGCTAATCTTTGCCATTGAAAAAGAACTGGGACTCTTTAGAATTTCTCTTGCCTAATAACAGGCAATGTTTCTGCATTCTTTTCTTCCCTTAAGATCATTAATTACTGAGACCTGCTCAAGGGCAAGCATTGTGGCCAGGCTTAGATCACAAAATGGCTTCTGTCAAGAAAGCCACGCCTGGTTCTTTTTCTCCAAGGATCCCCTACCCTATCTACTTATGCTCCCTAGCCCCACTCAAGAGTAGTTCAAATTTTCCATTGTCTCTCTCAGTGCAGCTAAAGCCAGATTTACCGATCATGGATTAGCCAAATATCGTATAAGATACCTGCTTGCTTGTTGAAGCCAGTTCTAATACATCTGCAAAATAAGGAACCCCTAAAAAATGAACAAGAAAAATGGAACTATTCCAGGGTCTTCAAAAATCATCAGAACATTCAGAATGTGATTATAACAGTTTCAAATGTATAGATTAAGAAAATATTCCTATGGCCACATGCACCTGGAATTTTGTCATGAAACACCTGTTGGTGGGTTAAGTTTAAGTTCTTTTCAATAACTATAAATTATTCTTTGCAGCATGATGTGCCATAATGCATAGTATACCATATTAATCACAAAATTGGAATGCATTTTAAAAAATCATTTAGAGAGAACCTATGAAACTCACCATTTTCCCCAAGCTATGTTGACCTCAAGTTCACCTGAGCTCCAGAAACATGTATAGCTATTTTCAGAAACAGAGATTTAACTCACTGAAACACTAAAACCATGTCATTTTTCTGAAGTTTCAGAAAGCTGTCTCTCTTCTGAACCTCATGGACTTCTGTTACCAAACTCAGGTTCAGCTGTTCACCACTCGAAAGCCCATACTTGAGAGGCAAGTGTCGGTTGGAAAGGAAAGGTTGCTTTATTCAGGAGGCTGGCAACCTGGGGAGAAGGCAGACTTGTGTCCAAAAACCAACTCCAGAGATTCTGCTGGACCATGAAAGTTTTTAAAAAGAGAATCATTTGGGGAGGGGGTCAGAGTCTTCATTATCTTCTACCTTGTACAGACTTCTGATTGGTTGGTGGTGAGGTAACAGGGTGGTGTTCCCAGAATCTAGTGCTTAGCCTGAAGTTACCATCCTCCACCTGGGAGGGGGCCTTAGTTCCTGTAGAAGAGCTCAAACATATATTGTTATGTATATTCCTTGAAGAGGAACCAGGAAACTGCCCCATGCTGCACTACTGTTTCTTGATTTCTCCTCCTTTCTTTCTGCAATCCCTCCCTTCCCTGATAAGCAACTGTTTGAATCTGCCCTTTGGAACTCAGGAAAGGTCAAGGAGGCTGAATGAAGACTATTTCCTACAGATAAGAAACAGGGGACATGGAAAGGATTTATACCTGGGAGGGCCCCACAGAGTCCTGCAAGGTTTCACTTCCTGTACTTCTTCCCTCTCTCTCTCTTCCCCAAGCTTTGAAAGTTGCCCCATTAATGCTTCTGAATCTTGAAAACGACAACAACAAAACAAATAAAATCCCTATGCTTCTTCCAATACTGTAGACACTTGGTTCTATATCTCCTAAATCCTGAAGTTTGTCCTTATTAATCCCTAACCCCAGAAATATTTATCTTTTCCCAAAATATCTGTCACCTCTTCTCACTTACTCTTCCCAAGTCAGCATGACCAGTTCCACCGACAGACCTGACGGGCCATATGAAACTACGTTTCTGAAGTTTTAAAACCTAACCAGGACTCTTTCTAATATAATTACCATTTTAAAAAAATATATTTATTTATTTATTTTGGCTGCACCGGGTCTTAGTTGCGGCACGCAAGATCTTCGTTGAGGCATGTGAGATCTTTAGTTACGGCATGCAGACTTTTAGTTGCAGCGTGCATGCAGGATCTAGTTCCCTGACTAGGGATAGAACCCAGCCCCCTGCATTGGGAGCACAGAGTCTTACCCACTGGACCACCAAGGAAGTCCCTAATTACCATTTATTATGTCTATTATGTTCCAGGTACCATCAGAAGTGCTTTACATATATTTTCTCATTTAAAACTTATAACAGTCCTGTGAGAGAGGTATTATCCCTATTTTACAATTCAGAAAACACTCTCAAAGATTAACAACTTGTCCAAGTTCACCCAGCTGGTGTGTGGTGCCAACTAAAAATTGTCACTTGCCATCTGGCACTACAAAAATGAAGTCTCAAGCCACTGCAGTTGCTGACCTTCAACACACCCTGAAAGGAGTTTAGGGCAGAGATCAGGAATGAGGCATCCTGTGCTCTGGGAAAAATTGGCAGAACAGGCCTTCAGATAGTTGGATATTTTCAGAAGATTTTATGAGCCCAGTTTCTTGCATCTTCTCATATCTAGAGAATCACTAAAATCATAAATGGAGACATCTGCTCCTCATGACTAGCAACAACCTTCTGCCAAAATGTGTGCTTGACTGCATGTATCCCTCTTCACCAAAATCACATATATACTGACCTCCACCCTTACCTCTTCAGAGCAGTTCATCAGAGTTATCTGAGAGGCTGTCTTCTGGGCTATAGTCCTCATTCGCCCCAAATAAAACTTAACTCACAACTCTCATGTTGTGCTTATTTTTCCAGTCGACAGTTTTGGCGATCATGAAGGGACGCAGAGCAGACTTCTCTCCTTTACCTGAACTCTAGGAGGAACTGGAACACTGATACCAGCAGAGACCTCTTGTGCCCATCCACCTCCTTGGAGAGTCTAGATGAATTTGGGTGAGTCTCTCCTGGTTCTTGGATCTCCTGTATTGGTTGATGATCCTGAGTTTTATTTGGCAGTGTATAACAGGTACCTGGCCCCCCTGTTGAAAGATTCCGGGGGCAGGGGGGGCTGGTTGAAAAACAATGGGGTTTGCTCAGTTTAAAGACACTGAGCGGTCTGGGCTGAGTAGTTTGGTAAGAAGCTGATCTGACTCTTTTCCTCAATTTGGCTGCCTTAATAGAATTTGTCAGGATAAAAGTGAAGATATTACATGAGAGCTTTGCTCCAAAGAAGAGGGACAAGACCCCTCCTGGTCAGTTAGAGCTTTCTCAGGCAACTGAGATATGTACGGGAGTGGTGGAGGCAGAGTCCTCATACCGTGCAATGGTCCCACAGGGAAATCCACACATTAATTAAAAGACTTGCTCATCCAGGAATCATGTATAAGAATTGGTCATTCAGTGATCTGAGCACTCACAGTGGTCTTAGACCACCGAAGGGTGAAACTGAGCCACATAAGAGGGCTGAAACGACTCTAGGGTGATGCCTAGAGGAGTTAAGCTCACAAGCAGCACACTGGCCCATCACACAATTTCATTAGTAAGTTTTACCCCTGACAAATTCAACTTGAAAATGGGAAATAGAGCCTCTCAAACAGAGAAATGAGGAGCATCAGAAAGCCAGCCTCTGACTAACTCCCCCACCAGGTTTATGTATGTACAAAACTTATATTTACAAGTACTTACTTATTTGGAATTAAAGGAAAACTTTGCCCTGAAAATAGCCAATATGGGCTCTTTTATTGAGTATGCAGTTGTTAGAGAAAGCTGTCTTAATAAAACATCTTTTCAGAATTCTGACCCTTGAGGGAACAGGTCCTTCTAGGAGAACATGCTTTTCTCTCCCTGTGCCTTGAGACTAGGGCTCTCAGGAACAGTTATCTAGACCATCTCTAATTCCAGAGACTGAGGAGAAAAAAAGGGAGGAAAGAGGCCTTTTGAAATTTGACTTCTTCTAACTGTTATAAACTAGTGAGTTTTATATTGTAACACCTGATTCATGACTAAGTTTTAAAATAAAACTATGAGATCTCTGATTGTGTCTGTCTATATGTCTATGTATGCACATATGTCTTTACCTTTGGATGGTATTATCAAAATTAATTTGTAAATGAGCTCTACTTAATTGGCTTAAAGGAAATTAAACATTTATAAAAATTCTCAGAAATATAAAAGGAAACTATCCAGAATGAATTTCGAGTTCATGTGAACTGGGAAATATTCAGCATTAAATTAATACCTGGTATTAAGGTTTGTTTGTTGATTTAATTAATACAGACATGTCTTAGAGTCATCAACATTAAGCATAATTTTATTATACCTAGGTTTAATAAAAGTCAAATAAGATCTTATTATATCTGTTGCAAATTTGTCCACAAGAAAAATAACTTGGTATAATGAAATTTTTTATTAATAAATTAAATGTAAATGAGAAAAGAGGTTTTGGGTGAACTCTTTAGGAAAATTGTTTTAGGAATATCTACTTAAAAATATTCTCTCCAAGGGCTTCCCTGGTGGCGCAGTGGTTGAGAGTCTGCCTGCCAATGCAGGGGACACGGGTTCGAGCCCTGGTCTGGGCAGATCCGACATGCCATGGAGCAACTAGGCCCGTGAGCCACAATTACCGAGCCTGCGCGTCTGGAGCCTGTGCTCCGCAACAAGAGAGGCCACGATAGTGAGAGGCCCGCGCACCGCAATGAAGAGTGGCCCCCACTTGCCGCAACTAGAGAAAGCCCTCGCACAGAAGCGAACACCCAACACAGCCATAAATAAATAAATAAATAAATAAATAAATAAATAAATAAAAATTAAAAAAAAAAAAATTCTCTCCAGATACTTGGCAACTTTAAATTTTAGAGTTGTACTAAATTAAGTTAAATGATGGAAGTTTATTGAATGACTAGGTCATTCCCAAATAAAATAAGATATTGAAACATTAGTTACTGAACACTGCTTTCCTTTTACAGGGAAACTAAAGGCATTAAGTACTATTAATAAACATGTCTGGTGCCACACTGAGATATTTTCTATAAAAAAACATGTTTTTTAGAAATTATTACTGGTATTTATGTTTGCCAATCTACAGAATGAAAATGTAAACAACAGTTCATAATTGCGTACTTCTTAGTCTTCACTAGAAAGTAAGGTTTTAAGAGTTGTGAATTCTAATTTAAGTATGTAATTAAAGCTACTAGAAATAATAAAGGAAACATTTCAGCGTATAGTAGCAAAGTAGGATGTATGTTTTCAGTAAAAGAAGGTATGAGGAATGGAATTGCATTTTGTTAAGGGGAAAAAAAGTAATTTTGTCCTAGAGCTGGTTGTTTATGGATGGGAAAAAAATAAGGGACAAACTAGTATGGATACAGAAAGTTACGGAAGGTTTATGGAAATGGAATCCTGAGAAAAGAGTTCTGTGCATGGTCAGGATTGGCTAAGTTTAGAATAAATAAATAACTGAGTAAATGAATTTTAGAAATAAGCTGGTGCAAAACCTGAATTTGGTTTTTCTCTCTGTTAAGATGACAAAGTTTTCTTAGAATATTGATCCACTTTTGATAACAGATTGTAAAGTTTCTTTTACCTTTAACTGGTAATATGTTATAACTGTCTGTAATTGCCTTTGAAATTTTTTTGTCACTTTGGTTAAGTGGATAAGCATTGTTTCACAGTGACCTATGATCCTATTTGACCAAGAGCTTTAAAACCTTTTTGATATTTTTTGACAAGGTTCCCAAATCAAATTCTAATGAAGTTCCTTTGACCTCTAGCTAACTTTGACCTCTAGCTAGCTTCAAAGGGCTCCCTGAAACATCCCGAAGAGAGGTATTAAACTAATTAGGTTCATTTGGTATGTTAAATTACATGGGAACTATTGTCAAATGAGTAATAAATCTTCTTAGGTTGTATTGTATGGGTAAATATTATTAATATACATAGTCTAGAAATTACCTAAAATTCCTAAAAATCTGGTATGTCCTGGTAAAATTTATCAGTCATAATTCTGGTTATTATCTTAAAATGTCACAGCAGTAACCAAGTTTCTTTGTCAATAGCATTGTAATCAGGTCTTTAACTGTGCCTTCTTAAGTCTTTTGTCGTTCATAGACAGTTACTGTCTTACACTTATGCCTTTGCAAAAATGCTTCCTCTTCAAAAAGATTCATAGCAAGGACTTTTTGACAAGTACAGGTTTCTGATAACTTTCAGATCATACTGCTGAACTGGGTAAGAAATTTAAAAATTCTAGTGGAAAACCGGATGGCTTCATGAAACTATTAACAGAAACGATTAGTTACATAGGACTGAGTGAACTGATGAATGTGGTTATAATTTTTATGGTTTCTGTCTAAAACATTACTGGCTTTTAATCTGTGTTTTCCAGATATAAGCAGACCCTTCCCTCAAGCTAATTATGACTTACAGCATTTTGGTAAGTTATACCTCTGTAAACAGAATTGAAACATTTATCTTTTCTGTCCACCTGATTCCTCCAGAAATTGGAAACTCATGTGTTCCCAGTAGCCTTATCAGGTAAATAAGGAAGGCAAACTCCTGGTTGGTGATATTGTGGGGATCTTGAAAAGGGAGGAATTCACCCAAATCTGTAAGGCAAAATCTGTGACAAGCCTTTGGCATTGCTTTCCTTGCCCTTGAGGCCTTTTTATTTTTCTTAATATTTATTTACTTTATTTTATTTATTTATTTTCTTTATTTTTTTGGCTGTGCTGGGTCTTCGTTGCAGCACAAGGGCCTCTTTCTAGTTGCAGCACGCAGGCTTCTCTCTAGTTGTGGTGCGTGGGCTTTCTCTCTCTAGTTGTGGCGCACAGGCTCAGTAGTTGTGGTGCATGGGCTTAGTTGCCCTGTGGCATGTGGGATCTTAGTTCCCCAACCAGGGATCAAACCCGTGTCCCCTGCATTGGAAGGCGGATTTCTTACCACTGGACCACCAGGGAAGTCCATGAGAGGGCTTTTTAAAAAAAAAAATTCAGTCCAAGACTCCTTATGAAAAGTTCCCAACAGCCAATATAAAAGACTCTATATGATCAATTACACTTATCTAAGTAATCAGGCCAAGTTTATTAAAATTAGACTTAATATGCAAACAAATTAATCTTAATTTGGCTATATTTGGTAAAAATGAGGGTAATTTTAGAGAGAAAAAGTTTATGTTTTAGTGGATATTAAATTCTAGTTTTGTTAATTGAGGTCTGTATTTACTGCCTAAGCCTCATTTCTGATTCAGCTTCTTGCTATTATGTTATATTATTGTAAAGTTTAATTGAATTATTAAAAGGACACTCTAATTTGTTTCTGAAGTTTATCTCAGTAATCTATCTTTGGATGAAGATCAGATGCCTCATGACCTGTAGCCAGGGATTATGCATACTGGAAAAGACATCATTTAAAGGACTATCTCCAACCTAGATGGAAAGACCCTTATCAGGTACTCTTAACTAGCTCATGCACGGCGAAACTGAAGGGAATTGACTCTTGGATTAATGTTTCCACTTAGAAAGGGCCCCTGCACTGGACTGGCCCATAGAGAGGATTGCTGACCTTAAAATCACCTTAAAACAAGACTCAAACAGAGGAGAAACTTCCAGACTAGGATGAGAAGAAGATGACATCTGAAATAGACATCTGACCCAAGATGCTGGACCAGGCCTGTATACCAATTACTTTGATAATTGCTCACAACTTTGCTTATGAACCGAATGTATTTCACAATCTTATACTGAGTTTAAAGTTAATCCAATTGTTGGCTTTATGGCTAATTACCTATATCCAGTTCTTCTGGGTTACTTTGGTGGATTTCTCCACTCCAAGGCTCTAATTGGATAGCCCTTAGGAAATTTATTCTAGAAGAAAGATATTATAGTTCTCTTTAGGCCACTATTGATATTACTAGGTGGGATCCCTCACCTGGCCAATTAATAATACCTGCTCTGACTCTGACCGTAAATATGAATTTTCTTTTAGGGTCACTCAAGCTCAATCAGAACACCAAGCTGAATCTCAGTCAAAAACCATAACCTCCTGTTTATGACAAGGAAATCTCCCACAGTTATGGTATGTATCTATGTGGCTAACACCAGGCTATGCTCAAGTTTAAAGGCTCCTTTAGTATATTAAATCATACTAAGTTTAACCAGCTAATAACAGTAGGAAATTGGGTCAGGTGCCTTATAAACAATACCAATATATAATTTCCTTTAAAGATAAGAATTGGTATAGAACAGACTAAGTCAGATGACCTGGGGATATACTGGGCCGCACCTAATAGAAGTTCTACGCTTAAATTCTTACTTATAACCTTACTAATACTACTAGCTATATCATTTGTATCTTGCCTCTTTTACAAAATTGTCTATTTTTAAAATAAATTTATTTATTTAATTTATTTATTTTTGGCTGTGTTGGGTCTTCGTCACTGCTCGCAGGCTTTCTCTAGTTGCGGCGAGTGGGGGCTACTCTTCATTGCGGTGCACAGGCTTCTCATTGCGGTGGCTTCTCTTGTTGAGGTGCACAGGCTTCAGTAGTTGTGGCACACAGGCTCAGTAGTTGTGGTGCACAGGCTTAGTTGCTCCGTGGCATGTGGGATCATCCCAGACCAGGGCTCGAACCCGTGTCCCCTGCATTGGCAGGCGGATTCTTAACCACTGTGCCACCAGGGAAGCCCTAAAATTGTTGTTTTTTGCATTATCAAATGTGTGACTGAGCCTTTGATAAAATGATGACTAGGTGAACTTGAAACAGTTGACCAGATATATAGTTCTATATCAGATCAATGATCATAATAGTGTAACTCTAGATATGGGAAAAGACAACAAGAGGGAATCATTTCCTGTACCATAACAGACTAGTAAGACTGTCTTGTGGTCCAGAGACTTTTGGCTACTGTTAATAGGGCCTAGTCCAGTTACAGCACATTGAGTTGCCTATTGACGAAATGCTCACCTGACGTAGGAATGTCCTAGCACTCTGGGACAAAATGGTCACGAAGTGCCTCCCAAACCATGGTCGAATTTATGACCATGATCGGGCACTGCTAACTAAAACTTGTCACTTGTCATCTGGTACCACAAGAATGAAGTCACTAGCCACTGCAGTGGCTGACCTTCAACACACTCTGAAAGGAGTTCAGGGGAGAGATCAGGGATGAGGCACTCTGTGCTCTGGGAAAAACTGGCAGAACAGGCCTTCAGATAGATATTTTTAGGAGAAGATTTTACGAGCCCAATTTCTTGCATCTTCTTGTATCTAGAAAAGCACTAAAATCATTAATGGAGACATTTGTTCCTTGTGACTAGCAGCAACCCTCTACCAAAATGTGTGCTTGATTGCACGCATCCTCCTTCACCAAAATCACATATATACTGACCTTCCCCCTTACTTCTTCAGAGCAGTTCCTCAGAGTTATCTCAGAGGCTGTCTCTTGGGATATAGTCTTCATTTTGCCCCAAATAAAACTTAATCACAACTCTCACGTTGTATACTTTTTTTCAGTTGACAGTGGTGAACTGGAATTCAAACCTTGGTCCGCTTGAATCTAAAGCCCAGTCCTGGGGCTTCCCTGGTGGTCCAGTGGTTAAGACTCCACGCTCCCAATGCAGGGGGCTCGGGTTCAATCCCTGGTCAGGGAACTAGATCCTACATGCTGCAACTAAAAGATCCTGCACACCACAATGAAGATCCTGCATGTGGCAACGAAGATCCCGCGTGCCACAACTAAGACCCGGTGCAGCCAAATAAACAAATAAATATTAAAAAAAAAAATAGAGCCCAGTCCTTTGACTGCCTGTACGCTGCCTGAGCACCCAGAGCCTGTCAGGGTAACCCAGACTAGATCACTGGATCCTTTGAATTATGTGACAGTTTCCCTTGATCTAAGATTCCCAAATGTGGTAGACAGAATAATCATCTTCCAAAGATGTCCGTGCCCTAATCCCCAGAACCTGTCAGTATGTCACCTTATATGGCAAAAAGGGACTTTGCAATGTGATTAAGGATCTTAAATTAGGGAGATTATCTTAAATTATCAGGATGGGCCCAGTGTAACCATAAGCGTCTTTATAAAATGGAAGAGGGAGGCAGGAGGGTCAGAGAAGAAGATGTGACAATGGAAGCAGAAGTCGGGGAGGTGGGGAGATCTGATGCTTGGTTTTGGTCTTAAAGCTTGAGGAGGGGGCTGCAAAACAAGGAATGAAGGTGGCTTCTAGAAGCTGAAAAAAGTAAGGAAACAGATTCTTCCCTAGCGCCTCCAGAAAGAACACAGCTCTGCCAATAAATTGATTTTAGGACTTCTGACCTCCAGAATTGTAAGATATTAAATCTGTGTTGTTTTAATCCATTAAGTTTGTGGTATTTGTTACATTAAAGCTTAAGAAGCTTGGGTACTGTGGTAGATTAAACACGGCCACATATTCTTTGCAGCTACTCCCATTAGGTGGTGGAGATTAGTTTCCCAGTTCCTGACTTTGGCTAGCCATGTGACTTGCTTTGACCAATAGAATGTGATGGAATTGTTCCCGTGTGATCATGAGTTTAGGCCTCAGAGACCTTACAGTTTCTCTCTCTCTCTCTCTCTCTCTCTCTCTCTCTCTCTCTTAGCTGCTGCCACCATATGGACAAGTCTCAGCTAGATTGGTGGAGAATCCTCAGCCAACATCAACTGCTAGCACTTGAGACAGGAGATGAGTTGCCACATGACAGCAGCCATATGAGGATCCCAAGCAAAGCTAACAGAAGAACCAAGTCAGCAGCCCCTCGAGAACTGTGAGCAAATAGGTATTGTTATTTTAAGCCATTAAGTTTTGGGGTGCTGCAACAGATAAATGATACGGGTGCTTTTGAAAAATATCAATTTCTGCCTATCCTCCATTTCACCAGATATAGTGATCAAGAATTTCTTGGTAAGGAGCTCCACTGATATTTTTGTTGTGTCTGTTGGTCATCAACAAGGTTTGGAACTCACTAGTGTAGACCTTGGAGACCAAGTTCTACTGGGTCACCTGTACTTTGGAAGCCTACTAAGTCTGCTCTACTCATGGCACCTGGGCAAGGAAACCAATTCTCTATCACCTAGTGTACAGGTCAGGACTTTTTCTATTGCAAGTATCAAAAAACCCAACTAAAACTGCTTAAAGAAAATGTACTGGGCTTCCCTGGTGGCGCAGTGGTTGAGAATCTGCCTGCCAATGCAGGGGACACGGGTTCGAGCCCTGGTCTGGGAGGATCCCACATGCCGCGGAGCAACTAGGCCCGTGAGCCACAACTACTGAGCCTGCGCGTCTGGAGCCTGTGCTCCGCAACAAGAGAGGCCGCGATAGTGAGAGGCCCGCGCACCGTGATGAAGAGTGGCCCCCACTTGCCGCAACTAGAGAAAGCCCTCGCACAGAAACGAAGACCCAACACAGCCATAAATAAATAAATAAATAAATAAATAAATAAACAAACCCAAAGTTAAAAAAAAAAAAGAAAATGTAATTATTCTTCAATAAAGATGTTTAAAAAAAAAAGAAAAAAAAAGAAAATGTATTATAAACTTTTTTTTTTTTTTTTTTTTTTTTACAATTTTTAAAAGTAGTAGGGCTTAATTCAGGTATGGTGTATGTTCTGTTCTCTCCGCATTGCTTGTCTCACACTGGCTTCATTCTCAGGCTTCTTCTGTGCAAACAAGATGCCTACCAGCGGTTCCAGGATCAACTCAGTGGAAAAGCTCTCTCAGTGGTTTCCACAAAGTCTCACAATATATTGTGGGCTTTGATTAGGTCCATCCTTGAAACAAATCTCTGGCCGGGAATATGCAGTACTCTGATTGGTCAGGCTAGAGCCACCTGGAGCAAAAAGCAGTGTCATCTGAAGTACATTAGATAAGGAGTTAGGGAGACAGCAATTCTCCAGAGAAAAATTGCTATAGTAGGTTCCAGAAAAGGGATGAATGGATGTTGGGCAGCAAAACTCGCTGATAGGTACTAGCTGGACATTAGATATTAGCTTTACTGGTGTCACTTAAATCCTGATAATCCACATTGAGTCACCTGGCTACTGGAAATCTTCACCTTCCCAGTCTCAAATGCCTGGACACCAGGCTTTGAAATGCATCTCACCTGTCACCTGAATGAGGAAAGCAGGTTGCCCTCTCCATCAAAAATGCCCCCTGTGATCTGTAAAACAACTCGTGAAGTACTTCCCATGCGAGATAATTTAATCCCAACTCTAAGGGCTCTACCAGTATGTCTCAATGTTCATAACCCTCTAATTTCATGTACCTCTTTGTATTACAATAAAAGCTGGATTAAGGGATGTTGTAGTCAAACATTTTCCCAGGGAGCTAGTCCATTAGGAGGGTTAAACTTAACCAGAAATGTACAAAGGTGGAGAATATTGTTTTTATCTGGATTTCTCTTGTGGAGACAACCATATGGCCTGGAAGAAATTCTTGGATAAGTGCCTTGTGGGGACAGTTGGGGGACAAGTGTAGGACTCCCAAGAGACCTTCAGAAAAACATGATGTCGAAACTGCCTTCTGTGGAGGGTGGGTCCAGTTGTCTGCAGGGATTTTAGGTCTGAAAGCTGTTCTTCTCTGCCCTCTTCCCTGACCAGCTCAGTCCCTCTCTCCTCTAAACAAATAAGCACACATCTGGGTTTGAGAGAAATCCGGGTATTTCCACTGGCCCTGATTATAATGATGTGTGCATGGGTCTGTCTCACTCCCTGAGATGGGAACTTTGTTTTATTGATAATCTTCATATTCCCCACATCAAGTACAGTGCCTGGCATATAGCAGGCTCTCAGCAAAGATGTCAATGTCACCAGAATTTTAGAAACCACTCCCTGATAAATGGAAATCTGTCTTAATATCCACTACTCCCTTCAAAATTGTACTTGCTGGTCACCCTGATGCTGGGGAGTCTTCACTTTTGTTTGTTTGCTTGCTTTTTAAGATGAAAGCCTGGTCTTGCTCATGAAGAAACACAGTCCTTCTGGACTGAGCCCCCTCAAAGAGCCACAGAGAGCAGGAAGCATGCTGCCAATGGGCTCTGGAAAGTGGTAATACTTTTCTTCAGGCTTCCAGAGCTCCTGGTGGGTTTCTCCATTGCCCAAAGCCCCAGGGGTTGCTCCCTCCCCTGAGTCTTTTACATCTGCTGCCCTTCTTGGATTCAGAAAGCACTAGTGAATCAGGAAATCACAGCTTTCAATAAGGAAAAAGATATCTTTAGAAAATGCCACCTATATTCTGGTTTGTGGTCCTTCACCCTACTGAGCATGAAGTTCAAGAAGGCTCACTGGGGGAATTCCCTGGTGGTCCAGGGTTAGGGCTCAGCGCTTTCACTGCTAGGGCCGGGTTTGATCCCTGGTCTGGGAATTAAGATCCTGCAAGCCGCACTGTGTGGCCAAAAACAAAAAAAAAAAAACAAAAAAAAACCTTACTGAAATAAGAGCAATATGTCCTCATATCAAGTGTTCCCAGAAATAGCATGGTCCTGAGAACTGAAGAGTAATGGAAAGGAAATTTGACTTTTTGAAACTGATCTCTAAAAGAGCAATGAGAATGCTTTCATTTTCCCTGGGATTTGATGATTAGAAAGCAAGGCATCCTCTTCCCTCATACAGTCTTTTTTTTAAACAAATAGCTTTATTTGTAGACTGCCTAAGCATTCCAGGAAATACCATAAACATGAATGTGACCTCAAACCCATAGTTTCTACTTCCTGTCCTCCAGTGTGTGCACCAAAATCAGAGTTTATCAAGTGTCTTTTGTAGGCAAGGCCCTTTGCTAGGTGCACAGAGGAACCAGATTTTCATCCACACACCAAAATCCCCGTGCCCTAGCCCCTCTTTCCCCTGCCCCCTTTTGTTTTTCAGACACCAAGAATCAGTTTTCAGCTCATAGTCATTGAATTTATACCTACCATAGGAATTGAACACTTTTCATTCACTTTTCCTAAATACTCCTTTTTTCTCTGGCTTTACCTGCCTTTCCTGGGCTGGACCTCACAGGTCATCAGCATATTCCCACCATATGACCCAATACATAGGTAGGGTATGAGTATGTCTTATGCAATATTTGGGACACACTGATACAAAAAATTATTCATTTTTCATTTGAAATTCAAATTTAACTGGGCACCTTCTATTTTTGTTTGCTAAATCTGGCAACCCTACAGGTAGGGAATAAAATCTTTATCTGAACTACTTTGGATTAGACTTGAAATCTGGTCTTGGAAAAATCACCCTAAGTAACTCCCCTCTCCCACCTTTTCCCCTAAAACACAAACACTCAAGTGCGTATAATCTTGTTTCCCACTTTCTTTTTTAATTTTTGGATTTTTTTATTTACTCATTTTTTAAGGTAAATTTTACACCCAGTAAAATGCACAGATCTTAAATGTATATTTTGATGAGTTTTGACAAATGTGCACCCCTGTGAAACACACACCCCAATCAAGATATGGACTATTTCTATAACCCCAGAAAGTTCCCTCGCGCCCCTTTCCAGTTAATTACCTCACCCCAGAGACAACCACTGTAGATTAGTGTTGCTTGTTCTTGAACTTCATATAAATGGAATTATACAGTATGTTCTCTTTAGTGTCTGGCTTCTTTCTCTCAACAAGTTGCTTTTGAGATTCACCCGTATGGGTGCATATCTCAGTTGTTGATTCTTTTTTATTAAGGAGTAGGAGTCCACTGGGTGGATTTAGCACAGCATGTTTATCCAGTCACCTGTCAGCGAACATCTGGGCTGTTTGCAGTTTGGAGCTCTTTATGAATAAAGTTCCTATGAACATTGTGTACGGATCTTTTTGTGAGCATATGTTTTTACTTCTCTTGTATTAGTTTCACAGGGCTTGTATTAGTTTCTCTTGTATTTGTTTGCGGTTAACAAATTACCACAAATTGGGCGGCTGAAAACAACAGAAATTTATTCTCTCACAGTTCAGGAGGCCAGAAGTCTAAAATCAAATTGTCAGCAGGGTTGGTTCCTTCTGGAGGCTCTGAGGGAGGCTATGTTCCATGTCTCTCTCCTAGCTTCTGGTGGCTGCTGGCAACCCTTGGCATTCCTTGGCTGGTGGCTGCATTCCTCCAGTCTCTGCCTCCATTGTCACACGGTGTTCTTCCCTGTCATTAATCCTGTGTAGCCTGAGGGACAGTGGAGTGGGTAGATAAGCAGGGCAATGGGGCATTGTGACTAGACGTAATGGATACTTTTGGGTCAAATCCTGTCCCCACCCTTAGTTTACAGGCTCTCTGCAGGCTGGACCTGAACCCTAGGCTGGGCTGACATCACTGATCTGAGCAAAGATGTTCATCTGCTTCTTTCCAAAGCAAAGGAAGCAGACATCAACGCTTGCAGACATGAAGCCGATGTTCCTGCCCTTCTTCCCCAGAGTTTCCCCTCTCTGTATATCCACCCCTAAACATCCAGCCTTCCCATACTCCAGAAGTGTTGCCCAATCCCAGATTCTAGAAATTCTCTTGCCTTCAAGTCCTCTAGAAATGAAATGATAAACAAAACCCAGCCTGTCTGGGCTTGGCTTTGCTGTGGACAGCACAAAACCAGAGGAACTGTGATATTCAGCAATATACCTGCAGCACTTGTCCCCTGGGCCTCTTTCATCTACAGCCTCTGCTGTGTGATCTGGGCAGTTCTAGCTCTAGGTTTGATCACAGGATCCAGAAGTACATTAGGCATCAGTTAAGAAGGAACATTTCTCTAAGGGTCTGGTACTATGTGAAATCCTGACTTTGAAGTTAAGGAAGCATCCTGACTCAGTCCCAGGGCTTTGCATCTAGACTTTGCCTGTCCCCTGCCTGGTCTTCCCTCTTACAGCCACAGTAAGAAGCCCACAGCTGGCTGCAGGGCTTCCATTCCTCCTCAGTCACCCCCTGCACTTGGCTTTTCCCTCCTCCTCACCACAGACATCCAGCTCCGAGCTCAAAGGTCCCTGGGAATGCAGGTCATCTGTGGTGTTTTCCCAGAGTCCATTAGTTTCTGAGAGTTTCCAACGACAGTTTTCTGCAACAGAAACCTTAGATCAGTCCCTTCCAGATCTATCCCAGGCAAGGAAATAACTGTAACTTTCTGAGATGTAAAAGATTTTACTTCTGAGCAGCTATACAACTCTTTTTTTGCCCAATTGCCAGTGTCTGAGGGTTCCTACAGGCCTCACCTGGGATCTCGCAGGTTCATTAGCTTTTGGGTGTGTGAGTTTGGGGGAGGCAATGAAGAGGAAAGGGGATTTTCAAAAGCCCAGCTGAATATTTAGTTTGAGCAGTCCCAAGAAAAGAGGAAGGACAGGTGGGCATCAAACTCACAAAGAAAGTCTTTACCCTGCTGAAGCAGGGGGCAGCTCAGGGCTCCCAGGGCATGTGGGGCAGACTGGCTGGGAAGTGGATGCAGCTGTTCTCAGGCTGGGTGCTCTGGTCTTGGCTGGCACCCACCTATCCCTGAATACCAGGCAACATATCAGTGCTGAGCTGGGCATAGTGGAACTCTGCCTTCTTCAAATTTGCCTTCTGGTTTTATTTTGCAAGTGCAAGCATCTGATGTGCATATCTTTGCCTCCTGTGTCCCCCTTTTATATTGTGAGTTCAACATCTTAGGCTTTTAGGTTTTCAATTTCCACATCGTAAGCAAAAGAGCCAGTGGAGGATGATTTCCTGGGAGAACAGCTGGACTGTACACAGTTGTGGCTTCCATCACAGTGACATGGACCAACTGGCTATCTCAGGATGCACTGGGAGTGAGAAATGCTTGGGTTCCTGTATTAGTTATCCAGTGCATCATAACAAACCGTCCCCAAGCTTAATAACTTAAAACAATAATTATTTACAATCTCATGACTTCTGTGGATCAGGACTTCAGACAGGGCATAGTGGAATGGCTAGTCTCTGATCCCTGGTGGCTGGGGCCTCAGCTGGAAGGCTTGAAAGCGTGTGGGATGGGACGACTTGCCCAGGGCTGGAGGCTGTGCTTCCAAGGTGGCTCAATCACATGGCTGGCAAGTTGGTGCTAGGAGATGGGTTCCTCTCCACAGACCTTTTTACAGGGCTTCCTGAGTGTCCTTTCAAGATGGTGGGGGGTTTCCCCCAGAGCAAGAAATCTAGGAGACCAAGGTAGAAATGGCAATGACTTAGCCATAAGGAGTCACACAATATCACTTTGGCCATATGCTAATGGTCACAGAAGTCAGCCCTGGTCTCATGTGGGAGGGGACCACATAAGGACATGAAGACCACTGAGAGCACTCTTGGAGTCTGGCTACCATAATCTACCCTCTGCCCTTCAATGATTCATGTGCCTCTTAAATGCAAAACGCATTAACTCCTTCCCCAGGTCCCCTCAAATTTCACTCCTTTATCTGTTCAAAATTAAGGATCTCATCATCTAAATCAGGTCCAGGTGTGGATAATGAGCCTCAGGTGTATTTCCTTGAGTATAGCTGCTTGAGTACCGTTCTTGATCTGAAGATCTGTGAACAAAAGACACAAGCTATCTGTCCCAAACAAATTCGACATACAATGTTGGGACAGGCATATTATAACCACCTATAACCATTGTAGACACTCCCCAAAGGGGAGAAAAATGGGAGGCACACAGGAGTCACTGATTATAGCTAATACGAAATCCATCAAGGCATGTGTTGCCAGTTCCTTGATTATGGCTGAAGTCTTGTGAATGACAGTTCTTGGCTCTACCCTCTGGACTCTAACGTCTACCTTTCCTTTTTTAAAAAAAACAAATACAAGAGAGCCTGTGTTTGCAGCTTACCCAAGAGTGGGCAGCAGGTTGGTAGCCCTGTGGGGCTGTACTGGAGCCATAAAGGGAAAGTTAAAGAATCTAGGCTTGCTGGACTCAGGGTTCAGCCAGCTTGCCTAGCAACAGGGCCACCGGCAGGGAGCAGACAGGTCCCTGATGCAGGCAGAGAAGTTGGGATGGCGCCCTCCTGGGGAAAGGGAGATCTTGCTCTGCCAATAGGGAGGCAGGATGCTGTGTACAGAATCCCCTTGGGTCTTGGCTCCTCCTTGTCAACCATGAATTAATTTTTAGGCTGCTAATCTGTGCCTTCTTAGCCAGGACATCTGATGTGTACAATAGTTTTCGCAGCTTGAAATTTCTAGTATTCCCTGAATAACCTTCCTCGGCTCCTTGGATGGAGTCTGCTTCCGTGGCTGTATTGCAATAGGCCTGGTCAACAGCACAGAGTCTGGCATCACACCCCCCGAGTGTGGCTGGGTGGGGGCCCAAGGGGACAAGGATCTGTGGCACTCTCCTCCTCTGGGCTCCTCTGACTTTGGCTTTATGGCTGGGGTGGTTCAGAATAAAGGCATGGTGGGTCAGAAGTGCAGGAGGAGCTGGAGTTGTGGCTGGCCCCAGATTAAGGGCAGAGATGGTGGCGGACAGAGACTGTGGAAGGCCTAATCTTTGTTATAGCTCAGATGGACTTCTCCTTTGTGTGACTGTATCACCAAATTAAAGCAATTAGGATTTTTTTTTTCTTGGCAGATGGACACTCTGCTCTGAAATTTTCATAAGCAAAATTAAGTTTAGTAGGGGCCAGGTCCCCAGGTGTTTAAATCCTTGTCTCCAGGGTACACAGCCCCTTTCAGGGAAACCCAATCCCTCATCCCTGCCTGAGACTGTTTTTTGTTTGTTTGTTTTGGACTAATAGCTACTATTTATTGGAAAATTTCAAAGCACCCTGCAACATATCACATACGTTATCTCAGTGGTTTCTCACAGAAGCCCAGTGAAGTAGGTATTACCTCCACATCTTACAGAGAATGTAAGAGTTTCAGAAAGGATAAGCCATTGGCCCAAGATCAAACTGCTAGGGAGAAGCCAAACCATAATTTGATCTTACTATGCCTCAAAATTATTTTTTTATAAGCATTCTGAGTTTTTAAAATTGCTTTGGAAACAAAATCCCCCCAAATAATGCCTGAATGCAAAAGGTACATAAAAATGTCCAAAAATGTGGGTTTTTTTAACCAAAAATGTTTTAAATAACAGATTTGAAGATCATTTGTATAGTTTTTTCCTCTTAACAGGAGGTCAAACCTGGGACTAAAGTGGATACCTTGTTATTGCTATTATCACCTCATGTAAATTAAAAAACAGGGAGGAGAAAATCTCGGAAAGAATTCTAGCTGAGGCCCCAAGTGTGCAATAAAATGTAAAGATCTTAATAAACAAAAGCCCTGAAGAAAAGCATTCAAGAGGCCTGCAAGTTTAATAAAACACAAGAGTTCAATTAATTTTGTGCAGCTGAACTAAACTGACTGGAATGAGAGCTGGCAGAGCTCCTACTCAACACACTATAACGCTGATGGAGTAAAAATGAACGGAATCGCTGTTGGCCCCAGAAATACTACAGACGCGGCCGCTCAAGCCACTCGCGTAGGCGCAGAGCCGGGCAGAAGGGGTGAGGCGGCCGGGTGCACCGCTCCGCGCAGGGATCCGCCCCGCCCCCCAGGCTTCAGTTCCCAGCCTTGCCACTAGGGGCGGCCGCGAAGCTGCGCGGCCCCGGTTTCCAGCCGGGCCCCTTTCCCAGCCGGGCCCAAGCATGGCTGCCCCCAGGACTGCGGGTCGGGAAGCCGCCGTGCTCGCGCTTTCCTGACAGCCCCTGGCTACTGTGGTCTCCTTCTCTTCCCCAGGCCACTCCAGCAGACATGTTTGCCAAGGCCTTTCGGGTCAAGACCAACACGGCCATCAAGGGGTCGGACAGGTGAGGGAGAGAAGAGCCTGCTCTGCCCACCAGGGCACCCAGACATCTCTCAAGCTCGGCTGGCTCACAGCCTTTTCTGGGCTGGGTCAGCCGACTTGGGGTGGAGGCCGAGGGGTACAGCCGGAGAAGGGATCCCGGGGGGCGGGCAAGGGTGAGTTAGACGTGTTTTGAGGGTGAAGATGGAGAGGAGGCCTGATTTATCTCCCAGGCTGTCTTTTGGATATTTTAGTGAGTTTACGAGAAAGCGTAATTCAAGCAGCGCGTATTGACTGCAGGCTGTTTAAGGTGTCGTGGAGGATGCAAAAATGAAGGAAAACGGGGTCCCTGCCCTACCAAGAGCTTTGAGTCCCTTGGGAGAGATTAGACGGGGCACAGAGAACTACAAGTATACGAGAAGAAGTGTCTAGTGATTACCGCTGGCAGGAGACACAGATGGAGGGTGAGGTGAGAGAGGATAAGGCACATGTGGTAAGAACTGTATCTGTTCACTTTTGCAAATGAAGGTATCACCTTGGGGATTTTGGAGCCAGTGTTCTGTAGTTGTCATTCTTGGTGCCCTAGCAGAGCTGTTTAATCATAAGTTGACAGCTTTTCCAAGCATATATGAGAAAGGAGTGGGTCCAAGAGCTATGTGTGGAGTCAGGAAGGCAGGGCTTAGTTTCCAGTGGCAGGCTAACTTGGGTTGCTTACCGGATCTCACTTTTTTCCTTTCTTTGTAAAATGGGAAGACATGCCCCAGGAACATGTGAAAATAGATGAGACATTGGATGAGAAAGAGAATGGGATGTTTTGGAAGAGTAAGAATAGGGCATCATCAACCAGTCTTTTTCTTGGCCCTCGTGATTTTATAGTAAGTCTTGAGTCCTCAATATTTATTAAAATCCATCCAGGCAGCATACATACCAGGTATGTGTGCTCTCTGCAGGAGAAAGCTTCGGGCCGATGTGACAGCTGTTTTCCCCACTCTTGGAACGGATCAGGTCTCTGAGTTAGTACCTGGAAAGGAAGAACTCAACATTGTGAAGTTGTATGCTCACAGAGGGGATGCAGTGACTGTGTACGTGAGTGGTGGTAACCCCATCCTATTTGAACTGGAGAAAAATCTATATCCGACAGGTATGGCAATGGGATGGAGATGGCCATTACTATGGTCCTTGCCTAATATCTGTTTCTCCTTGTTTCTTCCATTAATCTGTCTTCCTTAAAACAAATAAATGCAAAATCTCCCTAAGAATCTTTTTGGATTTAGTGTCCCTAGAATTGGGTCTTTCAAGATTAGGAACTGCTATAGAAGTGAGGGGAAAAAAGGATTAACACAAAAAGAGGGTGGTTGCCAAGGGAAATTCTGAGGTGAAGAAACACTAGTTTCTAGTGGGTTAACTAGGGATTGGAGCAGAGGTCGTGAAAAGGGTGGAGTTTCAGGGCATGTAAAAAATGCTTCTTAAAACTTTCACTAGTGGAATTTTCTTAAGATACTGAAGAGATACTGTGATGGGAAAGAAGCTGGGTTAGTTAAACTCCATACCCAGGTGTCTTAGTGGTGGACTTTGGTTGAGATATCTCACAGGGATTCTTTCTTAGACTCTGTCTGGCTCTCAGGATTCTTTGCTTGCTTTCTTTGTCACAGATCTCAGAGAGGCAGTGTCCTTTTCTCTTTTCCATGGCTGCTGACACCTACTTTGTCATTTGGGGGCTTTTCTTCCTCCCAGCTTGGCTGCAGCAGTGCAGTGCAGTCTCCTACCCCAGGCCACCCCTACCCCCACCCTGCTTTGCTGCTGTACACATACAAGCCCTTTTTGATCTAAGGGTTTTACTGCTAATCCCTGTGGAAACAGAGAGAATAAAAATAATAAACATGGGAAAGTTTCAGAATTTCTTACAGGCTGGTGCCCTGGTTTCGGATTACTTGCTTCTGAGGTCATAAAAGGAATCCTCGTTAGGGCTCTGTCCCTACTTTTATCCACTATGGCCATTTTCTGCTGCTGCAATCCAGGTGGAACAATAGGTGCCTCCAAGTCTCAAGTGACACCCAGTTTCTTAAGTCTCTGCCTTCTTCAAGACTGCAGCCTCGTTGAGAAGGGAGTCAGCCTGATGTGAACTATATGGAATGTGTTTCCCACAGGAAAAGGGGCACTCAGTTCCCAGAGAGGGGAAAAGGGATACTGGACAGGCAAAAGCAGATGTTCACTTCATCACTAGTTTTAGCCTTACACATAAATATCCAACTTCGGCAATTAAACAAACTCTTAAAGCTGTAGCTCACTTCATGTGTCTTCCGACCAGTAAAAGTGATAACTTCTCAAGATCATAGATTGAGAGAAACTACTGCAAAGAGCTCAATATAAATATGTAAAGAATGCAGGTCTCTAGGGCTAAAGTAAGCAAGGATTCTAAAGTAAATAGCATATAACATATAAACTGCTTCACAAACTTGGGGTAACCTAATAAAAAAAAAGAATGCAACTTCTTTGGGCATCCCTTTACAACCTTCTCTCTAGCTTTGAGTTGAGTTTCTTTTCTACATCTTGATTAATGTGCCCTTAGTGTTTGGCTTTGCCATTCCCCAGGGGGTTGACTTTTGGGCAGTAAGTATTTTCTGGCTCTCTTTTTGGACAGTGTACACCCTGTGGTCTTATCCCGATCTTCTACCAACATTTACAACATGGCCCCTGGTGCTTGAAAAACTGGTGGGGGGAGCAGGTAAGAGTATTTTCCTATATTCTGGATACTGGCTGAAACCTACTTAGTAAAGGCCAACTACTTTAATAAATGTACCCATTTTGTGCATTCATATGATTGAAAAATAGAATTTTTCCCCCATGTCTGTTGCATCTCTTACTTGGCTGCTTCTATAAGCTCTCTGGGCCTCTCTGACCCTGCTGTAAGGCTTACATAAGATAAGTGACATGAAAGTGCTTTGTGAACTGCCATATGCTATACTTTAGATTAATAAACTGAATTTAGGAAACCAGAATAAGATAGATCATGGAACTGGACCCTCAGCTTGGTGCTTCAGTTTGACCACTAGTCTCCCAGAAGGAAAAGGTCTGATCCTCAGTTTGCCACTTTTTATTTTCATTATGAATAATGTAGTTGATGCTTAATAAATGTTTGTTTGTTGAGCGAATGAATAAATGATGAAGTAAACTGTGGAGTTAGTTGCAATGCTTTTGTTTCCTGCAGATTTGATGCTGCCAGGACTAGTGGTGCCCCCTGCTGGTCTGCCTCAGGTACAGAAGGGTGACCTCTGTGCCATTGCCTTGGTGGGGAACAGGTACTGTGCCAGTCAGCTGTGCCTATAGGGAAAAAACTTAGGGAAAACTTGGGAGGGGTGGGAATGACAACTTCACAGCATATGGATAAAGGATTAAAAGAAAAAACAGATTCTTCCTGAACAATCAGAGAGTGGGGAATGGCAGTGAGCCTGTGGGGTGTCCGTACATCTGGGCCAAGTGTATTTGCTCCTGCTGCTTCTTCTTTTTTAAAATTTATTTGTTTTTTTTCTCCTTTAAAAATTTTTTTCTTAGATTTACGGAAGAGTTGCTAGTACAGAGTCCTGAAATACTCCTTACCCAGCTTCCTGTAATGATAACATCTTGTATAACCACAGTACAGTTATCAACACTAAGGAATTAACATTGGTACAGTCCTTTTGACACTATTACAGACTTTATGCATATTTCCCCAGTTTTCCCACGATGTCTTTTTTTCTTTTTTTGTGTTCAAGAATCCAGTCTAGGGTACCACATTGCATTTAGTTGTCATGTCTTCTTAGTCTCCTGTCTGTGACATTTTCTTGGTCTTTCCTGCCTTTCATGACTTCAACATTATTTTTGTCTAACATCCACATCATCCTCCTCATCTTTTAATTATTTTTAATAGATTTATTGAGATATAGTTTTCATACTATAAAATTCACCTGTTTCAAATGTACAATTCAGTGATTTTTTTTAGTATATTTACAGGGTTGTTCAGCCATCACCACAGTGTCTCTTTTTTAAAATAAATTAGGAAGTAATCATATGAACAGTTCTGAAAAATCAAAACCCTCTCACCCCATAATCCTTTTCTCCTAGAAGTAACCGTTATCATTCTGATGCATGTCCTTGTCAGCCTTCTTCAATGCATATATACACGTGCATATAAAATGTATGGTTTGGGGTGTGTATGTTTAAAAATACAAATAAACAAACTTTATCCCTATTACTTTTTCACTTCAGGTAGTGGGGACATTTTCCATGTCAGCAATCACAGATAAGCTGAATCTTTTTACCCACTGTGGGGTGATGGGAAAAGTCCCCTCCTAGTGGACATTGTGGTTGCCTCTACTTTGTCTCTATCACAAACAAGATCTTCCTGATGCCTCTAGGGACACTAGTGCCAATATTTTTCTAAAGTAGATACTAAGAAGCAGAACTGTTTGGCTGAAGATCGTGCATATTTTCTGTTGCCCTATAAAAATGCTGTGTCAGTTTTCCCTCCTACCTACAGGGTATATGGAGCCTGTTTCCTTACATGCTCACAGACACGATATGATGGGTCATTTTCATTTGTGTCATCCTGAATGAAAAATGACATCTTATTATTTTACTCATTGCTTCTTTGAGAGAGAAACATGGTAGGCATGGGAGGGGTCAGTGTTTAAAGATCTTATTTTTGCTGCTCATATTCTCCTATTTTCCTTGAACCTTTTGGAACCAAGCACCTAGAAATGTTTCCTTCCTTGTTTACCTGTAGCAAAACTTGAAGTTGAAAAGAATGGTGAAATTATTGTTTTTTCCCCCCAGTATTCTATCCAAGATAGGAGAAAACTACATAAATGTGTATTTGGCCTCTCAGTTCGGCATTTAGAATGTTTGTGGGAATGAAGCCTAGGTGGTTTATGGAAGGGGGTGAGGGTACAAGGGAGTTTACTAAAACTACAAGCCATGTTCGAGACTGAAGTTCTTAAGCCATTGACCATTCCAAGGGTGGAAGACAAAGACCCGTCTTTTAGGAACTGGGAAAGAAGCCAAATTCAAAGATTCTGTGGCAGGAACTGACCCATGGGCACAGTAAGTGGAGCCACCGGATTAGCAAACATTTTTTTGAAGTTCAGGTGTTGGGAAATCTGCCCTTGAATCGTCTCCCTTGGGTCCAGGCAACGTTGCCAGGCTTGTATATTCCCCTACTGTTAGCCAGCTGGACACCAATCCTTACAGGCAATGTGTGAGCATTGCTGAGTAACAGTGGGCTGACAGAGATTTCCTATTTGGGCTTTGGAAGTTTTTTGTAGTTATTGTAAATGTGGTTGTTTTTGATATTTTGGACACATCCAGTTCTTAGATAGATAGTTAAACAGAGCAAGCCCTGTTATAAAGAACCAACTCAGAAGGAACCTCTAGTTGGTACCACTGTATCTCTCTTCTCTCTTCCCTGTGGCATCCCTCAGCCTAATGTATGGCATATGAATGGCCTCCCTTCTGAATTTCCATATAGGATGGCTATGCCTTTTTTAAGATAGGGGAGATAATTTATATTTTTGAAATTAAAGAAAGGGAACTTTAAATATTCTTCTGAGTCCTGCCTGGGTTTGATTCATAATAAGAATATAACAATGATAACATCAGTAGAGGAGTTACTTACACAGAAGGGAATATTTGGTCAAGGAATTTTTGAAAGTCATATTTGTAGGTAATTTGAATAAGATTGAGACTGCACCGAGTTTTAGCTCTGTGATACAAGTGGATGCTTCACATTTGCAACCGTGGTGCTTTGAACACATGTGTAGAAAGCTGGTCCTGACATGTGCCCTCCTGGAAGACTTTCCCTGACCCTCGTCTCTGGCCTCCTCCTTCTCAGAGCCCCCGTTGCCATCGGAGTTGCTGCCATGTCCACAGCTGAGATGCTGACCTCAGGTCTGAAGGGAAGGGGCTTCTCTGTGCTCCACACCTACCAGGATCACTTGTGGTGGGTTCCATGCTTTTTCTGTTTTATAGGGAGCTGGGTGGGTGGAGAGAGCACAGGGCCTGGATTCAGAAGCGAGAGTTTTGATCCCTGCTGTGTCCTTAGTCAAGTTGCTGACCCCAGACATTAATTTCCTTGCAAAATGTGGAGAAAAGATTTTTTTTTTTTTGCCTGTTTAGAAAAGAAATTACAGAGAACTTTATTTTCTAGGTGAATTGTAGAATCCTAGGCCTGGAAGAAGGCCTTAGGGATTGTCTTCTCTGCCTCTCAGTACAGTGATATTCTTTATTTTTATGGCACTGGTCGATCTGGCCTTTTCTGCCGTGTGCATTTAGGCATTTTCTGACCCCATGACGAGGGCTCGGGAATTCTCACATCTGAATCCAAACCAAAGTAGAGTAGATCCTCAGGCACCAGGGTGATAACCTGATTACTTTCATGTTGTTCAAGTTTCACATTTCGGATCTCCTCCTCATTATGGAACTTGCACTTTCTCACTGTGACAGTTGCTCTCTGGAGCTGTATGCGAGTTTATTTTCTGGTTATTTTCTTGTCATTTAACCAAAATAGTAAATAGTGCTTTTCTCGAAAGCAGTATACCTGGTCTTTTAGCCAAGTGTTGTGGCCTGTTGGTATAGATTTACCCTTACATTTTTAGTCAGTCTTGGAGTTACTTATTTTACAAGTATTGGCCAAGCCCTGCTTTGCTGGAAGTACAGCCTCAACAGTCTGGGTTTCAGCAGGCGTTTGAGGGCTGCTTACTCACGTGCTCCCAGCACCTTGTTTTCTGACTGTTAGTCTGAGCAATTAAGGTCCTGTTGTCTAAATTGTTTTATCAGCAGCTGCCTCAGTCTCCCCTCCTCCCACCCTTTGAAAATACTTATGGTATTTACCTGATCAGAATAGCCTAAACATACGCTCTGGCCTCACTAGTAGCCATACTAATAAGCCTTGCTGCAGCTGTTAGTAAAACTTTGTTTGACTTGCATAATCTTAGTTAACATAAAGCTTTTTGCTTTTACCACTCTGCTACGTGGCACCCCTTTTTTTCCTGTCTTCATAAGGCTTAGTGGCATAACACCATTGTAATCTCTACTCTGCAGGTTAGATTGCATTCTTTTTTTTTAATTGAGGTATAGTTGATGTACAATGTTGTGTTAGTTTCAGGTGTACAGCCAAGTGATTCTAGTGATCATTAGTATATCTAGTGATTCTAGATATAGATATATACATATACGTTCTTTTTCAGATTCTTTTCCATTAAAGGTTATTACAAGGTATTGAATATTGTTCCCTGTGCTATACAGTTGGTCCTTGTCATTTATTTTAGATTGCATTCTGATTTAACACAGAAGCAACTGTTTTTGCAGTCTTGAGCAGTCCAGGTGTTTGTAATTTGTTCCATACGCTCAACCTTGGGTTTGTATTTCACCAAACTGGTACTACAGATGCGTTTGCAATCTTAATTTTGTTATTGAATTCAAAATGGTTTTATTTTTAATTTATATGAAGGGAATACTTTGGAAGTGAGGCTCCACTTTAACTATGTTGTCTTTAATTTTTCTCTGTCCCTGAATTTCTGTTAATATTATTATTATTCCTTTGGGTTAAGGAGGAGGCAAGAATTACTCTCCCCATTTCAGAGATGAGGAAACTGAGGCATGGGACTTCTCTGGGCCCAGAATTGGAAACAGAGTTGAGAGGCACACCCAGGTTCTCTGGCCTCTCCTGGACACCCCTGCCTGTGGGTCTTACTCTCTCTGGACCCCCGCTGACCCCCTGACCGGGGCTGGAGGGTGCTGTGGCTGCTGCTCAGTGTTTCTGACATGAGGTTTTTGCAGGCGATCTGGAGACAAGTCCTCTCCACCATCCATTGCTCCACTGGCCCTGGATCCCCCAGATCTCAGTGAAGAGAACGGCTCTGTCCAGGCAGACAGCACCGTGCAGGGAGACATGAGGCGCCTGACCCTGAAGGGAGAGGAGCAGGAGGAGGGGGAGGTTCAGCAGAGGTGTGGGGAGAAGTCCCTGTCAGAAGCCACGGAAGACCCCAGTGTCGGGGGCCTGAACCCAGACCCCACGGACAGCAAGACCCTTCAAGGTACGGCTCTGGCAGAAGTAGGGCACTCTCCTCTCAGTGTAGGAGACTTAAGTGCTCTGCTCTGCTTCTGACTAGAGCGGCACCACGGCTCCGGGAGGGGAAAGTCTTTATTTTTGGTGAGGGTGGTGCCACCGCCCTTTGCCATCTTACCTGGGAGTCTTCCGCATATGTCGCGTTTCCCTGGATACCCGTCGGCGCTGCTATTTGGACTGTTCCCAGCTACACGGCCCTCTTAGTTTTCTTCTGGCTCTGACTTCTCTATCAGAGAAGCATCTGCGCCTGGCTGGGTGGGACTTTGTGGCCTGACCCCTTCTGTGGGGTCAGACCTCTGTGAAGGCTCAGTGTTCTAGAGAGTCTGGGAGCTTTGGTGCCTGGGAATGGGCTCCTTCAGAGCTGAGGGGTGAGGTACGGATGTCACCGAGCGGGGAGTTTACTTGTGCTGCACGGGCCTTCTGCGGCCCTCAGGAAGGATGTGGTTCTTGTCTTTTCCTTGCAGAGCAAATGGACGAACTGTTGCAGAGATGCTTCTTGCGTGCTTTGAAGTACCGTGTCAAAAAGGCTGACCTCCCTTTACTCACCAGCACTCTCCTGGGCAGCCACATGTTCTCCTGCTGGTATGGAAGGCATGGTGTGGGCTGGGGGCCGGGTGGTGGGTCTGTCTCTTGCTCTTTGCTGGTAGGATGGGACAAGGCTGATGGGGGAATTGTTTTAGGGACATGATGTGGAAAGAGTGAAGTGGAGGGTTGATCTAGCAAATACTGAGTTTTAAAGACTTAAGTTTTAGCCAGTGAAAGGATGTTGAGGAAATGAAGGTTAACATTTGCAAGACGCTTTGGGCACTGCCTCTGCTGTGGTGATTCTGGGCTCTTTTACGGATCGGGCAGCATGTCCGGCCCCGGAGGGGCCCTGGGGCAGCCTGTTTGTCTGGAGGCTTCAATCCCCTCACACCTTTCTGAAGAGTAGGTGGGCCAGATTAGGTTGTGTCAGCAGGAAGAATCGGTGTGAACGCCCCACCCCACCTGCACACACAAGCCACCAGCAGAGGGAGTGTTACATGTGGGTTGAACCTGGACTTTGAAGACAGAGCCATGTGGGCTCAAAAGCCAGCTCCCCAGGGTGTTGGAGCAAAGGTGTATTTGAGCCCATTACCAGGCTTCTCTGAGCCCTGATTTCCAACACTTGTAAGATTGCTGTCAAGATCAAATAACCTGACATTTAATAAGCACCCAGTAAATATTATCATGTCAGGAGATTTGCTTATTGATTTTCACCTCAAGTCTGAACTTCTTTCTTTTTGAGAATTTTTCTGTTTTTTAAAAAAGTGGTTTTAATGTAATTCTCTTCCTCTACATGTGAGCTTCTTTAAGGCATGCTATACAAGTATGGGGTCTGGAGTGTGTGGCAGGATACTTGGTAATTTGTCCTGACCTTGCCGGGTTGCAAGTAACTGGGAAAGGGGTAGAGGTTCTTAACCTGGGGTGGGTTCTACAAGGGGTCCCTATGAATCCCACTGCTTTTGCTTGTCACATTTTGAGAGAAGATGTACGTTCTGGGGAGATAGAATGATTACAGCTTTCATTAGGGAGCTCTCCCCCAAAGCTAACAGTCTATAAAGAGTCAGATGGTAATTATTATAGGCTTTGCAGGCCCTACAGTCTCTTTTGCAACTGTGCAAGTCAGCCATTGTGGCAGTAAAGCAACCACAGACAGTAGGTGAATGGGCATTGCCAGATTTGGCCTGCAGCATGTGGTTTGCCTGGCTGCCACAGTGAGCTTGGTGTTGCAGAGGCTCACCTGGAGGTGAAGCTTCTGAGGCCACAGAAGCTTGTCTAGTTTGAAGGGAATCTAAAGCTGTATCTGGTACAGTAGCCACAAGCCATGTGTGGCTATTTAAATTTAAATTAATTAAAATTAAATAAAATTTAAAATTCAGTTCCTTAGTCACATTAGTCACGTTTCAAGTGCTTAATAGCCACATTTGTCTAGTGGCCACCACGTTGATAGCAGAGAACATGCCATCTTTACAGAAAGGCCTATTGGACAGCAGGATCTGGAGCAGCTAAGTCTGCATCTCTCTCCGATGCTGCCGATGGGCAGAGAGCTCTGGAACAGCGGCCTCTTTCTGAACATACAGGAGGAAGGCTGAGGAAAATGTCCTCCTCTCAGTGTCAGGCAGGCCGTACCCTACTGCTTTGTTAGCTTAACTTGCCTTTTCCATCTGCCATCAGCCCCGAAGGACGACAACTGGACGTAAAGAAGTCAAGCTACAGAAAGGTAAGCGGGTCCCTTCTCTGCATACCCACACAGGGAGCTGTGTAGGGGCACACGTGGCGTGAGCTGGTGGGCATGGGGAAGCCCTATCTGCAGGGCTGAGGCTAGAATTAAGCTTTTTGATTCCAGGTATAAGGGGCGGAAGAAAACTCTCCCTGGGCTGAGGCAGTTGGGTGGGCACCCACTCCCCTCTCTCCTTCCCACCCCTTTATATCTGACCCAAGTTCTGAAAGGCTTCACCGGTAGGGGCCCTTCACTTCCTAACTGGATGAGGACAGGGACGGTCCCACGTCCCTCCCCGGGACCTGCCTAGCTCGGTGTCCGGCATGTCTCAGGTGCTCAGCGTGTGCGCAGAGTCGATGAGGTCCCCTACCCCCGGCCCTCTCTCCCGTAGCTCTCTAAGTTCCTGCAGCACATGCAGCAGGAGCAGATTATACAGGTGCAGGAGCTGAGCACAGGGGTGGAGAGCGTTGTGGCTGTGGACTGGAAGCACCCGAGGTGAGTGCAGGGGGCCTGGCCACCGCAGCTCAGCTGGCCGCAGGGCACCTGGGCCACGGGCCGGGAACCGCCGAGACGCTAGCATAAAATGTGTTTTCTCTTTCCTTCTGCTGGGTTTTAGGATCACATCTTTCGTCATACCCGAGCCCTCCCCGACCTCCCAGACAATCCAGGAGGGTAGCAGGGAACAGCCCTATCACCCTCCAGATATAAAATCCCTCTACTGTGTCCCAGCCAGCATGACCCTGCTCTTCCAGGAGTCTGGCCACAAGTGAGTTTTTGGAGAGCAGCCCTTCTCTGCCTGCTTGGTGTTCTGGCCTATAATCCTTTCAGCCTGAGTAGCGTTCTTCTGTGACTGGCAAAACCTGCTCTACCCCCTCCTCCCTTTCTCTCAGATCCAGCTTCAAGCCTCCTTCCCCTGGGAAGGGTCTCTGGACTAAGCGAATGAGAGAGTAGGTCTCTCCCTTTTCTACCCGTAATTATTCTTCACACGGCCCTGCTGGCCCCAGGCAGGAAAAGGGAAGAACCCAGAGGTCGAGAAGCTGAGGACAGCGCCCTGCTGAGCAGGAAGTGAATCTTGGTATTTCCAGTTTGTCTCCCAGCATAGCGTGAATAACCACCCCGGTCACTTCTCACCTAGGAAGGGGAGCATCCTCGAGGGCAGTGAGGTCCGAACAATCGTCATCAACTACGCCAAGAAAAATGACCTGGTTGATGCAGACAACAAAAAGTGAGTGGATGGGGAGGAGAGCTCGCCCCATGTCTTTCAGTGTTCATCTTCAGAATATGTGGAGGGTGGCTGGGAGGGAGGGGTGCAGGAGATCACAGCCTTCTAGAAATAATCAAGGCCAGTGGTTTCTAAACCATAGGCTGCGGACACTTAGAGCTGTGGTCTAAGGTAGTCAGATCCAGGTATGCTGTCAACATTGACTGTAGCCTGAATAAGCATCATCTCATATGTGTCTACTGTTGATTTTCAAATGCACTTGCTCTTGTGACGAACAAAATGCAAACTTTAAAAAATTTTACCAAAGTCATCTTAGCTTTTTGGTATTCTCTATTTTCTTAGTAAGTGGATATAGGAGGTAAACTACTAAATGAAGAGTGTTTCATTAATTTTTTTTTTTTTTTAATTTCAAAAGATACCCTCATGATCAAAAAGTTGGGAACTACTGGCTTAATCATGGTTAGTTAGTAGCAGAAGTGAGCCAGGATCCCCGTCTTCAGATTTTTTTCCCATCCCACTTTCCCCTCCACTGCCTGTTTCTCCTTTGTTCTAGGAAAGCAGACGTGTACCTCCCATCCAGAGGGTACGTTGCTTCATGGACTGTGAACCCCTAATTGGTTCTAATAATCCTGAATGACTTTAAACAACACATAACACATGAATCCTGAGTGGACCCTGGGATCAGAAGGGGCGGGGCTAGGAGTTCTTTATTGCCTTTTCTTTCCCTTTAGTCTTGTGAAATTGGATCCCATCCTATGTGACTGCATCTTAGAGAAAGGTGAACAGCACACAGTCATGAAGCTTCCATGGGACAGTCTCCTGAACAGGTAGTGGGGATTGGCAGCCCCTCCCCAATGTTTCCATCCCCTCCCCTTAATGTCTCACATTGGCCTTCAGAATTGTCACTCTCATCATCTCTGACTTTCTTTCCATAATTCACACCATGTCAGTCTACATAAACACAGGCTTGGGTAATTCTGATGTGGACGGTCTTTGGAACGATTTGAGCCAACACAGTATAGAAGAACTTGAGAAGGAGAGAGAAGAAGAACATTAATTAGAAATAAGAGCTTCAAAAAAAGAAGGTGTGGGTGGCAGGTGGGGATTGTCTTAAAGTCTTTTCAAAGGAAGGATTCTTATACTCTTTCTTTTCCGTAGACCCAAAACTGAAAATAACTTCTATAAGGAGTTAGCAAACTATAGCCTGTGGGCCAAATCTGGCCTGCTACCTGTTTTTGTACATAAGGTTTTATTGGCACGCAGCCAAACCCATTTGTTTACATATTATCTGTGCTGCTTTCCTGATAAATGGCAGAGTTGAGTAATTTCAACAGAGACCATATGGCCCTTGAAAGCCTAAAATATTTACCACCTGGCCCTTTCTAGAAAAAGTTCGTCAATCCCAATATATATGCTAGCAAAAGAAAATCTGTTTAGACAAAAGGTAGAAATTCCTTGTGGTAAAGGTGTCTATAAATGATGCATGATTGCAGCATGTCAGAAATGTGAAGCAGCACTTTATTCTGCTGGGTAAGGGAGACTCTTGAGACAGTAAACTCCACAAGCCCGCCTGGGCAGGTTTTCAGAAGGCCAGGCAAGTGGACAGTTTCTAGGGGCTCGAGTCTCGGATGTTCCCTTCCCTGAGTCAGTGGGTCTTGACTGTGGCCACACTTTGGGGAGCTTTAAAAAATGTATCTTCCTGATCAGAGTTTCTGACTTAATTGGTCTGGGGTTTAGCTCCCTAGCTGATTTGAATGATTCTACTCTGCAGGCAGAGGTGAACCACCACCTGTAAGATCAGCTTCCATCCAGCTGTCTGCTGGGAATGGGATATGAGGAAATGGTTTCTGCTGGCTTTATCATTCACCAACTCATTAACTCCTGTTTCAGATGTTTGGAAAAATTGCAGCCTGCCTATCAAGTGACCTTTCCGGGACAAGAGCCCATAGTGAAGAAAGGCAAAATCTGCCCAATTGACATCACCCTAGCACAGAGAGCTTCTAACAAAAAGGTAATTTTTAAAAGACACAACGTTTGAAGATGGTGATTTAATGTCCCTGCCAAGTTCTAGTCTCTCTAATGTGATCGGAGGTTTTTAGATTGGCCTTAAACACCTCAAAGATTGTTTAGGAAACACCCATGTTTGTGTGACTGGGCTAGGCCCTATGTAAAACAGGTAAAGCTGACCCCCTCCCTCACTGCTCTCTAGGATTTGGTGCTAGGAAACTTGCTAGAGCCTGGTTCTAAAAGTAAGCAAGATCTTATATTTATTTTTTTCTTAGAACTATGGTATGGGTTTTCAGCTCTTACTTATTCTGTTACCTCTTGGGCCTTGCTCAGTGAAAATAACTACTAAAGAATCGCTAAAGGGGGGACTTCCCTGGTGGTGCAGTGGTTAAGAATCTGCCTGCCAATGCAGGGGACATGGGTTCGATCCCTGGCCTGGGAAGATCCCATATGCTGCGGAGCAACTAAGCCCATGCGCCACAACTACTGAGCCTGCGCTCTAGAGCCTGCGTGCCGCAACTACTGAGCCCACATGCCACAACTACTGAAGCCCGCGTGCCGCAACTACTGAAGCCCGCGTGCTTAGAGCCTGTGCTCTGCAACAAGAGAAGCCACCGCAATGAGGAACCCATGCACCACAACGAAGAGTAGCCCCCGCTCGCTGCAACTAGAGAAAGCCCGTGCACACCAATGAAGATGCAACGCAGCCAAAAAAAAAGAAAGGAAAGAAAAAAAGAATCGCTGAAGGAACTGAGTGTGTTTAGCTTGGCAACACAAAGTCGTAGGGAACGAATTACATCTGTCCTCAAATATGTGAAAAGCTGTACTGGGGGAAAGGAGTGCACTTATTTTGTATGCCTTGAGAAGACAGAAATAAGATTATTGGGTAGAAATCCCAAGAAGACAGACTTGGGTTCAAAATAAAGAACTTTCTAGTAGTGTGTGGTTATGAACGTGGGCTTTGAGATTAGAGACCTGGGTTCCAGTGTGGCCTTTGCCTTGCTGCTTGACTTTGAGCAAGTTACTTAATGTCGTTTTGCCTGAGTTTCCTTATATGAAGAATGGGGATAATACCTACCTCATAAGGCACTGTGAGGATCAAATGAAGGAATATATGTAGGCGAAGCACTTAGAATAGTACTTGGCATATAAACATGTAATAAATGAGAACCAAACAATGATAACCTTAATAATTAGCAAGAGCCGCCATTTCTTGAATGTGTACTTATGTGTGATGATGGTTTTGTCTTTATGTTAAAAAGAGCCCTTGTCTTTTGGCGATACATACTGAAATATTTGTAGACGAGATCTGATGTCTAGGGGGATTTGCTTTAAAGTAACACAGGAATGGGGGTGGGTGGGGATATGGATGAATCAAGGTTGGTCATGAGTTGATAATTGTTAAAATTCGTGATGGGTACATGGGAGCTCATTGTACTATTCTACTTTTATTTATGTTTTAAATTCTCCATTAAAAAAAAACTTTAAAAAAAGTATATGAATTTTTTCATTATTAAATTTGTTATGGTGATCGATGATCAGTGATCTTTGATGTTACTATTGTGAAAAAGGTTACAACTCGTTGAAGGCTCAGGTGATGGGTAGCATTTTTAGCAATAAGGTATTTTTTAATTAAGGTATATACTTTGTTTTTTGAGACATAATATTATTGTAAACTTAACAGTATAGTGAGAACATAACTTTTAAAAATATTTCATTGAAGTATAGTTGATTTACAGTGTTGTGTTAATTTCCTCTGTACAGCAAAGTGATTCAGTTATGCATATATATATTCTTTTTTGTATTATTTTCCATATGGTTTATCACAGGATATTGAATATAGTTCCCTGTGCTGTACAGTAGGACCTTGTTGTTTATCCATCCTGTATTTACTAGTTTGCATCTGCTAGTCCCAAACTCCTAATCCTTCCCTTACCCACCCGCCTCCCCCTTGGCAACCACAAGACTGTTCTCTATGTCTGTGAGTCTGTTTCTGTTTCATAGATAAGTTCATTTGTGTTGTATTTTAGATTCCATATATAAGTGATATCATATGGTATTTGTCTTTCTCTTTCTGACTTACTTCGCTTAATGTGATAATCTCTAGGTCCATCCATGTTGCTGCAAATGGCATTATTTAATTCCTTTTTATGGCTGAGTAATATTCCATTTTATATATGTACCACATCTTCTTTATCCATTCATCTGTAAATAGAATGATAGATTGTTTCCATGTCTTGGCTATTGTAAATAGTGATGCTATGAGCATAGGGGTACATGTATCTTCTCGAATTATAGTTTTGCCTGGGTATATGCCCAGGAGTGGGATTGCTAGATCATATGGTAGTTCTATTTTTAGTTTTTTGAGGAACCTCCTTACTGTTCTCCATAGCGGCTGTACCAATTTACATTCCCACCAAGAGTGTAAGAGGGTTCCCTTTTCTCCACACCCTCTCCAGCATTTATTATTTGTAGACTTTAATGATGGCCATTCTGAACAGTGTGAGGTGGTACCTCATTGTGGTTTTGATTTTCATGAGAATGTAACTTTTATATGCACTGGGAAACCAAAAAATTCATGTGACTCATTTTACTGTGATACTCGCTTTATCATGGTGGGTCTGGAACCGAACCCACAGTACCTCTGAGGTGTGCCTGTATTGGATGGGGTAGAAAGAAAAAATCAATTTAGAAGCACAAAAATTAATTATTTGGATGAAGGTACCATGGTTGTAGGGATGGTGAACATAGGGGGTGAGGAGGCTTCTGAGGCCCTGGAAGGTTTCTGGAGGGGAGGGCATGTGGTCTGTACCCACCATCAGTCTTCTGTCCCCCACAGGTGACTGTGGTCCGGAACTTGGAGGCCTATGGTCTGGACCCATGCTCGGTGGCTACCATCCTCCAGCAGCGATGCCAGGCTAGCACTACTGTCACTCCTGCCCCTGGGACCAAGGACATCCTGCAGGTTCAGATCCAGGGAAATCAGATCCACCACCTCGGCCGGCTGTTGCTTGGTGAGCATCCCCTCTTAAGAAGCAGACACACTGGTCTAACTTGGCAAAGATCTTCCTACCAACTAAACTCACCCTAGTGAGTTTACCATATATGTAGCTTTTAGCAGCCAGAGAGAGGTGGAACTAATGTTTGGACTAGATCCTTTAGCCCCCAAATTCAATGTTTTCTCCACCATACTAGTAGAGTAGTTTTCTTCCTGGTTTTCCTTTTTTTGTAAGACATTTGTTGAGCACCCAAACTTTGCTAGGCACTTTGCTGGGCTTTTTGCATGCTTGGTCTCTCTGAATCATAATGATGCTGCAGAACTGTTTCTGTTTTGCAGATGAGGAAACTAAGTTTCAGTACTTTGCGCTGAGATATTCAGCTGTTCAGTGCTGCAGCTGGGCTCTGAACTTTGATTTGCTTGACTCCCGAGCCTAGATTCTTTCTACCAACCCTGAGTCACCCAGCCTCCAGTCTATCCTCAATTCCAGCTGCCGGAGTCAGCTTCCTAAAACAATGTGATCACATCACTCCTCTCTGAAAAACTTTTTATATCTCCTTAATGCCTTCAGAATAAACTCTTAAGCTCAATAAACAAGACCCTTCCAGCCCAACCCCATCTTCCATCCGGGTTCTCTGGCAAGTCCCTGATCCCCACGCCAGGCTTCAGCCGTGCTGGTCTCCTTTGCTGTTCCCCATGTGCACCTGCACATTCACACCTGGGTGCTTTCCTCTGTGTTGTCCCCTCACCTTGCGTGTCCTCTCACAGCCTGACCTTAAAGGCTCATTGGCCCAGCTCAGGGGTCACAGGAAGCCTGTCTTAGAACATGTCCCATTTTTTTTTTTCTGTTTCCTTAAATTGACATTTAAAAAACTGCTAACATAGAACTTTCCAATTGTGTTTATATTTCTGGTTAGTGTCTACAACTTGGCTAATTTATTCTCTTGTCTGAACTCCCTGTTAGACTGAACTTCTTGAATCAGAGACCTTACCTTTTTCATCCTTTTTTCATGCCCAGGGTCTGGCCCATAGTAAATGCTCAATAAGCAAATTTATTTTATGGTCTAAGGCAGTACCCAGCAGTTAACTTTCACAGTTGAGCCCCTTTAAGTGAAAAACCCCATATGAAATACAGAGGAAAAAAGATAAACACATGACTGAACTCAGACACACACATTCTCTCTTGTGAGAAAATTATAAATGCCTAAAGTACACCTAGAAAGTAGCTATCAACATGAAAATTGCTGAAATACACACGTCATCATCGAGGTGGAAGGATAAATGGTCCATTCCCGTTGGAGTTGAGTTTGAGCTGGGTGTAGAACAGCAGGTCATATGATGGAAATGGTTTGAACTGAGAGTTGACAGCAGGAATGAGCACACAGTGGGGCAAGAGGGCCAGGAGGTAGCTGTGCAGATTGGGGACCTTGGAGGTCGGGGCCAAGGAGGGTCATTGTAGACAAAGGGGAAGGGGTTGCGGGGAGGAGAGCATACACATGCCTCACTGAGGAGTTTCTGCCTTTTGGATTGTAGAAGAGTATCGGCTTCCTCGAAAACACATCCAGGGCCTGGAAAAGGCCCCCAAACCTGGCAAGAAGAAGTGACAGACTCTTGTTTCATGTGGTTTATCCAGAGGAAATCCAAGCTGTGTGCTGGTAATTTATATGAGTATTTTCTGCTTTTGCAAATTAAAAAAAAATATAATTCTTTACCAAAATAAATTTTTATTCTAATCTAAATTTGATTTCCCTCTTGTTTCCTCCACTTAGCTAAAATGTTGTACGAAGTTTTCAGATCAGAAGCCATTTTAAATGGACACTCGAGGCCATTGTGGAGTGCCTTTTCCATTCATGTGGTTTCAGTCATTTTAGTTCGTCCTCTGCTTTCAAGGCTGAATAGCCCATCCAGAGTTCAGGCAGGTGGGCCCTTCCCATTTTTAAAGTCCCTCTACCAAATATTCAACAGCCTCTTGCTATTCTTACTACCTAATTAACCTCCTAGCCCAAAATCATTCCTTCACATCTTTAAAGGGCTATTTATATAGATATTTATATTTGTCATCAATCAAGGCAAAAGAAGGAAGGGTTGGCCCTAAGTTATAGCAAAGTTTAGGCTAGACAGAAATAAGAAACAGTGAAAGCACATTAGGACATGGAATTCTATACAACAATGATTCTTCCCCAACATTGGCAACTGCCACTAACAGCCGTAAGTTGCGATGTGGCTGCAAGATGACGGCTTTGCTACAGTGAAGTCTTAGCCAACAAATGCTTTCTTTAGCCTCAGACTTCTTCACCTGGGGCTCATGGAAGAGGTCTTCAGTGGATCTTCAGAGGGTCCACGAACTTCTCTGAAAGAGTGTGCAAGATTTTGTATGATCATTTTCCTAAAAGAGGTTACCATGCTTTTGTCAAATTCCCAGCAGGATCATGTGATGCCAAAAAGGTTCAGAACCCCTGCTGTGGTCCCTGCTCAGTTTGTGGCAGTCATTTCCATACCAGGGCTCTCCTTGTACGGTAGGAAGAAGGGCTGAGCTGAATAACTGCAGAGTTCTTTGGTTTTACCATCAAAAAAACACACTTCAGTTTACTTCCTTTTTTTCCTTGGTAATACCACTTTTTTTTTTTTTTAAACCAAGATAAAGGCTTGAAACTATCTACAATGTTCACAAATTCCCCATCTGGGGCTTGAAAAAGAAGAAGGGGATGAGTATGAAAATGTGTGTGTGAGGTCCCTTGCCTTTTGTTATTAGCCCCAGAATAATTGTCCTTTTCACTGCTGACTCACTGTAAGTAAACTCCTTTTTTACCGATCCACTCTGTTGACATAAGCAATATGAAACTGAGAAAGAGATTTCTAGAAATTGACCCCAAACAAGATTGTTACAGCAGAACCTTTGGACAGACAGAGTTTGATCTAAGGGAGCACAGTATGTACAGCAGTCATGAAATATGGTCCTCATATGAATACAAATAACATGTAGTACTTTATAAAGTTCTTTCACAGACGTGATTTGTTTTGCACAACCTTGGAGGGATTGGAGCCTCAGAGAGGTTGTGTCTTGCCTTGTTAATCCCTGCTAAAGACACAAGCCAGTAAATGGTGAGGCTGGATCTACAGTGAACATCCAACTCTTCACTGTGGTTTGACCCAGAATTCTGCTGTGAAACAGTGTTGTCAAGACGTGTGCTTCGAATGGTTTTTCCAGTAATGGTGACACATTTGCACTGACTCATCTTCCCTTTCCTCCTTGTGAATAACATAGGTACATGTGAGGTGGCAGGGGAGAGTTAGGCTGTGCAAAGGATTCCTTTTTTCTATGTGCTAAACTGAATAATCTATACCAAGGTCAAATGCACAACTTTAAACTTAATCCCATATTGTAACCAAATGAGTTTCAATGAAAAGCAGAAACTGCTTCATTTCTGGGTTTTGGCAAAATTATTGAAAGATGTACTTCTTGGAGGTCTAGGTGAGCAAACATTACAGATGTGCCCCATTCCTGGACACTTTTAAGAATGTCTATTGGACAGGGGGTGCTCTCCTAGAGGGAGGCCGAGAGTGGACTGGATGAGCTCCGGGGGCCCCCATTCACTGCACTGTGTGTGATCAATACCGGAAGGCAGGCGAGAATTTCTTTCTAATAACTTTTACGTGGTTATTGCCACGATTACTGAGGTGTTCCTTTGATGGACGTCAGAGCTAAGGTGAAAGGACTGTTTTAGTCATCTAGCCCTCTTCCTCCAGGTGAGATGATCTCAAACTTTCAAAAACACATTCCTAATTTTAAAATAATTCTGAAAATAGAAGAATTATTGCTTAACTCAGTAGCCTATTCTGGTGTTCAATCATCCTTAGCTCCAGAAAGCCCCTCCTCTTTTCTAAGTACTCTTTCTGTAGTAAGTCCCCTTTCCTCTCCTGCTCTGTGGGGATGCAGAATAGCCAGTCACCTAGGCAGCACCCCCAGCCCATGCCTTTGGACGGTTTTCTCAAGCTGATTTGAACAGTAGCCTTCATTCCTCCGTTCGTTGGCAAAAGGAAATCTGACTTGGACACAAAATGTGCGCGTTCCTCTATTCCCACCCCCTCTCCCAGCTCCCGATTTCCATGAGATGGGGAAGTTCAAGGAACACATCTCTGGTCTGAATGATTTTTGCAACAAGCTTTTATTACTTTCTTTAAAACCCATATAAGAAAGACATTTAAAAAGAAAACGTCCCCAAAACAAACACTTTACGCACTGGGCAACACAACAGTAGAAGGCACTCCAGCAGTCATGCCCACCCTGGGAGGGAAGGGACACTCCCTACACACTACTGTTTCGGAGGTAGGGCCTCAGCCTGGGTCCTGGTCTAACTGTGCTTTAGAGAAAGTCTGAATTTTCCCATAGTTTCCTTATTTCATAAACACCACTATCTCTTTATATATAGCTATATGCCTTTATGTATATATGTACATGACTTCTTTTCCCTCTCAAAAATAAAATAGCCACCCCATCAGAGGGAGGTTCTCAGCAGCATTCACAGCGGTTGCACAGGAGCCATGCCTTCTATTCATGTTACAGACATGCAGCTTGAAGAAAAGAGGACTCTGCACCCACTCCTGTCGATATACAGCAGGGAGAGAGATTTTTTTAAGCAGGGGGATGATAAGGCTGAGCAGGAGATGGCAGATAACTAGGGTTTTTATGATGTAAAAAATCTTTTTTGAGCTGCTTAACTTGTCCTGTTTTTGCAGCTCTGAAGACTAAGTAGTTTGCACGATGAGGGGTCTGCATCAGGGATGCAGGGGCGATCAGGGGCGATATGGACTCAGCGAGGGTCAGGGAGGGAGGGAACTTCTGAGGCTACACAAAGAAGTGTGGGCTCAAACCAACCCAACAGGGACTTGGGAAGGCAGAGGACGATGAAGAAATGGTCTCTCAGAGGCTGACGAAGAAATGGTCTCTCAGAGGCTGCACTGGAAAACTGGCCCCGCTTTGAAAGTCGAGTCCTTCTCCCTCTGTGCAGGAGTGTCTCTGTAGTCCTGGCTACTGGCTTGAACTGTTTGGCTGGTTTTAAGTTTGAACCTAAGCGAGGAGCCAGTACACATGTAGAGTTGGGAATCAGATCCGCCCTGTCTAGGCAGTTTGACCTCACTTCTCGGAAGTCAGAGCCCAGGACCTTGGGAAGGAGGTCTGCGACCCTCGTCCCATACTTGGAGGGAAGATTCTCCTGGCCTTGTCTCCCACACCGCCGTGGTCCACTTCCTGGCAGGAGCAAGCCAGCAGCAGAGCCTCAAGCAAATGCCCCTGCTCCTGTCCCTCTTTGAAAACAAAAAGGCACTGAGGTCAGCAGGAGGCCAGCCCCACGGCTGGCCATTCTTCCAACATAAAGGTCTCCAAGTTGGCTGAGTTGGAGGTTCCCCGCTCTGTACTCAAGGCAGCTCCTCTGGCGGTACCTGGAGATCCCAGAGTCCCAGTGGGAGGAGAAAGGCAGTGCTGGAGGCCAAAGGGAAACCAAGGCAGCCAGGCCTCCCCTGCTCTCTAGCCCGGGGAAGGCTGAAGACAGCTCGGACACATTTATCTGCAACATGTTTTGGCTTTGACTGCCCAATTTCCGTACTCAGCAGGAGACTTTAAAAATGGTAAATGGCTGGTTTCCCTTTGGTGGAAACACATGAGGATGATGGCAATATTAAATTCAAAACTGTCACTCAAAAACAAAGAGTTGTTGACAAAGATGTGGCTGAAGACCACACATACACAGATATATATGCCTTTGGGTTCACATGTGCACAGACTTTTGGGCCATCAGGGGCCAGGGCCGGCTGCAGCTTCTCTGGAAATTTCTCAGGCAATCTCAGCTTCGGTGCTCCTGACCCGAGCCAGTGGCTTTATGACCTTCCCTTAAGCCTGAACAACGGGCACCTGGGGAAAGTGGGGGACAGTCCTTTTATGAGCACTGTCGTGCTTTCAGGGGCTTAGCTCAGACCTGCTAAAGGAATATGCTACAATTTTTGGACTCATAAATAAGGGAACCGTGGATGGCAAATAAGAAAGAAATTGAAAAAGAATAAAAGGCAGAGAAAGAACATATATCTCTAAAATCTTTTTTCTTTCCTTTGCCGGCTGGTGTGGAGAGAGGCAACTATTTGGTTTGTGAAAGGCTTGCCGATGGTGAGAGGACGTGGCGGATCTTTCACACGAGCGAGCGCTGCTCCTGGGCAGCGTGCAGAGGGCACAGCGTGACGGCGGGCAGGCCCCAACTCCGCGCACACACGTGTCCATCAGAGATTTTGTGCCACGTCTGGAACTGCTGGGCGGGCACAGATGCACCCAACAGAGGTGTCCTGAGAAAAAGTGTCTGTGGCAAAATAATAATTAATAATAAAAATAAATCCGTGGGCATCGGGAGAAGAGGAAGCAGGACCGGCTAGGCAGGTTTGCCCTGGGATTCTCTTAGGGCCTCCTCCAGTTTCTGCCTAAACTTGTCATACTTCTTCTGCACTTGTTGGATTTTGTCCTGCTCCTCTTTTTCCAGGATTGTTAGGAAGTTCTGGAGCTCGGGGATGGAGAAGGCATCCCACTGTGGGGCGAGAGGGAGATTGGGGGAGAAACAATAGGAGACAGGTTAGTGGTCGCCTGATCTGAGGGGCCCTGCTGTCCCCACTCTTCACACAGTTTGCACATGGTTTGCTACTGAATAGGCAGCTGTGACAAATAAAGCTTGGGGTTTCCATGCCGCACCAGCAACAGAATTTCAAATCCTGGCATCTCGTGGCCAAGAGTTACTAGTCCACAAGCCATATTTTTATTCAGAGAATCAATAATCTTAAATTTCTCTGTAGCCGCTGAGATCTTAACAGTGATGCTGGAGCTGCCTGGGACCCAGCTGTCTGCTTTGGGGTGATCAGCAACAGGCTCCCAACATGCGGACCCTCAAGTGGCATCTGGAGGAGAGCTGGACTCGGACTCAGGAGACTGGTGTCAGCCTGGCTCCACTGTGTGGCCTTGAGCACAGAAGTCCACCTTCTCAGCCTTTCTCATCTGCCGTGGAATTAGGGTATCTGCCTCCCTTGGCTGGCAGAGCAGATGATGAGATGAGTCACTTGCACAGCTCTGCAGAGCCTGGTGGGCCTGGGCCTGCCCGGTGGGACCTGGCCTCTCAGGACAGAAGGCAAGTCTGACTTCTCTCAGGCTGACCCAGGAACTGAGGCCCCCGTGGGGCCAGGGGTTTCGACTCCTAAGCTCTTTGAGCACAAAGGAACATTAAGGTTTATCTGGTTTAATCCCCACATTGGATAAATGAAAAAACTGAAGTCCACAGAGGGAACCACAATCACAGACACAACCACCACAATCACAAAGCTTATAGCAGCAAAACTAGAACTAGAAGCCAGGCCTCTAAACCCCCAGGCCCGTGAGCTTGCCACGGGCCAGCAGTGTTCAAACAGCTTCAGCGGAATACTTTTTCCAAACAAAATCTTCCACTATATAAAGCAGATGGAAAGCAGAGCTGCCTGGTGGAGGCCGGGAAAGGACAGGGCCCCGCTCGCCTGGACCCCCCAGATTTCCACAGTGGCTCCCAAGACTGCTTCCCCGAACCCCAGGCCTCCACTGAATGCAGTGTGACAAACTCTGTGAGAGGCACCCTGCTCTCGGTCACTCCTCTGTGACCCCACCCGCCACGTAGCCCAGGCCGCGGGGGGCACCAGCTTGGTTTCACCTCACTTCACACCACAGACTGGACTCCGGTGAGCTTCCCTTGGGGGATCGAGGTCCGCTTTGAAGAACCAGGGAGAGACAAATGACTCAAAAATACCCATGCCCAGTGGAGCCCAGGGATGGAGCTTGATGGGCCTCAGGCCATCCTGGAGCAAAAGAACCTGGGTGGAACACAGGGAGTTTCTCAGCGCCCCTCCACCCTGAGTTTTCAGAAATAAAGTGCATGAAATCCTGCCTTTCCACAGGCCTTGCCAGACACAGGCCCTGACTTGCTCCCCCAGGGCGCTTACAATTCTGGCTTAAATGCTGCACCTCAGCGGCACTCACCCCAGCTCAACTGCCTTGAGACATTTTCCTGCTGTGCTGGGTGGTGAGGATAACCCCACCCGCGCCCACCCAGCGTACCCCGCAGGCTGGGTTTGTGCGCCAAACAAAGGGTCCCAGACCTACCTCCACCTCTCCAGTTTCATTCTCCTTTAGCACGAAGCTGAGCACATCCGTGTCAGGCCCAGCGAGTAAGCGCAGGTAGAGGGGGCAGTCAGCAACGGAGAGTTTCTGGAAGAACACTGCAAACCAAGAGAGGGGGCTGGGCGCTCATCTTGGAAAAGAAGGGCAGGGGCTCAGGAATGGGTGGGACCGATTGGAAATGCAGAGGCTGGTGTTTCTAAATGGAAGTGGCCATCCTTTCAACCTAACGAAATGAACCTGACAAGAATAAATAGGGTAACAACCTTTATCTTCAGTGTCTGCTAGAGTGTGAAGCATGTTTCCATTCACGTCATCCCCTAAAAGATTAGTAGGAGTGGTGGGCGGGTTCTGTCCCATTCCACAGATTAGGAAGTGAGAGCCCAGGGTGTGGTTTTCCTGAAGTCACACGTGGAGGGAGGGGCACAGTGAGCGGGCAGAATGTGCGTGTGGCCCTTCCACAGACCTAATGCCACATGGATGGCTGGACGGAGGTGCCACGAGAAGCCCACTCCTCCCACTCAAGTGTGTTGGGGAGCACAGACAGAGTTGGAAAAGGTAGTTTCTGGGTGGAAGCTAGCTCTCTCATACCTTGCCCGTCCTTGTGTATCCGCTTAAAAAGTGCAAACTTCTGGGGATTGTCCACGACCATGAACTTCTTGAGCAGCCCCTGGATGACCTCACTGACCGTGGTGGTGCTGCTGATGTGCAGCTGCTTGATGGCATCCAGCGGCAGGTAGAAGGATGTCCGCTTGTCCGTGGTGGCTGCCAGGTCCACTTCCTTGATGGCGTCATAGATGGATGGCGGCCGGATCCCAGCAGGCACCGTCACCGGCCGCCGAAGTTTCAAATGCACTTTGATGAAACCCGTGTAGGTGCCGTCTTCACTCTGCCGGGGGTGGGGGGAGGTCATGTGGGGTCAGGGGGGGTCTGTGTTGCTTGATCCTGTGTGCCACTCTGGGCCGTGGCCCCGGATCCGGTGGGCTGCAGAGGCCTTTCCTAATAGCAGTGCCATCCCAGTCAAACCCCCTCCTGACAGGCTCAGGCTGCCTGCCCCAAATCCCCTGCCACGAGGCAGATGCCGATTGCCTTTGGTGGGTCCCCAGGCCAAGAGGCAGGGTCTGGAGTGGCCTCTCTAGTTTGCCCCTCCAAACCAAGGAGGAGCAGGAAGGCTCTGTAATAAGGTCCTCAGAGAACCAGTACACTGGATTTTCTCCTGCATCTCTTTCCAAAACCCGGAAGTCTGCAAGACTTAAACCCAGGCCTGTCCGAGACTGGGTTTTCTGGCGCCCCACCCGGCTGAAGCCCCAAAGAGCCAGCTGCCGCCAGCCACCAGCAGGGGGCAGGGTTCTTCTACTGTCTCCTCCCCTCCCCACTGAAGATGGCCTTTCCAAACCTGGCACAAAGTTGGTGCCCTCCCCTCTCTGAGCTCTGCACAGTCTAAGGAAGCTTCCCCATACACAGGCTGTAATGACCAAGAAGGGGAGGAGGAGGAGCTGCGAGCTCCCCTTGCCCAGGGCCTCCTGGGCCCTTAGTCACTTGTATATCATTTAATTCCCACAAGCGCTTTGACAAATGGGAACTAATATCTCTCTTTTACATTGAAGCTCAGAGAGGTTAAGGTTTCCCAAGGCCACAAGTTAAAAACAGGAAGAGCCAGAGACTAGATGTGGGTCTTATTCTAAAGCCCATTCTATTTCCCTAAAACATACGGAGACCCCTGATAACTCGGGCTCTCAGCTTCACACAAGCCTGGAGGCCTCCAGGAGCCCAAAGAAATGGGAGGGCCCTGGTGGGGGTATCCCCCAGAATGCAGAGGGAGAGCAGGGGAGCCACACCGGCAGGGGCTACGGAGCTGGGAGGGGGAGAGAGGAAGGGGGCGGACAGTGCGGGGCAGGCCCCCTCACCAGCTTCATGCCCAGGCAGTTCTTTTCCCGGGTGTTGTAGCTGTCGATCTTCTGCTTGATCTCCTGCAGCGTGGGCGGGCTCCGCGGCTCCTCTGCGGGTTTACAGTCATTCTGGAACAGACACAGATGTGAGGGTGGATGTACAATGGTTCTCAGGATGAGGAAGGGAATGACCTCGTCCTCCCAAAGGCCTCTCCAACCGAGAATAAGTGAGCACCAGCCTCACGCAGTGAATGGGATGGACTCAGGCTGAGAAAAATCAAAGGTAAAATCCCTGCGCAGCCAGCTACCCCGGGGAAGTGACTTGAGTCTCTCTCGGCCCCAGTCTCCGCACCTGTGAAATGGGGGCAATACCCACCCTTCAGGCTTGTTGCAAGACCAAGGTGAAAAGGCCCGGCACACAGGCACTGGGTATGAATCTGGTGACTCAGCAGAGCTGTTTTGCTTATGGAGGGTGTCCATTTAGATGCTATGGGAGATGCAAAGAAATGCAAGCCATGGTCGTCTCCTCAAGGAAGTAACAATAGAGCTGGAGAGACAGGAACATACACGTGATCCCAGTATATGCTGATGGGAATGACAGCAATTCTCCCAGATCGAGAGGACCAAGGGCACATGGACATCAGTCCAGGCCCCATGTCACTGGCCACAGCACTTTGCACATAATAAAAAAATATATATATACACACACACACACATATACATATTTATCAAATGAATGCATGAACTAGTGGGGGCAGGGGGCTGTAGCCTTCCCTGATACTTGAGGCGATAAATCTCTGCTGGGGCACAGGGACAGCCAGCGTTTACTTAGCACCTCCTCTGTGCCGACTGCTTGGCTTGCATTATCTCAGTTAATCCTCAGAACCCAAACTGCAAGATAAGAGTTTATTACCCACATTTCACCGGTGAGACAATGGAGACTAAGAGGAGTTCAGGAACGTGCCTAAAGCCCTGCAGTCAGTCTCTGCAGAACTAAAAGGGATGCCAGTCTGTTCTGCTGTGTTCTTCCCATGACATCACAATTTATTCTTCTGACTGCCCCCCTCCCCCGCACCCCCTCTAGGAAGAAGGAAGCCAAGGAGATGAAGGTCGATGTTGTTCACACTGTGGACAGAATTCAGGGGAGAATTCTGGGGTCTAAGCAAACCTGTCCGTCTGTCAATTCCCTGGGTTTCTCTCAAGTCCATTGCCACCCACCTTCCCTGCTTTGTCTTCACGCTGTCCTGTGTGGCCGGGAGTGCAGGAGCCACAGTTTGGGGGAATAAATAGGTCAGTCAAAACCTGCCTAGAGTTTGCCTGGTCTTAGAAATCTAGCGGACCCAGGGTGGGTCAGGATTCTCCTTTGGCAAATGAGGAAACTGAGGCCCAGAGGGGTGGGGCAACCGTGTTCTCCAGGCTGACATCACCCAGCACTGCCCTGTGGGTGTCTGGTTTGGTTGGGGAATTTCACAGCCATGCTGCCATCACAGCGTCACCCAGCTGAACATGTCAGGCTCCCAGGGCAGAGCTGTCCAGCCTCTTCCCTCCAGCCCGCCCACGGGAGACAAGTCACACTCAGCAGGACGCCTTCACTTCCCCCTCCCACTTTCCAATCCCACAGAGCCGATAAGATGTCATATCAAGCTCTGTGGCTGCCGAGGGGAGCGGGCGTGGCCTCCCACACCCACCCCTCAGCATGGAGATGAGCTGACATCCTTTTTCCATCACAGCATCTTCCGTTGGCCTGTCTGTTCCCCTCTGTACTTTTCCTTGAGGATCTCGATCAGAACAGCACTGTACGCTCACATACCTTACATACTACGTATGTTATTCCTGTTTTACAGATTACAGACAGAGGCTCAGAAGGGTTAAGAAACACGCTTGTGGTCCCACCGCTAGTAAGCATCTGCGTTGGGCCTGGAACCAAGTCCATCAAAGTCTGGAACCCATGATCTTCTCAATTCCATGTGGTCACCCTAGGACTGCCGCTTCAGCCACTCCCATGGCGATCACTGAAATTCCATGCAACGGGGCTGGGACGAGCAGCCGCTACACCAAGACCTATAAATTACGTGACCTGTGAAACGTTCAGTGGGTCCCCAGAAGCCTCAGGACCTGGGGCCACCGTGTCACCTGTAATGATGTCAAGGAGGGACTTCTAGCCTCTGGCAGGAGGAGGCAGGCGCCAGGATGCAGGGCCCACCCTTTTCCTATGTGGTCACTCAGGTCTCTGGAATAGGACCCTGATTCCATTGAGGACCACCCAAGGGGAAGTACTCCCCAGGGCATCTCCCATCTTCTTGAGCTGAGCAGCAAGTGGTGTGAGCCACACAGAGTGTCTTCTTTCGCTGTCGACTTATTAATCCAGGGACCATCACAGTGAAGCTTCTCATTCCTCGTCCCTCCCCGCTTAGCTCCTGGAGACCCCGCCCCCAGCACCCACCCCACTGGGCACATCTCTATGGGACCAGACGTGCCTGCTGCCCTCTGGGAGCTTCCAGTCAGAAAGACCAGTATCCCGTTACCATTACATACACTCCATTCTGTCCGTCTCTGAAACATGCAGGCTGTTGCTCCTTAGGAGTTAACAGCTTTCTCATACTTATCTACAAAAAAGAGTTAGAAGCTCTAGAAGCTCCTGGAAGATCTCTCATAGTTTCCAAATGAGCTATAGCCATTTCCCGATAAGAAAAGGCAGCTGCATCATGGCTTTCAAAGGCCAGTATTACAGCCTGTTTTTGAATACAGTAAGAGTCAGAGCTGCCTTAACCTCAGGTTTTTTCTTCCTGTTCTCTTTTCCTTCAGCAGATAACCCATCTATTCCCCGCTTCCCACCACAAACCTGGGGAAGTGACGCAAGTGGCCATGGGCACCCTTTGCAGGATTCATGCAGAAAACAGCCATCCTGATCTCCACCCCGTCTGGGCATGCCAGGAGCCCTGTCTGGCCAGCACATTGAATCTCCCACCCTGGGATGACAGCACCCCTGGCTGCTGCCCACACCAGATCTGGCAGACAAGATCTGACCACGGACTGAATGAATCACCTCCCAAAGCAGGCCAGCCAGCCAGTCAGCCATAGCTACGGGAGTCCACTCTTTCCCATCCTAGAGATGGTAGAAAACCTAGACCAGCGCTTCTTAAACCTGGCTGCATGTGGACTCCTCTGGGGGATCTTTAGAAACACAACACCTGGGCTCCATCCTGGAGATTCTGATTTAATTGGCTTGGTGTGCAGTCTGGGCAGAGGGATTTTAAAAAATCTCCCAGGTGATTCTAATGTGCAGCAATGTTGGAGAAGAACTGGTATAGACCCCTCCCAAGCAATTTCAGACCTCAAGGGTCCCCATCCAGCTGCAGACTTAACACTTTTGCACTCACAGATATGCACTGCCCCAAAGGTTTACCGAGAAGGCAGTATCCAGGGTGTGAACAGATCAATAATATTGTAATCTTCAGAGGATAAGTCAAAGACCCCACTTTCTATTCACCTGCCAGATTCTCCAGTCCTCAAAGTGAAAGATTTGTCTCCATCTATGGGTACAAAGCTAGAAACCAGACAGAGTTTTGTCTCCTGGGGTGGCCCAAGATGGAGACAGAATGGGGAGCTCACTCTGTTGTGATTTTAAAGATAACAGGCATTGCCCTGTGAGGTGTCTCTCCTAGGAGGCTTATACATCTCAGTGCATCTGGCATGGGAGGCATCTGCTCTGATTAAGCTCCTGGCATTGGTGGCAGACAGTTGAGTTGTTCCCAATGCAGCCAGCACATCCAGGGCACTGGTGAAAAGCAGATTTGTGTTCATAGGTCCTAAGCCATGGAAAGGTCTGTGTCCTCTCTAACTCTCAGGGTTATTGGGATGCAGCCAAGTGAAGAGGGCTGGGCGCTAGGGCTCAGAGCAGATCACTTGTGACAGTGATCCTCAGACTTTTCGATTAAAATATTATTACACCAAAACAAAGAGGACCATCCTCGTGTGGTCTGCGGCCTATCTCAGAGCAGATTTACCCTAAGTTGAATTTTACTTTATTTTAAGAAAAAATCCAAACACTGGCTGATTCTGCATCCGAATCAATGACATATGTTAAGTCTTAATTTCGGTTATTGGGAAGTGACCCAACCAAGAAGAGACTCTGAGTGAAGCCTGTGGCTTTTAGTCTCTGCAGCTGAGCTCAAGGCAGCCCATGAAAGCCCCAGTGATGAGGGGGACCCCCAGGGTCAGGAGTGGGCTGAGGAGAATGTGCTGGAGCCATCAGATACGTTCGGGCCCATTTTTTTCTGGACCTAAATCACACAAACCTCATTTTTGCCAGAAATTTCACTTTCCCTTTGGGACTTCCCTGGTGGTCTAGTGGTTAAGACTCTGTGCTCCCAATGCAGGGGGGCCCAGATTCGATCCCTGGTCGGGGAACTAGATCCCACATGCCGCAACTCAAAGATCCCGCATGACGAAATGAAGATCTCACACACAGCAATGAAGATCCCACGTGCCACAACTAAGACTCGACGCAGCCGAATAAATAAATAAATACATATTTAAAAAAAAAAAAAAGGAAATTTCACTTTCCTTCTTTTTAAACTTGTCAGCCTCTTTCTCCTGCATATAGCTTTCATCATCTTACTGCTGTCTGTCTATCTGAAATCTTCCACCTGTCAAGGCCTCTCTGACCACCTCAGCCCTGCATGATGATGACTATGATCCTTGATTGTTATTAACAGGCTAACTATGTGCCAGGCACTGTTCTACTCACTTAGCGTGTATTAGCTCATTTCATCCTCACCACAAGTTTATGAGGAAGGTACTAGTATTATGCCCATTTCACAGATGAGGACATGGAGCCCCAGCAAGCTTAGAGCTAACCTACATCCAAAGCTAACGCTATACTATCCTGCACTTAAATATCCATCTACTTATATTAACCTCCAAGTAGACCATCCATCTTGGTTTCTCTTCCTAACTAGACTGAAGCTCCTTAATGACTTACACCATACTTCTACCTCTTCTCCACGCCCAGTGGCCCTGAGCATGAAGCAGATAATATATGCTTGCCCAAGAACCTTCAGTGGCCCCCCATCGCCTACAGGGGGAGAAAAATGATCTTGCTTTCTGCTAGGAATTACAGTGCAGTAAGTCTTGGATTGCCATTTGGACTGAGTTCTGTGAGAGAAGCACCTCTCTGCTCCACCATGGGGTCCCAGAGCTCAGTTCCAGCTTGGCACATGGTAGAGGCTCAGGCAATACCTGCGGGGTGAACATAAGCATGTGTTCAGGTTCTGACTCCCATTACTAACAAAGTGATCTTGAGAGAGTTGGATCATGTCTTTAAGCCTCAGTTTCCTCATCTATAAAAATCCTTTATTGTTTCATAGGATTGATGCAAAGGTAAAACCAAATGAAATAATGGGTATTTTGGAAATGATTGAACCCATCCAAAAGGCATGTACTGTAACTATCATCACTCCAGGCATACAAAGTCCTATCTCTGTGAGCCAATTTAATTTCTCATTTTCCTGGAGCACTTCCTCTGGATTGGCTCACATGTTATAGGGTTTGTTCATTCTTTTCTCTACACTAGTGCTTGGCAAATTTTTTCTGTAAAGGGCCAGGGAGCAAATATTTTAGGCTTCGTAGGCTATCCAGTCTCTGTGGCTACTCACCTCTGCCACTGTAGCAGAGAGTGACCATAGGATGAGTGTGGTTGTGTTTCAATAAAACTTTATTTGTGGACTCTGGCCCATGAACAGTAGTTTGCCCACCTCTGCTCTACACTGTCGTTTGTGCAGTTTCTCTGCCTAGAATACATAGCCCCCATCTCCCCTAGCTCCATCTTCTCTGTGTAGTTTCCCGAGAAAATTTCTCTGGCCCACAGCAATCTCCTCATTTTCTGCTCTCCTAAACTTTTAGGTTCCTGACATTTTAATTTCCAAATGGAGAAAGGTATACAGTATACAGGTTTGTACTGGTCCCCGCCTTTCTCCTAATATCATACTTGTATCAAGAATCAGGTGTTTCCTGTGTATGTCCTCCCACCACCAGTGGATGGGCCTTTGGTAACTTCACTCTCACTTAATGGACACTTTTCACAAGTAGACAAAAGCTTTATCACTTCATTGGAGTTCTGCTTTCTCTCCTCCCTTCTCCAATTGGGAGGCAGCAAGCTGGCTGAGGAAGGATGCAGGTGGGCAGCTAAGCTCACTCACCAGCTCAGGGACTCATTTCCAAACACCAGCCCCATGGCCTCAAAGCCTCAGATTCCTGTCATAGCAAAGCTGCAAATTCCACGTGCCATGAACCTCCACAGCTGCCTGCTAATGTTACCTCCACCACTGCCAGGACCTATGGAGGTGCCTTCACAGCCTGTATGGCTACCTTTAGCATCTGATTATATGCTGCCTTTTACTGTTTAATTATTGTTTCACCTGTGTCAATCCCATCTCCCCAATTAGATGCTCCCTGGAGGGAGTCAGACAGGATATCTGATGATTATTCTTCTTTGGCACCCTCTGCAGGGCTCAGCGGAGAACTGGGCTGACCTCCAAGGATGTGTCAGGAAAATACCTGTTGCTTGGGTGGCAGGGAGAGAGTGGACCAGCCTAGGTGATACTCAGCCCAGAGCCCAGCATGGACAGCAGTCAGGTCCAGGAGCACCTCACACCAACCTGCACCCCAAGAAGCAGATGCTGAGAAGGTGTGGGCGGCGTGGGGCTGGGGGCTTTGGCTGGAAGCCCGTCCCATGGCTCAGCTCTTTGCAATTTCTTGGTGAGAATGAACGCAAGACCATCCAATGACCTGTGACCTCTGGCGAGTCACTTTCACTCCTGGGGCCTCAGTTTCCTCATCTGTGAAATCACGAAGCGAGACCAGCAAAGTTCTAAGACCCCTCTGCAGCTCTAAGATTTTACACAGAAGATAGGATAGGGTGGTTTCTTTCATCACTGCTTCCTCTTCTGTTTCAGAGAACTGGGTGTGGGGATGGCGGCCTCTGGGAGGAGAGCTGGGAGCTCAGCAGGTCTGCACTGCAGCAGTGACAACTGGTCTACAGAACGTGCCTAACGCTTCTCTTTGACTTGACTTTGCTCCTTACTCACCACTGGCTTTCTCTACTCGTCCGCCAGACCCCACGTTGGCCAAGCTCAAGTAGGTCCACACCTTCTGAACTCACACAGTTCAAGAAAACAAAACAAAAACTATCCCGGAAGCCGGTCACCATGAGCCTTTGCCACATTTCCTCTTTCTTAGCTCTTGGCAAATCTGTCAGCAGCAATTCTTTTGCCCCTTGGGTGGGAAGCATCTCCAGGCCTCTGTCTGGGAGGAGAGCCTCAGGCATCAGCTGCAGGAGAATGACCACCTGCAGACACCTTCTGCCCAGCAGCTGGCCTGACCCAAACACCTAGTGTCTCTGTTTGGCCCATCGTAAGTAGGAACCTCTGAAGGAAAGGGGCAGGCACCCGTCTGTCCGGGCTGGGCACACCCTGCTCGATACTCAGATCACATTCAGGGTTCATTGGCCCCTTTGTGATGGCCTCAACCAGATGGGAAAGAGGAAGCCCCATGGGGCTTCACTACAGGGCCCCCTCCCAGTCCCGACTGGCCGTGTTCTGGAATGGCTTCCCCAGCCCCACCCAGGGCAGTGAAGGTGTTGATTCCCACAAGTCCCTCTATGAAGCTGTCCAATGTCCCGAAATAAAAGAATCAAATTCCTTAACTGTGTTCCCTGATAGGTTATTCCCAGCAGAGGAAGGAAGGAAGGATGGAGCCATCCATACAAGCAGAACCATGTGGAATTTGAGCTGCTTTGGGGGGATGTAGAGGAGGAGCAATGAAAACTAGAAAGAGACTGAAGTCCCTAAAGACAAAAATATGGAGCATGGTCAATGTAGACAGTCAACAGTAACTGACTGAATTGCCCATGGGTTGGGGACTGTGAAAGGCACCTTGGGACATGAAACCGATGGGGTGTGGTCCCTGTCCTTGGAGCTCACAGGTTATCTGAGGAGGGAAGACAGAGACGCACATACTGTGGACACCGGAACAAGCACGGCACAACCCGGGACCAGCCTCGGCGGCTTCCCAGGCAGCCCAGCCCAGCTCCGCGTGTGTGGGCATCATGTCTGTGGGCTCTCTGGGCTGGCAGCATGTCCTGGAGCCTGGGCATGGCGTCCCTCACCCTTTCACTTGGCCATCTCTGTCTACTGGCAGGAGCAGGTCACCTGGGGTGGCAGGAGCCCCACGCAGGAGGCTGGGAGAGCCCTGTGGCCTTGGAGCTTCGCACTTAAGTTCAGGCCCTGTAGAGCCTCATTATCATGATAAAAATCTCAACAGCCAGGCATTCGCAGGGTTTAGCAGTCACAATCTCATTTAATCCTCGAAATAACTCAATGATGGAGGTATGTTATTACCCACTAGGCCACGCTGCCTGCACATCCAGCCATAGGTTGGCCTTTGCTGGCCATACCCTTGGTCGTCTGTGAACGTGGTCAAGTCAGTCTCACTGAGACTCGGGATGCTTTGCCTGCGAAACGCAGATAAGAAGGCCTTCTTTATACATTTATTGCAGAGACGGAATGAGATTGCACATCTGGAAGTGCTTAGCACAATGTAAGTATACAGTAAGCACTCAATAAACGCCATGGTAACCACCAGCAGCATCAGTAGTCATTCATCTGGCAGGGCAAAGGGAAGATTGACTGGTGGGTATTGACCCCATGCGGGAGTCCTCTTGCCTTAACCTTGGCCCCTGACAGGCCTTTCAGCCTGGGCCACATTATGACTCTTGTTCATCCACTTTCATCTTCAGGGCTGTGGGCCCCTTTCTCCATAAAAAAGTCTTGGAAATTATTATTTTATGATTGGTATAAAAATAAATATATAAATGTCATATATTAAAGTACTTTCTTCAACCTAAAAGTTCATTTTTTTCCTCCTGATTTTAAAAGAAATTAAAACATTTTTGTGGGCCCCTGAAGTGCTGTGGGCCCCTGGCACTACATGCCAACTGTGTGTCCCATGGATAAGTAGGCAGTGCCTTCAGCTTGAGTCCCAGGTAGGGTGACTAGCTGTCCCAGTTTGCTTGGGACTGAGTTTTCTCAGGATGCAGGACTTTCAGTGCCCAAATCAGAAAGTCCTGGGCAAACCAGCACATTTGGTTACTCTAGTAGCCCCAGGTATCCCCTCTCAGTCCTACACGGACACCCGCCCTCACTTTTTCTGTCTACTGCAGGCCCCAGGACACAGCTTGTTCTTCTTTCCTCTGTAAAACTGCATCCTTGTACTCTACCCTGGAGGTTTTCTTGACAGTCCCTCCCCCCCACCCCACCCCCAGCCTGGCTGTGGCCTGGACACAGGTGCTCTGGCTGCCTCTCAAGATCAGCACACATCCCTGCAGCTTGAGCATACAATAGAAGCTTCCCAAGGGCAGGGACAGACTTGTTCACTTGTTCACTTGTTCCCAAGGGCAGTTCCCAGGACAGTGCCTGGCACACAGGAGGGGCCATTAAACATTTGCTTAATGAACTGAATAAAACACAAAGAAGCAATAAGACACACACATGCACACACACACAAAACCCAAAAACGAATCTATGGAAATGAAAGGTTCCAGAATTGTATAAGGGATTCCTGCTCCATGGCACCTATCTACTTCTGAGACAGTAACTGGAAATCAGGGGAGACTCCTGCACTCTGTTTCGGAGGGTGGATGTTGCAAATCCCTTCCATTTCTGTTCTCCCCTCCCCTGGACCGTTATGAAGCCCCCCTTTTTTAGCTCAGAGGTCTAAAGTGTGAATCCAAGCAGAATAGGGTGACACCCGTTCTACTGCAGTGGCAACAGGAATTTTACCTTGGGGCATTCTCTTGTGCCCTCAAGAGTTTCTAGGGCATGAGAAGGTCTTTTTTCAGGTTAGTTTTCCTCACTGGATCTCCTTCTAGGTCCCTGTCTCCTTTCAGTCTCCCTGACATCTTAGTTTGATCATTCAGTCTGAGAGGTCCTCCTCCTCACCTGAGAGAATTTGCCCCCTGGAACTGACATATCTTTGGGATACTTTCCTTAATCCACCACTTCTATCTAGAATTAGTGGGCTCTTTGACAGCATGAGCTTACGCCCCAATATTATTCCAGCACTGGTTTCATCCTCTATATAGTAGTATGAGTTGTGTCTCAGCCTGTCTCCCCGACTAGACCATGAGCATCCCAACACCAGGAGTTGTACCTTTTCCATCTCTGTATTCCCAGAGAACCCAGGACCAGAGCACTGCGGAGTGAATTAGGGATGATGGTGGGCAGGGTGAGTGAGTGGGTTCCAATAACTCATCCTAGACTCTAGTCTCTTCAAACGCTAGACTTGGCTCTTTTAGAATCAATTTAAAGAGGATTCCATTGTAAATCATATGTCTGACAAGGGATCAAGATCCAGAATATATCAATATAAAGAGCCCCTATAACTCAACAATAAAAAAACAAACAGCCCCATTAAAAATGGACAAAGGACTTGAATAAACATTTCTCCAAAGAAGATATACAAATGGTCAATAAACACATGAAAAACTGTTTGAAATCACTAGTCATTAGGGAAATACAAATCAAAACCATGGTGATATGCCATCTCACACCTATTAGGGTGGCTATTATCAAAAACACAGAAAATAACAACCTGTGTGCATTGCTGGTGGGAATGGAAAATGGTGAAGCCGCTATAAAAAAATGGTATGGCGAATCCTCAAAAGATTAAACATGAAATTACAATATGACCCAGCAATTCCACTTCTGGATATATACCCAAAAGAAGTGAAAGTAGGACTTGAATAGAGATTTGTTCACTCATGTTCATAGCAGCATTGTTCACAATAGCCAAGACATGGAAGCAACCTGTTGATGGATGACTGGATAAACAAAATGTGGTACATACAATACAATGGAATATTACTCATTCATAAAAAGGAAGGAAATTCTGACACATGCTACAGCATGGAGGAACCTTGGAGACATTACGCTAAATGAAATAAGTCAGTCACAAAAAGACAAATACTTTATGATTCCACTCATATGTGGTTCCTAGAGTAATCAAATTCAAAGAGACAGAAAGTAGAATCGTGGTTGCCAGGGGCTGTGGGGAGGAGGGAATGAGGAGTTATTGGCTAATGGGTGCTGAGTTCAGAAGATGCAAAAATTCTGGAGAGGATGGTGGTGATGGTGGTACAAAAATGTGAAAGTGCTTAATACCACAGAACTATACACATAGAAATGGTTAAAATGGTACATTTTACATGATATATGTTTTCTTACAATAAAAAAAGAAGATTCCAAGGGCAGGGGAACCTGGGGGCCATGTAACCAGCTGGATTCACCTGGTTCCCGTAAAGTTGGGAGTGTCCTTTACTTTCTAGATTCCGGGAAAGTGAGGAGTCGATCCTACTTCTAAGCAAGTGGGCCCTCATCCCAGGACCTCCAGGACCAGGCTGTTTTCCTAGGCCTGGCCACTCTCCTGGCAGGTGCACTAAGAAATGGCTGAAGCCTAGGGATGATCTGGACAGCCCAGCTCAGCTCAGAGGAACAGCTGCAGCTAGGAGAGGGTCTTATAGCTTCTTAGACGACCCTCCAGAGGGGAGCTCGGGTGCAATTCAGAAGCCTGGGCTCAGAGATCTGGAATGGGCCTGGAGACGAACAGTCCAATCACCCACATTCTGCAGAAACCTGAATCGTTAGGCGATTCAAGCAGTGGGCACTTCCCACCCTGCTTCAGATGCTCTCCTCGCACCCCGTCACAGCTGGCCACGAGCAAGGAGCTACCCCGGCTTTCCAACCTCATACATCCTAGAGAAATGGATGCGACAGCAAAAGGAAGATCTGGGGCAACACTGCCTCATCTTTCCTCTGCAGGCCATGGAGTCATGGAATTCTCCTGAAGTCACCGAGCTGGGAGCTGGGAATTGGCTTGCCTTCAGAGTTTTCCATCCCCACCTCCGAATCCCTTCCTCACTCTCACCTAGTGGACATCTCTGCACAAGAATGCTTTGCACACAGGGTTCCTCAGCTTCTAGGATCCCACGTGCTCTGAGAGCCATCAAGTCAAGCCCTGCAGAGTCACGGGGCCGTGAGAGATGGGCGGCTCTAGCAGTCCAGCTCGTGTGTTCTAATCATAGGCCGTGGGTGCCAGGACAGCAGGCGCACCTTCTCCTACCACGTGCTGGCTCCAGCTGGGGCCGAGCCTCCATAAATGATTCAGAGAATTCCGAGGTGGTGAGCGGGTGCATGGGAGCCCGCATCCCTGCACTGCCACGCTCGCTCAGAGGGGAGGGGCGGCTGGGACACCAGTGGCACTGCCCTGCTGCGGGGAGTGGCTCCTTCTCGGCTCCCCTCTAACTGGAAGCCCCGCCTGTGCCTTCAGCTTCACCGGCTGGGCTGGTGCTGGGTGCTGGAGCCTCGCCACTGGCCCACACACGCCCTCTTGTCCCTGTGCTGCCTGCCCGCCCTGCTAACCCAGCCCACGCTGATGCTCCGGGATTACTCTGTGATACTGAAACGTGTCTTAGTTGGTCATTGAGTAGCTCGGAGTCTTCCCACGTGTGTGTCTTCTCATTGTATCCTAAAGGCTCAGGGGCAGGGACATCTGGTTTCCTGTCTCCTAAATGGCCTGGCAAAGTGCGCTGTCCTCAGTGACTCCAAGACGAATGCTGCTGACATGGGGCTGCATCTGTGAGCATCTCCTGGCCTCACTGCTGGGGCTTCGGTTACTTGGGTAATTCTGGAAAGAGCTACAGGAGAGGCAGCATAGCTTAGGGGCTGGGAGCTCTGGCATTAGATTACTTGGGCCCAAGTTCTGGATCTGCCCCTTACTACTGTGTGACCCTTGAACCCCTTCAGTGCCTCAGTTTCCTCACTGTTAAATGGAAACCATATACACAGTTGACCCTTAAACAATGCTGGGGCTCATCCGCATATAACGTATAGTGGGCTTTCGGTATCCTGCATCCGCGAATTCAACTAACCACAGACCGTGTACTACAGTAGTATTTACTATTGAAAAACATCCAAACACAAGTGGCCCATGCAGTTCAAACCCGCGTTGTTCATGCGGCAACTGTAGATGATGTGAGGATTAAATGAGTCTATACACTTAGAACAGTGCCTGGCACACATCAAGGCCCAGGAACTGACTATTACTATTTTACATTCTAACCATTTCGCAGCAGACCCCTAGCTCCTGCCCTTTCTCTCTTCTGTGAACAGAACCTTATACCTCCACACACCGCAATCAAGAACCCCACCTCACGTCACAATTCAACACCCATCTGCATTCCTCCAAACAGCCTTTATAATCCCAAGCCCAGGAGTTCTCCACCCATTCTCACAGCCAGATGCTGGGTCCTCTTTAGCAATTATTCTCTACTGGAGGGGCAAGTCTCTCCATTTTACAGAAGGAGAAAGTGAGGCCGAGAGCAGTGAGCATGCTTCCTGAGGTCACCCAGAGTGAAGGTTGAGGGCTTGGGTTGCCAAGCCCAGTGTTGGGCCCATTTGAAGGCCTGGGGCCCCTGCCCACTCCACCTGGGCTGTCTGAGAATGCTCAAACTACTGGGGTCACCAAACTGGGATCTTCACTTGCTTAGAGTTAAACTGGGAAAGTAAAACAAATGAGAAGTGTATTGATTCCTCCCCCCTCAACCTGCCATTCCCATGGCTGAAAGGCAGACAGGAGAAGTCCATCATAGTGGGCTCTCCCGCCTCCCCACATGGACCCCTCTGCCTCAGCCCCCCAGGGAGGCCCCACTTGAGGAAGGACCACGCCAACACTTGCCAGCAGGTGCCAGGGCCTGGTTGCTTAGTGACCCAGCCCTGCCTGTCCTCATCCTCCAGGGCAAACAGCTGAGCAATCACAGATGGGGTGGAGCGGGCCGCTCCATGTTTGGAAAGTTGTCCTTGCATTTTCTGCTCACTCAGTGAGATTTTTCTTTTCAGAGTCACTGGAAAAATCAATTGATTCCTCATCCAGAATCTTAGCAAGCTTCCCTTTCTCACAGTCCTGAGATCCGTTTTCACATACTTTGCCTAAAGTGCCGTGCGTGTCCTCCGGGAGCCCCCGCTGCCTATTAGGGAAAGAAACTTTTTGAGGAAGAACCTCCAAGCCCCCTCCTCTTTTATCAAACACGCATTAAGTGCCTACCATGTGCTGGGGACACGATGATGAACAAGATCTGGTTCCTCTTCCAGAAAAGTACAGCCCATCAAAATGAGGGATAGGGGAGAAGGATACACCAGTGTTTTGGGAGCAGAAAGAAGGGAGCATCAAGTTGCAACTGGAAACGCTCTCTAAACACCCTGGACCCACCAGCTCCCACATCCTCCTCGCTAACCCACACTTTCCCAGCCATGTGTGACTCTGGAGTTTATGTCCGCCTGCTGCCTCTCCACGTGTCCTGGCCAACGGAGGGCCCTGCCTCTCACACTCTCCGCCGCAAGGCCCTGTGGCCCCAGCTCCCCTTGATGCCTGCATCACGGCGTGGGGGACAGCGCAACACCACTCCTCACTCTGGGGGAGAGCCAGGAGATGAGAAGGATACAGAGGGGCTCACGGACTGGAGGCTGATGAGGTGCTGGTGGCAGAGTATGGCGACCAGGTTTCCCAAGACCAGAACAGGGAAAAACGGCCTGGATTTTAGCATCAGGAAATTGGCTGAATGAGAAAAACAGCTTCCTGTGGCAGGTCACCAGATTAGAGATGGGAGATCTGAGCTTATTTGGGGCCTTTCGAAACTTGACTCTCACCCGAGATGCCATGTGTGTGGTGGGAAGAGCATGTGTTTTGGAGTTGGGTGAGCGTGGGATGGGGGCCTCGCCCTTGGCTAAGCCCCTCTCACATACTACCTCATTGAACATGCCAACCTTTCGGCTTGACAGCAACAGCAATTCTGCCAGTGTGGGGTCTGTTAGGCGGAAACACTCTGCTGCCGCCCTCCCTGATTTTTTTTGCCTAGAATTGTAGCCTCATACACAGCAGGGATCCAACCAGCTGGAGTCACGTTGTCTAGCACCGTGGACAAGGGAGGACTGATGAATGGGTTGCAGGAGGATGGTGGTAATGAGCACAGCTTCCTTCCCTGCCTGTATCAGTTATATGCAGGCCTGCTTGGAAACAGGGGAATGGCTGTAAAGACCCCTGACAGTCTCCTCCAGCTCCAGGAGTCTCTGCTTTTCAGAGGTTAAGTTAATCTTCTCCAACCCTCCCAGTGGCTGCTGCAGCTCTGTCACTGCCAGCCTGTCCCCAGCCCCCTCCTAGGCTGTGCCCCAGGCTCTCTGATTCTGGGAGCTGCTGCCACGTCCTGATGAAAGTCACATGGCTGCAGGGCAGATGCAGCGTGTCTTCCCCCTGGATGACCCTTTGCTCAGGGGCCCCCATCCAGACACTTCATGGGTGGGGAAGGGGAGCAACTAGGGTCTGTTACACAATGTGGCTGGGGCCATAGGTCTTTAAGTGTGGAGACTGCATTTTATCCATCTCTGTATCTCCCACCACCCCAGTGCTCAGTGCTATAAGAAACTTAAAAACACAACATTTTGATTGAGCCCAGGCATTGTGGGGTTCTGGATGCTACATAATGAGCAAGAACAAAGTGTGGGTTTTGTTCTGGAAGCAAATGGGGGGCTCCGAAGGCTTCGGGACACCAGACCGATATGCCATCGAATGCAGGGTATACAGAAGGAGAAGAAACAGGATGGAAACTGGTTGGGTGACCTCCTGGAGCATGTAGGGGTGAGGTGACAAGTCCCCAACATAGGGCAGGGCGGGGGACAGAAAGGAGAGACCGACATCTGCAACACTGTGGAGGCAGAAGTCACAGTGACAGACTGGATGGAAGGGATAAGCGGGGAGACCCCTGAGGGTTCAAAGGCAGGGGACTAGGAGGGTGGGGTAGAGACAGGGAGCGAAATCAATCATGGGCAAAGCTACGAGTTGGTTCTGGACATATTAAAATTTAGGCATCTGAGGGGCATGGGAGACCTCCAATAGGCTATAGAAAATCTATTCTAGGGACTTCCCTGGTGGTCCAGTGGTAAAGAATCCACCTTCCAATGCAGGGGACGCAGGTTCGATCCCTCGTCGGGGAACTAAGATCGCACATGCCAAGGGGCAACTAAGTCCGCGCGCCACAACTACTGAGCTCGCACGTCTCAACGATAGAGCCTGAGGGCTGCAAACTACAGAGCCCACGTGCTCTGGAACCCGCACGCCACAACTAGAGAGAGAAAAAAACCCAAAAAACCCACACACCACTACTAGAGAGAAGTTCGAGCGCCGTAACGAAGATCCCGTGTGCCTCAGCAAAAGACCCCACGTGCCTCAACGACCCGAAGCAGACAAAAAAACATTTATTCTAGAGCCAAGAAGAGAGGTGAGATGGGGGATGTAGGCTGGGGAGTGATAAGTAAAGCTGGGGTGGGGTGGGAGAAAAGAAGAGACAGGGACCAGGACAGCACCAAGGACAGAAGCCACAGGCTGAGGGAGTGAAACCTGAAGTTTTCTGCCACTACAGCTCCCTTCTTCCTCCTGGCCCTGAACTTAAATGCTCCTGATTTTTGGCAAATGTATCTGGTCCTCTTATCCCCAGAGAATATGCCATGCCAGGACTGGGATGCTACTTTATGGGTAGACTGAGCCATCCAGAAGAGGAAACCGGGGTCCTGAATGAAGACAGGTCTGGGTCCTCCACACAGGGGGATCCCCAAGCTGGAAAGCACACAGGTGTGTGTTACCTGGCAAGTCAAGGGCAGCAGAGAGACGGGAACACAGGCTGCTGGGCACCCAGGCTGGGCCCGATGATGCCTCCCTTTCAAGCTCATGGGGTGGAAGCTGGATCCAGAGTCCAACCTGATGGTGTAAACTAAGAGCTAGGATTCAAGGTTGATACCAGTGTAAAATCTTCCTTTCTCCCTAAACTGCGTGGGTGAATGGCTGTTGCATGTGCCCTGAGCTATAACTGGAACTGCTTTAGAGGGAAAAGCCAGCTGAGCCAGGATAAACTTGTGAAGAGAGAGGGGTGGGTGGGAGGGGAGGAATCTGGAACACAAAGGTGAGGATGTCTTGGGTAAGTCCCAGGTGGTCCTGGAGAGGGGGCTCATGTAGCCATTCAGGCCCTCTTCCTGACCCCACCCTAGGGAAGTCCTTACAATTTAGAGAACTTGGTAGTCGGGATCTATCCCTGCCAGTCCCATGAGAAACTGGTAAGAAGGGGCTTCCCTGGTGGCGCAGTGGTTAAGAATCTGCCTGCCAATGCAGGGGACACGGGTTCAAGCCCTGGTCCAGGAAGATCCCACATACCGCGGAGCAACTAAGCCCGTGCGCCACAACTACTGAGCCTGCGCTCTAGAGCCCGCGAGCCACAACTACTGAAGCCCGCGTGTCTAGAGCCCGTGCTCCACAACAAGAAAAGCCACCACAATGAGAAGCCCGCGCACCGCAACGAAGAGTAGCCCCCACTCGTCACAACTGGAGAAAGCCCGCGCGCAGCAACAAAGACCCAATGCAGCCAAAAATAAACAAATAAAATAAAAAAAAAAAAAAAAAAAAAGGAACTGGTAAGAAGGCTCTGCTCCCATGCAAAGTGGTGAGGGACTCTCAGATAAAGAAGGACAGGCTCGTATCGCACTCGTTAAAAGGACCAGATGAAGCGCCTGGGTCTGGAGGGTTGAAGTGTCTTGGCCACAGCCCCTCAGTTAAGAGCTGGGGCTGAGATGAGAAGGCAGGACTTTGCTTACAGTTCTGTGCTGCTTCCGTTACATCCCGCACCAGTCATGATCACCAGGGGCTGTCCCCTCAACATTCCTGCTAGCACGTTGTGGTGAGAGTAATGGGGACCGCTCTGAGCAGGGACCCAGGGGCTCTGAGTCCTTGGTCTGTCTCTACTTAGCTGTGTGACCAGGGACAAAACCTTTTACCTTCTGGGCTTCCAGCCTAGAAGGCTCTCTGGAATCTGTGATAAATGCTTGTCTTGAATTCCAATTGAAGTCATCAATTACCAAACATTTCCTAAACAGGTGGTTCCCAGACTTCAGTATATATGAGAATCACCAGGGGGAAGTATTAAAAAAGCAGATTTGAGGGTCCTACCTCCAAAGACTCAGGAGCCAAGAAGTCTAGAGCGGACCCTTGACACTCCATTTTCAAAGAGTGATCTAAAGAGAGATTCTGATGTCAGTAGCCAGGGCAAACCTTGTAAGCACCACTGAAGGCTTCGGATGCTACAGAGGAACCGGGGCAGTGCTGAGTAAGGAAAAGCATCTGTCCTCAAAAAGTTCCCAGTGTAGTTGGGGGAAACAGGACACTCCGCCCCCCATCCCTGGAAGAGCACATCCTTGGTGACAGATGGAGAGGTACAAAGTCAAAGAGACAGAGGTTACGGCCCTTCACCAAGAAAGCAGAGCAGAGCTTCCAACGGTGGTTGGGTAGAGAGGTAGGAGGAGGGATGTGTGGCAGAGACAGCTAAGTGTTTACCACATCCGGCTTCCTCGTCCGCCTGGGCTCACAGCGGTACTTCATTTCCCAACCTCCCTGTGCTTAGGTGTGGCCACGTGACTGAGTTCTGGCCAATAGCACGTGGGTGTAAAACACACACACCGTTTCCCGGCCTGGCCCACAAAACCTCCCATGTGTTATCCTGAGCCCCACCTGCCAATGTAACTTTACTTAAAGAGGGAAATAAACTTCTATTATATCCAACAACTGAAAATAACGGGGGCTGTTTGTTACAACATTTGGTCCACCCTGATTATACAGGATGCAAGAGAGATGATGCAGCAACTAAACTCAACCAGCATTTAGTCAGCGCCTGCTTTTGTAACCAGTACTTGGTGCTGCCTTGCACCTGAAGGGGATGCGAGTTCTGATCTTACAGGGTTTACCATCTTCACGGAGAAAAGGAACACTGGGAAGGGCCAGAGAAGCAACGAGAAGTAAATTCCACAGGAGGGGAATACAGGTTCCAGCCCCAAAGGAAGGCTATTGTGTGGCTGCGCTAGCGTGAAGAATCTTTTGAGGTGAGTCTTGAGCTGGGCAGGCTTCCGAGAAAGCACACAGAAAAGCAGTTATATGGTCCAATGTTTCTGAAGGTTTAATTTTTATTGCTCAAATTTGGAACCTACTTATTTTTAGTATTCTTTTCTCTCATGCCAAGAAGGTCAGGGGCAGGTGCTGAGCCCGAGACCTGGGTGTGCCTGCTGCTGGCAGAGAGATGGGGATTTCCCTGACCAGTCCCAGGGCTGTCAGGCTTGGATGACGTCCCTGGGCCCACAGAGGCCCAAGAGGAGATGGGGCAAGTGCAGGGACGGAACCAGGAGTGGCTTCGGACTGTGACCTCTGAGACCCCCCCCCCCGCCTTCCTCTTTGCGTCTTCCTTGAATTTTTCAAGAATCAACGGTGTCAGTGTAGACCAGGGAGGGCCTGGGTATGGGGGGTGGGGGGTGGGGGATGGCATGGGAAAGTATTCCAGCTGTGCTTAAGTATAATATTTAACCACAGATGGAGCCAAACTTCCGCCTCCAAATCCACGAAGAAGACATGCACGATGAAGATACAGCAAGCAGTATTCTAGGATAGACATGAAGAAGAACTTGTAAAGTTGCAAGATTCTGGGACTGATGAGAGGGACCCCTCATAGTGTCAAGTGTAGAGTGAATGTTTCTTGGACCGCTGTGCCTTAGGAACGGGGGGACGGTGAGGACCTTATGGAGTGGAGGGATGTAAGGACCCTGCAGCTCTTTCCTAGCCCGAGGTTGTTTGGGTCTTTCCATTTTGCAGAAGGCTCTGAGAGGACAAGGACTGCAGTTCATCCCCGTCACACGCTGAGTGAAGAAGACCAAGAAGAGCTCTTAACAAGGTTTCTAAGAGGGGTGCTAGTCCTGGCTCCACCCAGCCCGATATTTGGCCTGGTGAAGTCCTCGCGCCTCTCTGGCCTCAGCCTCTCCATCTGTAAAGTGAGGTGCCAGATCCGGTTCCTTCCAGCTCTGCCATGCTGCAAGCAGCAGGCTTTCTGTGTCCCCAGAGCATTCACCCCGATGCTCTGGGTGGCTCCTGGGGTCCCGGAGCCTGTGGAACATGCAGAGAGAGCTCAGAGTGCCCGTGTCCCTGCTCAGAGGGACTAAACTGCCACCCTCTGCAGGCATTTGGGGAACCGATGGGAGTGGAAGTTGGCCTCACTTCCAGAGTCAGATCCCAGACAGGAAGAGAGGAGCAGCTGGCAGGGATGCCCAGAGGTCCCAGTCACCAGACCCACAAATCACCAAAACCTGCCCTGTGTGGGACTAAAGCAGAAAAACCTCTGGGCTGGGAGATGAGAGACGTAGGTTCTAACCCTGGGTCCATCATGAACTTTCTGTGTGACCTCGAATGACCCCTCCCACCGCAACTCCAATGTCTTGGACTGAGTGACCGTGCGTGCACCTTCCTGAGAGCAGCTTGGTCTGCATCCCTGAGCACACAGGTTGGGCTTCCCCCAAGCCACCAAGAGCCCCATTTGGACACGTGACCCCGGGTAAGCAATCTAATCGTGCCCAGCAGCCAAGGGGGAAGTCCCCGGAGGGCCCCACCTCAGCCCCCTGAAACAAAGACTGAAAACTGGGTCTCTTTGCCCCTCTCAGAGAAGGCCCGAGGCCCCAGGAGGCAGCTGTTTTCTGAAAGGAGAGAACAAGCCGGGGCCCAGGGCCTAGCCCCACTTCCTCTGCTGCTGCCTCTCCGCCTTCAGGGCCTCCTCTCTGTGAATGAGGGCCCTTCCCCACCCTCCCACATCCTGCCCAAGGGGCTGGTGAGAGGCCTCCAGCACTCCTTGGAGGCCGGGCCAGGGAAGGCTCCTAGAGCAGCAGGAGGCTCCCAGCAGCTCTGCTCCAGCCCGGGGCGTGCACGCGGCAGATGCAGGTCGTTCTGACGAGGCTAATTACAGAAGCCAAGCCGGCTTGGCCTTTCCCGAATGCGGCCCTCAGTCTCTCAGCGACCAGGAAGCACATAAACGCCTTTCCTTGGAGACAGGAAGGAGAAATTCTCCTAGGAGCTCATAGGCGATCTCTCTTTGGGTAGGAAAAAAGCAATGTTAGGGGTCAGAATGGGGTCAGGAGATGGCAGATCTCTGAAACCCTTTCCAGAAGTGGCTCCAAGGGAGAAGAGAGAGCTAAAATGTTATTAAAGGTGGAAAAACACGCAGAAGGACCAGAGACTGAAATATGTGGATGAAGCTCCCCAGCTCCTGAGTCAGCCACACGCACCCCGTCACAGCCGGGGGCCACCCCAGTGCCTGCTCCCCTACGAGAGGCAGCCCTGCACCCCCTGCAGAGGGCTGTGCGGATGGCAAGTCTGGTGCTGAGAAAAACTGTCCCCGACAGCAGTTCTGAATCTCCGTCAAGACTCTTCTCACACTGCAGCCAGGCAGAGGCCGGGGATAAGAGGGGCCATGGCCACCTCTCTGTCTCTCTTTGAAGCATTTATCCGTATCACCCTGTGTGGGATTCAACAAAACCCGTTTCTTAGAAGGGATTCTCGCCCTCTGAGGGCTTATAGACTTGGGCAAAATGAGGTAGGGGGCTATGCAGAGGCCTCAAGACATGCAATGAATTCAAGAACCAGACAAAGTAGAGTTGATGTGTGTGCTAAACCGAAGGTGTATTTTCAGGAGTGATGCTTGCAGGGGGATTTGGGGGGAGAGTGAAGAGAGGAGGCTCTCTGGGCCAAGGAACAAGTCACCTCTCCCACTCCCACCCCACCCCACCATATTTTATTGTCAAATATCTCTGTTTCTCCCAAGAAATACCAGAAACAGATACCTTTTTCATTTGCCAACTGAAAGAAACCTCAGCTTTGCAGTGCCCCTTCCTCTACCCAATCATGCAAAAAACCCATCTTCTGGGACCGAGGGCTTACAGCCTGGCGGGCAGTGAGGGCAGCAGCTAAAATTTGTTCTAAAAACAGGAACCATTTCCTTCCCAGGCAGCAGCAAAACTCTCTAGAGCAATGGTTCTCAACCTCAGCTGCATCTCAGAAGTACCTGGGGAGCTTTTCAAAATCTCGATGCCCAGGCTTCACCCCAGACCAAGGAAATCAGACTCCCCTGCTGTGGGACCCAAGTATCCATATTTTCTAAAGCTCAGCAGGTAATTCCAGTGTGCAGCTAAGGTGGAGAACCACTGGTCTAAATAAAGACCCCAGATAGCTGGAGTGCCCTTATGTGTATGTGTATGGGTGGGGGTGAGGGTGGGAGCCATGCTTTCTGCATGAGCCCTCCTTACCCCAGCCCCCAGTTCTTGAGAACAAGTGCAGCTTCTCGAAGGGGTGCCCCAGAACACAGGTGCTGGTTCCAGGGGCCTGTTTTAGTTGATCCTTCAAACACTAAAATCAAAACCTCTCTTCTAATTCTTGGGCATCCTCTCGCAATTGAAAAGTCCAGGGCATTTATTTGAAGGTCAGACCCCAGCCAATGCGGGCCCTACGGGCAAGATGAATTATTAACCACGGAGGCCCCAGAGTCAGGCCTGGGGAAGTTTTTGGTTAGTTCTACTTGGTGTAGGACTGCTAAATTAATGATGGGCCTGCACACACCTGTGAAATTTAACAGCTCACTTCAGTGTACAAACAGGCCCTTTTAGGCAAGGACCTGGCTTGGAGCCCTCTCATCTAAATAACAAAACAAATAAATAAACGGAGCTCTGCCACCACTCCCACCAAGTATGTGGCAGATATATGGCTGCACTGGGAGGGCGAGGCCAGGGGACTCAGGCAAGCTGGGTGTCTAGCACATACAACCCCATTAGGGAACACATGCAAACTCCTTTCGGTTATCCCCAACTAACCCAGGAAGTCAAAATGGTAGTAGGACAGTGACCTAGGAGAGAAGTTTTAGTTTGCTTCTAAAAACACCCTAGACTTCTGCAAAGTTGCGGGACTGTGTTTTAAGATGGTTTCTGGCCATTTGCAATACGGAAGTCTCAACCTATGAATGATTATCTTAATGAGGGACTGGGTGCCATCCACTTGCCATGGAGAGCTTCAAAGCTCGGATTTGGGGGAAGGTCACCCTCCCAGGCACAGGTGAGCATGTCCCCAAACCACGAGCCAAGCGCTGTCCCCAAATCCTAGAGAGCCATTTTGAAAAGGTCCAGGGACAAGAAATGCTGAAAGGAGCATTTGCCGGTGGTCCCCAAAGGGCTCCAGATCCAACCCGTGGTCTCCTCGGCCAACAAGTTCAAGAGGGTGCGCAGGGCAACTGCCCACCCACGCCCGTAAGACATAACTGCCTGTTTGCCAGGTGCAAGGTTTCCCTTCTAGACCACAGAGGTTATTTCCCCACAATGAAAGTCTCTTGTATTATTAAGTTTACCTTCCAAGGATGTTTGCTCTGCACATTCCTGAAAAAGGTGGTCTTGGCAGTGAAGAAGCAATCCTCCAGTTCCTCCTCCAGGCTGCAGTACCCACTGCTCATGCTGCTGTCCACTGTCATCTAGCCCGGAGCCCCGGCCGGAGGCAGCGGGCGCATCTGATGGGGCCAGGCTCTCGGGATGCGGCGGAGGGAGGTGGGGATCCCTCCCCAGGCGGCCGCGGCGTGAGCTTCTAGCCCCGCCGGGGAGCGAGTCCGTTATCGGGCCGGGCAGACCCGGAGCCGGCTGCCTCGGTTTTTTACACTGGGGCCCGAGTGGCTCGGGCGGCGGGGTAACCTGTTCCCCAGCGGCTGCCAGCACGGGGGTCGGACCTGGACTCCGCCGCGCTCACCTCGCTCTCCAACTCACTAGGCATCTGCGGTTTCAGCCCCTCCGCGCCGGCTCCCCCCTCCGCCCCGTGCGCCGAGCGCCATCTCGACACCTCCCCCGCCTCCCGCGCCTTTCCTGCCCCTCACACTGCACGCAGAGGAGTTCGGAAGCCACTTCCTCTCGCAAGGTTCCTCAAAGCCACTGGCTGTCGCGGCGCCCCTCCCCCTCCTCCCGCCCCAGGCCTGCGCCTCCCCACCCTGCCCCTGGACCACGTTGGCAAGTGGACCTAGGGCATCACGAGTCAGATTAGGGATGCAGGGCAGGAATAGACTAGGATGGACCCGAGGGAGAAAATTCCCTCTCTCCTTTCTTCATCCTTCTGGAAGCAGCTCATTCTCATCGCCCAGGATGGCTCAGGTTCAGGAGTAGCATGTGCTCTAAGGTCGACAGTGTCCCTCCTCCCTTCCCCCCATCCATGCCTCACCTCACCCTCTCATTCCCCATTCACTGGGTGAAGGAGCCACGTCAATCAGAGTGGTTAGAGAAGTGACTGCATTAGAAGAAAATCAATATCGGGCCTGTCTGGAGAAGCAGTAATATTTTAACTCGGAAATGCCAGAAGAAACGGCAGGGGCCCCCCCAAGCATATGCAAATCATATGCAAAGTTATGGCAAACTGCCGAGCAAGCAGGCCCTTCCATCCACACAGGGAACTTGGCCTTCAGGAAGCCTCAGGTTAATAAAGGAGCCTGCAGACAACACCCAGGTTACTGGTGCATCTTCCTGGTGGTCTGGCCAAGAGGGGTCTTTGCCAGATCTTGTGATTCCCATCAAGGACAGCTCAATTACATTTCTCCATCAGACTTGATGAAGGAACACCTTCCTTGACGGGCTGAATCCTTCAGATCCTTCATCCACAGTAGTTACTGCCTGTGCCTGGTGATTTACATGCAGTCTGTCACTTAATTTTCCCAATAGCCTTGAGATAGAGACTATTATTCCCTTTTTATGGATGAGGAAACTGAAGCTCAGAGTCAAACAAGTAGGACGCATGTTCTGGGACTCAGAACCAGGTGTGTGCAATTCTAGGGCCTGTGCTTCTAGCCACTGTGATGTACAGTCTCTCAGCAGGGATGGGACTGATTTGGTGTGCGTGCTGACATCTTTCAACAGAGTGGGGCTTGGAGTCACAGGAAAAAAAACAAGCCTTCAGAGCCTGGCAATGCCAGGGGCACCATGCTTGCAGAGTCTGATGGCCTGGGGACCCCAGAGGGACCCTGGGAGCACCCCAGAGAGTGGCTGAGAGGGGTTATCAGGACTTTCTCCAAGTCTGTGTCTCCTGTAGTTCTGAAACAATCCAGTCCTGGGGCACAAGCTGGGTGGAGGGCTAGACTCAGCCCCCAGACTGCAAGCTGCCAACTCCATTTTAAGCTCTGGCTACTTTTGTGAGGAACCCTCTTCCTCCCCCATCTTAGTCAAATCTGTCAGCGCTCAGGATGGTTTCAAACTGCAGCCCAATTTGGCTCCATCCTCCCACACAGTCTTTTTTTCCAGAAGCCAGTGAGTGCCTGGCAGGCACGAACACGAGCTAGCTGAGAGCCAGCGCCCCAGCCGGCTGACCACCCTCAGCTCCAGAGAATGGTCAATACTGGTAGCTGGGAGATACCTTGGCAGGGAGATAAGTGGAGGTAAACAGCTGGGGGTGGGGGCTGAGGTGAGCTACGGGGTGTTTCCAGGGAAGAACTCACATTAGTGGGGTTGAAAGTAGGTTTTGGCTTTGTCTAGAGCAATTTTTTCTTCAAATGAATATTTTAAAGGCTGGGTTTTTTTTGGGGGGTCGGTTACCCCAGAAACTGTGGTCCAGGCAAAGGTTTTGGCCTCACCGGCACCCCTAAGGCCAATGCCAGAATGATGAATGCTGCAGGGAGGGGGGAACTGCGTGACCCTTGGGCCATCAGTAACAGCCTACCTGCTTTGTTCAGCCAGGGAAGGAATGCACGTTTCTTTATAAAAGGAACCTCCTTGCTCAGTGGGAATCCAATATTTAAAGAAAAAGCAGGCCCCAGATTCTCTGGCCACACTGTGTCCTTGGAGCCACCCAGTGACCTCTGCAGAGCAGCTACAGTGCTACACATTTTAAATGTACAATCTTAAAATACAGCTAATAACAAGCTTTTTGAACTGCAAGCCAAAGCACCCCAGGAGTCAGCGTGAGTCTCTCCTTGTGAGCAGCACACTAGATGCCAGACCTACTTAGGAAAGGTCTAAGTGACACTGCATTCTTTTAGGGTGCTGCTCCCTGCCAGTCCAAATATTATGAAAATTGACATCTGAATAGAGCTTTTCAAAGCCCTTTTACCTCATCACGTAGGTTGCTCTACAACCTTGAGAGCAGATTGTACCCCCATTTTACAGATGAGGAAACTGAGGGAAGCAACATGTTCCATCACAGCTCATTACATACTCTCAAAGCCTAGTTAGTGTCTCTGTCTCTACCCCCACTCCACCTGTCAATGAGTCTAGGCTTGGAAGGAAGCCACGTGTAAGACGCCAGCGAAAGGGAGACTGTGCTGGCGAGGACCCTGGGATGCTTCTGAACCCGGCAAAGATCACATACAATACAATAAGTTGGCCAGCCACCAGGAGGAAAAATCCAGATAGAAGCTCCACAGTCCCAAAGGGAGGAAGACTGGATTCGTTTCATTGTCCAGTGACTCTGTCTGTACCCCTTCCCCATGAATAATCAACAGTAGTGGTAACCTGACCAGGGAAGGAGGGAAGGTGGCAGGAAGAGCCTGGGCAACAGCCTTTCAAGGCTCTGGAAGTGAACACACAGGGACAGGAACTGGCTGTTCTTGTCCCGGGTCCCAGGAAGAGGAGTCTGGACCTGAAGATGCAGCATCCGGAGCCGCAAAGCCATGGCACCATGGTTGGGGGGTGGGTTTCAGAAAGCCCCACTGAAATGGTGGATGGGCGACATCCCTGTCTCAGAGCATGAGATGATGAAAGACATTATTTTAAGCTGTCTTCCTCTCTCAAATGCCATCCTGACACGTAGCCAGATCCCCTTGTTAAATCCACCCTGTGGGTCTGTGTTCCAGAAAAGCTGTGGTACAAAAATGGAAGCCGGGAGCTGGTATTCTAGGCCCAGCTCCAACTCTAGCTTGCTATGGGATCTTGAGCAACTTTGGACCTCAGGTCTCCTCCTCTGAGCAATTGAGGAGTCCAGATATCAGATTTGGTGTCTCATGACTGACCAACATATTCAGAAGCTGAAAATGGGGTGAGGTGCCAACCCTTCCCCGAAACCTGTTTTGAAATCATTATTAGCCGCCTTGTGCAGGCGCTGTCCTAGTAACTTTATGTGCTTCATTTCATTTAATCCCTACAGCATACCAACGAGGAAGCTCCAGTTATTATCTCTGTTTTACAGAGTGGAAGAGAAGGTTCTGGCAGGTTAAGTAACTTGCACATAGTCAGACATGCTAGCTCATGGTGGAGCTGAATCAGCCCGGCTGGTCTGACTCCAGACCCCAAGCTGTTGAACGCTCTGCAGAGTATGTAGCACCTATCCTGGTTGCTCTCAGAATAGCCATACTGCCTGAAATCGCAGTCCGACACAAACAAGTCAGGAGCTACTTTCTCAGTTTTCCTACGACCCTGTCTTCCCTTTGGCTCCTTGGGGGTTTCCAGAATTCAGCCATTGACTGTTTTCTCCACCCCCTCCATGTGCCCGTGCTCTCCCTGGGAGCTTAGTCTCACCTAGGCCAATGGTATCAACTAGACTTTATACACACATGTCTCATAATTCTCTCTCTTCCAGGTAGCTCCAGATGAATACCTGCACCAGCTCGCTGGGTCCCCAACTCTCCCCACTAGAGCCTCACTCTCAACAGGTCCAAACTGAGCTGATTATTCCCTGCCTCGCCCTCCACCTGCTCCCCCTCCTTTAGAATTTCCTATCTTGAAATTCTATCTTGTTGATGAGTGCCATCAACATAGATTATTGCAAAGCCTTCCCGTAGTTTCCCTTGTTCCCATCTCTGCCTCCTCCAAACTCCTCACTGCCTTGTTGCCAAAGTTACCCTTCTAGACCAAGATCTGATCAGTGTTGTTCTATCATAAAACCTTTCCATTCAGATGTCAACTAATAATTATTGAATAAGTACTGAGTTTCAAGACCTAGTATCAAGCTTATTCATTTATTCAACAAATAATTACTAAGCACATGGCAGGCACTAGACTGGGTGTTCTGAAGAAGACATAGTTCCTGCCATCTCATAACAGCCAGTGTAGTGGAACGACGTGAAATAAGACATTATATTGGAGTTACCGAGCTCTCACACACTTCATTCTCTCACTTAATCCTTACAACCCCGCAAGAACGTATTTTACAGATGAGTAAGCTGAGGCTCAGGGTGGCTAATTTTGCCCAAAGTCAAAGAGCTAGTAAATGGTGGAATCAGATTTCAAACCCAGGGCCTCTGTGTCTGACAATTTTTCATCACAGTTGTCCCTCCTCCAGTGACGCCCCAGTGCCTACAACAATATCCTGAACTCCAGAGTGGGTCCTTCAAGGTCCTTCACAGCATGTGCCCAGCCAACAGGTCATACCCATCTCCAGCCACAATCAAGCATCCCTCCTTACAGCCGCACCCATTTGATTCACGTTCCCAGCAGCCGCCCTGCCCTCCTGTGGTCCTGCTCTCGATGTTTCCTCTGCCTGTCAAAATCCTCCTGTGTCCTCCCACTTCCTGACACCCATTCACCAACCACGACCACACCTCCCCCACCTTCCCAGTGCCTCTCAGAAGCAGCCTTTTTCAGATGTCCTCTCTGGGGTGAATCTTAAGAATGCCACCCTCCATCCTGAGAGCAGCATTTGACAGCATTAAACCGCCGTGCACAGCACAGAGCTCAATTTCCCCCCAGGTGACTTCCTGTTGTAAGAAGTACATGGCTGCACACTATTTAGGCTGACTCACAGGAGAGTCACTTTCTTGGGGCTTCTAGTCCACTCCACACTTCTCTCGCTTGGCTGCAAGGCTGACAGCTTCGATAAGGCCCTGACACTTACAAACACCAAAGGCAGTTAAATCAGCCCATACCAAGAAGCAGAGGCCCTGAAGAGCTCATGCTAGGTCTGAGTCAGGCACCGGGAGTCTGCCATCTAATTGCCCTCCTTTAGGGAAACTAGAGAATCATAAAAGATGTTTCTGATCAACAACCCCATCCCTCACGTGGCCCTCTTCAGTCCTCCAGGAGCCAGGGCAATGTGGTCACTGGCGTGAGATGTGTAAATAACTCTTGCACTACTACACATAGAAAGAGAGCCTTGTTGCCTCCTTAGAGCCTCAGGACAACCTGGCCAGCCAGAGGTCATCTCAGACACCTACTGATGCTAGGATAGAAGGAGTGGGTGGGGCTGTGAAGAGCACAGAGAAATGTCTCCAGTGCTTAAGGATTTCTAGAGAAATAAGTACTAGAGCTCTGTCCCTCCTTGGAGCCAGGATATCAAGTGCCTTCTGGTGGGAAGCCGTTCCCCTCTGTCTGATCAGAACTGGGCTCCCCTGGGTTGGCCTGGGCTGGTGAGAGAGGCCTTAGGGCAGCTCCCGTTAGAGGCAGCTGTTTAGTGGAGTCGAATCACTGACAGCTTTGGCCAGCACTTCTGGCTTCTAGAGCGTGGAGGGAAATCTGTGGATCGGGGAGCAACTGTCCCATATATAGCCAGAGTGGAGCAGAGTGGCTGGGGACTGGCTCCTTCCTTTGGCACCTGAGGATGGGCTGGCAAAAAATGAGATAAAATGGAATCATAAAATGTATTTGATTAATCCAAAAGAAGGAAGAAAAGAAAAAGGAAGCAAAGAACAGATTCGACAAATAGAAAACAAACAGCACGATGAGAGACTTAAAATCTAATTATATCAATAATCACATTAAATGCAAATGAGCTAAATAACCCAATTAAAGGGCAGAGATGATCCAATTGGATTAAGAAAAACAAGATTCAACTATGTGCTGTCTGTAAGAAATGACCTTTAAATATAAAGACACAAATAGCCTAAAAGTAAAAAAATGGATAAAGAAATATCATGCTAATGGTAATCAAAAGAAAGCTGGAGTGGCTATATTAACATCAGACAAAGTAGATTTCAGAACAAAGAATATTACCGGGGATAAAGAAGGTTATTTCATAATGATAAAGTGTCAATTAATCAAGAGAATGTAATTATGTTAAATGTTTATGCACTGAATAATGGAGCTTCAAAATACAAGATAGAACTTTAAGGAGAAATTGGCAAATCCACAATTATAGTTGGGATTTCAACACCCCTCTCTCAATAATTGATAAAACAAGCAGACAGAACACATGGTATGCCTCAACAAATGTTAGCTACTGTTGTTATCAGTCACAATTCAGTTTGATAAACCTTTATCGAGCATTTCAGAGGAGACCCAGGACCAGAATTCCCAGAGAGGAGTACAGGTATCAATCAAGAGTGTTACTTAGGCGTCATTATCAGAATCTGTGTGCAGAGGAGAAAAGGTTGTGAACTTATAGGCACAAAGAAATAATAAATCAGACTAGAAGTGTATCATGGTGAAAGGAAGAAATGGCATACCAGGATAGAAGGCTTTGAGTGCTAAATAGAAGGCATCTTGTAATGCTTTATTGGTTTTTGTGACTTTAAAGCATTTAGCTTAATAGTAATGACATTATTATATTGTTTTAAGATGAAAAATTTTTGTTACAATTCATAATATGAGGAGTGAAGGTAAGTAAGCTCCTTCACGCAGGCCATATGATAAGCTCAATTCTTTCTGCAGACAGCATGACAGAGAAGGGTCACAAAAGGATTGAGTGACCCTCTCAAAGGAAAAATAAACTTATTGCAAAAGAAAAAAAAGAGCGTTACTTAGGGAGCCCCAGTCTCTCTGCAGAGATAGACCTGGTTCCCCAGGTTCTCCCCTCCCGGCTCCCTGGCTCCCCCGTGTGGTAGTTCTGGGCTCAGCCCGTGACGTTGGGAGGAGGGCCGGCGCAAGACCGGTCACAGGCGCTTCCTCCTCTGGAGGGTTCTGGAAAAGCAGAGCCCCCAGTAGGGTGACACTGGTGTGGCTGCGGAGGGAGCACAGGGCTGGGAGCCAGGAAACTCGGCTCTCCACGCCAGCTGAGTCATTGCTCAGTGGCTGCAGGGGCTGAGGGAGGGGATTCCAGTGGGGGCCCTGCTAAGGAATGACAGCGGTGGGCTAGGGGTGGAGGTGGGGTGCATAGGCAGAAAGGCAGCAGCGACCTGACCTGTGGGGCTGAAACACCAGCAGGCCGGGCTGACCCACCCTGGAAGCCATCTGTCCCTGTGGTGAATGGAGACAGGGTCTTGAGTCTTTTTATCAACAGAGTAGAGCAATAACTCAGGCTGCAGAGGAGGGGATAATCATAAGTCTTGTAGCAGCAAGTACCCACCAAACCACAAAGCTGTAGTGTCCTGGTTTTATATCCAGGAGAATAATCCATCTTTCTGGTATTGTGGAGAGTAGGCAGAGCCAGACCATGAAGGGTTTTGTGTGCTAATCCAGATTTAGACTGATTCTGAGGGCAATAGGAAGCTGCTGAGGGTTTCCATCACAGGGTGACACGATAAAAAATCCAGTAAGGCTGTTGGAAGCACCAGAGTCGGCCCTGGAATGTCACCCAGTGATACTGACATGCTTTCACATACATCTTCTCACCGGAGCCACACAACCAGCATTTCTCAGAGGAGAAACCTGAGGCTCAGAGAAACTAAGAGGCTTGTTCCCAGTCACATGCCAAGAATGTCATCTACACAATCTGAATTAGAACCTAGCTCTCCTATCACTCAGGCCAGGGTTCTTCCTTTTCTTTAAGAAAATATGTATTGCCTTTTAGAAATGTTACACTAGAAACACATGACAGCATCTGGTTATTCAAACAGCCCTGAAGCAAACAGCAGAAGTCGAGAGTTCTCTCATTCTACCCATCACCTCCCACGCCCTCCCAAAGTGAAATCCCTTCGAACAGTTGGCTGGGCGCCCTCCAGGCCCTCACTCTGCATTTAGACACACACGCATACACACATACACACATATGTACAAAGTACAAATGGGCTTGTCCTGCATGTACCACTGGGTGACTTGTCTCTGTTGGCACTATTCCTTGTCAGTACATACAGATCCATCCCTCCTTTGTAAAGCACCTTGGCCTTAGTGCTGGTGGCTGGAACTTCTGTCCCGGCACCCCCGCGGCTCTCACCACTGCTCACGGTGCCCCTTAGGAAGGGGCTGGACCCAGTGCCCTGGTAGTCAGGGCACCAGATGACCAGAGTGCAGCCTCTGTAGGGGGAATTTCCCACTGAGGGCACCTGAAAAGATTTTAGAACGATGCCTGGCTCCATAACTATGTGTGGAAGGAATCTGAGACAGTCCTTAGGCATACTGTTTTTTAATTTTAGAGATTAAATATTAATTTAATGTGTGTCAGGAAAAAAATCTTAAGTACATCAATGGTGATTGAAAGATTTAAAATTTTTCCTTTAACATAAGTTTAAGTTTACTCAAATAAATCTAGGTAAAGAGAAATATTAAGTAAATAGTAGCATAGGTGGAATATTGATATGGCCAGAATCTTAAGTGTGGAAAGTGCCCAAGTGAGGTTTGGGAACTGCTGTGGGAGGGGCTGGAATTGGCAGGCGGGGACCTGCGAGCCTGGTTTCTGAATGCTGCTCCTGGGTTCTGGAGGGCCAGGAGGAGGGGATGGAATCGGGGCCTGATGGATATAAGATTCATTCCCCGGCTGCAAGTGATTTGAGTGGAAGGAAGAGTGCTTATGTTTTAGTGTTGTCATCTGTGCATTCCGTGTACCAAGAAAAGTGGCACCAAAGGCCTGGGGAACAGAGCTGCCAGGACCCCCCTGGGCTGCAGCGGGTTATGATGAGCTGTATCAACAGCTGTGGGCAAGGGCTTCCTCTCTTGGGATCTGCTTCCCCAAAGGCAAGGAAAGGACTGAACCAAACCAGAAGAGGTCTCACTTCATCCCCAGGGCACTGGGGAGCTACTGGGAGTTTTCTTCATCACAGGGGTGACAGGATAAGAGCACCTTTAGGACCACCTGAAGTAAAACATCTTTGGAGCATGCCCCCAAATAAAGGAACTGCAGCTGTTTCGGCAATGTATTGTGATCTTCAGCCAATGGCAACCATGTCCTCTAGGAAACAGGCTAAAACTGAAGAAGGGATCTGGGGTAGACTTGAAGGGGATTTGCTTGGTCAGCATGGGTGCCCAAGAGAAAAACCAGACATCACAGACCTCTGAGATCTCCAAGGAGAGACTGACAAAAACATAGGCAGCTCCCAGCCACTCCTCCTCTGTTTCTCCACCTGAGAGAGACATGCACGAACCACACACCTTGTGAGTGCAGCTGGGGCTCTGAGCCCATCCCTGCCCCCTCACACGCCCGCCCCTTCCTCCCTCCCCGCCTCTGTCTGGCATGGCAAAGAGAAGACAGACAGAACCTTGGGATTACTGCTTTTCAAAGGTTGAGGCCAAACACATCTACAGGATGATCTCAACTGTGTTTTGAAAAATGTATGAACGTACAGGAAGAAAATATAAAAATGTTAACTAACAGTGGTTCCTTCTGGATGGAGGAAGATCAATGATTTTCTTCTGTTTTAAAGAACAAAGCGGAGAGACCTCCTAACAGCCATGTGCCTCCAAACTAGTGGAGCTCTGACCTGGGCCCGGGCCACAACAAGTGCCCACCCCCACCCCGAAAACGGCACTCGCATATTTGGTTAGCTCAGCCCAGGTGACGAGGTCAAGGTGAACGAAAGCTCCATCCTGGTATGCAACAGAAAATCGAGCCAAGGCAGAAATCAGCACAAACAAGCTTTTTAGAAAAAGGCGAGTTAGCCTGGAGCAGGGCCCAGGTTTTATTGACAGAAGGCTAGGTCCTGTCCCAGCTGTGCCTGAAGCACGCAGCCAGGCCTGTCCAAGGCAAACACTGCAGCCCAACCCAGCCGGCCCGGGAGCAAACCCCATTCCAGGCTGGCTGCCGGTGGGAGCGCTGCTCTGCTGCACCCACGAGGGACTCTTGGCTCCTTCTACGTGTCTTCTTCTATATTTCAGTGGTGGTTCTGCTCTAGACACAGCCCTGATTTAGCCTGCCAGAAAATTCCAAGGTTGACTCATCTCCCCAACAGAGGGAAGGGAGTCACTCTGCTTCCAAATACTCAGATCTGGAAACACCTGTTCACTGTTGAAATTCTGAGAATGAGACGAGGCATGCAGCAAACCCCAGGCCCTGCTCCGGGGCCTTCCCTCCCACCCACTTGAGAGCTGGCTAAGCCACTCTAGGGCAGGGTTGCTCAACCTCCGCACTGCTCACATTTGGGGCCAGATGATTCTTTGTTGCGGGGCTGTGGCTTTCCTGTGCAATGGAGGCTGTTTAGCAGCATCCCTGGCCTCTGCCCACTAGGTGCCAGTAGCCTCCTCCAAGCTGTAACAGCCAAAAGTGTCTCCAGTAACTGCCAAATGTCCCACCTGGTGGAGGGGGGCAAAATCACCCCCTCCCATTTGAGACCTGCTGCTCTAGAGAAAGAAATAGAGACCCAAAGTAGAAATGCAGGATGGGGCTTCCCTGGTGGCGCAGTGGTTGAGAATCTGCCTGCCAATGCAGGGGACACGGGTTCGAGCTCTGGTCTGGGAAGATCCCACATGCCGCGGAGCAGCTGGGCCCGTGAGCCACAATTACTGAGCCTGCGCGTCTGGAGCCTGCGCTCCTCAACAAGAGAGGCCGTGATAGTGAGAGGCCCGTGCACCGCGATGAAGAGTGGCCCCCGCTTGCCACAACTAGAGAAAGCCCTCGCACAGAAACGAAGACCAAACACAGCCATAAAAATAAATAAATTAATTAAAAAAAAAAAAAGAAATGCAGGATGTAGTGGGGTAAGCAGGCTCTGGGGTGGGGGATGGGTAGGCTCGAGGGGAACAGAAAGAAGGGAGACTTGGAAGTTCCCAACGGGAAATAAAATTGGGAAAATAAAGAGTCGTTTAAATAAGATTTTTAGTAAATGTTGTTATATGGTGTTCTATGTAACTTCCCTCCTCCATCTTCTAAAGAAAACCTTTAGCAAAAATCTGCGTCATTCACCAGGGCTTTGGGGGTCAGATTTGCCTCCCTTCCTTTTCTCACCCTGGACAGGGCGAGGCCCTCCCAAGAGGTACGGTTACATTCAGACTACGTTATAAACAGTTCCAATTCCAAAGTGTGTGGAGGATGTACATAATATTTTTTCTCATACTAAATAAACGAGTTACTTTATTCTGCTTACGGATGGAGCATTCCTCCATGATGAACGAAGTTGATCCAAATTTATTTCTTGTCCTTTTTTTTTTTTTAAATCTTTTGGCTGCACAGCTCGGCATGTGGGGTCTCACTTCCCTGACCAGGGATCGAACCCGCGCCCCCTGCGTTGGCAGCGTGGAGTCTTAACAACTGGACCGCCAGGGAAGTCCTATCTTGTAGGCAAACCCCAATCGGCAGTACCCCAAATGGCACAGCATTCTTAACCAGGTATAGGTCTACCTCAAGTACATTTGCAAGACCTGCAATACTAGTATGCTCATCTATGGAAACAAATACAGAGTTTCAAAACAATCACCTTGTACTCGATTCATTACAAAACCTGCAGGAGGAGGAACTACTATATAACTGTCATCAGATATCAGCACATCCAGATAAATAAATCCTGTGTTATATAAACTATGTACTACATTGTAATCTAGTGATCCAGAGAGTTGAGGGCCTGCATCAATGATCTTATCAATAGCACATTTCTCAGGCAAACTGCATATTTTTATGTCATCTTCTGTGATATAGCCAGCCTACACCACTCAGCATGCCTCTCTGGCAATTTCCACTGGCTTTACTGGTAAAACATCATGGGTGGTTTTCCTTCTGAAAACCATTTTTGATGATCTACACAGGTTCATCAGATCAATGTACTGGTTTCTTCCTATGCCAAGAAGCCTTAGGCAGGCAGCAGCAGTAAAACTGGGCAATGAATCATAACTTTTCTCTCTGTTCATAATGTCGTCCATGATCCCAGGATAATATGAACATGGTGTTATCCTCAGGCCCTTTACCATATCTGATAAATGGTAAGGGTACAGCATGAGATGCTCTCGACTGTACAGTTCCCCATAGTACTTGGGTTCATCTTTCTTGACATGTTTAAGTATTTCTATATTGTAACTGACTGCGAATAGTGTACAGGACAACCTGCTTCTCATATTCTCTCTGTGAATTTCCAAGACTCTGCCTCACGTTGACTGGCAGCTTACTCCAGGGGTAGTTGTGCCGGATGTGGAACTCCACGGCTACGTGCATGATGCTGGGAGCCGGGGCAGGCGGCAGCGGCCGGACCCGAGGCTGGAACGATGCCTCCCGCCTGCCCGCTCTCACACTGCGGATGGCCCAGGCCGCCCCATGGCCAGGGTGTCTGAGGGCTCAGCGAGGTCTGGGCCACGGGGCGCGGGAGCAGTGGAGAGGGGCGGCTCCAAGTTTCTTTCGGATGTACAGAATTTTAAAAATATATTTTTTAGAACGAATTCAATATCATTCTTATAAAAATACACATCATATTTGCTTTCTAGTACTACTTTCCCAGTGGGAGAAAAAGGCCTGGGGAACAGCAGGGAGGCCGGTAGCACCCATGGGTGGACCAGGTGACTGAACATTGTTGAGCATGTACATCATGGTCAGAAAAAGCGTGTGGATGGCTAGTCTGGGGACTTGGGACTGGACCCCGATTCCCCTGGCCCACTTGTATTCTCTTGAGGAAATGACCAGTCACTCAGCATCTGTGTTGTCTCTCACAGCACCCAGGGCTTTCCTCTCAGAAACATGGGGTTTAATTAAAGTCTTGCTCCCCTACTTTACTGCATCACTAAGTCCCTGGCATTCCCGGACCTGGCACATGCTCTACGTTCAAAACATATTTGTTAAATAAATAAATGGATGATGTCCTTACAGTAAGGATGGACACTGCTTACTTCCTTAACCAGCAACATCTGACTCATACATTAAGGCTTACAGTAAATGTCACCTCCTCTGGGAAGTATTCCCTGATTTCTCCCAACAGAAACAATTGCACCGTATACTCAAAATGCTTCATTCATACTTTTATTGAAACATGCATCACACTACATACTATTTGGTTGTATTCTGCCTCCCCTGCCAGAATGTAAGCTCTCTGAGGACAAGAACTATGATGTATCATTTATTATCCCCACTCGTACCAGTGCTTGGCACAGAGTACATAATCAATGTTTGATCAATGCAAGAATTAAAAACAATGCTCTCCTGTCTCCCTCCCAAATCCTCGACATCAAAGGTCAGACACACCCTAGTTCAAGTGGCTTGGCAAAGCCCAGAACCAAGAGCTGCTTTGGGCATCAACTTCCTGGTCCTTTGACACAGGGAAAGAACATTTGCACAGTCCCTCTGAAGTTGATCTGGTCTGGCTGGCTGACTGGCAGGCAGGACGATGTGCTGAGAAGCCTCAGCCCCAGCATCCCCACTGCCCCAGGGCTATGAGGCCTCAGAGGATCCTCAGGAGCTTTCTCTGGGACCCCCACCACTACCCCTACCCATACCCACACCTATGGCTGGAGCCCTAGGCCAAAGCAGGCTCTGTGCTTGGGGTGGACTACAGGGCACTTCTCAATAGTGACAGACTTCCCTGTGTCACCGATTCTGTTCCATCCCCCCAGCCACCTGGAAGAGGGTGTCTGATATTGTGATTTTTTAATAAGAAATATATATTTGGTCTCTGTCTCCTTTCCTGGCACAGAGCTCCTAAAACCCTTGGAACTTCCTAAGTGAGGAGAGCAACAAAGGTGTTTCTTGTTATGTTAATGAGGTGATTTTGGATGCCACCTAAGGATGCAGGCTAGTTGCCAGGAGAACCAACCAAGTGTTAGAGGACTGGAACTTTTAGTCCCACCCCCTGACCTCTGGGGAGGGGAGAGGGGCTGGAGGATGAATCAATCACCAATGGCCAATGATTTAATCTATCATGTCTGTGTCATGAAGCCTCTATAAAAACCCCAAAAGTTGGGGCTTGGAGAGCTTCTGGGTTGGTGAACACGTGGAGGTGCAGGGAGAGTGGCGCCTGGAGAGGGCATGGAAGCTCTGTGTCCCTCCCCCATTCCTTGCCCTCTGCACCTCTTCCATCTGGCTGTTCCCGAGTTAGATCCTTTTATAATAACCTGATCATCTAGTAGGTAAAATGTTCGAGTTCTGTGAGCTGCTCTAGCAAATTAATTGAACCCAAGGAGGGAGTTGTAGAAGGTGACAACACGGCCTTGCAATTGGTATCTGAAGTGGTGGTGGGGAGGCACACAGATGGTGCCAGAATCGAGGTGAATTGCAGAACACCCAGTGGGTGTCAGATGATTGCTCTGGTGGTGTGGGACCCTCGCCCCCCACATCAGAATTGGGTGCAGAATCAGAGTGCGTGCTGTGGACCCCATCTAGCCAGAAGGGGACCTCAACATCCAGCGTGTGTGGAACCCTCACACCACCTCCCCCTCACCAGAGCTCCTGGGAGGGACAGGGGAGCCCGGGACACCTCGCAGGCTGTTCCCAGCCTGGTCCTTGAGCCCTTGCTGCCTACCTGGCTGAAGGTCGAAGTGAGGGTGCTTTCTGGAGAGGGTCTGTCCCGGGAGGGGCCTCCCTGCTGACTGCAGTCCAGCTGGATCAGGCTGCGGCACGCCGGGTGGCAGGTGAATTTACAGTCTGGAGGGAGAGAACCACAGGGGGATTAGGGGCCAGATAGGAGGCCCAGGGAAATACCCTGGCAGATGGCGTGTATCTCCTGGAGGGAAGAGCACGCGGGAGGGAAGTGGAGGGGGGAGAACACCGTGAGAATGTCACCCGCTCTCTGCGCCACCATGAATGGTGAAGGTGAACAGGTGCTTTACAGTTTGCAAATTATTTGCACCTCTGTTATTGTGCGTGACCATGCAACCATTATTACTGCCACTTTACAGACAGGAAACTGGGGCCTAGGGACATTGGTGACTTTCTAAGGGCAGATCATCTGGCTTCTGGCTGGCTCTCTTTCTACTAATTTATGTTAATCACCAGGGGTCACGGATCCCTGGGGAAGGACTTAACTTTTCTGGGCCTTGTTTTGCAGTCTGTAAAATATAGGTACTAACTGCCCTGCCTAGTGCACAAGGATGTTTATAGTTATAGGGGGGAACAGGTCTTAATAAATTAAAGGTGCCTCCAGGGACAAAACCATTATTATCAACAGGAAGGGCTGTCACCTGTCTCTGACCCTGCCCCATCTAGAAATGTGGGGTCGCTTCTCTAACCCAGCTGACATAGCTTACAGACAACATCCCAAACTAGGTGCTTCGGGGAAAAGCACACGTTTATTTCCTAGACAATGTTCACTTCCACAGAAGTAAGACTTAATGACCAGAGTTGCAAAGAGTCTGGAGGACTACCTCGCAGATGGGGAAGCTGAGGCTCAGAGAGGTAAAGCTAGGTGCCCAACGACACACAGCTCAGTGGCAGAGCCAAGGCTGCGAGCAGTCTCCAGCATCCTCAGGGCTCTCTCTGGAGCCTCCTTGGCAGAAAGGAGGTGAAGTTGAAGGGGGCAGGAGGCAGAGAGGCTGGAGCAGGCAAGGGGAGGGGAGTGTGTATGGAGAATGGGAGTGAAGAAAAGGTGGGCAGCAAGAGAAATCAATACAAGCCCATCAGCAGGCAAAATGCTCAGATTTGAGGCTGGTTCTCACAGAAGCTGCTGGGCCCGCCAGGGTCACCTGTCCTGGAGGTGCCACAGCTCAGCCAGAAGGCCCAGCTGAGGGAGGCTGCCGGAGTCTCCATGAGAAGGCTGCTCGATTGTGATGCCGGGTGCATGGGGATGCGGCAGGGGACACGACAGCCTGGACTTGTTTGTATAACCTGCGGACGTGGGGACAACTTTTGGCTGATAAGGGCTGAGCCTCCTGACACTCTTTCCCTTCCTTTTAACAAGCTCCAAAACCAGGGCACATTGGGACTATCTTCTTAAAGCTGTGAAGTGCACTTCCGTCCTGGGGCGGCGGTAAGGGTGGGTCTCCTCTTCTCCCCACGCTCTCGGGGAGTTTTGGAAAGAGACCCCCTCTCTCCCCAGCTGCCCCCTTCCCTTACATCCCCAAAGATGAGAACCTGGACCACATTCCTTGTACAGGTTTTGCCATTAATGCCTGCAGGAGAGCACCCAGCAAATGTGGGGACATGAAGAGATTCCAGAACACTGCAACCTTCTGACTCAGTGGTCTGAAGTCCTGACCACCTTTCTGGGATGGCATTTAGAAGCCCGACTGCTCACCTCCCTCATGCCTGCAGGTGAGGCCCATGCGACATCCTCTCCTTCACACCCCACCCTCTTCTGCGCATTCCCAACTCTCCTCCGGAGGGGCTGTGCTCTCACCTGGAGAGGGGATGGGTAGAGCCCACTCTGAGCCACGCACCATAACCCTGCCAGCGCCCACATGCATTCCTGGGCTCCCCCAGTAGGAGATCTCTGCCCGGCACGAGGACGGCCTCACCCTGCTGGGGGTGAAGGGCACAGGCAGTGTGCAGACCGAGTCTCCCCTGCCCGCAGTGCCCAGAAATGCCAGGGCTTTGATAAGGGAGCATCGAGGCCAGAGCCCACACAGAGAGGCATTGTTCGGGCTCTGCTCCTGGGACACACCTATCCAGCTCCTGGCCAAGCTCTGAGCGATGAAGAATTCTCCAGGGCTGCCAAGGAGTGGAAACTCGCCAGCTCTACCTCAAGTGAGAGCTGCCACCGGCTCCCAAAGGGGAGAGCGTCTTGAGAAAGGAAGAAGTCTTCCAGTCTCCTATTTCAACTCTGTGTCCTGCAGACACGGGCACTCTGTGTCCACCTGTGCATCTGAATCTCTCCATTTCTGTCTGTCTCTCTCTGCTCTGCCTCTCGCTGACACACACGCGTGTGCGTGCACACGCACACACACACACACAGAGCACCAAAACCACAGGAACATTTTTTTTTTTACAGACTCACACTGAGCTGGACAGAGCGGGGGAACAGAAGACTCCAAGAGGAGTGGTTCGGGATTTTAGAAAAAGCACATTTGAGCACCAAGGAGTCTGTCCCATCAGACCCTGTAATCACAGACTGTAGCAAAACCACTGAAGCACGTCTTGATATTTCCTGGCCCCTGGAAATGCTAAGCCCGGGGCTTTTAGGCCAGCAGAGATGAAGTCACAGTCTCCATGTCCTTCTGCACACACAGAAGCAAGCCCCGCCAGCCACAACCAGTAGCCTGCAGGCCTCATGTGCTCTGAGTGGGGACATTCATGAGGTTGCCAAGGCACGGTTGGGTTCCACTGGAACCCAGTGCTTAAACTCCCACAGGCCATCTTTCCCTCAAGATAGGAGGAATGATGGAGACACAACCACAGAGGGGCCCTTCTCAAAGAGGGAACTGTATGCCAGGATGCAGACAGGGCTCCTGTGGGTTACCCTCAGACTCAGGCTGTATTGGTTTCCTCGCTGCTATAACAAAGCAACACCAACTAGGTGGCTTCAAACTGAAATTATTGTCTCTCAGTTCTGGAGGCCAGAAGTCTGAAATCAACTTGTCAGAAGGCTCATGCTCCTTCTGAAGCCTGTAGGAGGATCGTTTCTTGCCTCTTCCCAGCTTCTGGTGGTTTGCTGGCAGTCTTTGGTTGTCCTCGGCTTGCAGCTGCATCACTCCAATCTCTGCCTCAATCTCTACATGGCCTTCTCCCTGTATGCCTGTGCCTTCACGTGGTCATCCTCACATGACACCAGTCATATTGAATTAGGGGACCATCCTACTCTAGTGCAACCTTTTCTTAACTAATTACATCTGCAACTACCTTGTTTCCAAACAAGGTCACATTCTGATGTACTGGGGGTTAGAACTTTGACATATTTTTTTTTGTGGGGAGGGGATACAATTCAACCCATAACACAGACCCTGGGCCACATTGGGAATCCAGAGCCCTTAGTCTCGAACGGATGCGGGTTTCTCATGGACACCATCTCCAGGGGTCAGCAGCAGACTGGCAGAGGAAGGAGGCCAGGAAGTGCTGAGCTGAGGCCAGGACCACCTCCCTACTTCTACTAGCCCTGCTCCTGGCCTTCTCGGTCCCTGAAGGTCACCACCAAAGGCACCATCTCGAACAAGGGGGTCAGGCCCAGAGGCCATGGCAACCTATGTCCAAAGATACAGTCTTTCTTCCACTTCAGCCCAGAGGAGGTGAATTCAGCAGATGGAACTGTGCTAGGAGATTGCTTTCCAAAATGCAAAAGCTACAAAACTCCCCTTAGTCCCCAGGGCTGCCATAGTTAGTTCCTGCCTGACCCCAGTTGCCAAATGCACTCACACACACACACACACACACACACACACACAGGCACACACACAGGCACACAAAGAGGCTAATTTTTCTGAACCAGAGGCATTCTGTTGATAAGGAACCCTTAAGGCCCTTTCACCCCAGGGTTGTATGCAAGATCCCAAGATAGTGTGGAGCTCTCCACTTCACTCTCCCCCTCCTCCAGCTGAAGCCAGGATGTGGGGTGAGGATGGGGCAGGTTCCCAGGATTCAGAGCCTGGGTTACAATGAGCTCATAGGCCTCCCTTGCGGTCATTCCCAGGTCAGGGAAGAGCAGCTTCTCACCCTGCATGGCCAAAGCCACTACTGAGGCCCGAGGGGAAGCATGACAGCCTCTGAATCCAGGAGCCCTGTGTCCATGCTCTGGGCACCCCAGGCCTTCTTGGACAAGGTCAACCTCAGAACAAACTTACCACTTCCCCTGTTCCCCCTCGGGACCTGGCCTGTGCTATGGGGAAATGGAAAGAGGATGGACTTGGAGGAAGGCCTGGCCTCCACTCACTGCTCAACCAGCTTTGTGACTTTGGGTAAGTTATTGAACTCCTCGGATCATTAATTTCCTCAACTATATAGTGGGAATAATAGCCTGTTCATAGGGCTGCCATGAGGATTAAATGGGGTCCATGATGTAAAGCACTGCACAGGAGGCCTGGGACACAGAGGCCCCCAGTTAATGTTCCATCCCACCTCTCCCAACACTACTCTGCCGTGTGGATTCCTTCCCGCCTCACTGAGCTCCTGGTGGGTCATCTGTAGTCTCACCAGCTCCCCCTACCTAGCCATTTCCAAACCAAGCACACAAATAGCTTTTAGTTTTAAAATAATTTTGTTCTTAGGCACTACAGAGAAATCTGAAAAAACACATAATGGAAAAGAATATGAAAAAGAATGTATATATATATATATATATATATATGTATAACTGAATCACTTTGCTGTACAGCAGAAATTAACACAACACTGTAAATCAACTATACTTCAATAAAATAAATTTTTTAAAAATTAAAAAACAGAGTCTTCCCTGGTGGTCCAGTGGTTAAGACTCCACGTTCCCAATGCAGGAGGCCCAGGTTCGATCCCTGGTACGGGAACTAGATCGCACATGCCACAACTAAAGATCCCGCATGCCACAACCAAAGATCCCACATGCCACAATGAAGATCCTGCGTGCCGCAACTAAGACTCGGAGCAGCCAAATTAATTAATTAATTAATTAAAATAAATTAAAAAACAAACAAACAAACACCACTATCACCACCACCACACACACAAAAAAGTGCACTGGAAAATTACAATGTTACAAAAGTTTTTAAAAAGCAGGAGTAAGGTCTTTCCGAGCAAGTCAGTGGGGACAGTCCTCAGTCTTGGGGTCCCTGTCTTGGCTCCCTTCTCAGACATTTCTTCAAGAGTCCACCATTCTTGTGCTGGGGGTCCCTCCACTCAAGACCAACCATGTCCACTCAGAGACCACCCAGAATGCTCTCTGTGCCTGTCTGTCCCAGGCCGGCCTGGCCCTGCTTCACCACCTGCAGCCCCGCTGCACCCTGCAGCCTCGACCCCCCCTGCTCCCCCAGCCAGAAGCACCTCTCTCCACATGGCTCCAAGATTTCCCCTCGGACCTCAGGCCCTCTAGTGTCCTCTGCAACCACACGACCCTCTAAGCCCCCAGGGCTGCAGCTCCTGAAGTCCACCCTTTCCCAGCCCTTTGCTCTGGGCCCTGCTCAGTGTTCAAGAGGACCAGCCACTATTAAGCATTTGGAAGGGAGTTAGTATGAACTGCTTGAGTGAATAGAGGAAGGAATGAATGGTCTTCTGCCTTTTGCTGAAGTGGAGAGACCAGAGTGTGAGTGCTGACCTACCCCTAGGCTAGTGTCCTAACTCCTGCGTGCCTCAGCTTCCTCTCTAAATGGAGCCTATGGCAGTACCTGCCTCACAGGGTTGCTAAGAGCATTAAACAAGGTAACTATGTAAATCATAACACAACACCTGATGCAAACTAAGAGATCAATAAATACTAGCTATTCATATTAACTGGCTAAAATCCTAGTCAATCTCACCAGAAGCCACAGCATCTGGCATCCTCATCCCGGAAGCCCGTCTGTGCACATCCCATTACTGCCCACTGACCTTCCTCCAGACCTCCACTGAGTCCTGATAAAAAAGGCTCTGATGCATCCTCAGACCCCCATCGAGCCCCTCTCCCCAGCCTGAGCAAGAGAGGCCCCTGGTCTCGGCTCCCTGCAGAGGTGAGGTGCCAGGTGTGCATGGAGCCTGGTGAGGGGCAACTCTCCCCCACCTCGGAGAGGCACCTTTGCCCACCTGGGATGTTTCTCCTCCCTGCCTTCCTACCCACCCCCTCCAATATTTGAACTTCTAAAATCTTGTTCTAGTTTCAGAAAAGAAAATTGTTAACCAAAATTGATAACTTTGAGTATTAAAGAGGATGTGGGTAAATGAGAAGGTTCTTGCCTTATTGGTGGTACCAATTTCCTGCAGGAACGTATCCTCAGTGTGTATTTATTTGTATCTAAATACGTCTCCACTAAAAGGTTACCATCACACAGTTATTTACGGCAACAAAATACTAGAAATACCGCACATCCATCTACAGGGGGCCAGCTACAATTATGGTATATTTAGCCGTTATATAAGATGATGTAGATTGGTCAACTTGGAAAGATGTCCACAAGCATATTATTGAAAGAGAAAAAGGCTGTGTTTCGTGATCCTAATTATATAAAAACATACACATACTTACATATACATTATGCATAGAGAGAAATTTGGAAGGCAGGTGATATGCTTGCTCTGAGTAATGGGATTTCAAGTGTTTTTCCTCTCTTTATAGTCTAAATTTTTATAATAAATATATATTCTTTTTTTAAAATTTATTTTTGGCTGCATTGGGTCTTCATTGCTGCGCGCGGGCTTTCTCTAGTTGCGGCGAGCTGGGGCTACTCTTCATTGCGGTGCGCAGGCTTCTCATTGCGGTGGCTTCTCTTGTTGCGGAACACGGGCTCTAGGCACGCGGGCTTCAGTAGTTGTGGCTCGTGGGCTCTAGAGCGCAGGCTCAGTAGCTGTGGCGCACGGGCTTAGTTGCTCCGCGGCATGTGGGAATCTTCCCGGATCAGGGCTCGAACCCGTGTCCCCTGCATTGGCAGGTGGATTCTTAACCACTGTGCCACCAGGGAAGTCCCAATAAATATTAATTCTTTATATTTTTATAATGAATATATATATTCTTTACTAATATATATTTTCTAATGAATATATATTCTTTTCTAATGAATATATATTCTTTACTAAAGGTACAAAGAAAAATCATGAACCCACATTGTGGTGACAGCGGCTACCATTATTCACTATCTACAATGTGTTAGACAGCTTATATACGTGACTTCACGATATCAGTACTATGCCTGTATGACATGTTTCTACCTCTATTTTTTAAAAAGCAGACTTTATTTTTTAGAGCAAAACTGAGCAGAAGTATAGAGAGAGTTCCTGTATACCCTCCACCCCCGCTCCCACGTGCACAGCCTCCCCCTGTACCAACATCCCCCACCAGAGTGGCGCATTGTTCTGACGAGCCTACACTGACCTGTCACTATCACCCAAAGTCCATCATTTACGTTAGGGTTCACTCCTGGTGGTGTACATTCTATGGGTTTGGACAAATATATAATGACATGTATCCACCATTTAGTATCACACAGCATAGTTTCACTGCCCTAAGTATCTCTGTGCTCTGTCTATTCATCCCTCTCTCCCCACTAAATCTTTGGTAACCAGTGATTTTTTTACTCTCTCCATAGTTTTGTCTTTTCCAGAATGTCACATAGTTGGAATCATACACTATGTAGCCTTTTCAGATTGGCTTCTTTCACTTAGGAATATGCATTTAAGGTAATTCCATATCTCTTCATGACTTGAAGCCTTCCCCACGCAGAGGCCCAGCCTCTGCAACTCTGCACCCCGTGACACCCAAACAGAGCCAACTGCCCCATCGCGTGGAGAGATGAGGATGGTGGGAGAGCAACCAGAATGGACACAGGCCCCGAGCACCAAAACGCACCCACTTGGCATCTGTAAGTCAGGCATCCTCAGACAGGCCATGTGGCCCCTGAAGCACACTGTTTAGTGTGCATGATAGAGGTCTTTTAGAAAGGGTGCAAGCGGCAAAACACTAAATCAGGAGCTTCGGAGTACACAGAATCTGGCCTCCAGAGCCACACAGATCAGGGTTTGAATGCAAGCCCTGCTTCTAATTGGGTATGAGATGCCTGGACAATTTACTTAACCTTAGTAAAATATGGAATCTATTTTCAGCCTCAATTTCCTCATCTGCAAAATGGAAGTAATGATATCTTCCTTGCCAGCAGATGTGTTGCCAAAATTAGAAAGAGTGTATGTAAAGCATCCAACAGTGCCTGCACAAGTAGATGTTCACCAGACGGTAGCTGTCACTTTCAACCCTGGGACTCCTGAGTCTGGGTAGCCGGATTCCTGTTGACTTAGCGTGTGATGCTAGCCCTCAAATCTCTCAGTTTGGGGTCCTCTTCCAATGTATTAACTAAGAAGAATCATGAACTTTCTTGCTCACCTAAGTTCCTCTTACCTGCCCCTACCTGCCTCCAGCCCTGCCTTTGGTGGCCCAGGGGAGTGAGGCAGGAACACAAGAGGATGAGTCATGCTGGAGAGAGGGAAGGTAGGGAGACAGACTTGTCAAGCTTGGAGGGCTGTGGCCATTGCCAAAATCAACACAATCTACACATTTTTCATACTCCTGGTTAAACTTCTAGTGAGGCTGGCAGCAAGAGAATGGAAACTCCCCACTCCTGGGGTCAGACATCCAGCTCAGGACATCTGCATCTTTGTTTCCAGGAGGGGGCCTGAACCCCAGCCCTCTGGAGACCATATAATGTAGTTCATTGTTTCAGAGGACAGGCCAACCCTGAGGGCACCCAGCACCCCGAACCCCAGCCTGGAGGGCCTGGAGACACACAACTGCCCCCGCGCACCACACAGCCCCAACTTCACACACACACACACCCTAGAGACTGTGCCAGAATGCAAGCCAGGAAGCCAACAGGAAGGGTAAATGTTATGGTAGAGGAGTGGCCTGGAAGCCAGGCCCATGTCCTGGGTCAGAGAAGCCAGCCTTCCCATGGACGGACTCACTGGGGTGTCGCCTTTGTGCAAAGAGCCACAAGGGAATGTTCCTGAACGCGCTCAAGTCTTCATCAGATGTTGGGTCCCCAGGTAAAATGGAGGGCGGGGATGGGTGGGCTTTATGGGAAGCAGGCGTCCAGGTCAGGCAGGTTGAGGGAGAAAATGCTCCAGGGAGGGTGGTGCTGAGGAGCCTTGAATGAATTGAGGACATGAGGCCACCCCGAGACCTTGGGCCACACCCTCTCACAAAATGACCTATCAGCATACGTGTGGCAGGGCTGGAGGGGTGATGGGCACTTTCAAGCCACCCTTTTGTACTGAAGGGAAAGGCAAAAGGCCCTGCTGAGTTGTTGCTCAGGGGCCAAAGCAGATATTAAAATTCTTCCTGGGGCCTTGGTCCCTGGATCTAAAGGGTCCGTTCTTTATTCCTGAGCCTGGCTTCTTGGTGGTCACATTTCCAAGCAGGCCAGATGTGACCCCTGCATCCTCTTCCCAAACTTGGCACCCAGGCTGGCCTGCAGAGGCACGGTCCTGCCCCACGGGGGTGGGTGTGGGTGGGTGTGCCTCTCGGGCGGGCCCATTATTCATCTGTCTCCAACACAACCACACACCCCTAGGCTGAAAGCACCAACAAAGGGAAGGCACTGCGGTCAGGCCAAGCGTGTTGGGTGGGGGAGAAAATAGAGATAGGCGAGTCTGCAGGCCCTCAAAGCAAGGGGCCGGTGGAGGGAGGGAGGGCAGGACAGTTCCCGCCAAGTTCAGATGGATGATGCAGGGAGCAAGGGAAGCGTCAGGCGCGCCCGCCCTGTGCGCAGCGAGGCAGGAGACAGGGCCTGACCCCAGGGCACCTTCCCACGTGGTCTGTTTCATGCCGCTTCACTCTTTGGGGGTGGTACACCCTGAAGCATGCCCCCAACCCTGCCTTGTGTGGATGTGTATATATGTTTAAAATTATAAACACAATTAATAGGGTTGAATCTACTTTTAACAATTCATGCTTCTACTTTAGACAGTATTAACTAACTCCCTGCCAGGACTACACTAGAACTCTTCCTCCTGTCAACTCTGCCCCCACGCCCTGATTTTCACTCTATTATATTATTTATACTTCCAATGTTTATGACATTTACATTCTGTTGTAACTATAAATTGCATGGTTGTCTAAAATTAACTCTACTTTTAAACTGATTCAGTTTTTTTACAACAGAAAAACTATTTTTAATTTTAATTAATCTTTTGTTTGACTGAAATATTTGGTATTGTATTTTATATGCCTTATGTTTGCCAATGATGCTTCAAGCACCTTAAAGAGATGTGCCCCATTTTATTGTCCTTTTAATACTGTGGCGCTGGGGCCTTATGCATGAAAATGATGATCAGGAGGAGATGTGCATGGACAAAATAGAGATAGGCGAGTCTGCAGGCCCTCAGTGCAATATTACAGAGCATCTCTGAAAAGCTCCCCTTGGCCAATAGTGGTAGCAGGCAACAGATTTTGGAAAAATGTACAAGTACGTGACATGAGGTGGGGTCTAGGGTGGGAAAGCCAAATGAACCTCATTCCTCACATGCAAGTGTCTGTAGGAGACCTGTCATCTGGACCCTCTGACACCATATCCAAAAAGGTCCAAGTTGTATTTAGGGTGTGGCCATGAAGATAGAAGTGCAAAGACATGGCACAATATTTGAACAGGGACAATTAAAGTATGTGCACCCACCAGGACACACATACTCAGAGACAGAGAGTTAAACCTTTTTATGACAATTATGTCTCTTATCTTTCCACATCTACCTAATTACTAGTCAGTTTTTCATGTGTGCAAGCATGCATCCACTCAACATGTATTTATTGGGGGCCTACCAGAGGTCAAGTACTGTTCCAAAGGACAGCCAGTTATATCCAAAGACTTGTGTAAAAGGAACAAGTGGATGAAAGGAATATATATATATTCAAAGTTATATATTTTAATACAGATATTAAAATCCTGTTTTGATTGTCACCACAGGAAAAGATAAATCCTATTGCCAGAGCACCTTAAGAAAAAATACTTTAAAACACTGTAGACAGCCATAAAAAAGAACGAAATAATGCCATTTACAGCAACATGCATGGACCTAGAGATTGTCATACTGAGTGAAGTTAGTCAGACAGAGAAAGACAAATATCATATGATATCGCTTATAGGTGAAATCTAAAAAATATCATGCAAATGAACTTATTTACAAAACAGAAATAGAGTCACAGATGTAGAAGACAAACTTATGGTTACCAGGGGGGAAAGCAGAGAGGGGGGGTGGCAGGGAAGAGGGATAAATTGGGAGATTGGGACTGACATATACACACTGCTATATATAAAATAGATAACTCATAAGGACCTACTGTATAGCACAGGGAACTCTATACTCTGTAATGACCTATATGGGAAAAGAATCTAAAAAAGAGTGGATATATGTATATCTATAACTGATTCACTTTGCTGTACAGCAGAAACTAACACAACATTGTAAATCAACTATACTCCAATAAAAATTAAAAAAATAAAATAAAACACCGTAGACAGTTGGATTTAAGGGAATTTTACAAACAGCAACAAGCCCATGAAAACTAAAGCCAGTGTGGAGCTGCCAGATGCCCTCTCGGCTCAGGTCACCTCAGAAGGGGCATCTGCCCCCTCTAAGCATGTGTCACTCTGCTCTAGGTGTAGGAGAGACAAAGCAGGTGGGGTCCCCCTCTCCAGGGCTCAGGGCCCCTGCACCCATCCCTGGGGCCCCTGAGGAGATACACGGAGGAATCTGGGCAGTTGGCAGAGAAAGGACGTGGGCCTAGTAGTGAGGGGCAGAGGTGGAATGAGGAACATGAAGGCTTTTTTTGGTTTTTAGCTTTTGTTTTTAAAGCAAACACCATCTCAGAGAGGGGGCAAAGGGTTGCCTAGCCTCTTGCTAAGCTTGAGTATATTTTTGGTAGTGTTCCACAGCCAAATAGTTTTGCAAGAAGTCCTGCCTAGGCATCTGCAGACCACAGGGCAGGGGATGAAGCTTCGACAGGTGTGCAGATGTGAAGGCACACACAGGTGCGTGCGCACAGGTACGCCCGATCCGAGTGCCGGGAGGTCACAAGAGGCCAGGAGCAGAGAGGTTCAGTCCTTTATGGGACAGCCAGGCGGCTGCATCCAACTAGTTTTTCCACACCTGCTCTGATGTCATTTGATTTCAGAGTGCCAATCATCAACTGAACATCAACCAACTGGGTGAAAGGAGACTTTTGCAGGAGGAGAAAAGTAAATAGATGACGTCTGAGGCCTTCTCTGCAGAAGACATACAAAGGTTTCTTTACAGCTGTATCCCTGTAACCAGGACCACCAGAGACTTCTGGAGAGAGCCAGGCCTGTGCCCCAGTGACCCCCGAGCAGCCTTTTAAAATGATATATGCCTTGCTCCTTGGCAGCATGCTTGCTTAGCTCCTAATGATGCCCGGTGGGCTAATCCAACCCCTGCCTGTTAATTAAGTGGCATGGTAAACTCAATGATAGGAATTTTTCCAGAGAATGTGTTTAAGAGTTTTGTGCTCCTCCTCTATTCCTGCCTGGGCAAACCTTCAAACCCTATCTCTTTCATTGAGATGTGGGAAGCCCACCTTGGCCCAGGTAAGATGGAAGAGCAGACAGCGTGCTGGGGGCTTGCACGGATGACCCAGTGTGAGCCATCGTTAAAAGTCTTTCTGGGAGCAGCTGCCGATGAGGGGCCGGCTCTGTGACCAGCATCATGTCGAATGGTTTCCATCAATGTCACGTTTAACACACATGACACCTGCTTGAGATGGGGATTCTTTGCCCCATTTTACAACGGGAAAAACTAAGGCTCAGAGAGGTTAATCTGTACAAGGAAGGCCCTACCACCTGGCATCCAAAGTCCAGGCTCAAGCTGCTCTGGCTCATTTGCAGCAACATGGATGGGCCTAGAGATTATCATACTAAGTGAAGTTAAGTCAGAAAGAGAAAGACAAATACCATATGATATGACTTATATGTGGAATCTAAAATACGACACAAATGAATATATCTATGAAACAAAAATAGACTCACAAATATAGAGAACAGACTTGTGGTTGCCAAGGGGGAGGGAAGGTGAGGGAGGGAAGGATTGGGAGTTTGGGGTTAGCAGATGCAAACTAGTATATATGGAATAGATAAACAACAAGGTCCTACTGTATAGCACAGGGAACTATATTCAATATCCTGTGATAAACCATAATGGAAAAGAATACGAAAAAGAATATATATATATATATATGTATAACTGAGTCACTTTGCTGTACAGCAGAAATTAACACAACATTGTAAATCAACTATACTTCAATAAAATTTTTTAAAAAATTTGGCCTGGCTCCAAGCCCATTCTCTTAAATGCTACATTACAGGTCGCTCACAGAGCTACTGCACAGTCCACGGGCCACAGTCTACCACTCCCATCATCTTTGAGCATCCTGTCTCGCCCCTCCCCTTCCAATCAATTCAACCCAAATGCTAACACAAGTTAAACGAGCAGTAGCCGCAGTGCAGTATTTGCCCAGACCTTAATGCTGCCACTCCAGGCCTGATTGATTTCATTAAATCTATAACTCCTTGGGCTAAAGAGCAAGGAGCAAGGAAATGCTCTGTTGAATAATTCTTAAGGAGGGACAGGGGGGAGAGGATGGACACGAAGACGCGAGTGAACATTAAATCGAGGAACTCAGTCTCCAGCTGTCCTCTGCGTGGTGGGCACAGTATGTATTAGGCTATTGATGAGGATAAATTATTCAGGCTGGCTAAACAGTATTTGTCTCCAAATGGGGATTAGATCTAGTGGAAGTGAAATTCCCACCTTTCAAGACGTAAAACTGTAATCAAGAAAATTATATTTTCCACAGTTAAGATCATATTGCCTTTCAAATTCTGCTTTCACAAACTTAACCCAGAGATGACTTTTTAGTTTAGTTCCATCCCTAAGACTCAGTGTTGGGACCCACCCAAATGCCCACCTGTCCCCGAATGTGTGTGAGAACAGCATGGAGACAAATGGGGCAGGGAGCCCAAGGAAAGCTGATGTGCTCCAAAGATCCAGCCATCAAAGAGAAGCAGCTAGAGGCCAGTTAAGATGAGTAGAACCCGGCAGTGAGGGGTTCCAGGTCTGACTGTGCAGCTCTAAGCCTTAGCCAGGGGCCTGACTTCTTGGGGCCATCTCATTTGTGAAATAGAATAACCCCTTTCCCACCCTTAACATACAGAGATCTGGAGGGAATAAATGATATTTAAAACAAACAAAAAACCCAAACAAACACAAATCCCTTGGATCTTTAGCAGAAGAGCGCTGCAGAAATATAAGATGCTGTAGCTAGTCTGATCCAGCAGGAAGAATGCTAGGCTGGAAGGCAGGTGCCCGAGATCCTGGTCCTGGAGCTGTCACCAACTTTTGTTGGCCTCAGCCTCCCTCGTTTGAAAAAAGGAGTAGATGACCTCAGATTCTATGAAAATTGAATTGCTACAGTCTCTCCTCCTCATCTTTCACTCAGCCCACACTGTCCCGTTATCCTTCCCCAGCAAGGACTGTTCTCACCCTAATTAGTGCTCCGGGAAGGAAGCTGCAGCCTGGTCACTGTCTGAGGCTGGAACTCCTGTCCAGCTGTGTTCCGCCTGCAGCCTCTGTAGCCCCACACAGTCTGCTTGTGTGCCCCCCATAGGCACCTCCACTAACCATGCAGATGAGATGCCTTTGCCTAAGAAACTTCACTGCTCCGGGGTCCTCGGAAGGCTGACTCAGCAGCTTCACAAGGTGTGATGCCCCTGGGAGCTACAGGATGGGCAGAATGGAAAAGAGTGGCCACCCCAGATGCCCATCTATATTCTGCCTGCTCAGGGACCAGATTAGGATGACTGATTGGCCCTAATTCTCAGTCAAGGAAAGGCTGTTAAAGCCCACAGCCAACACAGGCTTCTGAAGTTCCACCTAAACCTGGCAGGGTGGCAGCACCTGAGCTTTGGCTCTGGGGAGTCAGGGGGGCCAAGGAGCGGTGCTGAGCTCAGCATTAAATACCGGGCTGCCAGGGGGTTCCTGCACTGCCTTGCCCATGGGAGAGGCCACTAGGCAGGCCTGGCCTCCGAACCCAAGCTCCCCCTGAGCACCCCCAGCTGGAATGACTTAGACCTACCTCGAGGAAGCCGGGCCTCGGGGTGGAACCTCTGGAGGGCCTGGAGCTTTACTGATCCCAAATGACTCTTAGGGAGCCTGCGGAAGAGGCGCTGGAGGAGTGAGGTGACCGTTCCGAAGCAGGTAGAGGCCGCCTCCTCAGCCCGGCCCTCGGTCATCCCGCTGTGCTACGGGATATCAATAGCTTCTCTCCAGGCCTGGCATCAGGGACAGAGTGACGAAGGGGGGAATCACTGGCCCCGGGAGGACTCCGGACCTCGTGTGAGCCAGGCTTTGCTCAAATCAGCCCAGCCTCCTTGTTCCTCCGAAGGAAGTCACGGGCACTGGGGACCCCGGGCCGGCACCAGCCCAGCCTGCCCGATGCCTTCTCTTCCCAGCTGAGGTCCTATCCCCTCCACCTCCCCCAACGGAAAACTTTCTATTCCTGGGGCTTTTAGCTTGATAAGATAAACATGCCCCCACCAAACAGGCTGCAGAAAGAGCCTGCCCTGGGCCTCACTTCTCAGGAGCGCCTGTGAGTCTGAAAATCAATGTCTCCAAAGTTTCAACAGACGATAGAAGCGATCCGTTACCTCACGCTGGTGCCTGGCCCAGGAACTCGTTAATGGATTTCTTTGGGGATGTCGGATTAATAATGCTTTACCAGCTGTACAGGCTCCCAAGGGACAACCGGACTAATTCACATCCTCCTATGCTAAGCCCAGGGTGGGGGAAGAGCTTTCAGCTGCCCAGGCCCATAGGAAGCGGTGCTGCCTTAAGAGGGTCAGACCATTTATCTGAGAGCAGATACCTGCGCAGAGAAGAGGCGACAGGAGTAGGAGGAAGAAAGAGAAGAGAAGAAAAGAGTAGAGTCTCTCATGAAGAGGGCAGAAAGGTTTTTCTCTTGCCCTAACATGGGGCTCACAGGGTGTCCCCTAAACAGTGACTCCCAGAAGCAACCAAGTCCTGGTGGGGAAGTTCCCAGAGGCCCTGTCACCCAGGCCGAGACGGGCGATTGGCGCTAGACAGGCAGCAAATCCTTCCAGGAAAACCGCTGAAGAGGGGAGCCTGCTCCCACGCTGCCCAGAGACTCCAAAAGTCACCCGCCCACCGCCAGCGGGGGCCAGCTTCAGAGGAAGCAGGGGTGCTGTCCTTTAACTACAGGAAAGGTACCACAGAGGACCGACGAAGCTGCATGTACACCTCTGGGGGCTGGTCACCTAGTGCTGGGTCCAGAAGGTGAGCACTCATGAGTTCAGATGTGAGCCCTGCTGGTCCTCGTGCAGCTGCCAACCTGCTTCCACCATTTTGTGCTGTGGTTCCTCCCCAGGCCACAAAGAATGTTGAATGGCATCATATCCCGGAGGCGAGGCCCTCAGGCCACTGAGAGAAGAAAATGGTAGAACAAACCCAAGCTGCACTTGACCTTCCAAATAGGCTCCCCTATCACCTGCCCCCTCACAGGATCTCTGGCCAGGAGGCCCCAGCTAGATTACCCCTCCCTGCTGAGGCCCTCAGTCCTTGGTGCAGTAACAATAAAGCACACTGTTTACAAGTCATCTATTTAACAGAGAGATGCCCCCAAATGCCCCCTTCCTCGGGCTGGGACACTGTTTCTTTCTCCCTAATGCTTCCTTGGGGGGGACTGGGCTGCCAGTGGTCTGTTTTGTGATCGTCTAGCTTACCCAGGAGCTCTGCATAGACAGGGCTCGTGAGTCCAGGTCCTGAGATGACACCGGGGCCGCCGTGTGAAGCTGGGAGCCCAGGTTCCTGGCCCCACTGGGACATGAGATCTGCACGAGGGCGCAGGTACTCCCACGTGGTTGAGCACAGGCAAGGGTGGCATTCCCACTCCCGCGCTCAGAGAGGACGACACGCACGTGCTGGGAAACTTTAAATCATGCGTCACGTGTCATGGGGGAAAATCCCTCCCGAATGCCCCACTTGGGCTGGAGGATACACTGATCTCACTTCTCCTCTTCCTCATCACAGAGATGATTTTGTGGACAGGTTAAGCCACTGGGGAAGCCAGCAGGAAAGAACTGGCTGAGAATCCAGATGGGGCTTTGGGAGGTTCTAGAATCTTCACTCCTGACCTTTAGAAAACCTGGATAGATTTTCTACTGTACGGGTATTTCAGGAGGAACACAGTGACCTCCTGCTGCCCCCACATCTAAGCACTGACCCTCTGACCTCCATGCTGAAGACAGAGTCCAGCCAAGGCGAACCTAACTTGAAGAAACAGGCTTCACCATCTTAAGTGCTGGGGTTACAACATATTCTCACCTTGAAACCCTATTCATATAAAGGTCCTTCCATATTGCTTTTTAAAACATTCATCACTAGAATAGACATTTACAGAGAGTATGCTCAACCCCTTTTCCTAAAAACTCTCAAGTTACAGCTGGAATCTTTTGTTCCATTTGAATAGTAAGGCATCTCTGAGGTTCTTTTTTGGATTTTTAATACTTTCCTCAGTTGCAGAAAGGACATAATTGTTTCAACAGAAACCACAAAACCTTCAGCTTCTATTCAACTTGAATGGAAAAAACAGCTTCCTCCAAGTCAGCAAGAAAAGTAAGTGACGATACCCAAATGTGAGCCTGACCTGGAGGCACACAGGGTTGGGGTGGCAGTGGGGGGCTTTCCCCAGATTTGCTGTCCCCCGCTCAGCCACACCACTGCCTGGGACAGGGTGGAGGGCCATCATGCAAACCTCAGTTTATTTTCCAGTCCCGATCCAACTCTTCTGCCCCGTAGCTATCCCCTTTGAGACACAACCTAATTTTTCTTTGGTTCATGGTGAGTCCTGTGTCATGAACCCTGGGTCCTGACAAGGAGGATCTTTTCAGTTCCAGGAAAAGGTCTTCAACCTGCATTTCCACGCCCACCTCCCCTACACACACCTAATACCGATGGGTGGGGTGGGGAGGGGACAGACACACTTGATTCTTTTCTCTTATGATTTAAGAAAAACTTCACCTTTTGTTTCAAGACCTCATGATTTACACATGCGGAAAACCTATTTAAAAACCAAACATGGAAAACAGGCTGAAGTGCCGCCAGCTCTCAATTGTCCAGGACCTGACTGATCCTCTAGCTTGCATGTGGCTTACCCGCCCCTTGGCTCACCCTCCTCTTTTTCTGTACCTCTTTTTATGGACATTTCAGCGTTCGTTGGCAAAAGGGAGGCAGATGAATGAGGAAACTCCACTAACTTGCATATTCAATGGCATTAGCTCACAGGGCAAAATGCTATGTTGGGTGCTGGTGCTGATTTTGCTGCTAATGATCCAGGTCATCGCAGAGAAGTCACTGACCCCCTGAATGCTCGGTCTCCTCATCTGTGAGATGGCCATGATCCACCCAGCCCTGCCTGCCTCACAAGGGCGCTGCAGGGCTCAGCAGAGCCAGTAGGCAAGAAAGCACTTTAGATACAGCCAAGTCATCTCTGAGATAAAAGTCATCTCTGTTCCCATAACTTCTTGGCCATTCTCAGTATTTCTTGTTCCACATGAATATCTCCATCCTTGCGGGCTCACAGAACACCAATTTGTATCTTCAGCAAACACGACAATTCTTTCCCAGATCCAGCATCCGGTAGAAACAAAACATAAAAGGATAAAAAACAAAGTGGGCGAGGAACATCGCTCTTCTTTCAAGGCTGACTTTCGTGACCCTCTGGTCTGATTTCGGAAAGGTTCATGTAAGCCACATTTTCATGTTCTAGCAGCCCTAGCCAACAGCCACTGCAGACATCTGGGTGAGATCTGCTCTGCCCTGGAAATGTTTGTTCAAGAAACAGGGAGGGGGACAGAAGGTGGCGTGCAGGCCCTCCACTGAAGGGTAAACATGACCCCGTCTCGCTGTGGTCACAGGTGAGGGACATACCCAGTCACCTGCCTGCCCGCCCAGTGATACACAGGAACTGACTGAACTTTCCAACACCACCCTTCTTACCAACCTTCAGCACAGTGTCCGCTCGTGCTTTCCCCCTGATGCCCTCAATGAGGCTAGGGCAATAGGGGTGGGTAGGAATATCCTGAAGAAAATCTGGGAAGCACTACAGCAACCAGGGGTCACAGACCCCTCAGCTAGGACAGAGTACTGTCCACCAGCAGGCTGGGCACATGGCAACTGTGCCAGCACAGACCCCTGCTGCTCTTCCTCCTTCCTCTCCAAAAAGGCAAAAAAGAACCAAATGTCGGACTTCCCTGGTGGCACAGTGGTTGAGTATCCGCCTGCCAATGCAAGGGACACGGGTTCGAGCCCTGGGCCGGGAAGATCCCACATGCCGCGGAGCAACTAAGCCCGTGCGCCACAACTACCGAGCCTGCGCTCTAGAGCCCACGAGCCACAACTACTGAGCCCGCGTGCCACAACTACTGAAGCCCGCACGCCTAGAGCCTGTGCTCCACAATGAGAAGCCACCGCAATGAGAAGCCCGTGCACTGCAATGAAGAGTAGCCCCCGCTCGCCGCAACTAGAGAAAGCCCGTGTGCAGCAGCGAAGACCCAACACAGCCAAATATAAATAAATAAAATAAATAAATTTATTAAAAAAAAAAAAAAAGAACCAAATGTCACAGCTTTCCTTATGGGTGCATCTCTCAAGAATGTTCTCCATGCCAGGAACCACGGGCGGGCTAGAACAGGCCCTGCATGAACTTATTGGCCACTTTGGCCAACACCACCACTACACCATGGAGAATTCTCGGGGTCCATCAGGCTCTGCGCATGTCTCCTTGGCATGGTGTTGGGGTGCCTCAAAGAACACCCAAATATCACCCCCCTAGGTCTGAGTCAAGACAGTCTTGACCTTGGAGTGGCACTCCCTGTGACTCCTCCCTGGCACCGATTCTATTCCACTTCAACCAGGGAACCAAGCCTGCTGCCCTGCCTGACATCATCACCTCGGCCTCCTTGCTCATTCCCCAAAGCCTAAAAGCTGGCTCTGCTCTCCTCCTAGCCCCGAGATCCAGCCCTGAAGATGTAGAGAAACTTGCCAAAACTCTTGGAAAAAAACCGAAAGTGACTAAATGCATAGCTATCTCCCCAGTCAGGGCTGGCCTTCCCAGGGTCAGCTGCCTCCACCACTTCCCGACCCAGCCAGGGGAGAGCCGAACAGAGCCTGCAGGAGGAGTGGGTGGCAGAGTGGGACTAAGGCCCTCTGGAGAGTCAGAAAGCATCCTGCCATGGGCACTGGCAGATCTGCAAGCCCATGGTGGGTGAGAGGACTACACGAGCTGATGCTGCTGGAAGCCGGGGTGGGGGGAGGGGGAATGTTCTGTCTGCATGCTTTGCACGCCCACAAATACTCACCTGCCCAAGAATACTCACCTTGTCGTTAGAGGAATGCGAACAGGAAGGGCCTCTGGTCAGGCCAGAGATGTGTTTCCAGCTTCCTCATCAGCCTTAATAGCACCCCAGCAGGCAGGGCAAGAACGGCAAGCAGCTCCTTCCACGGGGAGACTGAGGGGTGAGGGGTGGGTGTCGGGAGCCAGCGAGGGCCCCGTGGGAGAGCACCTGGGAAGCAAGACCCAGGATGCTCCCACGGCCAGCCCAGCAGGGGGCTGCCTCTGTCCCAGAGATGCTGGGCACGGATCAAAGGAGGGAAATGGCTTGACAGCCCGAGATCTCGGTCAGAGGCCATCTTCAAGGCCAGTCAGGTTTGCCCAACATGAGGGTCTAACCTTCCCCTGCCCCTAGCCAGATGGACGGGCGACTCCTTCTCTCCACGTGAGACCTCGGCAGAAGCCTCCCTGCGTTCTGACCCCATGAATCTGTTCTGAGGACGAGCGTGGCAGCAGTATGCAAACTCTTTGGGCTCCTCAGAGAAAAGGCACCGTGGACCTGAGAAGAATTCTTCCCGTGCTCATTCTCAGAGCTAGGCTGGGTCTGCCCTGAGCCTCAGCGGCTCTCCTGAGCCTTTGGCCCCTGTCACCACGCAGAAGTCGGCTTCCTGAGGCAGGAGGGTCACCTCACCAGCTAGGAAGGGCTCTTCGGCTGGGCTGGGGGCTCTCTTTTCCCTGTCACTCAGGGCCTACCTGCCAGGCTTGGCAGCGGCTGAATTCACTGGTAAACTTGGGGAAAAGAGAGAGGGTACCGGATCAAACCCGCAGTGCTGAGGGGAGATGTCAATTTACTTCCACCTAATAACTCTGCAGGATCAGCAGGAGAACACACACGTTCATTACCAAGTCTAATTAGGCGGGCAGACAAGTGGCATTAATCATTTTTGACTGTACCTGGGATTCGAGCCCCTCTTACTCGAATAAGTAATTTTCTGAATAATCAGAAAATTTCATGCTCTGATGAATAGGGGGAAAAAAATTAAACCCACATTTAATCCTTTCACTTTCATCTTTTGAAAATACAGGAAGCAGGGAGGAGAGGAAACAGAATAACAGCTTGGGGAGCTCAAATGGCCTCTGCCCAAGCATTCCAGGTCCTTTCTCTGTCCTCCCTTGTCCCCCCGCAGCCCACTCCACTAGGACGTTCCCCAAGAAGAAAACCCCAATCAGAGCCAGGGGCAGGGGAGGGATGGGGGATTCCACTATCTCTAACAAGAAAACATCCATTTCAGGGCTTAATTTTCCTAACCTCCAAAGCCATACATGGGCCTGAATTAATGAAAATACTTCAAGTCAGATACTTCAGTGCTACCTAGTATCCTGGACAAATAAAACACTTTCCAAGTGCCCAAGGTTCCCGGGTCTGCCACAGGGAGACTCAATGTCCGTGTCCCCGTAACCTCTCCTACAAAGAACCCATGACAGGGGGTGGGTTTGTAGGAGCCTGTGGCTGTCACATGCGTGGGTCCAGTCTGTGCAGAGAGGTGGGTTAAGCTCAACCATCGATGCAGCGACGAGACAGAGCTAGAAAGGCTGGACAAGGGGCTCTGTGACATACCAGCCTCGCTCACCAAGAAGGTCCCTGTCCCCATCCCTGCAGGCTCCATGGCAAACACCTCATACTCACACCATAATTCAAGTCTATCACAGGAGGGGAAGGTCAGGATGATGAGCCCCAGGGTCCCCCTTCCACCCTATAATCCCAATCACGTAACACTTCACAGCTCTGATCGGCACCCTCGAAAGAGGACCGACTCCACTAGCAACATGCGAGGCATGTCTAAGCAGCCCGCCCTGAATGTTGAGTTGGACTCAGCTTTCCCCATTTTCCAGACCATTCCTTGATCCAGGATGGCTAACATACCCACCAAAATGTGATGAAAGGTAGAAGGTCAACTCCATGTGCCTTCTACAGAAGAAAGGGTCCACAACCTGTAAGGGACATTCCCTGAGAACAAAGCCAAAGGGCAGCCTGTGAGAGTTTTAAGGGTTGTTTGCTATTGACCATTCCCTCCTGGAAGGCTGGAAATGGGCTCTCACTGCTGCAACTGCCCCCATCCCAAGACACACACACACACACACACACACACACACACACACACACACACACACACAAATTCATACAATCTACCTCTCTCTCCCCCTCCCAATCCCCACTGGATCTCCTTCTCTATCTAACAAACATGACTTCTTTAATCCTGGAAATGAATATTAACTTTGAACTTTTCCTGTTCGCAAATCCAGCATTAACCGGAGCTCAGTTACCGACCTTGAAGTAGCGGTAAGCTTAAGTTAGAGGGATTTTCACTAAAAAGGCAGGCAGGCAGACAGTGGGAAGACAGTTTTCTAAAAGCTTCCCTTATTAAAAGCCCATTTTGCCAACACGGCTCCCACCCAGTGTCAGCCTCCTGCTCAGACAGATGTCATTTATATACCCGCTGCCCTTCTGCTTGTTTCCAAGAGCAGGGAGATTTAATGGTAAAAACAGGCGACCACCCTCATCAACCACTACTTACTGAGACTGTGCTGTGCTGGGGGCAAGTGGTACAAAGACAAGGCGCCTGGGTCTTCGTGACCTCTAAGCCACGGGCACCCTGTGAGGATGCTTGTCAGCCACAGCAGGCAGGAGTGGCATTGCTAGAGGACGATTAGTGCCCACACTGCCTGGGATGCTCAAGGCACCTTCTTTCCCACTCAGCTCAGCAACCAAGCAGAGGTGGAAAACTGTACTCACTGCTTGGAAAGGTGATCCTAAGAAGTGTCAGGAGCCCAAATTGTTACAGCTGTTTGATGAGAGGGGATAACAACACTCATATTGCATTAAACATTTATATTGCCTTCTGCCAGGCACTGTTCTAAGCCCTTTCCATACATTAATTCATTTAATTCTCACATTAACACGATCGTGAAGGTAATGTTATCATCCCCGTTATTATTATTTTTTTTGGGGTGGGGAGCGAGGCTAGGCTTGTGGGATCTTAGTTCCCCGACCAGGGATCAAACCCATTTCCCCTGCAGGGGAAGCGCAGAGTCCTAACCACTGGCCTGCCAGGGAATTCCCAATCATCCCCACTTTTTAAAACAAGGAAGCAGAACACAGAGGTGCCCAGGGTCACACAGAGACCAAGAGGCAGAGTCAGGATTCAAACCTAGGTCTCTGGTTCCAGGCCGTTCGCTTAGGCATTGCAGAGTATTGCCTTTCAAAAGTCATGTTTTTGACCCTTGCTTTTCGAAACAAAGATAAAACAAACCAACCCCACCATGGAATTAGAACTTCAACTGAAAGAAAGATGATTGGTGAGTTTGGCGGGCTGTGTCTCTACCTGCCAGCCATCAGAACATTTCTCAACTGTTCCCATCCAGCCACAGGTCCATAGTTAAATATTAATAACAACAAACAGAGGCTCCTCTCTATAGCCCCTTGATTCCAACTCTGCTCCCTCTCTGGTGTTCAGACATCCCTGGCTGGTATTAACCCACCTGGCCGGGGACCACCAAGTCACACACAAAGTCAGAGGACATGCCCGTGCACCTGGTGCTTCCTGCCACCAGAAACTATCTAATGTGAAGTGGGCATAAGTTCATTTAATCGTGGAGAATCACGCATATTCACATACAACACAAAAACGGACACCGTTATCAACAACACCACCCCACCTCATAAAACTATAGGCCAAATAGTCCCCCAATGTCTTTTTCGCTCTTGCTTGTAAATTTTTTTTTTTTCCCCTCGTGACGCGTCATGCGGGATCTTAGTTCCCCAACCAGGAATCGAACCCGTTCCCCCTGCAGTGGAAGCTCGGAGTCCTGACCACTGGACGGCCAGGGAATTCCTCCAATGTCTTAATACAAACTAGAATTCCAATGAAGCTGCTTTCCCAGGATTCTGGCACATTAAAACCCATTACAACGAGGATACTGCCTCTCCCTGTGTTGACGGGGTTGGTGGATGCAGTAAAGCACCCCAGGACCCTTGAGAGGGCAAAAGCTGCCAACACATCTGTGGGAAAGTTGCATTTGATTCTACTGAAGGTCAGGGACATTTGCCAAGTGACAGCAGCCCTTCCACCCACGTCACACACCTCTATATCTTTTGCCCTTCCCTTTTTAATTAGCACCCGAACTGAGTTCAGGTGGTGGAGGGAGAAGCACCCACTTTCCCCTCCAATCTTCCTCTTCCACTTGACCCTGGCTTAGAGTCTGAGCTCTCCTTCCCCGAAGCCAGCTGCAGTGGGAGGCACACAGCACAGCCTTGACTGTGGACCACAGAGAGAGGCAAGGTCGGGTTTTCCTGATGTGGAGGTAATTGCTGCTGTACAATGCTGGAGCTGGGTGGGAGATGTGGGGCTGTTGTCATGCGGGAAGAGGCTTTGCTGAAAGATGCAAGCCACAAGCCATTTCCAGGGATGCTTTCTAGAGGTTGTGCCATTGTCTGTGCTTTGTGCTTCAGATATTTAAACTATCTGTATAAACACATAAACACATGGGTATGGATATCCTCTGCCGAACATGGTAACAGCAAATATGGGGTGGGGTGGGGTGGGGGGTAGGAAGAGGACATCTTTAAAGAAATACACACACCTAACTGTCGGAAGAGAAAAATAATAAACCCTCAAGAAGACTGCAAATTTGCTCAGAAAATCTATACACTGGATGCCCTGTGTTTTAGTCAGGCTTTGAGAAGAGTCTGGCTCAGGAGGAGACTGGAGGGACCTGAGAACTCTGGGGAGGAAGGGACAGGGCAGGTAGTTGGGTCATTTTCGAGCATGATGACTGGTGCAGTGACCGAGGAGGAGGAGGAGGAGGAGGAGGAGGCAGGGCACAGCCAAACATCAGAGCAGAGTCCAAAGGTCTGAGGGGCCAGAGGTGGAAGGCAGGAGAGGGCACAGATCCAGGGTCACCTCAGGCTCTTTCAACCTCATAGCCCGTTTCCATCCAAAGCCTAACCAGATCTCCTCCCTATCTCAACAGGTCGCCCTGGAGGAGGGGTGTACCACAGGCAGGCGTGTACCATGGGCCTGTACCATAGGCAGACACACAAGTCATTTTGCCATTACCCTAATAAGCACAGGTCAAATGGTCACCTCAATACCAGCCTTACAACCCACTCACAAGAACCTAAAACAAAAGCAAGAAGGTGCATGGGAGACTAGGCAATGACCTTGTAGCTTCAGGTATCGACCCCAACCTACGTGTGTGTGTCTGTGTGTGTACGTATGTGTCTGGGGAGGAACGAGGCGTGCACCTGTCAGGGGAAGAGGTATTTGTTAAAGACCGCATAAGCATACCTGGGCAGTAGGCAGTCACTAAAGGATACCGGGCGGGGGACTAAGGCGCAGAGCGTCTCCAGGACTTACCTATCTCAGTTAAAGTCGAGGTCTCCCCTGGAGCCAGAGAGGGCAGTGCCCCCTCTCTGCCTGCCTCAGCCCTCTCGCAGTTGCTCGCCCGTGGACTGCGGTCTTCCCGTGCGCCCCTCCCCACCCTGCCCTCACACTCACTAGCGCAGCGCAGCGCCTGACGCAGCACCTCTCGTCCGCACAGGTCACACCAGCCCCAGCCGCTCCGCAGCTCCAGTTCGGCGAAGCAGTGCCCCTCGCCTCGCTCCGCCGGGACGCGGGGATCCTGCGGCTGCTCGAAGATGCTCCGCACGTCTCGGGGCCGGGGCGCTCCAGGCCGCCGCCGCAGTCTCTGCTGCAGACCAGGCCGGAGCGCGCGAGCGGGTCGGGAAGCCCGAGGCTGTGGCTCCAAGTCCCCCCGGGCAGCCCTTCTGGCACCGCGTCCCTCGTGCGCCCCGGGCGCAGTGGAGAGGGGCGCGGGGGCGCAGCGGCGCGAGGACCGGCCCGGGGGCGGCGGCGGCGGCGGCTTGGGGCCGCTCAGGCTCTGTAGGTAGCGCGGCGGTTCTGGGTCCAAGAGTAGCCGGTACGGGCGCTGCCCGATGGCCGGGGACGCCATGGCCATGCCGGGCTAGCGGCTGCGGCGGCCGCAGCTCTCCGCGTCGGCGCTGCTCCCGAGTCCGTCTCGAGAGAAGGCAGGCCCCAGACCAGCGCGCCTTTAAAGGGACCGCAGCCTGCAGGGAGGGGCGGGGGCGGGGAGACCTCGGAGAGGCAGGAAGGAAGACCCGAAGGAACAACCGACCAGACCAAGTGGCAGGGGTGGCGGCGGGGGGAGTCTGAGCGAGTGTGGATTTAGGGGAGTCTTCAGGAAGCTGGGGCAGCTGAAGGATTGCGTATGGGAAAGGCTCTATACAGGACAACTCAGAAGAGGCATTCTGCTGGGGGTCGCCTGCCTTCAGCCCTGCCTCCTTCCCTCTCCCATCATTTCCCCCAACACCAGATCCCCCGCAACCCGCACCCCAACACGCCCAGGGGAGGGAGCGGGCCGGAGGGAAGGCTTTAGGAGCTAGCTGAGGATGGGGTCTAGAAAGATTTCCACCGGTTGAGTGTCCGCCCGCCACCCTCCCGGTTTTCACGCCGACCGGAGGGATTTGTTCCCCTGCTCTTCCCCTCTCCGCCGTCCACCGTCCCCTTGCGCGCAGAGCCAGGTGTGGGTAGGGGATGCCCGGCTCCGGCTCGCGGGCCCGCAGCAGCTCAGAATCCCGTTGGCAGGGAGGGACGCGCGGCGGGGAACGCTTGCCACGCTGATGGCGAGAAGCCGCCTCCGCGACGCGCAAGGCTGTCCGCGCGCCACTTTCACTCTAGTTGGATTTCCCCTCTCCCAGCAGCCCTGTCGGGTAGGATAGTCCTTTCCCGGAAGACTGGAGTTATAGTGGTCCTGGGTCCTAGATTGTGAGAACGCTCCAGCGCGCCTGGGTTGGGAGAGCTTTTCTTCCTAAGTCAAACCCGCCTCTCCCCATAGCTGTTCTAGTCATTAATGTGGAAATACAACCACCATCACCACCCCCGACCGCAAAAGCCCTATTTTGTATCCGGTATGGACAGCTCACCTGTGGGGCCCAAAGAGAGATCCCCATCTATCAGTTCCAGATCCAGGGTAACCTGGATCTGGAAGCTTCATAACCTCCCCCCTCCACTCGAGTTTAATGCTCTGCTGTCACCGCCTTGAAAGCCTTAATAATTTTTGAACAAAAGGCCAGCATTTTCTTTTAGCACTGGGTCCCACGCATTGCGTAACCCGTCCTGACCATCTCTCATAGATGGGGAAAAGGGACTGCTGGATCTTTGAACCTGTGTGTCCCGTCACAGACCCTGGACCCTTTCTAGCTTCTACGGTTTCCTTAGCTGTAAATTGGTCTGGGAGTGGGGAGACAGGTAGATGCTTTTCCCGTCCTCTCCGGTTCCACCACTCTGACTCAGTGATCACTGCCTGTCCTCTCAAAACTTGGGGTTCAGTTTGGTTGATTTAGCAAGAAGTCACCAGCAAATCAACTTTGGAAATACGCAGCCTAAATTCTAGATCTGAGTTGCTCCCTCCTCTTCCCAGGCCAGAGATGGGTCTCCCCCTAGTGTCTCCTAGGGGAATCTTCACTTTTGCTTTTCGATTTCCCCTTGGAGGTAATTTTTAGGTAATTCCTAAAATTTCAAGAGTCCAGTGGTCAGGGAATTCCAAGCTTGCTTTGGCCCATGGCTTCTCCCTCACGGTGGTGACAATCATGGAATCCTCTGGTCCCCTGGGTCTCACCAGAGGCTGGAGCTTCTCACCTCATGAGGTGGCTTCTGGGTACTTGAGAAGAATGACCCCCAGGAGCCAATAGCACAGTGCTAAGGAGCAGAAGGAGTTGAGATGGGGGAGTGTGAGCCAGAGCCACGCCCTCTGCCCTCCTCCTCCACTTCTCCTCTCCCCTGTCTGAACCTTGCTTTCTCTACATCAGTGGTTTTCGAAAGCTGCCGTGCATCGCAATTACCTGGAGGGCTTGTTAAATCACAGATTACCGGGCTCCACCCCCTGAGTTTCTGAGTCAGTTTGTCTGGAGCTGAGGTTTGAGATTTTGCATTTTTTTCTTTTCCATTATGGTTTATTACAGGATGTTGAATATAGTTCCCTGTGCTATAGAATGGGACCTTGTTGTTTATCCATTCTATATATAATAGTTTGAGATTTTCCATTTTTAACAAGTTCCCAGGCAGTGTTGATGCTGCTGGTCCAAGGACTCCACTACTTTAGATTTGGTGATAAGAGAATGGGCTTCTCTGCTCTTTGCTCCACAGAGCAGGTGAAGTTCAGTGGGACACAACCGAGAAAAACGCAATGGGGCGTTATTCTACAATGCTTTCTGCTGAACGTTGAAAAAGGAAAGCACAATTTGCCTTTGTGGTCTCTTTTTCCCATCTCTCCCACTTCTTCTGCAAGCACTTTTGTTGCAGAAACCTGTATTGCATATAAATATTTGCTTGTATCCACCCTCTGTTATCCATCCATCTACACAGGCTTGAGACTTGTTCGGAGATCACTCCCTCCAACTTTGGGAGAGCAGTGAGCTGGGTGAGGTCCAGGGTGTGGACCAAGCTTGTGCTCTGGTGACAGCTTGGTGTGGCAAGAAGAAGGGACCTGGCAAAGAGTGCATCACTGGAAGGCCAGTTTTGAAATGCCATTTGTGAAATTGCCAACAATCGCCATCTCTGTCCTGCATCCCCCTCCCCCAAGCATGAGTTTGGGCAGCCCAGCCCAGGTTCCCAGGAGAGGGAGGCTCATGGGATGAGTGTCTCCTCTGGCCCTGGGAAACTGAGGACCATGTGGAATAATCAGGCATAAACCCCTTTTCCCAGTTGCCTGAGCTGTACAGAAAAATGCTCTGGTTTTGTTTTCCTGCTCCAGCCCTGATTTGGAGGAGTAATAGGAGCTGCTGTCAGCACTGCAGAGGGGAGGAGATCGAGCAGGGCCAGAGCCCTACATTTGGCTTCTGGGATGAGAATGGAGATGAAAATGGAGATAACATAACTCCATGTAACCAATCCAAAAAGTTTATCAAGTTTATCTTAAGGTTCATCTCCCTGAGCCAAGCAATTGAGGTCGGAGAGGCAGCTGCCTTTTCTGAATCCCAGCAGGAGGCTCTCTGCTTGGAACTTGCCTCTTCTGATATCATCTTTCCCAGCCCAGTCTCCTTCTTCCCCGAAAGAGCATCCTCTCCCACGACACACACACACACACACACACACACACACACGCAACCCATTCCTCCTTCATCAGGGAAGAAGTACTAAATAAACTCCAGTCTTATTGTAGGGTTAGGACCTGGGATAATGTCTGATGGTTGAACTTCAAAATTGTTTGGATTAGTCTTTGGTCATGCAGGCCACGGGGGTGAGACCACAGCGTCTGCTAAGATACCTCCACTGGGAGTTTTTTCCCCTTGTTAGCAGATCCTCTTGGCTCAGAGCCATTGATTTTTTTCTGTTTGTGACTCACTCCCAGAAGAGTGGGTGTGTTGTTTTTATTTTTGACCAAAGGGAAGGATGATGACAGTGAGTTTGAGTGTGTGGTCAGTGTGTGAGGTCACTTCAGAGGTGGCCCCAGAGGCTGTTGGGTCCCTCATTGGGTGAGTTGTTTCAAGGCTATCCCTTCACCCCCAGGGAGCTTCCCAGTAGGAAGGAAAAGGGGAGGACAGAATGTGGCCTGACCTTCTGAAGGGGAAGTTTCTGGGTTTGTTTGGCTTTGAGGCATTTGAAGTTGCTTGAAATCCCCAAAGAATTTAGGGACCTCCCAGTAATTCTTACAGTACAACTATCTGCATGGGATCAATGGACCTGTCAGGACAGGTTAGGTTATGCTGCAGTAATAAACAACCCTCAAGTCCCAGTGCCTTTAAGCCAGAGACTTCTTTCTCACTCACATTACATGCCCTTTGCCTGTTGGTAGGGAGATTCTGTTCATCAAAATCACTCAGCGACCCAGGCTGATGGAGCAGCCACCACATTGAATGTTGCCCATCACCAAGCCAGAAGGAAACCGAGAGAGCCCAGAGGCTCCTACACCAACCAGCATGGAAAAACTCCAGTCACTTTTGCTCGCAACTCATTGGCCAGAACTAGTTCTATAGCCCACCCTCCACAAGGGGAGCAGGCAGTGCATTCTTTCCATGTGCTCAGAATGGGGAAAGAGCTGGAAATATTTGACAAACAGCACCATTCTCTGCAGTCTTTAAGGGCACAGAGCAATCATTGATTTAACAAGTAATTACCTAATATCCGCTATATCTCAGGTGCTGTTCTAGGCACTAAAGGTGCAACAGTGAAGTAGCCATGCTCCTGAAGCTTACGTTTAGTGGGACAGCCAGGTAATAAACATACCAACCTAAGTGTAATAGAGCCTCAGGTCACGCATGCTATGATGACAAACAAAGCACAGTGAGGGATAGAAAGCAACAGGGGCTACTGTATTGGATTGGGGGGTCAGGAAGGACCTCTCTGAGGAGCAGACATTTAAACACAGACCTGAGTGGAGTCAGCCCTCTGTCTATCTGAGCAAGGGTGGCCCAGGATGAAGGAACAGCAGGCACAACAGCCCCCAGACTCTCCCAAACTTTGTGAACATGAGTTTGCTCCAAATATGTATTCCCAGACCCTCCCTCCAGAGATTGATTCTGTAAGCCTGGATATTGGCCTGTATTTTATGTGAGCTTGACGAATGTGACTCAACAGACCACACTTTGAAAATGGGACCAAGGCAGTGGGTAGTGAGATTGTGTAAGCCCCTTCGTAGACATTTGAAGAAAAACGCTCTTACTCTTGTTAACTGCAGGATGACAGCTCTTTGAGCTGCTTCCTCTCCCGCCTGGGCAGCTTTGGCATATAGAGCTCAGCCCCCCCAGAAAGTGGGTAATACCTTCCATTGCTAGACTGTGAGCAGAGACTGTGACAAAACATTGTCGGGGAATTAAAATGTTTGCCACCTGCTATGTGTTATACATATTTACTCTAGAAACACACATTGAGTACCTACTGTGTGGCAGGTACTCTCGGCTTGAATGACCTCATCTTCACGGCAACTCTGTGAAGTGGCCAGCATTCCCATTTTACAGACGAGAAAACTGACGCTCAGAGAAAGCATGTGACTGGCACCCAAAGGTGTCACAGTCTGGACTGAGATCTGTGATTTTGCCTTTGCACTGCCCAGCGGGTGTGGTAAAAACAGCAGTGTTTAAAATCTCTGATCTCACTTTGTAGGTGCTGTTTGAAGATTCAGCAAAATCTTTCCCTGTTTTCCTCTCTCTATTGAAATCTTGTCCAACTTTCAAAGTCTAGTCCGAATACCAGGCCCTCCATAGAGCCTTCCCACAGTCACCCAGACCTAATTCACTGCCCTTTCTCCCAAGATCCCACAGCAAGTTGCTTGTGCCTTTAGCATCCACACCATCCTAACAGGATTCCCATTTTGTACAAATGTAGTTTGTACATTTTTGCTTCCCTCACTTAGGTCTTGTCAGTCTTTCTGATCCCACTGTGCAGGGCAAATAAAAGGTGCTCATCAAATGTTTAGTGAAATGAACTCAGCTGGAGGCTCCCAACCTGTACCTAATACAGAATTTATCTCTTAATATCCCTTCAAGCTATGACTTCTGTACCCAGGGAGGGGGAGATGAAGGAATTGTCTGGTTCAGGAAGAATAGAAGGCACTCAAAGCCCTGAGGGGGCTCCGTAGAAGTGGGGTGGTGTTGGGAGCTCCATTTAAGACTCATGCACATCCTCCAAAGTTGCTGGTCACTGCGGGGGATTTCCTGTCTTCATGTGCTAGTAACTGGCTAAGGGTGAGGGCTGGTAGGGTACCACCTCTACTTTCAGAGGGCTGGGTTTTGTGTGTCACCCAACACCAGTGCTCCTGTGGGGATCATCTAGGTCCTTGACAGTGCCTGGGGACAAGAAGGGCAAACCAGGGTGGGAATGTGAGCAGGGACATGAGGGCTGCTGGAATGGTGTCACCATGAAGGTGGGGTGGGGCTTATTTTCCAGCAGTTTAGTGGTGCCTCCTCCATCTGCATTTCAATTACGGAATTTTTCCATACCCAGCTACTCTGCCAGGCATATGATAAGACTGGTTTGTGTGTGTATGTTTCTTCTTTCTGTGTTGGAAAAACTCAGATATTCCAGGCAGATTTGTCAGCAGCTTTTGCCCTCAGCCAGAGGGGAGGCTCCAAGCCACAGCCACGGATGTTCCAGCACTAAGCCATTGCTGTGGCAGGCGGCCATGGACCAGAGCAGTGACAGACCAGTGCGAGCAGAGTGGCCTGGCCGACCTCCCGTTAGAAGCATGTGTGAGTGCGTGCACCCAGTACGCCTGTCTCTCTTCTGGTCCTCTGCCTTGTTCCTCTTATTTCTGCTCTCCCTCCCCTCCCATTGTCTTTCCCTCTCCATCTCTCTATCTCTCCCTTCCTCTCCATCCTTCCCTCCTTCCCTCCTTCCCTCTCTCCTTTCCTCACTCCCAGCTCTTCTCACTCCCTTCTTCTCTCTGTCTCTCTCTCTTTTTCTCTCTCATGAAGCGTGCAGGGAAAGGATTGACTGCTTCAAGTGGCTGCTGGAATTCTGAGCTTCCAAGGAGAATAAACTGAAGCTATTTCAGGTCACACTAGCCCATTCCTTACCACCTCCCATCGGGGTTGCCTGATTATGGAGTTTTTTGTGAGATGAAGGAAGAAGAAGCCAGGAATTCCACCCTTTACAAAATCACTGAAGCAGTTTGGAAGTGAATCCCCGATGACCAGCTGTGGCGATCCTCTGGGGCTGCCCCTGCTGCAGTGAGGAGGCCCCAGAAAGCAAATGGTGGGCCCAGTAGGAGGGAGGGCAGGTCACTATCCCTTAGACCGGCTTCCCTGGCCTCAGTTGTCAGGTTGGGGGGTGGCGCCTGGTCCAGTGTACCACCCACTGCCCACGGGCCTATACTGGGCATTCATATGTCCTCTGCTGGACATGGCAAACTCTGCCTCGGTATCCTTGAACTTTAGCTTGTGGAAGAATCACTGGGGAAACTCGTCAACGATGCAGGTTCCTGGGCCACACCCTTACCAATTGAAATCAAGAGGTGGGTGGGGTCACAGAATCTGGGTTTTGAACCAGAATGCCTGTCTGTAAAGAGGAAACTGCGTAGGGACTTCCCTGGTGGCGCAGTGGTTAAGAATCTGCCTGCCAACGCAGGGGACACGGGTTCGATCCCTGGGCCGGGAAGATCCCACATGCCACAGAGCAACTAAGCCCATGCACCACAACTACTGAGCCTGTGTGCCACAACTACTGAAGCCTGCGTGCTCTAGGGCCCACGTGCCACAATTACTGAACCCGTGTGCTGCAACTACTGAAGCCCACGCACCTAGAGCCCGTGCTCCTCAACAAGAGAAGCCACTGCAATGAGAAGCCTGTGCATAGCAATGAAGAGTAGCCCCCGCTCACCACAACTAGAGAAAGCCCGCGTGCAGCAACGAAGACCCAACGCAGCCCAAAAATAAATAAATAAATAATTTAATTTTTTAAAAAGGGGTGGGGGGGAAACTGCGTAGATTCTGAGAGAGATGCAAAAACTATCGCCCTGAGGCTCCAGGGCACGGAAAGAGGCATCAGCCCCTCCAGAGCCACTGCACTTCCCCCCGGGGAGCCCGACGTGCCCCTGCTTCCTTCCAGTTGGGCCCCTTTAAACTGAGCCGGCCCGTGTTTTAGAGCATGCTCATCGTGAATCTGAGTGCTGCGTGGACGCTTCCCAGATGTTTATGACTGATCTGAGCCACCAACTGAGCCGTTCTGAGACAAGGGCTCCTGTTTCTCCATCCACCCTGCATGGTGGCCTCAGCCCCGGGAGGTGGGGCTGGGAGGGTGTGCAGGGAACCCACGTGGTGTTTCAGGCACCTTGTGGAAGTACAGAATCTACCCCTACCCGTAACTTTGAAAGATATCATCTCCATTTTACAAATGAGGACCTGAGGCATGGGGTTTCAATCCACACTCCACACGGGCACCCAAGAGTTATATCTTTAAAATACCAGTTGGACTTCACCTAAAACCTGTTTCTATGATTCCCTGAGGTAACGCCCAGGTTCCTCCGTGTGGCCCACAAGCAGCTTTTGGGTCTGGCCCCTCCCTTTCCCCAACGACCACTCCCCACTTCAACCTGCTCTCCAGTGACACACACACTTGTGGTTCCTTGCGTGCCTGGGCTGGTGGTGTTCCCACTGCCAGGGGTGCCTTCCGTGCCTTCTCTGCTAGGTAACCCTGCTTACCTGCCAAGACCCCACTCTGGAGTAGCCTGCTCCCCAAGTCCTTCCCTGACCCCCTCCCGGCACCCTGAGCACCCTCCCCTGCGAGGGCGGTGACGCAGTCCCACCCCTGAACTGTGCATTCCTGTCTCTGAACGCTCCCGTGATACTGAAGTGCCTTTCCCCATCGAGGTAAGCTCCTCAGGGGCCAGCATGGCACCCTAGTCACCCACGTAGTTCTAGCCCCTCGCCCGGGCCCTGGCACACGGCAGGTGCCCAGTTCACATCTGAGCAGCTGAACGGGTTCTTCATTTTAAGTGTCATGTTAGGAATCACTACAGAGAACAGAGGTCGTCAGACACCTGAGGACCTTACAAGGTTCTGGAGGAACTGGACAAGGTCATGGGCCTTGGTCCAGTTCCTTGCTCCCTCCTGAGATGGCATCAGAAGCTCTGCAGAACAATGGGTGGGGTGGGGTCACCCATGTCAGTGGCTCTGCAGCATAGGAACAAATTGAAGCTTTCAAGTATGTCTCCTGCTGGGCTTTGCTCGTGAGATCATAGAGCCAATGATCATATCATTCCCCCAAAATCTGCACTTGGATTTCAGGGATCCCCTAGCTCCTTTGCTGAGCTCCACCAAGCATGTGGGGTCCAGAAGCAGCCTCAGCTGCCAGGGAAAGTCCACTGTGGGACTTCCCTGCAGGGCCATTGAAGAGCCATGAGTGTCAGCCTGAACTTCATGCAGGCGGAGCAGCCCAGAGGTGGCCCAGTGTCCAGGGCCATTGGAGCCGCAGCTGGCTCCTGAGAACCCAGAACCTGAACCCACTGGGCTTAAGTGACCCATGGGCATGAGGCCCAAATGGCACACATGAAGCCACTTAGGCCTGATGCAAGCAAACCCAGCAACCCTCCCCCGGGTCTTTAGAGGGTGCTGATCTTTCCATAGAGAAGCAGCCCTGAGGATGTCAGACTCCAGGACCCAGCCTTCCTCACCTCTGCCCTGCTGGGTCATTAGAGCAGCCTCTGAGGATGTGAAGGCTCCAAAAAAATTGGCAGGAAGGATTTCTAGGGTTATCTGGGGGTAAAGCATAGTGTTGTCTTCATGTTTCAAAGCACAAAGTAGGGCTTCTCACTCTTTTCCTTCCCATGGTGGGGCTACTTTACTCCATCACCCTTTCCCCACCCCTAGGCTAGGTGGGTAGTCCAGCCCTGGTTAAGGGAAAGCTGGATATATTGCAGGGGAAGGACTAAATTTGCACAAATCTGAATGCCTCACCCCGGCATCATTCTAGCTTCCAGGCAAAATGAGGAATGTTCAAAACGACCCATAGTACTACTCTCACCTGATATTTAGGACACAGCCTATATTTTGAACAGTGGAGGGGGGGGGGAAGGAATAGGCAATTAGATGGTGGATTTGAGGTTAAAAAAAAAAGACCCTTCTCTGCAAGTTCCAGGCCCTTACAGAGCTCCCCAAATGACAGGGAGCAGGAAAAGAGAGGGAGTGGGAAGGCAAGCCCTCCCAGCAGGAGGGCATGGTCCCTGGGCTCCTCCCTGAAATCAGGGCCTATTTAGGGGGTGGGAGGAAGGCAGGAATAAGGAAGTGAGCAGTCCTGCCTCCATTTCCCAATCCTCCCCCTCACAGATCCCCACCCTGTGCAGTGCCTGATTGGTTGCCAAGAGCACCCAGCCAAGCCTTTCCCACTTCCCAGATGCAGCCCGTGAAAGCCACTCAAACAGAAAAGAATGTCAAGTTTATTTCACTTCTTGAAGGTGCGGGCCTTGATTTCCTCAGGGCTCTGGACTTACGGGCCTGTGCTAATTGGCACGGCTACTGTTGACACCGCTGGCTACAAACCCCAGAACCTGGTGGTGCCTCAGAGGGACAGGGGAAAGGGTCGCCGAGACACTGGCACGCGGCCTCGACCACCTGCTTTCTCAGCCTTAGGCTCAGCCAGACCAGAGGGGAAGGGAACTTGGGCTCTGTCATGCCTGGGGCCACGTGTGGCAACCCTCAGACATCACGGGAGCAGGGAGAGGGCTGTGTGTTCAACGTAGAACACCTTAAGAGGAGGGAAGACTGAGATGAGGTCGTCTGACCCCAGGAGGCCTCCTCTTCTGTTCCCTGAGGAGCAAAGCCCTGTAAACCAGAGGGGGTGGGAGGGAGGGGCTTTCGGAGCCTCTTCTCGCCACAGCCCGGCCAGGTTCAGCTATACAGGCCAGGGCAACAGAAGAGCTGTACCTGAGCCTACGTAAGATGCAAAGGTCAGCCCGGGCAGTGGGGCCAGGATGTAGAGATGGCCTGGTGCCCCAGGTCCTGCTGTGCTGCTTCCCGCAGAAAGGCAGTGGAAGGTAATGCTGGCAACATCTCCTGGCCGTCAGGCAGGAGGGAGGTAGGCTGATGAGATGCGACCAGGTATCGTCCTGTGTTGGGTCCCCCAGTGCAGGCAGGAGAGCAGTGTCTGAACGATTCTAATGCTTCAGGATTCCTCATGCACCCCCCAGAGTTCAGATGTCAGGAGCCGATGGGACCCTACTTAACCTGTAAAGAGAGGCTCAGGTTAACTTCTGCCCAGGTAGAGAAGCCTGCAGACCATACTCCAGGGCCCAACACAATCAGCTTTCAGAACACCAAGCCATTCGAATCCTCGGCTCTCCTCTTGCAGCATCTGTGTCCACCGACAAGAACTCTCCGGTTCCCATCCCTGACTACACGTTAGAATCATCCGGAAAGCTTATAAAAATCCCCCAATCCAAGCCGCACCTAGAGCCTCTGGGGACAAGACCTAGGCATCTGTACTTTTAAAAGCTCCCTTGGTGACTCCAATGCAGCCAAGGGTTAAGAGGAGGGGAAAAGGAATTCAAATTGTTTCTTTAGGCTCTTTGGTTACAGCTCTGAACAAGGAAGTAAAAATTCACTAAAATAAAATTTTGAGCTATCTGTAAATAGACTACATATCAAAGTGAGAAAAATTTATGTCAGCACTAAAATTATAACTTCCTGCCCCTGAGGGCTATTTTGGAAAGTTTTTCTAAGAAGCTGTCAAATTTCCTCTTTGCAGACATTTAAGAGGATGGGTTCTCCGCTTGCTGGACTGGAACATGGGAAGCCTCCTCAACCCAAGGACCCTCTGAAACTCTAGGAACAACCATGAGCTCTGCTCCTGGCTTCCCTACCTCCCGGCCCCAATTCTGGCACCCCAGGCCGGCGTGACCTCTGGGGAACACCTACCATTTGGTGAGTCCCCCTTCTGTGCACCCTCCCCGCCCCAGCACATTGCATATCTCATCCTGTTTAATCCCTGCATTAACACAATGAGGTAGGAATCACTATGCCTATTTTTCAGCTCAGAGCCAAACAAACCTCCCAGGGTCACACAGTTGGTAAGAAGCAGAGTCAGGGTGAAACCCTGTTGGAATCTCTGCAGACTCTTTCCACCGTGCCACTGGTTCCCAAACGGGGAAGTGACAGACATAAGGACGATGGGGAGGATGTGGGAGGTGCGTGCACACACGCGTGAGCGTATATATGTGTAAACAGGGCTTACTTTCAGGGCGAGGACCATCCTTGATTCTGAGATTGTATTCTTCCTTCTCTTTGGTGTTAAAATGCACCTTACAAAGTGGGACTTCTAGATGGCATGGTTTTTTCCCTTTCAATTCTGCTTACTGGGTGATATGAGAAGTTGGGCACTCTGTTATTCTCCAGTTTTCTTTTGTGAATTTTACTGGTGTACAAAATCCAAAAGGCTGAGCCCTGCTGCATCCGCCAGCATCTTCCCCAGTACCTGCCCCGTACCGCCCCCAGAAGGAAGGGACTCGATCAGGTGATGATGCAGAGTCTCTAACACTGGGCCTGCAGCCCCGCGCAGTTCTCCCCAGCTCTGTGCCGCGTTTCCTGGTTCATCACCATTCTGAGGATGGTCGTAAAGGTGACAGGAGACGGTTTGCCTGGGGCATCAGGCAGAGTCCACGTTCACACAGAGCTGGACACAGCTGCAAATCCACGTGCCTCCCAGCACCCATCTCTGACTGCACCGAGGCGCATATCCTCCAGACTACGGTGAAAGCCTACACCTGGTGAGGACACCGACTCACCTGCGCACAAGGCTCTGATGTGACTGGAATATGGGCCCCCGTCATCAAGCCTGCTTGGGCATGCACGGGGCCTGTGCCCCAGGGGCGAGGGCAGTCTGAGGGCCCAGCCTCCCCACCGCCCGCACAGCGGGGCCTCACCCTTCGATGACGCGGTTGTTGTCCTGGAGGTCAGACGCCAGCACCTTCATCTCCTTGCAGAGCTCTTGCATGCTGTCCAAGGCAGAGGCGAGAGAGGCGGCGGTGGCTAAGGCCCAAGTCACTCTGCCCAGACCCCTTCCTGGGAGGCCCCCCTTCCTGCAAAGCCCCACCGAGCCTCATTCCTGCCTCCCGAGCCTGGCAAGAGGCAAAGCCCTTAACACACACACGCATACACACACACACACAGACACACACACATGCACACACCCCTCTCTCTGGCACTTACTGGAGAACCAGGTCCTTTAGTGCAGGGCTAGGATAAGGAGCTGTAGGGGGTGGTGAGGCCTGAGCCCCCTTTGTTCTGTCCTGCAGGAGCTGGTGAGATAGCCAGTCAAGGATCTGAAAGAACCACACGTTAGTCAGAAGGGATAAGCCAGCTCATGTGTGGAGGGCAGCGGAGGTGTGGGGAGGGGTAAGAAATGGGTGATACAATGGCCCCCAGCCCGCATCCCCGGAGTGTCAGGAATTTCCCACAAGCCCCTCCTTCTCATCCTGGGAGCACAGCTGGCACAAGCACCATCACTGTGTGCGCTTGGGTTTAGGGGTGCAGACTGCCAAGCTCCCCTTTGTGTCTGACCTGTACCTGTCATGACACAGTTGGAGCCAGGAGCTGCAGAGAAGGGGTGGGGGCAGCCCAGCACCATCTCGGAAAGAATGTGCCCTGTGCTGGGGGCTGGGGAAGAGCATGCGGGCCTCGCTCCTTGAAGAACAGCCCTTCTCTGTCCCTGATGGCAAAGCAAGTGGCTTCTCAGAGCGCCCTGAGTTGGTCTCTTCTAGGAGAGCAGATCAGAAGACCAAGGAGCGTTCATATCGCTCCCCTCAGGGAGCCTCCCAGGCTGCACAGGGCAGAGAGGGAGATGTCTCAGCATTTTGGAGCCTCTGCCCTTGCAGCGAGTGGCCTTCAGTCTGAGAACACTAGGAACTGCCGTCCACGCTGGTGGATCAGAGACCTCCCATCCACACCAAAGTGTTTGGACTTGGTCAAGGGCAGCTCTGCCCCGAGGCAGGGGAATGGCCCGGATGCCCTCCAGGTGCCTGATTGGCCCAGCTCTCCTCAGCAGCCCCGAGGCCCCGAAGCTCCCCACCTTGCTGAGGCTCTCCTGGGCTCCCTGGGCTTCTGTGTTACAGGCGGCCACGGAGCAGCCCACCAGGCGCAGGTGGTTCCTGGTCTCATGCACCACCCTCAAGAGAGCAGAGAAATGTCAGAGCCCGTCCCACTCGCTCTCACCGGGGCCCACCCAGCAGTTCGGTCACCACACAGACACGGAGGAGAGGCTTTCCAGGTGGCAGAGGCTGGAGCTGGTGGGTGTCAGGCACTGGCCTCCCTCACTGCCTCTGCCCTTCCAGCTGTGCCCTCAGCCCTCACCTGTCCCAGGTAAGGATGCTGATGAGCGCTCTGACCGGGGCTAGTGAGGGTCCTGGCAGAACCGCAGTGGGAGCTGCAAATACGCCTGTCTCAGGCCGGGCCACACAAGCCGGTGAGGGTGAGCAAGGGCCCGGGTCAGGCCCTGGAGAGGCAGGGACCGCCTGCACTGGGCTTAAAACGGGAACTGCCCACGTTCCCATTCCCAGAGCAGATCAAAGTCAAGGCTCTGTTATGAATTCTCTTCTCTCTCTAAGTGGAGGGAGAGAGCGAGAACATCGCCCCACAGCACAAAATGTACACAGAGTCCTAGAGGGGTTCGACCAGTGGTCGATTCTCAACTCTGGTTACACATTAGAATCACCCGAGGAGCATTTAAATACTGCCATCCAAGCCCTACTCCAGACCAATTAAGTCAGAATTTGGGGTGGCTTGGGTGGGGGAGATGGAAACTGTATTTTAATGTAAGCGTAGGTGAGCGTCTGAGTCTCAGCCCCATAATAAGCACACAGGTCACGTGGGCCACAGAACCAGCAGCACCTGGGAAACTGCCCTCTTGTCTCAGGAGGGGAAGGCGGAAGGGGCTTGTCTGAGAGGCAGAAGCCAAAACTCCGATAAAGGACAGTGTGCGAGGGGGGTTCTATGCAAGGGCCTCTGCCTACCCCTGCTTCCCAGACCACTTGTCCTCATCCCAGAGGGATCTTGTGTTTTCCCCAGAGAGGGGGCTTCTGAACATAACCACCTGGGACATGGAAAGAATCTAGATTTTAGAGGCAGTCATACCCATATGCTAGTCCTGGGTCTGCTATTTACTAGTGGTGTCGTATTAAGGAAGCAACCTGTTCTCTGAGCCTCAGTTTCCTCATCTGTGAAATGGGGTGATAGTATCCACTGCATAGGGTAGACATTGCTGGATTAAATGAGTTAATGTATAGAAATCACCCAGCATACTACCTGGTCCACCCAGGGCCAAAAAACCACCCCCTTTTTTATTTTGCTTTTGTTCCTTTACTACCACCTCCCTCTCAGTCGGGGCTCTGCAAAGCCCAGGGCTGTCTGAGGCCAGGAAGGGCCAGGCCAGGAGGGCCCTGGGGACCATGAGTTCAAGAGTGAGGGCCAACGTTACCTCATTCTCTTGCCATGCGTGACCAGGGATGCCTGGTACTTCTGCACACGCTCCTCCTGGAACACCTGCAGGAGCCTTTTGGCTAAATGACTAAAATTCACCCTGAAAAGACAGAAACAGAGGCACAGAGATGAGAAGCCAGAGCCACCTGTGCACAAACCTAGCATCTCTGGGTCTTCATCACCCAAATGTCCAGCCCCTGGCTCCACAGCAGGGCCACCTCTCCCAAGGAGGAGAGGATGCTCACTTAATGTGCATCATGGCGAGCAGAGTGGCTGGCACAAAGCAACTCCAACAGAGGGATGTGGGAGAAGGACAATGGACCTCAGAGAACACACATGCTCTTGAGCTCAGCCCCCAGAGGGAAGGAGAGATGGTCGTGTGTGTGTGTGTGTGTGTGTGTGTTTATGTGTGGAGTCGGGGGGGGGGGGGCAGAGAGTCCCCAAAAAAGCATAAAATCAGGGAGGGCTTCCTGGAAGAACAGAGTGTCCAGGAGACAGAGGAGCAGAGGGAAGCCCAAAGGAGAGCCCAGGCAGAAGCCAGAAGCAGGAAGTAGTAGGTGGTAAGTCAGCGAGGACAACTAAGGAAAGAAATCCTTCAAACAATCGTGTTCATACCAGAAGTCAATCCAGTTCCATCAAGACTGCTGCTGAGAAACGGCCCTCCCCTGGCCCCAGATAACCTTCCCCAGAGGTAGTTAGCCCCCTTTCCTCCTGCCCAGCTGTGACCTGGGATCAGGGCCCTTTACCACCTCTTGTCCGGCACAGAGACTCGCTCTGCCCTGGTGACACCCACCCTCCTGCTCACCCGCCTGCCAGGGGGACAGGCACTCACTTATCCAGCTTGTGAATCTGCTCCTCGTTGTAGCCAAGCCCTGAAGGAAACAGACAGGGCCAAGGTCACCTAGTCAAGCAGTCAACAGAACCGAATGGCACAAGGGTTGGCAACAACTGCAAAGTGAAGGCAGCAGCCTGGGCCCTGCTCCACGGAGCTCACAGCCCAGCGGAGCCAGGAAGGACAAACGGAGGGAAACAAGCACCCAAGACACTGCATTATGACCAGGTAGGGGCCCACCTGGGCCAGGCAAGCCCGCAGTGTAGGGAGTGGAGGGATGGGTGCTCGGGGAACACTTCAGGTGGACAGTGGTGGATGAGATGGGCCTTGAAGGATGTGTGGTCAGCCCTGACCCCTCATCCAATCCCCTTCCCAGCGTGGCTGATGCCTACAGCCTATTGACCCCATCCCTGAATATTCGGGCTGCAGGCAGAGCCACCTGGGCTCTGCAGCAATGGGCTGGATAAGCCAGGCCACCACCCTCGACCTCCGCTTCTCAGCCCAGCCACTTTTGCCAGAAGGAGAACTTTTGCCAGTAGGGCTGAAGTTTTCACTGCTTTGGCAGCTTCCTGATGCTCTCTGTGCTAGGGAGATGCTGCCCCCTCCTGGGCTTCAGGGGAATGGCCTCTGAAGGCCAAGATGAAGCGATGAGGAGATTCACCTTGCTGCCTGCCCCCACCACTCCCCTAATAGCAGAATCACCTCCCTGGCCTCTTGGTCCTGGGCCCTGCGCTCAGCCAGCTGACTTATGAAGTCCAAGCGACCGATCTGGGATGAGGCCCAGCTCTGCCTCCTCTTAGCAAGGGGCTATAGGCAAGTTATTTTGCCTCATCCATCACATGTAACACACAGGATGGGTGTGAGGGTAAAGTGAGAAAGTGCCCTGAAAATGATAGAGCATTTTCCAGAATGGCATCTTTCCACACCCCAAGTGTTGGCGGTTAAGTGTTATTCTTCCTGGTTCATTTTTAACTTTAATAAAGGACTCTTGCAAACCAATACAAATCAAACTCTTTTTGAGGCTGTAAAATGGGGTGGTTACAAGCACCTGGACTTAGGTTGCTTGGGTTACTTAACCTTCCTGTGTCTCAGTTTCCTCATCTATAAAATGGGGAGGGTAACAGTGTCTAGAGCATTAAATAAATTAAGAACACGCAAAGCCCATAGGACGGTGCCCAGCACATGGGAGGTGCTCAGAAGTGTCGTGGTCATAGGATGACAGAATTCCAGTGACGGAGGCAGAAAAGCCTCTGAAGGTCTCCTAAAATCACAGCAAAGGTGGCCAACTGGGTGTCAGGCCAGGCTTCTTGAGCCCAAGGTCCCCCTGGTTTCAGGGAACATGGGGGTCTCAGTTCTCCTGTCTCCTATGCTGCCCCCCTTCCAGGTCAGACCCAGAGGCGGGACTGAGGCTCCCATCTTCTAGAATCTGCATGTCCAATGCGGTGGCCACGTGGCTGCTGAGAACTTGAAATGTGGCCAGTACGGCTAATGTGACTGAGCACCTGAATTTTGAATTTTAATTTAATGAATTCGATTAAATTTAAAAACTGAAGCAGTGTACAATGTTTTTTCCCCATCAAACACAGCTTTATTATTTTGGTAAGAGTACATTTCATTCTGTTAAAAAGTTAGCTTCCAAATAGAGATGGCCAGTGAGTGTAAAATACACATGGGATTGTGAAGACTTAGCACAAAAGAGAATGTAAAATATCTCTTTAATAATTGTTTCTATTGATTACATGCTGAAATGACAACTTGAATATATTGCGTTGTATAAAATATGTTATTAAAATAAATTTCACCTGTTTCTTTCTACTTTTTAAATTTTGGCTACTAGCAAACTTAAAATTACAAACGTGCCTGGCACTGTATTCCTATGGGACAGTGCTTTTTAGATAATCCTAGGGACAGAAGAGAATTTGCAGTCAGGCGCAAGCCCTCGAGTATTGATTTCCTGTACATTAGGAAATGCTGGGGGCATGGGTGGGCGAGAGGGTCGGTCAGTTCCTGGAGTGTTAGCTCCCCAACCCCGAGAGTCACCTGGAGCCTCCCCAGGCTCCCCCCACAAGCCCCGCTGCCGTCAGCCCCAGGCCTGGGTTCGACCCTCCCCTACCCCATGATGAGCGAGAAGCTTCCCATCCCTGGGCCTGTAAATGAGCTGCTCCTGCCCAGAGGGTCTTTGTGAGGCTCGGTAGATAATGCAGGCCAAGTGCCAGGACTAATGACTCTAACTGGTATTTCTCCCGATCCTCCCTTTTCTGGAAAGCCTGACTAACACTTCAGTGAGCCAAAGTCACAACGGATAGGGAAAGACTCCTTAAACTGTAAAGTGCCCTGCAAAGGTGAGGGGTCTCTTTCAAGGCCACCTCGTCTATAGCATCCAGGCCTCAGCTGAGCCCCTATGTGGCAACAGGCAAAGGTGGAAAGGCTTCATGTCCCTCACCGGTGTGCAGGCAGCCTGCAGGCAGCGACCTTGCCCTAGACCAGCGGGACCCGGGCACCACAGAGCGCCACCCGCATAGTGGGCCTCCAGCAGCGCCACTGATGGAGTGTTAGGGACAGCCAGCTAACCCAAGGGAAGGAAGGAGGGAGGGAGGGGAGAGCATGGGGAGTGTTTTGCTCTCCTTGCGGCTCACCTGGCCTCATCCTGGATTTCTTGAACTGTTTGTAAATGAGATACATCTTGTCCAAACAGCACTGAATCTGCTGGATGCTGTGGGCACGAGACAGGGACCAGGTGATGGAAGAATCAAACAGCACAGGTAAAGGGTGAGGGAGGGGAGGGGATGGCGGTGGGAGGAGGGAAGCTGTCTCCCTGCAATAGGAGCCTCATTGCCATAGTTTTGGGGGCCAATCTGGGGTGACTCTTCTGTTTCTAAACTTGTTTGAGGTACCCTCGGGTTAGCCAGCCAGTCATCTCTCATTCCTGTGTTTATTCTTTCTCTCTTTCTCACACACACACACACACACACACACACACACACACACACACAGAGGAAGAAGCCAAGCAGGACAGGCGACAGGAAAGTGGCCTTTGCTACACAACAGGGCTTGAGAACAGGCTCCGGGAAGGAGCCTTGGACCCTGAAACAGGAGAGCCTGGTGGTAGCAGCTGCGTGTGGGAGCAGAGTAGAAACTTCTCTTCTGTCACCTGGCAAGGGCAGAAGTCATGCTTTCTGAGAATATCCAATGCCTGGTATATAGAAGGGACTTAAATCATGAATCAACAGCCCTTGTTTAAAACAAGAATGAATCAAGGTCTTTGGTCCTGCCTGCAGGCAGGGGAATTCGGGAGATGACCTCTCTACCCTCTTGGCCTGGGGTTTAAGGTCATTATTGTTTCTTCCTTCCCCTTTTCAGGATACAAACACTTTGTTTGAGATGTTGGGGGTGTTTGTGGGTGTTTGTGGATGAGGATCCCTCATCCTTGGGCCTATTTAGCTCCACTTCCTCCCTGCAGCTCCTCCCAGGACCCTGTCTCAGCTATTTCTGGAGCTGGACTCGGGGCAGAGCCCAAGCGTGTTCCCAGGACTCTGCGGACCCCAGACCCCTGCCCTCCTGGCGCCTGGGGTGGGCAAGACCCCAGGTCCAGTCTTTATCCAAAGGGCTTGAGCCAGATGTGTTCCAAATTCAGAACTATCTTCTGATTTGAGAAAGGTGGTCCAGTATACATACACTATACTGTGGAATTCCCCCGGAGGGCATGGTCTGGGGCAGTACTCCCTCATCACATACCCTCAGTCTTCAGAGAACCGTAAGAATATTCACCCTAAGTGAGATAAATAAAGACTAGGAAGAGCTTCGTGTCAGTTTAGGTCAGGTTTTACAGGCAAAACAGCGCAGAAACACGCTGTGGTTTTCAGAGCTTTCTGCATTCAGAATTGAGGACCGGGCGTGCGGATCTGCGAGGGCCCTGACTGCGGGGGGTGTGGGGCTGTTCCAGGAGCGGGACCACGTCCAGGTCAGAGCAGAGCGGGAGGCAGGGGGTCCACACACTGGGCTGTGAGGGCAGGGGTGCTGGGGATTTTTCTGTCTGTTTAAAGGGAGACTGGGAATTCAGAGCTCGAAAATCCCTGGCGCAGGCCAAGCACATAGGCTTTGGAGGTAGGCAGACCTGACCCGGAGCCTTACGTCTGTCATTTGTCATTTATTGGCTGGTGTCTCGGGGCAAACTAAGCTCCCTGAGTGAGCTTCCTCATCTATAAAAGGAGCATAAGAGTAGTAGTATTGTTATTGTTTTGAGGATTAAATGATAGAAGTAGGAGGACCTATTCGAGGGTCTGACGCAGAGCAAGGGTTCAGAAGAGGTAGGGAACTTGATTATTCTTTTATTTAGAACTATTGCACCTGCTAATATTTGTAATTCACTCTCTAACTCCCAGGTGGAGGCGGGACCCCAGATCCTTTTCTCCTTCTGGCCAGTCTCATGGGAGGGTCTTGTACATTCCTGGATCCCCTACCCCTAGCCCCAGGCCCCAGCATCCTTGCCAAGATAAGGGAGAAGGCAGGCTGACTCCTAAAGAGGCTACTGGGCCTTTTGCGCTCTGTGCACCCCCCAACTCCCCCCCCCCCCCCGCACCAAGAAGAAAATCCCACAGACCTTCTGTCCTCATGTACCTGATCCCGGTTCTTCATCAGCTCAGAGCTCAGGTTGCTCAGGGTCATCTTGGTCTCTGTGATATTATGGGAACATCTGGAGAGGACCTCAGCCAACTGGGGGACACAAAGGCAGACCCCCATGGGGGCCTCAGCTGGAGGCTCCGATGGGAAGCCCCACCCCCCAACCCCTGCTCTGCGCCTGACAGCCCCTCACCAAACCCAGCCTCACTCACAGTCCGCAGCTTGGACCTCAGCTCTGCGGCCCTCTTCAGTTCCTGGATCTCAGTCACCCCAGCCATGTTGCTGAACCTCGAGGGAAGGATTAAAATCGACGTGAAGAACATGACAACCAGACACCAAGTGTGTCTTGGATTGGATCCTGGTTGGGATGAAAACAGCTAGAAAAGAACACTTGGGGGATTACCAAATTTGAGTATGGATGGGTACTATAGATGAGATGGAATGTTTTGACACGGAGGGGGCAGAGATCATAAGCTGAGAAAAGCAGGTTATAAAACAGCACGTACAAGAAAATGACATGTAGGTTAACATACAGAAATAACAGAAAACTATCGAGAAGGATATATACGACTAAGCAGTGACAGTCTATCTCTGGGTGGTAGGATATGGTATTTTAATCTCATTTTTGCTTATCTGTATTTTCCAGCTGAGTATAATTAGCACATACTGATTTTATAACCATGACAACTGGGGAAAAAGAATCCTGTGTGTTTTGGCGTGGGAGTGAAGGGGAGGGGAGTGAATTAGGAATGAGGTGGAGGCCCCGTGAAGGCAGGGGTACTGCCCACTCTGCTCACCAGTGTATCTCCAATGCCCAAGAAAGTGCTCGGCACACAGCAGGCACTCCACACATGAGTGTCAAGCAAATTATCGAACACACGGATGGATTTTAGGGCATGGGATACTTGGTGGCAGAAGAGGATGAGGCTGACCCAACCCAACTGGACTGAGTCCTAGTCTTGGCTGCCACACCTGCCATCTGCATGATCTTGGTAATCACTTCAGCTTTCCAAGCCTCGGGCTCTTCATCTGTATAATGGGGAGATAAACCTCCTTCCTGCTACCATAAAAGGTGTTCGTGGGATCAAAGAGACCTCAGAGATAATTGACATGACTAGAGAACACATTCATACAAACACACGCTGTTTTGGGGGTGAGGGTGGGGAAGCACTGGGATTCCCTGAGCCAGTCCTGGCTGCCTGAACGGTGCCTCTGGGTGGCAGCAGCTGCTGAGGAGGGCCGGGGAGCTTTGGGACAAAGGCAAGGACACTGCCAAGGGAGCGCATCTTGGAGAACCCGCAGAAGAAGGAGCGCCCTGTAGGGGAGGCTGGCGATGATGGCCAGTTCGTGCCACGTGCTTGGGCTCCTCCCAACATGAAATTCAGCTCATTAAGATATTTCAGGTTCTGCTGTGGGAGGAGCTAGTGGCTTCAGACCTTAGAAGAACCGACAGGTCTGAGCATGTTCAGAAAAGAATGAGATTGCTACGCATGGGAGCTGGGAGGCCTCCGAGATCGTCCAATCCTCTCATTTTGAAAATGAGGAAATAGAGGCCCAGGTAGGAAAGGCGACAATGGTCTGAGGCTAACAGTGAGTTAATGAAGAGCTTGGGCTGGGCCTTCTGACTCTCGGCCCAGCGCTCTTCCTCGTGGGAGAATGAAACAGGCCTCAAAGCAGGCACCTGCCTGACCCTGAGCTCTCCACACCTACCACGCCTCGGAGGAGGCCTTGGAGCCAGAACGGGAGAAACAGCCGCCAGCAGACCCCAGCACTCCAGCCCTGGGGCTAGCCTGTCGCTCTCCACACTCGTCAGCCCAGGGAAGGCGGGCAAACAACCGAATGCTCTCTCTATACATTTCTTTCTCACTCAAGAACCTAGAATAGATCCTTGTTGGTCATTTTAGCGAGGTCCAACCTCTCATCTGGACCCTAGGACCTGCCTGCGTTCTCGCCTTCCCTCTGTCCCTCTCCAATTCCACTCTGGGACATTCTCCACTATGACTGTGGCTTCAGCAAACCTCCGCAGCACCTTCCCACCCCTCCAGTCATGTCTCTGCATAAGGCCTTCCCACCCCAGGTATTTGCTCACATTCTGGCCTTGACAGCCTCCCTTCCTCCGGGACTTCCTGGCTGCGTCTGCCCATCTCTCGTCTCCCTTTACCCAACCGTCCTGCCACGTGCACATGCTGGGGAAGGGCTGTCCTCCAGGGCTGTCTGCAGGCCTGGGGCCACATCCAGCCCTGGAAGCCCGCTCTGTGCCTGGGCAGATGTCTTCTCAGAGGGACTCCACCACAGCGCTGTTGGCTGATCCTGCCCTCTGCAGCCCCTCTTCTCTGTCCCCATTTGAAGGCGGCTCAGCCATGCCGGGGACTCATCTGGAGACACTCCTCTTCCTCCTCCCTGCCCGGCCACCACCCTGTCTACCCCACGGTCAGCGTCGCTGCTGCCGAGCTCCAGGTGGAGGGCAAGTCTGCAGTGAGTCACCCTGCTCCTGGGAAACTCCCAGGACCTTCCTGAAGACAAGGGCTGCGGGACGTGACGGGTAGGACACCGGGCGTGTTTGGCACAGTCTCTGCTCTTCTGCCACCACCTGTCACCGGGAGAGGCTCCAGCCACCATCAGCTTCCCTGGGCCACAGGGCTCCCACCTCTCACCTGTACCGTAGCCCCTGCCACCTTCTCAGCAGCGCGCCGGCCAGTGGAGTCTTCCTGCTTCTCATCTCCAGACCCTCCAGCTTGATGTCCTCCTCCCCAGTCTCTCCCTTTCTGTAACCCTAATTAGCCCAAGTCAGAGGAGTGGAGGGTGTGGATTTCCAAGGACTGGGGCAGGGAATCCCAGGAGGCGGGGACAGTTTCAGGCCCAGAGGAAGCAGGAGGAGGAGTGTGGAGGATGAGACAGCCTACGTCTCCATCCTAAGTCCAGGGGACTGTGTGTGAGTGTGAGTGCTTCTCCCAGAGCCCTGCTTCAGGGCCTGGTGCAGGTGAGCAGTTTAAATCTTCAGAGGGGGGGCTGGTAGGACAGAGGCCCCTTCCTGGGGCAGGGAGGCTCGGCCCCCTGAGGTGAGGGACTGGCTGGTGGGGGGAGGGATGGGGCGGGAGCGCCCTCTCCGTTCTCGCATGGCAGGGAAGTCGGGAGCTCTGGGTGGGAGGAGGCGAGGGGCACTGTTGGAAAGACCGGGGTGAGGAACAGACAGAGAGAAGGGCTGATGGGTCTGAGCGGGGCTCATGCCGGCTGCGGCCCCCACTCTGGACGGAACACCCACCTCTCAGTGCCGAGGCTGCTGCTGAGGAAGAGGAGGGCCATCCTCGTGACCTCCAGCGTCCGCCTGCACGTGGCCTGGAGTATCTCTCTGCCAAGGGGAGCCTGAGTCAGAGCTGCCTCCTCCCAGGGGACTGAGGGCACCGTGCCCATGGGCACAGCTCCAGGGCGGTGTTGGAAGGGGTCTGAGTCTCCTGTCCTACCCTGCCCACGCTCCTTGCCCTCCCCACCCATCCCTTGGGGGTACTCACACGAACCAGTACAGTCCCCGAAGCATCAGCTCCTGTCCTGCCAGCAAGGCCTGTGCCAGCCGCAGGGCCTGGTAGCCGGCACCCAACACACCCTGAAACACAGAGGTGGGCAGGGTCAGGTCCCGCACCCCGAACCCCTGCATGAACCACCCCCTCCCTGCCACCTGGGGGCCACCCCTCACCTTGGCCGTGTTGTAATCTGCCTGCAGGTCCACTTTGGGGACAAACTTGGGGATGTCCAGAGCAGCTGCAGATAAAGACCTGGTCTGAGGGGGCTGCCTGTCCGGCCCTGGATGAGGTCTGAGCTCATCATTCCTTATTTCCAGCTCACACTCAGCCCTCACCACCTATCTGCCACCTCAAGCTTCCCAACTCACCTAGAGCCCCGACCTTCTAAGCCTTAAATGCACTCAATGTGCTTCTTTACAATTGCAGTCCCTCACTGCCCCCTTGTGTCCACTCTGGAGAACTACAGCCTCATGCCCAAGGCCCCATCTCAACAGCAGAAAATAGACTAAAAGCACCCCTCACACTCAGGGGTTTCAAGGTCAGTTCCCCTCCCAGCCTTGGAGACCCTGAAGAGGAGGATGAAATTGGCATCATTCAAATGAGGAGGAGTGATATTTTTGCCAGAACTTGGAGGACAAAGCTCTGGACCCCTGACCACCTTCTCTTCTCTCCAGCAGCTTAGGCTCCTGCTTCCTCCAAACTAAACTATTGGAGGCTTCCCCACCAATCACAGACTGTGGAGACCACATTAAACCCACATCTCCCTGTTTCCATTGGAGTTTCTTTCCCAAATCTTTGGACGCTGTGAAGCAGGTAGGGCAGGCCACCAGCCCGAGTCACACGGCATTTCAGAGGCATACACAGAATTAGGACCCAGATCTGCCTTCTACACACTGGGGACCCAAAGAAACACCCACAAGAAAATGAATCAGTATCTTGGATTATAAACCCCTGCCCCTTGGAAGAGAATGTGAGGAGGAGAAAAGATCCAGCCTGGGTGGCCCTACTCACGGTCCCTGAAGGCCAGCCCCTTGGGGGTCTCGCTGACCATGCTGAACAGGGTCAGGGGGCTGCTTGCTGTCGTGTGGGCGATGTGCTGTGCTGAGAGGCTGGACTCGAGGACACAGAGGTGACCCTCAAAGAGGTACTCCTGGTGCTGGGGGGCCACGTTGGTCTGCTTGTACACGGCCTCCAGAAAGATGGCTATCCTAGACACACCAGAGGCAGAGAGAGGAGAGGGGGAGGGGAGGGCATGTCAGCAGGCAGGATACGGGATCAGGGTGACCCAAAGCCCAGCTAAGACTTTGGGTTCTGCTTTTCAGAGGGAGGGACTGGGTGATTTTTTCTCTAGGGCGGGGAGATGAAGGACAGAGCTCATGTCTTATAGTGGATGGAGACAAAGTGGGGACAGAACTCAAGAAGCCTTCACATCTCTTCCTGCCACACTTCCATTAAAACTCACCTAGTCCCATAGCATGCTCCAGAAATACAGGGTTCCATGAGTAATACACTGGGGAAATGCACTGCCAGCACACACACACAAACACACACACGCACACGCACACACACACACACACACACATACACATACACACACACCCTCAGGAGACTTATAATGCATCAGCTTTATAAAGTTTGCTGAATCTCTCAAGTCCAGCAGCAAGGAGGCGTGTTTAACTTTAACTTGGTGGAACTAGTATTTTTCCAAACTAAGATTGGACCCAGAAGCTTCCAAATCTAAACTGCCCACAGAGCACTGCCCAGGACACGCCCCTGTGCTTGGGGAGAGAAGGCTCGCGCCACCCTCGCTCGCGCCCACTCACGTGTTGTGCGCGTGGATGTAGACGTGGTGCACGACGGCCTGCGGCAAGGAGAAGACGTGGACGACAACTCGCTGCAGGATGTCACTGGTCTCCGCAAAGAACTGGTCGAAGCCCCAGCACTTGGCCTGCTCCACCTCTAGGATGTTGGCCAGGATGGGCACCAGCTGGATCTGCAGCCCCCTGCCCCCCGGGACATGGAGACTGTCAGGGCCCGGGGCCCAGAGCTGGCCTCCTCAAGTAGGTAATAGGGGCCGTCCATGAGAATGTCCTGAAGAGCCAGGGCCAAGGGGCTGGGGCAGGGTGGGATGGAGAGGAAGAGCTGGAAGGGTCTTCCAGCATCCAGATGGAGAACTGGGGCTAGAAAGGGAGAGTGGTGTACCCGAGCCGCCAGCACACAGTGTGCTCCACCGGGCCAGGCCTCAGGTGAGAGAAGGACATCAGCCCAGACTTGGGTCTGTGTCTGCCCCTCCCGCAGGGTCCCGCTCACATGGACAGCTGGCAGGTGACGGGGAGGGTGTAGCTCCACTCCAGGGGCCCGTTCTCCAGCCTCTGAGTGCCTGCAATGGCCCCGGCTGGCTTCTCCGTGGTGATCCGGTACCTGGGGGAGAGAGGACCAAGTCAGCAGAAGCCCCCAGGCCATCGCACTTCAAGGGATGATGGACTCAGCCCGGAGGGCTCAGAGCACTGGGGCAAGTCACCCAGCTGCTCCGAGGCACCCTGAGAATGGAAACTGAGAGTCTGGCTCGCTGTCCTGATGCTCCCCAGTCAAGTTCTCCACTCTCTCCTCTGTCCGTTTCCTCTGCCCCCTCACCACACATCCGTGCCCACCTGCCTCCACACCTGTGCCTGCACTGTGCTCGGCCCCCGTAGCCTCCCCTCCACCTCACTATTCCACCCTCCCCTCCCTCCAAAGTCCAGCTACCCTGACAGCCCCCATCCAAGTCACAGCTTGACCCCTGAGCTGAAGGGGCATTGACCTTCCTGCAAATCCACTTTAAATCTCTTTTGCTCTGGGTGGTGCCCTCAGTGGGAGCAGCCACGCTCTCTAGCTACTTCTGTATCAGACAGCAGAAAAGCATGAGGGACCCGGGACCTGGGATCAGGAGGCTAGGTCCTTGCCCTTCCCCTCTGCCCCTGGCAGGCTCTGCAACCTTGGCCAAGTCGCTCTGGGAGCCTCAGCTGAGATGTGATGAGCCACAAATGGAGGGGGGTGCTCAAGGGAAGCCCTGAACTAAGTTCTCCCATGAGGAAGGGACAGGGCTCAGCCTCTTGTTTGATGGACTGATATCCAAGGATCTAAAAGAAGCCTGCGTGGGGGGCAGACCAGGAGGACCGTGGAGTCAGAGGCAGAATAGGGGGCACAGCAGGGACCAGAAGGGAAGGCCCAGGGTCCGCCCCTTCTCCCCCTGCCCGGTGGCCCACCGTACATGATCTCCTTGTTGCGCCGGGGCCCTCCAAAGGGGACGAAGGGCAGGCTGCCAGTGGCCGCATGGTACAGGGTCACCCCAATGCTCCAGAGGTCCACGGCCACCCCAAAAGCTTTCTGTTGGGGCTTGCGAAGCACTGCCCGCTCATACATGTCAGGGTGCTGCAGGAGGGGGAACCAGAGAGCTGTCATGGAGGGGGAAGGGGGCAAGGGCCTGAGCACACCCCATTCAGACCTCCTTCTCCCACCTTCAGGAGGAAACAGAACCGTCAGAATGCATCTCCTTTGTCATCTCAAAAATGGGTGTGGCATGTGCTTATCCAAAGCACCCCTCCCCCAAACCCCAGCCTCTGCCCTGGGGGAAGTGGTGACCAGCAGTGTTCCATCCTCCAAGAGGATCCTATCAAGGACTTAACCGAGCAGGGGAGGCCTGGGCAGGCTGCAGCATTGCCTTTTTGGCCTTAGAGAACAGAACAAATTGTTCTGGTTGGGGATAGGGGGTGAGAGATAACCCTGCTGGACACAGGGAGATTGGACAGAGCCCCTCAGAGGGGCACTGAGAGTCACAAGGTGAGGGGCAGCCAGCTGCAGGGGAAGCCCTCCGCTCAGGCAGCGGGTCCCCCACGCCCGCTCACCAGGTACTCCTCGGTGCCGTAGACCGAGACGAACTTCTCGTCGTCATCCAGCTCACGGGCTGCCCCGAAGTCCGTCAGCTTGTAGATGCTCTGCCCCTCCTCCCCGACCAGGCGCATGATGTTCCCCGGCTTGATGTCTCGGTGGACGATGCCGTTCTCCCGCAGGTGGTTCATGCCGGCCACTGGGACAGAGGGAAGGCTGCTAGTGGCTCTGGCCAGGGACAGCCCAGTGTCAAGGCTCATCTCAGGGGAAGGAACCACATAGACAGAGTGGCAACTCACGGGCCAACGGGGCCACAGCAGCAGCAGGAGAACAGAGACAGGCACAGAGCAAAGGATGGGGGTCCCAAGGATGTGGGGTGTCGAGGTCCCATTGGGGTTCCCTAAGAAACTGAGAGGGATGGCGGCTCTGTCTCCCAGAGGAGGGCACTCTCCTCCCTATCATTTTTTTAAAATTATTATTATTGGTTTTAATTGCGGTAAAATATACCTAACATAAAATTTACATTTTAACCATTTTTAAGTGTACACATCAGGGGCATTAAATACACTGACATTGTTGTGCTACCATCACCACCATCCACCTCCAGAACTTTGTCAACTTCCCAAACAGAAATTCCACCTATTAAACACTCACTCTCCATCCCCCCACCCCAGCCTCTGGCAATCACATTCTACTTTCTGTCTCTATGGATCTGACCTCTCTAGGTCCCTCACATAAACGGAATCACAGAGTAGTTGTCCTTGTGTGGCTGGCTTTTTTCACTCAGCAGAGTGTCTTCCAGGCTCATCCATGTGTCCTTTTTAAGGCTGACTAGCATCCCACCGTACGTATATCCCATATTTTGTTTATCCATTCATCTGTCTGTGACATTTGGGTTGTTTTTGCCTCGTGGCTATTGTGAATAATGCTGTTATGAACATTGGTGTACAAACTATTTTAAATTTTATTCTGAAATTGGAGTTTTAAACTGCTGATTAGCAGGAATCAGACCCTTGGGTTCTGTCTGTTCATTAGCATCTGTCCCAGGTCTGTGAATGGGGAGCCTCTTAGCTTCCAGTGCTCTACTGTGATTGGATACTTGTTCCAGAAATGCCATACCCCTCTGGGACTTCACCTGCTGCTGAGGGCTGGGTCTGTGGCTGGCCTGAGGTGGGGAGGGGGGTCCCCGGTGGGAGTCAGGGAGGGGCTTACCCACACAGCGCAGCACCACCAGGAACTCGTCCTCGGGCAGCCCAAAGGCGTTCTCAGGGCTCTCCAGCACGCTCAGCAGGCTCCCGCTGGCGCAGTACTCCATCACCAGCGCCTTCTGCCGGCTGGCCCCCTGTAGGGGACAGAGGGAGGCTTGGGGAGGAGGGCGCTTCTTCTCCCCTTCCTCAAGACGGGGTGGCTCACCCTAGAGCGCAAAGCCCCCATTCTCTAGGTCTCTGCTTCTAGCTGGCCTTCCTTCCTTTGGCCTCAAACTGAGCCCAAGGTCACCTTTTTCAGGAAGCCTTCTTTGATTAGGCCTCACTCCCCATCCTTACCTTCCCAGGCACTGCCCCCAGGCCCCTGACACCCTTTACTCCTCTCTGGCCAACCTGCTGGCCGACCTGCTGATGAACATGTGCCCAAGTCTCTATTATTATGTGACCTGACCCTTCCCAGCCTGTCAGAGTCGAGGACAAGACCGTCTTCCTCTGACCAAGCACTGGACCCACCATCTCCTCCACCGCAAAGAGCTTGATGATGTTCTGATGGTTCAGCTTCCGCAGGACCTCAAACTCCCTCACCTGCACCTCGCGGGGTCGCAGGTAGCTGGCCGTGTTGAAGACCTTCACAGCAACCAGCTCCCCGGATTTCTGCCATGGGGGATAACATAAATGGTACCCCTGCCCTGGGAGCGCACCCCCTCCCAGGCCTCCGTTCAGCCGCTCCCGCCAGCCTAACCCCAGGGACGAGCGAAGGCAGCCTGGTTGGGGATGGGGGCTCCCACCCTCAGCTCCTTCCCCTCCTCAGAGGGTACACAGCCCGTCCTGCGGCACTGGGAGATGACAGGAGCTTGGCACACCTGATACCCTGCAGGGGACGGTTTGTTGTTACTGCTGCTATTGCTATTGACAGTAACTACAGTGGCAGCTAATACTCCCTGGCCTTAGCAGCAATGTTCTGTCTGGCTTCAGCTCTTAAGTACAAGATAGTGCAGTGTGTCTCGTATTCAGTACAGCTCTCAATCAGAATAAAGGCAGGATAAATCCAAACGAGTCCCACTTCCCACCTCTGCTCTTCCTAGATTTGCTGCCACCTCCCTTGGATGTTGGCTTGTGTCTTCATCCCTTTCTCTCCAGCCCCCAACCGTGCCTGACAGAAGCTTCATCCCAAGGAGCCCTCTTCAGTTCCCCACACCTCGGCTCCACTTCAGAGGGTGCAGAACACAGTCAGAGAACCCTGCACACCACCCTTCATGCCCACTGGGGGCCGACTTCCTGGCCGTGAGGGGGCCGGGGTGGGCTGGGCTGCATCCTACCTTGTTTCGGGCCTTGTACACACTAGCAGTGGCCCCCTGCCCCAGCAGGTCATCCGTGTGCCACAGGTAATTGACGGTGCTCTGCATCTCCTGCTCCCAGCTGGCCGGCCACCTTCTGCGCAGAAAAAAGAACATACTGGGGTCTAGGATTCCACCCCTGACCTGGGGTGGACACTGGTGACCCGACAAGTAGCTCTGCCCAAGACCACCCCGTGAAGGGCTCCATGTGGCCATTCCAGAGGCAAGGGGGCAGGGGAAGTGTGAAGCACAGAAAGGTTAAGTAACTTCTCCAAAAAGAAGCACAGCCACTGGGCCCTCAGCCCACAGCTGGGGCCTGTCCCACCGCAGGGCATTCTACCTGTCCCGACTCCCCAGGTCCCTGTCAACGCCCTCCCCAGACAGACCATTCTGCGGAGACAAACCCTTTTCCCTGTCACTTCTCCCAGGCACTGCGAGTTCTGGGGGTTTTGGCATCCAGGCCTGGGATTGTCCCAGGAAGCAGAAATAGTGCTTGAAGGAAGAGCCCCAGGTCAGACAGTGTCAACTACATCACCACAAATCTCCAGGATTGCAACACGAGCCTGGAGCCCCTCCCCACTGCTCGCCTGGGCCCACCACTTCCTGCTGCTGTCAGCTAACGTGGCCAGGTCAGAGCTGCTCAGGAGAAGAAAGCGCTGCTGTGGAGGGAGCGTGTGTGTGAGTGTGAGTGTGTGTGAGTGAGCACGTATGTGCGTCCTTATGAGTGTGTGTGTGTGTGGAGGGGGTGGGAGAGGCAGGAGGCCATCAAATCGAAAAGCTCAGGAGCCTGCGGGAGGATCTGAAACCGCTCTACAACTCTGTTCCCCATCTTTGCCCTCATCCTCTTCTCTCCAAAGGCCAGTTCCTCTCAAGCAGTTGGCTCCAGAGAGTATAGCCTCAGAAGTTAAATTCGGTGCTTCTCTGAAGAATAGGGCCGTGGCTGGTCTTTATGGGATGACTGGGAGGAGCATAAGAAGGGCCACCACCCCTTAAATACTCTCAAATGAGGCTGAACTAGACAGGGCTGCTTCCTCTTCTATCATCTGAAAGGTTGTCAATCCTCGGGTCACCATGCCTGGAATCCCACTGTTCCTTAGCTTTGAGCCTTCTCTCTGTAATCTTTTTTTGTTTGTTTTTTGTTAATGGAAATCCTGAGAAGGTCAGTTCTTTGAGCCAGAGGCCACTTCGAGAGATCAGAGGTCAATTCCAGTTTCAGAAGATGTATTAGTGTTTGCATTTTATAGAAGCAGCTGAGGGGCTGAGAGTCTTTCTGAAGACAATGTAATAGCTTAGCAGGAAAGAGTTGGTGAGATTTTCCCCTCCGAGGCAGAGGAAGAATCAGCCTGCGGGCCTGGGGCTGTGAAACCAGGTAGAGCATCCTGAAATCAAGGCCAAGGGCCCAGCCAGGGGAGATTTTACCACCTTCAAAATCCTCCCCAGGGCTGGTGCTGGGGCAGAGCACAGCCGAAGGTCTGAGGAATGGGCAGTGTGGCAGAGAGGGCACAACCTAGACAGGCTGGCATGCCCTGGGCTCTGCTCCTGGCCCTGCCAGGGCTATGCTTAGGAGCTGATGGGCAGCACATCTGGTCGGGTCTGCGTGCTCTGTGCCTCCCAGCCCAGCAGCTGGTGCACAGAAGGGCTCACTATCCTACAGCAGCGGTTGGATGGATGGGAGCCGGGAACCCGTCGCCCCACCCACCTTCCTCCTCCTCCAGGCTCTACAGTAGCTAAAAGCACTTACCCTGTGCTCTGAGCAGCCCCCGATCAGGCAAAGACTCTCCCCAGCAAGTGTGTGTTATGTTTTCTGTCTGTGGCAAGTCCAGGAGCTGAGCTACACCGGAAAGAGGAGGGCGGATGAGAGGCACCCCTGGGCGCCGTTTGATTCTCAGCCTCCGTCAAAGGCCCCTGGCCCCAGCCCTTTAACCCTTTCCTGTTTGTCACCCTCCCCCACAGAGCTGGGGGTTTCCAGCCCAATTCCCCAGCTCCAGGAGACTCTCCTCGCCACTCCCACCCCCAGGACCTGGGCCAGTGAGAAGGACCCCAGGAGAGGTGAGGGCAGGCGCCAGAAGCCAGGCAGAAGAATAGTACAGAGGCAGAGCTGAAGGCTGGCTTCAGGTGCTGGGAAGCAGAGCCCGGGAAGGGAGCATCGTAGGTGGGCTGCAGCTCTCCTCTACGCCACTCCTTCCTGGCCTCTCACGGGCCTCCAAGCAGTCCTTGGCAAGGGTGCCCACCTGAGATGGTGCACAGGGCACCGCTGGGGGGATGGGGGAGGAGCAGCAGCCACAGAGAGATACAGGGCGGGGATGTGGGCCGGCGGGAGAGCAGCTGCTGACAGGCCAGCACCCCCGGCGCTCTGCTAAGCGCTGTCCTGCAGCTGCCTGGTGCCCCGGCTTCCCCATTCAGCGCCCTCCCTCCCATGGACTCACCCCATCTCGGCTGTGGGGCATGCAGGCTTGTGGGACTGCGTGGCGCCCCCAGAGCTTTCAGGGCTTGTTGTCATTCATGGGCAGCACCCATAGCATCCTGGTGGCCATGGGCCCTGGGAACCCGAAGACGGGCCAGTTGAAGTGGCCGCGTGCCACCCTGGGAGCTGGGAGAGCTGGGAGCAGAGGCCGACACTCAGCTCAGCTCCCTGCCGCCGGCTCTCAGTTCTCTCACACTTCCTGATTTCGTTCTTTCTCTCTCTTAAAGAGACAGAGGCAGCTGGGCTGCCGCCACCACCCCCGGCAGGAAGGAGAAAGAGGATGCTCTGGGTTCCCAAGTGGAGGCAACAGGACCAGAGTCTGAGCCACAGAGAGGCCGGGCACTGAGGCTGAGTGGCTGTGGTGGGCCGCTGGATGCTATTTCTGTACCTCCCGTGGTTCACTGGAGCACAGAAGTTCAGACTCAGCCCCTACAGAGCAGGTTGGGCCAGTTAACCAAGTGGAGAGCTGCCTGGGAAAACGAACTTCCCACACCCAGGGGCCCAGGGCAGGTCCAGGACCTATGACCAGCCACTTCTAGAAGTTGGATCTGACTCATCTTCCCAGTGAGCCTGCAGAGGTCCAAGAGCAAGCACTGTCCTCCAGTATGACCTTGAGTACAGCATATGACCCCTGCCAGACAGTCTTCTCACCCAAGGCATGAGAATGGTAACATGACACCATTGGCTGTGTGAGTGACATGGGACAGTATATTTGGAAATGCATGGGCAACTGGAAAGCGCTTTACAGAAGGCACTGAGGCTCATACACCTTCAGTAATTTGCCTATGATCTTCAGAGACTGCTGGGGCTGGAACCCAGGTGTGCCAACTGCCCATTCAGGACTCACTGCCCCAAACCAAGTTCCCTAGGAGGCTGAAGAGGTCTGCCTGGCTCTGGTCAGCTCCAAGATGGCAGTTGGATAAGAAATGGTTAAAGCCAGGAAATTCCATGTTTCAATAGAAAGCTGGAGGGACTTCCCCATGGCCACACCTGGTGGTTTCCTCTGGCAGCCCCACCCCTAGTACAGTGACACCAGAACAGGGAGCCCATTTGAGAACTGCCTTGTGCTCACATAGATACACTTACTGATGCCCACCCCCTTCCCTGCAAGCAGCCAGAGCTGCTGGGTGTGACCCAGAGGTGCTGCCCTGCCGTCTCTGACAGCAGGACTAGGAGAAACGTCCCTTAGACCTCCTGTTCTTCACCCAGGAGTCCCAGCTTTCCCCCGGCCTGGCACACAGTAGAATTCCATTTCCTTGACACCCTCTGATCAGGCGGGGCCATGTGATTTCTTAACCAAAAGCATTTAATTGCTAAGGCAAGACACCCTGCTCCCCCCCAGCCCCTGTGACAGTGTGATTCTGTTAGATGTGGTGACTGCCCTCTCAGTCTGGGTCCCCGAGTGACCACAGAGCAGAGCCCCCCTGCTGGCCCACAAGGGACGTGTAGCTTTGGTGAGAAATCAACCTTTGTTGTTTTAAGCCACTGGGATATGCAACATTAACCCAGCCTATGGCTAAAGCTCTACTTGTTTCCCGCCGCCCCCCCCTCGACGAACCTACCTGGTCCTCACCAGCATCCCTACTCTGCTCTCTCTGCATCAAGCCCGCTCTCTTTCCCAGCGTCTTAAGCACCCTGAAGTGCAATGACTGTGTGTCCAGCATCTCCTAGGAAGCAGGCACTGTGTGCCAAGGACACAAAGGGGAGACCCAGTCACCCCCTCCGCCAGGAGCCGGGGTTCAGTACAGCATGGTGAATGCTATGAGATATACTTCAGCAGGGAGTGATTCTGTGAGCCTGGTAGAGGGGGACTGCAGCGTGGAGGGGCAGCTGATGACCAAGAAGGGCTTGCAAGAAGAAAAGATACTCAACCAGCCTTTGGAGGGAGGGGAGTTGGGCAGAGAAGAGGGGGTCGGAGGTATGGCATTCCAGGTTGTGGGAACACAGGCAGAGGCACAGAAGTACGAGGTGGGCGGTGAGCTGGTGTGTGGTGACAGACCAAGTTTTGCTGGGCATCCTCTGTGAGGTCACATCCTCTGTGTGGACAAAATGAATGCATGTCTTGCCTATGGTTTTGAGCTGCTGGCCCAAGCTGGGCAGCATGTCTGTTGTTTCATCTGAGGAGGTACAGGATTCTGGCAGGCTCCTGAGGGGAAGAGGATGCCTATAAGAGGCCTCACCACATTTTCCTGAGTGGCTCTGAGGAGTCATAGAAATAGAAGTGGCAATTCAGAGGTAGTACTAGGTAGGACCAGAGGCACGGGGTGGGATGTGGGGCGGTCTTTGATGGCAGCTCTCAGGGAGAAAGCTCACATCTGCCTTCTCCAGAGGGAGGCCAAGTGGTGTCATAGGAAGGGCACGGCTTTACAGTCAGAGGTCTGAGTCTTGACTTGAGAAAGTCACTCAACCTTTCTCATTGACTTGGTGCAAAACCAAAATGAGATGCAGTGCCTGCTACCCAGTAGGTCCTGAATAAATACTAGGTGCCTTTTCTGCCCCTACATGGCTTGAGCCTGTTTGTCAGAGCTGCCTCACCTGTCCAGTGCCTTAAAGAAGAGGGGAAAGAAGGACAAGGGCCGGTGGGTGTGTGGAAGAGGTGGGCAGTGTGTACTCAGCGTGCCCAGGCATTTTTGAAGGGCTGAGTGATGAGGTCTTGGAGCCCTGCTCCTTGCCCCCTTCACAGGTCAGCTCTGGCCAGGAGCTTTGAGTACAGGAGGGACAAACCCTGCAGCCAGACCTGGCACCACTCCCAGGCAGTGGGAAAAGATGCAGTGGGTGCAGCTCCAGGCCACTGTGTACTGTCTTTCTTGGTATGGAAAAGTGAGTATTTCACTCATTCTGTTAACCCTTCAGACCTTCTACTCACCATTCCCTCCCACGCTCTCAGCTAAAGGATTTGCAATCAATTCCGCTGAAATAAAAGAAGCAATCAAGAGGGAACTCCCTCATCTTCTCACCCCACATCCACTGCCTGCCTTCCCTCCCCTGAGATGGAGGAAGTGAGGAAGCGCCTCTTCTCTGGCCCTTGCTGGCCCTTGCACCTGTGCTCTGTGATTTCACCCTCATTCTACTGGGGCCTGCCCTTGAGCAAACACGCCTCAACATTGTCCATTGTAAAAAGAGAAACCTGGGCCCTTGACCCCTTTTGATGCTCCCCATTCAAAGCAAAGCCTTTGAATGAGCTGCCAGGAGTTTGACTCCCCCTTCCCACGTGCTGCTCAACTCACTCCAGTCAGCTCATTTCCCCTGTGCGGCAAGTGCTATTGACAAGGGTGACCTTTCTTCACTGGCCTCATCTTACCCCACGGGCATTTGCCAGCCAATCCTCGTTGTTGAAACATTTCCTTCTCCGGGTTTCTGTGACTCTCCCAGACACCTACTTCTGTCACTCGCTCCGTCTGCCCTCTTTGCTGGCTTCTTCTTCTCCTCTAGATTTCGAATTATTGGGACCTTCTCTTTTTTTCCATTTGTATATTCTTCCTGGGGATCTCATAGTTTGAATACATCTATAATGCAATAGCTCCTAAATTTGTCCCTAAAACTCCATATTCATATATCCAAGACTTTACTTGATATTTCCACTTGGATGTCTAATAGTCATCTCAACTTTACCAGGCCAAGCAGAATTCTTGACTAACTGTACTACTTCTTTCCGCAGGCACTCACTATCTTATTATATCATTTCATTTTTAGAGTAACACTTATTTTGCTTATTCATCTGTTCTCCCTGAAACCAGAAAGCTCCATTATCTGTTCCTCTGTTCAATACTATATGACAGTGCTTGGCACATGGTCAGGCTTAACTAACGAATGAGTCTTTGGCATATGTAACATGCCAGGGTTTCTAACTCCTGAGTAAAAGGAAGCTTCATATGCCTATGGATATAAACATTTAGGTTAGATCATCATAAAGACCGTTTCCTAAATTCAGACCCACCTGGTCTCCTTTTTTGGTTTCTATCTGGATTGAATGGGTCTGTTTTGACTGTGTTCATTGTCACTGGTTTCCATCAAGCTCCCATCAGAATATATGAGATGAGTTAAGAGTACCCCAAAAGGATAGCCCGCCTTTGCCTTAGGACTCTCTGAAAAGGATCTGGGGTCCTCTGCTCACAGCTTAAGCACTAGCTCCATCTCACAGCTCGTCACCTACGTTCCACCGCACAGGGCGGCAGAAAAGCCTCAGCTTTGACTTAGCTAAGACCAAGGGACCAGCGAGAGAAGATCAAGCTGGAGCTCTACCATAAAGTGAGGGAGGGAGAAAAGATGACACATTAGAAGGGCATGAGAAAGTGGAATAAAAAATATACAAATAACAGATGGCAATGGCAAACCTAAGGAGAGGATGTAACGTGTCTGGGGTAGGATTCCTTGTATTACCATTGAACATTGGGTATGAGAGATTTGATCCACCCCAGGGGCCTCTGGTATTAGAATAAGCCCACGAAACCTAAGTGTGGGCCCTAGGGGCTCCAGGATGCATTTCAAACGATCACCTTTGAATAACTTCACCCTCGAATATATGATCTGCTAGAATCAAAATCTAAGGGAGAGAAAGCATTCTCGGTATGCTCCCACCCCGCCCCTGTACTCAACACCCACAGCACAAACACACGGGTAAGCTCTTCTTCCAGAGGCAGGGGGCTGCCAAGGGTAGAACGACCCAGGGCTTTGGTTGTGGAAGAAATAAAACCTTCAGTCACCCTCAGTTGTGGCTGACAAAGCTTCCAAGCAACTGCACAGGCTCCACTCCTGCAAATGGGGAAATCTGACTAGTGAGAGAAATGAGAACAGTCCTCACTGAAAACAGGGGAGGTGGATTCTGTGGAGGAAATGGTTCTCATGGCAACAGACTGCCCAATGGTGAGCGGGAAGACTTACTACACAATCTCTTAGGTTCCACACATGGGCTAAATGAAAATGCTGGGGGGAAAAAAAAATCCACATTCTAAATGCACCTCTGCTGTGTCTTGCTGGGGGAGGGAGAAGATGGTTGGCTCCTGAGGTCACCCCAACTCTCCTTCTGTTGCCAGGCAGGGCTCCGTAACCACAGACGGATCAAAATCCCTCCTGGGAAGCGGGACTCCTGGATTGGAGATTTCAGGGAGTGGAGAAGGGATATAAACTGCAGCATCGAAACCTAAAAACGTATTTTATTTCGAAGTTGTGCTTTGGATTTTCCCCAATCCAACATCTGTTGAGTGACAGTCTTAGGTTCACACAAAGCATCTCCAAGCATACATACAATATTCCAGTTATCAACACTATTTTAAAGAATATACCATTTTACACAAACGTGACATACAAGTCAGACGCCACAACATTGCAATTCCCTGGAAGACCTAACTTCTCTTCTGAACGTGAAGTACATATACACCAGCCCTTCCAGTGGTCTGTTCATCCTGTTGTTGGCATCATCTCTCCTCATCTCTTTGGGGAGAAACCAGGGCACCCTGAGGAGGTTGGCTGAGACCAGTGTTTCCAGTTTACAGGCTGCTGGCTGCAAACTCCTCTCTTTTCCAAATTGGGATGCTGGTAGCTCCGCCCCACCTCTGCTTTCCAAAGACTGACCATCAGAGTCCACACCGGGAAAAGGATCCATGCCTCCAGGGGCAGATTGGGGTTCTTCGAAGCATCATGCTGGTTTAGGAAGCATATCTGAGGAAGACTGGTCTCCCTAGGCCCTGGGTGGCCAGCTCCGTTTGGCTTTTCGGTGTAAAAATCACAGTGTGCAACCTCGATTCCAGTTGATTGCAATGAGCTCTGCCGAGAAGGACTCTCCTCCTAGGGTTCCTAGTCCTCTGGACAGGACCATATCACAGGTGTCAGGAGCACCAGAGAGGGGAAGACAACTCGGCTCCCAGAGCAGGGGTAGCAGGTGACCTCTCACACACTGTCCAGTTCATGATGCAAATCAGCAGATGGACACTGACCGAGGGGATGGTGAATGCAAGTCATGTACAGGGCTGAAAGAGAAACAAGGCAGGAGCAACAGAACAGGCCCAAGGTGTTGTCATTAAGGAGCTTTGCCTTTCCTTTCTTAGAGAAGGATGTGCCGGAAAAAGAGGAAAAGGGCAGGTATGGGCACCAATTTTGACCAGTTGGATCAAAAGGAATGTCAAGTGAAGGGTAGGGTTTCATTTCCAGCAAGGAAACAGATCCTTGGGTATGAAAGGCCCCTATTGGCTCAGGACCTGTGTAAGTCCAGGTGACAGACAAGGACAGGCCACTAAACAGAGCAACAAAAGCCAAGAATGCGGAGGACTGTGGGTTGCCCCTCATAGGTTGACACACGCACTGAAGGAGTTCTTCATCTCTCCCTCCTGGCTCTTGGGATGGTTTTCCTGGTGTTGCAGGCTACTTTTCTAACTAGCAACTTCCTGCAAAGCTTCTCTTTTCCTTCACACAAAAGGAGGAAAATCCTACCGCTTCCCATAGAGCCAACTACCAACTTCAAAATGTTGGTCTGAAGAGGATTTTCTGGGTCAAAGATAAGAAAATTCAGATTTTCCTATCTGAATGGCAACCCGCTATCTCTCCTAAACTGCGGAAAATAAGGCAAAAAGCACAGCTTTAAAACCAGAAAACAGAGAAGAGGAATGAGTTTCAGCTTTAACTCAAGTAGTTGTCTGAGACTCATGAGCCTGGGGTTTGACTGTCCCCAGCCCTGGTCCTCCTGGGATAGCATGATGTTAGGGGAGCTGGGACCATGGGCACCAGATTTGGAAAGCAAATTAAAGCAGATAAGGGTATTAATTTTGCTTTTTGGAGGTGAACCAGAAAAACAGCCAAAGGAAGGCCAAAATATTCAGCATCCAATTTTTGATTTCCTTAGATTCGGGCCTTGGAAAGACTTTAAAGCCCATGGGGCGAAGGGTTCTCTTAGTTGTCCTTGTCTGGATAAATGAAGACCAGTTTTAAGGAGCAATGTCTCTCTTTAATCTAACTAGGGCTCCCTAAGCCCCCGCTGGTCCCTGAAGAGAGGCCTTGTAGAATAACCCAACTAGGGGATAAACTTAGAATAAATTTTCATTTGGGAACAATTTTAGGATTAGCAAAGCTGAATTTAATTTTTAATAGGATAATGAATTTTATGTCTTGAGTACCCAAAAAAGTGGGAGGAAGGACCCATTTCTTACCTTTTCCAAACCTGCCAAAAACACAATAAAACTGTCTTAAGCCTCTTTATCCTAAAAGCAACCAACTATAAAACTGTCTTATACAGGAAAATGTCTTAAATGGAAAATGGTCCATCAGAGACAAAGATAGGAACCCGAGAAATGTCTATACATTCAGAAAAACTTTAGAAGTTCTGTACGAAGATTGGGTTGTAGTTCTAGAGAATGGAGGAGAGCAAAAGCAAACACCAATGATCAGTTCACACCAATAGAAAGAAGACAGAGAGAAAGCCCCCAACCCCAAACAGTTTACAGGATTGAGTCCCATCCTGCTAAATTTCACACGGTGGAGAGATTTCAAAGGCTAGGTTCTCTGGCCCAGAGTTGAGATTTGTAACGGAAACAGAGACCCCTGGTGGCTCCTGTGTGAACTGCCACAATAGCTTACAAAGAGACTGGTCTATCTAGGACCAGGAGAGGCTACACAAGCCAGAGACTAGAAAAACGTGTGTGTGTGTGTGTGTGTGTGTGTGTGTGTGTGTGTAAAACAGAGAATGAACTGTATATGATTCTCTATATTCAGTACCCAAAATAAGATGCCACTGAGAGCTGGCCGTCAGCAGCCAACCATCTGGTTAGGCATCCCCTGTGTCTGAGGGGACTGAGACTTCAGCCCACGGCCCTGTGACTTGCCTTGCCAGATTTCACAGTGACCTGATAATGGAAAAACCTATCTCTGGCTAACCTAAGAACAGTATGTACTGTAGCTGGCTGGATTACGACAACTGGGGGAAGCAGAGGGTAGCGGGAAGGGTGGGGGAGGGCTGGGCGATAACGAGGGCTTCATTCTCAAGGTTTTGGGTGATGGGAAGGCTAATTCCTGCAAGAACAACTTAGAACCTAATTTTCAACTGAAGTCCCCAAGCTAGTTAAATAGGAAGATTTTAATAACAGTCAGCCCCTCCAGTCCCCTTGTCTAGAACAATTAAATTACATCCCTCAGACAGTACAAGACTTGTCAGTGGGCTGTGGGGAGGCAGAGGAGTTGACACCGGGGCTAGTGGCATTTGTTTTGGGGAAGACAGTGGGCTTGGGCCGTGTGGCTGGCGGCTTGACTGGGGCCGCCATCTTGACAGACTTGACGGGCCGGAAGGCGCAGGCGATGTCCCCAGCAGTGCTGGCGCTGCGCTGGAAGGTGGGCTCGGGGTCCTTGAGGAGCTGAGTGTGCAGGGGGCTGGAGGGCTCCGATGTGGGGGCCACCACGGGGGAGGTCTTGAGGGGCTCCAAGGTGTCCAGAACCACGTCCGGGGTGTGCTTGACGCTGCTCTGCCGTTCTAGCTCCCGCAGCTCGTTCAGGGCAGAGTTCATGGTCGCCTCAATATCCTGCGGACAGGAGAAAGGAGAGAGTGAGGCTCACGTAGGGAGAAGCCCCCAGGGTCCTATTTCAACAACTTGGGCCAAATCATGGAGAAACCAACTGTAAGGAGATGTCCAGATGATTTTATTTGGCCAAAATCTTTGAACATATGGATGTTCAGAATGGGAGGGAAGGGGGGCAAAAGGACTTTCATTCTCATGAGGGGTTTTTTTTCCTCTTTAGACTGAGTGGTTGAGATGCTTTTTAAATAGAGCCCTCAGGTTTTAGACACATGCACAGATGTATCTATGGATGAGATGACATGTAATCCAGCAGGGACAGGAAAGGTGGATGAACTAAGAGTGGCCAGGAGTTTGGTCATGAGTACATGGGATTCATATTCTACTTTTGTTTGAAACTGTACATAATAAACAATTTTTTAAAAAAGTGGTACAGATGAAGTATGATCTTTGTTATCTTGGACTTTAAAGGCCAAAGGTTAAGAGGGTTAGTCCTTCCTCCTCAAGGACTGAGGGAAGGTTCAAGAGCCCTGGCCCTGAGGATCCATCAGGACACCCCCCCACCCCTGCCCCCGCTCCACCCCATCCAGAGCGCTCATCTTGATGAAGCCAGTTCCTTCCACCCATCACCATGAGAGGGGACCAAGGAGTGACCAGGAGGGGGAGCCAGAGTCCACATAGGTGAATCTCCATTGAGTTTCACAGTGGAATACTCCAGATCTTAGGAAACAGCAGTCCTAGCTCAGGGGCTCAAGGCAGAACCAAAGACCCTCTGTATGCAGCCAGCTGCCTCCCAGGGAGACCTCCCAGATCCCTCCCCACCTCTTCACACACTATGTCTAGCACCCCCAGACCACCGCAGGACTCCTCCCTTGGGATTAAACTCACATGGAAAGACTGCATGTTTCAAGCAAAGGCCCCTAGTTAAGGCTTCTTTGCCCTACAGGGTAATCCATGCTTTCTGCTGACAGTGGTTCAATTTCACTCATCCCTCTGTTGTTCTCAAACCTTAAAATTGTGCAGAAAGAACTCCATCTCCCTCCTCAGTCCCGCTCTGCAGCTAGAGTCTGTCCCAGTTATGTAGCTATTCCGACGTTCCTAACACCTGGCCAAAGAGGGAGCTGGGAGGATTCCCGTGGTGCAAGGCAGATTGCAGCCAAGAGCTTAAGGAGAGGCACAGAAACAGAAGGCTAGCAAAGCAAGACATCTCAGGCCCGTAGCTTACTACTGTGCTTGCCAGGTACACCATCCCTAAGCAGAGCACCGCGATTAAGCCAACAGAGGCCACACCAGCCTCTACCCTGGAAGTTGGGGTGAGGAGAATCTCAACTCAGTTGAGACATAAAAGGGCAACGATGAGTCCTTAGTTCCTACCTGGTCTAATGAAAATTATAGAGTAGGGAGAGACGTCTGAGTGAACTGCTTGGAGTGGCCCCGAGAGTCGTATTTTTAGAGGTGGGGTTGGATCTCTAATATTTCATGGAAAACAGAGACTCGTCAGTGTGATGCATACATGGAAGGAAGACCCTGTAGCAAGGGAGCTCATCTCCACTGCCTCTGGAGGCTTGGGCTGGAAACCTTTCTGGTACCGGAGTGCCCAGTGGCAGAGTAATTTGGGGCCTTCAAGACCAGGAGCAGATTGTTGATTGATCATTGATCTATCACTAGGGACCAGAGATTAGCCTCAGGGATGATGGGGATGGCACATTGATATGAAAATGTGGCCAGAACTACCTCTGAGCCTCACCACTCGGGCAGCTTCACTGAAATCTACCAGCGTCTCAAGACTCAAAACTTGGGCTGAATGGATTCTATCAGAAACACTCAATCTGTAACTACTGGCTTTAAAAATTACAACGGGCTTGCAAATAGCCCATATATGAGCAAGAAGCCTGCCTTCTTTTATTTTGTCTTCAAATTCTTTTTGGGGAGAGAGGGATCGACAAATTTCTTGGAAAGCCATCTTACCGGGTCTAGTTGTCTAACAGTCCCTGAACTCAGTGTATAATGTACAAAGCACCGTTCTCTTTCAAGTGCTGTCATAATGAGCATGGGCTGCACTAAGCAGCAGTGACAAGTGTAGACTTGTGGTAGCTATTTGTCCAAGAGCCCCCAGTTACCTGTGCAATGACCTCAGGGTCCATGGGCCGGTGGTTATTGAAGCTTTTTGACCTGCCTGCTGTCACCGTCTTCCGGATCTGTGGACTGTCCAGCCGGTTCTTCAGGGATGAGTGGCGGCTGATGGAGTTGAGGCTCCCATGCCCACTGATGGAACACTTATCTGGCCCTTCCTTGGGGAGACTCTGGCTCAGGATGGGCTGGGAAGATGGGCGGCAGCTTGCCCCCACCCCTGGGGAGGCGGAATCAGTCAGGGAACTGCTCAGCCCATGGCCGTCGCTCCGAAATGTTTTGCGGATGCTCCCAGATTCTGGCCGCTTCCTTTGCCTTCAATGACAAACAGAAAGGGCGGTGTGATCAGGGAGCCCTGGCTCCGAGGAAGCTAGGATGAGTGAGAGAGGGGCAGATGTTGGCACCCAGGGACTTCTGGAAGGAGAGGACACAGAGCATGTCCTCTCCTGTGTCAACTTCCCTTGCTTTCTCCATGTCTTTGTCTCCCTGCCACCCCCGACCTGGGCAAAGGAGAAATAGATACTTACTTGGTGGTCGTGGGCTTTGAGTTCTCAAGATGTAAGGTGCTGTCAGGAAAAATGTCTGATTAAGCAAAAGTTTCTAATGGGAGACAGATTCATGAAAAGGTACCCTCCGTTACCTGCTCTGAACAGAAAGCAGGCCCCAGACCCCAGGTAGGAGAAAAAGTCTCACCATCACCAAGGAGGTAGGGAGTTGCTGGTAAGAGGAGAGTTGACTTTTCCAAATTTTAGCATGTTTCTTAGTCCACTGACAAGACTAATTATTTTGGGCTTTGGCAAGAGGCTGTTGTTGCTTATTCTGCAGACATGGAACAGGATATTTTTCAAGAGGCTGCAATGCTGCAGAGTTCGGGCCACGTTTGTGCATTTTCTAGGGTGGCAATACATCTACGTGACCCTAAGTCACCCAGCACTGGGCTGAACCCTGGCTCTGAGTCGATCTGTTTCAGACCACTAAAGCTCTCAGATGAAATGGTATGGCAGAATCTTATTCATATGGGTGTTGCCCACTGCTGAATAATTTCATTATCTCTTGGAATCAGACCAAGAGATATAGGACCTAATCTAAGAGGCAATGACACTTCTGGTTTGGGATGGCAGCTGGGCAGCTCTGAACTTGAATCTACTAAGGGCCACTGAGGCTGAGGTGGGAGTTGGGGATGGAAGAAGGGAAGGGGTAGGACCTGAAGATAAGGAGCTGGTCCTTGGGGCAGGGCTACTGCGGAGGTCTTCCTCATCATACATGCCTGGGGCCCGGTTCGGGATTTGGCACACAGTAGCCACTCCGTGAGGCTGCCTGCTCAGCAGCTTTAGCCTTGGGGGGTCACCCACTCTCCAGTGGATAAAGGATGTTCGCAGAGTCTTATAAGGTCCAGTTGAAATGACTTTTCTTCCTCTGCAAATTCTTCCCTGCCCTCCCTCCCCCATGGGCAGGCAGACTTGATCACTTCCCCTTCTGTTCCTTCAGTGCATCTATGGAACCACTTTTTAGTGACTTGTCTCTGTGGTATTCACCTTGCCCGACTGTGAGCTCCGAGGCCAGGGATCACCTTATTCGCCCCTGAATAAGCAGCACGCGTACCTGGCACAACAGGAGGCGCTCAGTAAACGTGTGGAATTGAACTGAGAGGCTGCACCCTAATAACTCCTTGCTGATTTCCTTTTTCCTTCTTGTGAGGAGGGCTGACTTACAAGGCCCAAACTGCTAAGGAGGCAGATTTATGGAGTGGCTGGTGTGGGCCCGGCCCCAGGGATATAGAGGGAGGAAGACAGAGTTCCTGGTTTCAAGGAGCTCAGCCTGGTGGGAGATCCAAGCACAGCTTGTGTCCTGAGACTGCCTCGGGAATACAGAATAAGGGCACCTAACTCAGCCCTGAGGAATTCAGGGGTGTCAGAAAGGCTTTCCTAAAAAGAAATCTTTGGACTGAGTCTCGAAGGGAGAGGAGTCGACCAAGTGAGGAGATAGCAGATGTGAAGGTCCAGGGGTGAGAGAGAACCCAGGGTACTCAGGAGAGAGAAGGAGCTCGGGAGGAGAGCTGTGTGGGGCAGGAGGTGTGGCTCGAAGGCCGATCAGTCCTAAGGGCAAGACATCCCAGGGGGCGGCTGCTCACCCACGGACCAGCTGGCGTCTGGGCAGACCACGTCCTCCAAGACCCCATCCTGATACCACCAACCAAGGAGTTCATGGGAACCGCCTTGACTTTCTACCAGATATTCCTCTTTTGACTATTCAAGGTATTACTGTCTACAATTCCTTTGTACAAATGGCAACAAATATATGATGGCTTAAAAATATGTACCAGACTAATTAGCTAACTCTCTCTCCACCAACCTCGCCTTGGTTTCTGGGTTAATTACAGGCTTACAACCTTATGATTATAGGCTTATAATTAACGTAAACTTGTAAATAATGAAGAAAATGTCATTAGCCCACAGTTAACTTTGTACTAGCTGGCCCCCCCAACAGGGCACTATGCTGGAGGGAAATAAATTAAATCCTTGATGTTTCTTACCGGTCTGACTGAAATTGTAACTACACTGACCAAGTGAGCTGAATCAGCTACTTTACTAAGTAGAGGGTGAAAGAGATGGAAAAGAAACATGTGCCCCAACCACTCCCCCTGCTACCCTCTGGTTGGAAAAAAGCCAAGAGATCTGGGCGACCTGGTGCAGTTTAAAAACAACAAGCATCTTTTATTCTCCTTCCAGTTTCAGTGTCCAGAGGCTACGGTTAACAGGTTTTCAATGTGCAAATCATTTCATTCCTCCAAAGCCAGAGGGGAATAAAAACTGTACATCATCTCCAATCCATATTCATCGGGAGCGCCCTGGGGCTTGTCATCCTGCTGGCACTGGGCCAAGTTTCAGGGTCTGGCGGAAAGAGGTCTGTAGGCTTTGGGGCTTGGTGTCTGGCCCCTTGAGATGAGATTAGTTCTCCAATAACCTGAATGTCTCTAGGGGAGGCAGCAGCACACAGGCGTGGAATCCCTCTAGACGGCCAGATCGGGTGTGGGTGGAGTTAAAACCCCAGGATGTTGCTAACAGCCACTGTGAAAGCTGGGGGGCACAGTTACGAGCCTGCTGGACAGAAGTGGGAATCTGCAAAGGGACTAACAGGGAAGGATAATACACAGGGCCAAAGCAATAGGGAAAAAAAATGGCAAATTATTTCTACTGGTGTGAAAGGGCAAGAGAAAAGGGAGCTGGGGGGTTAGACAGTGAAGAAAGAGCTCAGGACAAAGCTTTCCTTGGGGGGGCTTGTGGGGGTAGTGGTCTCCTTTCCTCCAGGGGAGCGAATGCAGGATGAGGGAGAAACAGACACGTGATATCTAGATAAACCATCTGGGGTGACGTGAACCTGGTAGAAGATGCACGAGACTTCGGATCTTTGGACAGACAAGGGCCAAGGAAGACATCAAAGACTATTATTTGAGTCAGAATTGGAAAAGAGAAGGCACCTCTGAGAAACAGTACAAAACCAAGTTGCGTGAAGTGACTACAGCTTTGGCCAAAGTTTCAGCAATCAGATGGCCAGGAAGGTCTGAGCGGACATACGCTGCGTGGACAGAGGGGCACACCCGTCCTTAGCGCGACAGCCACTAGCCGGAGACCTGGGCCTGCTGACGAGGCCTGTGGATGTTTCCTTGGCCCTGTCCACCTTGGAGCAGCCACGAGCACATGCAAGCTGTCGGGCTGGGAAGTGGGGGGATGCAGCACAGGGATGGAGAGCGCGGTTAGGCCAGAGGGTGAGGCGGGGTGTCGCAAGTCATTCAGGGGAGCAGAAAATGAAAAGCAGAGCTTACTTGTTGATGTTTGCAAGATAAATATCGGCTACATGACCCCCACTGGGACAGCTGGCCCCCGCTCTGGCTGTCACCTTTTCTTCAGGTGGCTCAGAAATGACCTCAATCTCAGACTTGGGGCTGGACCTCTCCACGACACCGTCCTCGCTGGGGGAGAAGGGGCAGGCAGGCAGGGAGGAGGGGAAAACAACAACAACACAAAAAGCAGTGTTAAATCGGCAAGATGGCCCCCCCGACACACACGCGACCCCGCAATGGTTCTGAGGCAGCAGCAACGCCTGGCTGGGCTCTGGGAGCGGAGGCAAGGAAAGCTACGGGCCTTTGGAGGGTCATTTAAATAAAAATAAATAATCCTGCTGAGTTCTGCGGGGTCCTCAGATCCTCTGAAAGCTGGGCTAGGGGACTCCTGGATTCGAGGTGTCTGCCTTCTACCCCTCGCTGCTTTCCCGGGGCAGCTGTGCCGGGGCCACCTCCTGCAGGAGGTCCAGGTGGCTGTTTATGTGCTCAGGTCCCAAGCACAGCTGGGCAAGGGCAGTCAGCTCTGCCGTGGCTCTGGAGATGCCGGCGTTGAGGCAGGACACCGCCACACTCTGTCGTAGCGCATCTAGCCCCGCTTAGAGCGTCCAAGCCGGTCCCAGGTCTCTCCACGGCTCTCCCGGCCCCTCTGGCTACTGATGACAAAGAAAGCCCCTTCTCCCCCACAATTCATCTTCTCTCGGTCCTGGAGTGAAGTCATAATGCTAAATTTGGGAGGGTCCCGTCCATGCACAGATGGCCACCAGGTATGCGATGTTATCAACAGAGGGAGGATTTCCCCGCAGAACGAGCCGGGGAGAGGCTGGGAGGGTGCAGACTCATTCAGGATATCAACCTTTAAAAAATAATATTAAGGGAAGGACTAAAAACACTGACAGCATCGTATCCAAGGGGAGGGAGTCGGGGTCAGAGGCAGGGCAATGGGGCAGGAAGGCAGATTTGAGGGGCCACGGGGAGAAGCCTTCCTGATCCAAAGACATTGCTTCAAAGAGCAGGAACCAACCTACCGCCCGTGCGATGAAGTCTCTCTGGAACCGGTCCATGTTCCCTTTGTTCCCCGATATCCTTTCCCCTCCTCTCCCCTGTCTTTCTCCAAGTCAACCTCATCTGAGTTAAATGAACTGGGTTATTTCCACAAGGCTGCTTAAGCTAGATTTCTACTAGAAAATGAACTCAACATTTTCATTTGCAAGTGGAAAAGTGCCATCAGGTTGTTTAAAAAAAAAGACAGAGAAATCAAAATGTTTTCCCAACCTGATCTTTCCAGAAAGAAAATATAAGTGGTCAAATAATAACCCCTCATTATCACTCATCAGGTATAAATGTGGATGAGTGCTGGCTGGCAAGTTTCTAAAATGACTGGGGGTGGGGGAGGGTGGTGGAGATGTGATTGGCGGGGGAGTAGAGAGTGGAGAGATGAAAAAATAATTCTCCACTCAGTCTCTGAGTCTGGGGGCCCTTCAAAGGAACCGTGACACTTCAGGACTGTGTCGGCGCCCCCTAGGGGTTGGTCTCCCTCATCCTCCTGGGCTCCAGAAATAAAGTCTCACTCCCACAGTGCGGCCAGGGACCCCTAAAGGTGCAGGGGGCCTAACGTACGTGTCTTGGACCACGATGTACTGATGGGGGATGAGTCCGTCGATGCCATTGTGCCGGCCTTCCCACCAGTCGTCGGAAGCCCGCTGGTAGAGCAGCAGGGATGCCCCCTTCTTGAAGGACAGCTCTCGGGCTGTCCGGCCCACGTAGTCAAACTTGGCAATGGCCTCGATGGGCTCACACTCTGAGAGGGGTGGAAAAGAAGGAAACACATGTTGTTGGGACTCACAGACTCAGGAAACTGGGTGGAAGAGCCCAGTTCGCTGAATTTACAGTGGTGGGAAGATAACCTAGTGTGAAAATAAGTCACAGATGATCTATAAAGCAGGTGATTCCCGTGCAGACTGTGCAAACCCCTGAAAGCACTTGTATGCCCTTCCTTGCCTTTGCTCATGCTGTTCCCTCCACCCGGAATCCCTGTCTCTGTCACCTGCCTGATGAAACACATTGAATCACAACTCAAACATCACCTGCTTCCTCTAGTAACTTCCTTGGTGTTTCCATAGCTCTTTATGCCATACTGTACTTGTAAGCATTACTTCCTTTCTGACTATAAAATAACTCCATTAATTTAGAACACTTAACATATTGTACTTTGAATAATTTATTTACATTATCCACTCTCCCTACTAGAACATGAGCTTTTAGTCTCTATAAAGAGAAAATAACTTGCCCAATCAACTTTCCAAGGAGCAAAATATGGAAATATATTTTGTGGTCAATACATGGAAAAATGCACATGTAAGTGATTTGAAAAATTAAAAGGGGTGTGCAAAGGCAATGTATTTTTACTTTTGTGTGAGCTTCCGTTTCCTCATCTATAAAATGAGGATAATAATAGTGCCCTTTTCAGGAAGTTGGTATGAGGAGTCAACAAATAACAATTTGTAATAGTGCTCAGAACTGTGTGGGCCCACAGTAAGTGCTACATACGTGTCAGCCACTGTTATTATTGTCATCGTTGTCATTATCTGTTCTGGGCTGCAGGTAGCGGTCAGAGAGCAAAAAGAAGGCACCCACAAATCAGGAACCCGGGGCTAAAATCAGATGTTCTGAGTAATGGAGAGAAAGGCTACCTACAAACAAGACTATGCCTAGACAGCCGGGGCAGATGGGTCTGCTCCTGAATGGGCAGGGCTGGGGACTTCACTACAGGGGGCCTGTCTAAATATCCCAATGTCAGTTCCATACAGCTGCGGGTTTGTCACTCAACCTCTCTGGCCTCAGTTTTCTTAACTATTAAATAGCAGCTCTATCAATTTCACTAGGGATTAAGATATAAGACATATAAAGCCTCTAGCAGTGCTGGGCACACGTAGGCTCTAATCAAATACGAATTTCCCTGGTTCACCAAATCCCTTCCCATTGTGTAGTAAATTATCATATTGATCCATCTGACCTTAAGAGCCAAATCAGCAATCCTAACTTTTTTTTCTCCTTTAAAAGCTGGCCTAGGATTGCAGAATTCATAGCAAGGCAGGGAGCAGGGAACACTGCAGTCTGTGCCATTTTGTTCTTGTGCCCAGAAAATTCTGAGGCCCCTTGTCAGCTGCTGAGACTTCCAGAGCCCAAGCGATCCAGAAATGGAGGTATAGAACTGTTGGCAGGAGGGGGAATGTGCTGGCTGGACAGACCCTAATAAATCATGGGCACTGCCGAGGCCCACGGACGACAGCTGCGCATTCCAGCTCTTGACGCACACCCGCCAGGCTGTGCAGCGCATGTCTGTGCTTTGGAAAGGGTCAATTTTTCCAGTCGGCAGGCGTGAGAGCATGTGGTTTCTGCGTCCTGATTCCCATCCCCCTCTGGCTTGCTTCTGCCGGGTTCTTGGCACCCAGCTTCACTATTCCCTGGGCTCTCTGTTTTTCAAATGAGCTCTCCTTCACTTTGGTCTCCAGCTACCTGGCAGGAGTCTGGGCCATGACAAGGGACTGACAGTATGCTGGTGAGACAGCCAGACGAGACAAAGAGCTGGGAGGTGGACGAGGGGCAGTGAGGTGGGGCGAGAAGGGTGAAGGGCTGAGGTCTAGCTCTTCACCTCTGGTTTAATACAGAGACCACTCTGTTTGAGAAGGTGGGCTGTCTCTCCAAGAAAGGGAAGGAGTGAAGCTGGGAGGCAGGAGAGCTCCCTGCTTGTCTTGAGGGCACTGCTGGGCAGGAAGGGTCATCAGGAGCACAGGATACGTAATCTCTCCTTTCTGCTTCACCACCCCACAGTCCCACTGACTCCAAGTGGGGCCTCGTACCGTCATCACTTGTGTGGTGCTCTGCGGCCACATCCTGGGTTGAGTCTTCAGCCGAGGTAGTCTCTCCGTGAGGGCTGTCACTGCAACAGAACCAAGAGTAACTGGGACCTCAGCATTTGCTTACAAAATTCTTGTCTTCTCTTTCACACAGCTTCCTTGGACATGGGATCTATCCTAGGCTCTCTAGATCCTGCTCACACACTCCAGACAGACGCTTATAATGAAATGTAAGGCTCTCGGGATTCTCTAGGCTAGCTCCTGCTACAAATACTACTCGAGACTACATGGGACTTACAACATCTTGACACAAGGGGAAACCCATTTGAACTTATAAATCTTTTCAAAAATACGGACCAACTTAGCTCCTCAAGGGCTATTTCCCTAGGTGAATTAGTTCCTGGAGGGAGCATGGGGGAAGGGAAACACTGGGCTTTAGCATCGGATACAACTGGATCCAAAAACCAGCTCTGACACTCGGGAGCTGTGTGACCCTGGGCAATTACTTAATCTCTTTCAGCCTCAGCTACCTAATCTATAAATCGAGGATAATGGTCTATATATCTCACAGAGTTGTGTGAGGATTCAATGAAATAAGAGGGAGTGATTAATAAGCAGTGCTTTCTTTCCTTCTTTCTCATTTTGCTTGATGCCTCTGGCTGCTTTGTGGTCTAGTACTGGTGAGAAAGTAGGAGGTGAGTCATAGAAATGAGTGGGAAACACAAGCAGGGGAAGAAAGTCTGCTGTGGGCTGGACACTGCAAGAGGGCAGCAGATGAGAGCTGGGTCAAGTTCTTGACAGAATTCATGGAGCCTGAAATTACCCAGGGTGGAGAATCGAGAATGAGCAGGGAAGTTATTAGGAAAGTCATTTCTACTCCTGATCTCTTGGACTTCAGAGTGCATGGGGAGGGGCACCAGGAAGTTCTGACTTCCTGAAAAGTAGAGAAAAACCCTGTTCATTTCTAAAGTTTCTTCCTCTGGCGGTAGGTAGTAACAAGTGAGACTTTCCAGGCAGTTCTATGGAAGCACCATCACCCCTCAACCCCACATCCTGGCTTCAGTTTCTACCTTTGAGCCTACAGCCTCTCCCTCCTCAGCAGACGGGTCCTTCACTCCTAGAAAGTTCCTCAAAAACCAGGGGACTAATTTAGAACTCACCCCGTGTGAAGCAAGGCAGTTCCAAGGAGGCTCTCCAGACCCCAGAGAACATTATGGGAGAACATCAACAGGGATTCCTCTTTATCAGAAAATGTGGGCACACTTTCTCACTGTTTTCTGGGCCTAAAAACCCTCTGAATGAGTTTGGTGACATTCTGGAAACACTTGGGACCCCAGGGGTGTGCAGGGCAAAGGCTCACTTTTCCCCAGACCTCTGAGTTCATTTCTGTGGCCGTCCACTAAGGCGGCAGCTCCCAAATTTCACGGAGCCCTGGATTGCTTGTTAAAAAGAGACTGCCTCACCCACTCCCAGAGTTTCTGATTCACTAGGTCTGGGTGGAGTCGGGACACTTGCATTCCTAATCAGCCCATGTGAGGCAGGTGACGTTGGTCCAGGGACCCCACTTTGAAAACCACGGCTCTAAGGTAAAGACAAGCTGATGCTTTATAAGGTCCCTTCTAGCCCTGAAATGCTATGCCTCTCTCATTCCACATGCACACCCCAGCCTCACTAACACCTGTGGTCTCAGAAGCAGCCCAGCATGCTACACCGCAGGCAGTCCTGGAAAACTGGGTTCTGGTTTCAGGGCTGGTAAGCGTGGTGCAGTGGGGCTGCGGGGAGGCCAAGCGGCCTGGTGCTCCCTCTTCCTGGCTGTTCTGGTCTCCTGGCCCATCTCCAGTATACTTGGGCTCTGACTCCCCCTTTGCCACCCCTCCCTCCCCTCCTTCATCCATCTTAGCTCACTTCGCTGGCACTTCTCTCTCTCCTGATGGAGAGGCTGGGAGCCTTCTGAGTGGCTATGAACCCAGCAGTCAGATGGCCCCTCCTACCCAAGGTCATTTACTCTTGATCCTGGGGTGCTTCTGGTCTCTCACCCAGTCTGTGGTAGTAACAGGCCCTGACTAATCTTGTGGTTTTCCCAGAGGCTGCTAATAAATGGCAGATGCACAACCAATGGGGCCGGGGGCTGGTGGTGTTGTGCTGGGAGAACACCTTGGACAGAACTGAGAGGAAGGTGCCCTCCCATCTGTGCCCGGTGAGCCCTACCAGGGCCCTGCTGCACCGGGCCGTGACGGGGCCTCTGTGTCCTGGAATGGGTCCAGAGCCTGCAGCGGTTTGATATGTGAGAAGGGAGGTGAAGCAGGAATCGGGAACACTATTCCACAGCTTTTCAACACTCATGCAAGGGAAACCAACTCTCCAAGTCACACGCACAAGGACAGCTCCCTGGAGCCCATTAGCCAGTAGGCTGAGACCTGAACAACATCCCTAGTCCCCACCAGCCATCTGTCAGTGACCGGAAGCTTTCTCTCCGAGCTGGTGAGCCTAGATTTCTCCAGCTCAGCCTCAGATGCCGGGATCTACAGGACAGCAGAGAAGACCAAACTCAGCAATGTCAGTGGTACTTTTATGTTCACAGACACATGAATAGCACTTTCCTCACTCCTTGGGCTGGAGGCTCCTTCTGTGGGGATCAGGGAGAAGCACGGACTGACTGGCCTCTCATTAAGTAAGCAACCTCCCCTGTCCTCCCCTACCTCAGTCCATAGCAATGGGGCTGGCTGAATTGGTTCCAGATGTTGAATTCAGATGGAATCCGATTTGGGCTGGCTTATGCTTTCAGCCCAGGCTGAAACACTGTTTAGGGGAAGAAGGGAAAGGGAGGAGGAGGAAGAGGTAAGGGATGTTAGGGAGTAAAAGAGAGAGGCAGTTGTCTTTGCGTTTACTGGGAAAATGACCCTGTAAGTGGCACGATGGGGGCAGTGTGGGGCAGTGGGTGGTACCCTGCACTGACAGTCAAGGGGTCAGGGCTGGGAACCCCACCACTGGGGTGGCCTCAAAGATTGTCCCTGGCCTCTCTAGATTGCAATGACTTAATCTGTAAAATGGAAATCTGTTATTTGTCTAACGGAAGGGTCTAGTAAAGATGTGCCCTAAGGATTCCTTTTATATCTCTATTTCCAGGTGAAGTCATGACGAACCTGCTTCAGTGGGGCACTGGGCCTAACCTGCCGAAAATGGACCTTACCCTGCTTTCTCATCACAAATGCCTGAGATCATTATTAAATTATCATTGTATAAACTCACAGTCAGGAAATTACGCTTCATATCTGAAATCTTCCCAATAAGACAGAAATTCCCTGGGACGCAGGACTGTTCTTCTCACAATAGCCAGCTCCGAGCAGGAGCCTGAGAGACACTGCTGCCTGATGAACGGCAGTTCTGCGTACAACCTGATCAAATTTCCTTTCCTGGAGATCATTAATGTTCCTGTTATTGCTGTCATTATCTTTCAGAATGGTCTCTCATCACTCAGAACTCGTAAAAACAGGAGGCAGCCTGAAGTGGCACTTAGTAGTTTGGGTCGAGGTGGGGCCCTGCCTACAGCAACCCCCGATCCTGGCAGCTTGAAGTGCCTCGGAGTGGGAGGTGGGAGGATCTGGGTGTTTCCCTCTGTCTCGCTTGGCCATCTGGCCCCCACGCCAGTGCGTGTTGGTGACATTTCCCCTCCTCCAACCCTGAGCCCCCTACCAGTAATCCTCCGTGCTCCCTCCTCTGCTGTAGATGGGGCCCTCCAGCTCCCTAGGGTTTGGGAAGATGTTCTCGTGCTGGATGATGATGGTTTTGATCAGCTCATTCACGTGGGCTTGGCAGGACACCTGGTCATGGCCCTCAGGCACTGACATCAGCGAGGGCCCGAAGCAGATGGCGAGGTTGTAGGGGTCCATCATGTTCTCTTCACTGAACTGTGATAAACTGGAGGAGAAGGAAGAGGGGGCAAGCTGAAAAGCACTCGCATGAATGCCCAGAAAACACAATCACAGGAGGCACCGCCAGGAGCAAGAACAGAAGTACCACAAACGGCCACCTGCTTTTCTGGGCGTCAGAGCCCGTCTAGAAAGCTGGTAGGGGGAGCAGAGAATGACCACCAGGATAGTCATTCAGGAGCCAAGGGAAGGCAAAGCGGAGGTTCCTCCTTGCAGATCTCACCCCTCCTCTTTCTCTAGCTCCCTGTTCAAATCCTACTTACCCCCCAATCCCCACCCCAACCCTAGACCATATCCACCAAATCCACCCTGCCTTGAGGACACACCACTCTGCAGAGCTGGATATGCTCCCACAGACCAACCCACTAAGCTGACAGAACAGACGGAGCCCCTCGGGCTGCCCTGGTAATGACACGGTCAGAAGACGCAGGCATTGTGCATCGTGTACCTTCTTGAAAGGCAAAATAATCAAATTATTAGGGATATTCCATTCTAAGCTCCAGACTTATTTTAAAAAATAGCCAACCGATTAGCTTTTGTATTCCATCAAGCCCGTGAATTTCTTCCTGGAACAGCTAATGCAATTATTTTTCACTTTCATAATATCCTCCTCCACTGTTACATTCAGGATTTATTCAGGAAAAGGTCAGCATGTAGCTCAGCTCCTGCTCAGGCTTCCCCTGGACGCAGTCTGACTTAATTATCGGGTATTTTATTCCAGGAACTCCCCCTTTCCAGCCAGCAGCTGCTCCAGCCATACCTCCAACCCTGGCCAAGGACCCAAGCCCTTCAGTGGTGAGTGCCCACTGGTCTGTCTGTCCAGGCACTGAAGGCTGGGCTAGCTCTGGATGTACCCCACCCCTAAGAGTCTGCAGAAATGTGAGCTCTGCTACGGGGTTCTGCCTCCCTTGTGGGCATCTGGATTCTGACAGATCTTGAGAAGATACCAAAGCCATGGTGCTGAGCCAGAGGCTGGGGACTCAGCTGTCTTCATCTGAGTAGCTGTTCTTCAGAATTGAGCAGAGTTTACTTCTAGTGTATCCAGCATCCAGACTCAAATTACCAAGCTGGTCTCTATCTCAATGATTCTCTCCTTCACTGAAGATTCAGATACGTCCCCGGTCCCCTTAGAGAATCACTGCAGAACATGTGAAGTGGGACAATGAAGTGCGACAGTGGCAAACAACTGTCATGGCTGAGAACCACTGCTCTGTAGGACCCGGTCAGATGCAGGGAGGCCTGAGATGGGTGAGTTGATGGATCTCAGTGGCCGGACTGCTTCATAGGAGGTTTTAAAGATTTAATTTTATAATCCTCTCTGGCTCCTGAGTTAAAAGAGAGCAGAGATTCAGAAAAGGCTGGTAGAAGTTTCCAAGTCTAATTCTTGGTCAAATAAAAACTGGAAAGAGACAGGAGAGATAATTAGCTTGGGAACCTTAGCAGGGACAACGGAGGCATGAGGTGCCACGGGGCTAAAATTGTAGCCCATCCCAGGCTGGCTGGTTCCTCGAGTCATGGAGGGACAAGGAGGAGGAAGCCCGTTTCTTTAGTGTGATCTGACAACGTTTTGGTAACATGGAAGAAAAGCAGTAGTTTCTGGGAAGCCTGGTGGTCAAAGGGAAATAAACTCAAGGCCTGAGGGTCCCAGTCTAAGCTCACTGAGAGAAGAGGAATCTTGCCCGGCCTTCTAAGGCAAGGACTGCTCAACTCCTAGGTGGCTACAATGACCAGGGCCAGAGACGACCTGTGTTCATGCACTGGGGTCCACTTCTCATGGGCCCAGGTCCATTTCTTATTCCCATTAAAATACAGACCAAGATCCTTCTTTCTCTTCCAATCTACTGGAACACCTAAGTTCTGGGGGTAAAGCCATGGTGCTTAACTACTTGAGGGACACAGGCTCCTTCAAGAATTTGACAAAAACTAAGGATTCTCTCCCCAGGGAAATTCATATATGAGCACATAACAAATGCACACAATTTTGTATATAATATAATGGTGCTAATAATCCTTGAAGACTCTGATGGCTGTACCTAGTATAAGACCTCAAACACTGGATTTTTATTTTTAAAGAAATTTCTAAAATGGATAATACTGGTAACAGCTCCCTCTTTAAAAAAAAATGTTTTTTGGTATCAACTTCTATATATGCCATCTCCTCTAAGAACTGTACTATATTTCTTTAGTTTCTGTCCATAACACGAGTGAACTTTCCTAATTGATTTGAACTCATTCTCTTTTGAGCACCTTAAAAAGGTCCAGTGCAGTGGGTTTTGGGGGGAATGAGAAAATCAGGATTGGTGTGGGAAACCTGTTTTTCATCATGCGCTTTTCTGGACTTTTTACTTTTAAATGATGCATATTTGTTGGTTCTGAAGAACCTAGGAGCAGGACAGGAATAAAGACGCAGATGTAGAGAATGGACTTGAGGACACGGGGAGGGGGAAGGGTAAGCTGGGATGAAGTGAGAGAGTGGCATGGACATATATACACTACCAAATGTAAAACAGATAGCTAGTGGGAAGCAGCCGCATAGCACAGGGAGAGCAGCTCGGTGCTTTGTGACAACCTAGAGGGGTGGGATAGGGAGGGTGGGAGGGAGACGCAAGAGGGAGGGGATATGGGGATATATGTATACGTATAGCTGATTCACCTTGTTATACAGCACAAACTAACACAACATTGTAAAGCAATTATACTCCAATAAAGATGTTAAAAAAAATGATGCACATTTGTATCTCTGATTACATTTAAAAAGAAAAACAAAACATCCCAAGAATTTTAGAGTCAAGCAGACCTGGTTTTGAGTCCCAGCTCCATTGCTTACCATCGTTTTGTACCATTTCCCTAGTTTCTTCATAAAATGGGGGCAATTATGTGCCCCCTTGATGGGCTGTTGTGAAGATTAAACGAGGTAATATGTGCAAAGCACTTAGCACAGTGTCTGGCACATAGGTGATGTTCAAGAAATATTTTCTGTCATTTTAATGTCCTGTTTGCTTCTTGACATAGAACCTTTGATTCCAGTCAGGGAATGGAAAGCAGGGTCGCTGACGTTTGGCAGTAATTGACTTACAGGTGTCCACCGTCTTCTTCTCCTGACAGGCATAATCTAACAAGCTGAGGGCTCTGCATCCCCAAATCAAAACCTTAAATCCTCAGGGAGAACACGAATCTTTGAACACACTGTTTTAAACATATGACATTTCCATTAAAAACCTTCAACTTCACGGCCTCCAGGGGTTTGATTTGGCAACAACCAACAGACCATGGGTAAGATATTATGCATCAGGGTTGATTTCAGGTTTGAAAGGGATGAAGAGAAATTGTATTATTCACCATGGCCCCAGGCAAAACGTGGGGTTGAGAATCTGTAAATCCATGGTTTAACAGACTTTCCCAAAAGGCTCCGTAAGAGATAAGAAGTGGAAGGTAATTGTGGCTGACTCTTCCTGATGGCCCTTCAAAGGCACTCCCTCACTCCCCTTGCCTATAAAGCCACCTGTCCCCAACTTCCATGCTCCCACATCCATTAACTGACTTGCCTTCCTTCCTATGCAGTCAATCTCATCCCCTCTCACTTCCTCAAGAATAGCACTCCACCAATTACCTTGCTCTCTCCTTCATCATCAGTTCTTCTCTATGGGGTCACCCCCGCTAGCATGCCAATGTGCAGCAATACCACCCATCTTAAAAACAAAATTCTCTCTTAAGCCCATATCCACGCTGAATTACTGTCCCATTCTCGTCTCTTTATAATAAAATTCTTTGAGAGTTGTCTCTGATTCTCTGGTTCTTCTTCACTGGTTCTGTTATGGACTGAACTGTGTCCTCCCTACCCCCCAATTCATATGTTGAAGCCCTAACCCCCAATATGACTGTATTTGGAGACAGGGCCTTTAAGGAGGTAATTAAGGTTAAATGAGGTCATAAGGGTGGAGCCCAAACCCTACAGGACTGGTGTCCTTATAAGAAGAGGAAAAGAGAGCAGAGCTCTGTCTCCCAGTGTGTGCACAGAAGGCCATGTGAGGACGCAGTGAGGTGGTTGTCTACAAGCCAAGGAGACAAGTCTCCCCAGAAACCAACCCTGCTGGCATCTTGATCTTGCACTCCCAGACTTCAGAACTGTGAGAAAACAAATTTCTGTTGTTTAAGCCACCCAGTCTGTGGTATTTTGTTATGGCAGCCCAAGCAGATTCACACACCTACTCTCTTCCCGTGCAGCCCCCCAACCCCTCTATCGTGGTAAAATACACACAACAGAAAATTTACCATTTTAACCATTTTAAAGTGTACAGCCCAGTAGCATTTAGCTGAATACGACCCCACTGCACGGATCTACCACATTTTGTTTATCCAGCATCAGCACCCCTTCTCGCTTGAACTGACACCATCAGGATTTTGCCCCTCCTCCTCCACCAGGACAACACCCATCAAGGTCACTAGTGACATCTATGCTGCTAAATCAGTTCTCAGTCCTTTTCTTAGCTGACCTGTCATCACATTATCCCAGTTATCACACCCTCCTTGAAACACACTATGTGGCTTCTGGGACACCGTTCCCTCTTGGTCCTCCTCCTACACCACTGCCCACTGTCACCTGCTCAGTGAGGTGTCCCTGACCACTGTATATTAAAGAGGAAACCCTCACACCCACCTCTTACACTCTCCAGTCCCCTAACATGCTTTATTTATTTATTTGTTTATTTTTGGCTGCTTTGGGTCTTTGTTGCTGCTCGCCGGCTTTCTCTAGTTGTGGCGAGCAGGGGCTACTTTTCCTTGTGGTACACAGGCTTCTCATTGCGGTGGCTTTTCTTGTTGCGGAGCACAGGCTCTAGGCATGTGGGCTTTGGTAGTTGTGGCTCGTGGGCTCTAGAGCTCAGGCTCAGTAGTTGTGGCGTGTGGGCTTATTTGCTCCGTAGCATGTGGGATCTTCCCAGACCAGGGCTCGAACCCGTGTCCCCTGCATTGGCAGGCAGATTCTTAACCACTGTGCCACCAGGGAAGCACCCCCGTAACATGCTGTAATTTTCTCCACAGCCCTTATCCTCTGACATATGACATGTGTTCTTTCTTTCTTTTTTTTTTTTAAATTAATTTCTTTCTTTTTGGCTGTGTTGGGTCTTCACTGCTGTGTGCGGGCTTTCTCTAGTTGCAGCGAGCAGGGGCTACTCTTCGTTGTGGTGAGCGGGCTTCTCATTGTGTTGGCTTCTCTTCTTGCAGAGCATGGGCTCTAGGCATGTGGGTTTCAGTAGTTGTGGCACATGGGCTCAGTAGTTGTGGCTTGCGGGCTCTAGAGCACAGACTCAGTAGTTGTGGCTCATGGGCTTAGTTGCTCCGTGGCATGTGGGGTCTTCCCGGACCAGGGCTTGAACGCGTGTCCCCTGCATTGGCAGGTGGATTCTTAACCACTGTGCCACCAGGGAAGTCCCATGACATGTGTTCTTATCAGTTTTGCCTGTCTTCCTCCAGTTCTGTGTGCTACATAGGCTCCATGAGGGCAGAGACCTTGACTGTTCGGTGCAATCTTAGATATCCAGCAACTAAAACAGGGCCTAGCACACAGTAAATGCTTAATAAATACATGTTAAATAAATAAGTGAATAAATACATGAGCATCTGTGAGTCTCTAGGACAATCCAGCCACAATTCTACTTGTCCATTTTCATACAGAAGCTAAAACACTCCTTGTGAAAGTCAGAAGAGCAGCGCAGACAGAATCTTTCCAAACTGGGAGGCACTTGAGATGGTGAAGTTTGGAGGAAGACTCAGCTTTTCTGGAGAGCAGCTGAGGTGTCTTAACAGTGAGAAAAGCACCACCAATTCCCTCTTTCAGATTATGGAGCAATATTGGAGGATGTAGAGTGATGCTTCTCGGACCTTCATGTGCCTATGACTCATCAGGGGATTTTGTCAAAATACAGATTCTGATTCATAGGGGGTGGGGTGGGGGAGGAACTGAGATTCTGCATTTCTAACAATGTCCCTGATGATGCTGATGCTGTTGATCTATGGACCTCGTTTGATTAGCAAGAGACTAAAAGTCTATATTGTTTGACATCTGAAGAAATCAGGTTTCAAAAGGCAAGCAGCAGAGTCAGCGGCAGTGAGGGGGAGCTACCTGCACTTTGTTTCAGGGTGAAAACCCACTGAGTAGTACAGATGCTGTGGCTGGCAGCCTCTAAAATGAACCCTATGGTTCCTGCCTACTGGTATTCATGCCCTTGTGTAGTTCTCTCCCTTTGCATGTGGGCTAGATTTAGTGACTCGCTTCTAGTGAATGGAGTACGGCAGAAGTGATGGGACATCACTTCTGAGATTAGGTTACAAAGACTGGCTGCTCTCTTGGGCACTCTCTCACTCACTTGCTTGGAGCAAAGCCAGCTGCCATGTCACGAGCAGCTCTATGGTGAGGCCCATGTGGTGCAGAACTGATGGAGGCCTCTGACCAACAGCCAGCCAGGAAAGGAGGCCCTCAGTCCAACAACGTGCAAGGGACTGAATCCTGCCAACACCACGTGGATCCTTTCCCAGTCGAGCCTTCAGAAGAAACTACAGCCCTGCCCCCAATACACTCACGGCAACCTCAAGAAACCTGGAGCCAGAGGCCCCAGCTAAGCTGCACCTAGATTCCTGATCCACAGAAACTGTGACATAACAATAAATGCTTATTGTTTTAAGTTGCTAAGTTTTAGGGTAATTTATTACACAGCAATTGATCATCAATGCAGATGCTAAGAAAGGATAACGTTAATAATTAACAAGGCCTGCTGGACAGGCATGTACCCAAGGTTCATACAGTGGATTGAACACTAGCTATATAGATATATGTGGAACCAGGTCAAGTCCACACAGCACTGGTGCACTGTGTAAGGAGTTCCATACATATATCTCAGTTCTGGGGGTTCCTTGAGATGGAGGATGTGTACAACCTCCAAAAAGACAATAGCCAGAAATAAAGTACACACTGTCAGGACATGTAACAGCAAAGGAGAGGGGTCCTAAAAGTCTGGGCCCAGGGAGAGTCTCCATGAGGAGCTACCTGCCAACTCTGGTTACACCTGTTGATAAGTGCATACTTATCACCTGTCACCTTCCTGTGCAGGCAGGTGGTCTTCTCTATCGCCTGTGTCCTGCACTCCATTTATTATTTTAGGAAACACTGTGGTTATTAATGCTGCATCTTTTCAATGAAAGACTTTGATGAGCAAGTTAATCTTTTTTTAACCAGAAAAAGAAGTGAAACAAAACAAAAGTCATCATTTGAATGGGTGCAATTTTCCATGTTTCCTCCGACAGTGGCCACCCTCTCCAGCTCTTACGACGCTTCCTCTACCGTCTCTCCCCACCCACAAACTCCCTCACCCCTCCACTTAGCAGGAGGAAAATGTGGGCAGGATGAGGCCATTGTGCTTACACACACAGTCACCCCAGGACCTGCCTGCTCCCCTGCCTGTGTACCCACGACCGACATGGTCCTCGCTCTGGGGGAGCAGACTAGGCTCTTTGAGGGCAGGTATCGGTCAATGAGGGGAGACAAGGCCTGGTGGCCCTGAGGGGACCGACTGGCTTGAGAGTCATTACCAGAGTTTCCGTCTGCCTAAAACGGGCAGCATGTGAAACCCTGCGTGAGTCATGAGGGGTTCTCAACTAAAGGCAGTTGTGGTGCTGAGTCAGGGCTTGGCTAATGAATGGTGCAGACACAGCCACGTGGAAGCAGCAGGCTGCTGGGCCAGGACCCTCTGTCGCTCTGCAGGGCCAGCAACAGGGCTAGAGGACAGTGTGGTTGCCCCTGAAAGGTCTCAGGCGGGGGCTGCTAGCCCAGATGCCTCAAGGTCAGGCTGACCCTGGTCTGTAAGCAGGCTGAGGCTCCTGAGATGGCCTCTGAACTTGTATTCCTTTGAAGCAGAGACCAACCCACTAGGAAGAGTCTTCATTTTCACAAAGCAATATGAGCTAAAACACCCTAGCCCCTTGGTTTACTTTTTGTTTACCCTTTTTAAAAAAAATAGATTCATGGATCTAAAGAAATGTTTCCCCACTCTATGAAAAGCCATAAAGCCAGAGAGATGATAATGGCAACTGAATTCAGCCTCAGCATCGGGGAGTTTCGGGGAGAGCTGGGGACTGTGGTGAACTGGGGGCGCCTGACCGCCTCATCTAGGCAGCAGCCTGTACTCCACAGGGAACTGCGGCCGCCTGGGCGTGCAGATCCAGTGCTGCTAGACCTAGTGATTTTTTCAAGAGAAGCTAGAAATCTAGACTTTTTTAAAAAGTAAAATCTCCCAATATTTAAATGGTTCAATGTTTTCAAGACAGAGTGGACTTAAAGGGAACACATCTATGGGCCTTATCTGGCCCTCGGGTTGCCCACTGATAGACTTTGGCCTAGGCTATTGAGGGAGATGCTGCAGTGAAAGCAACGTGGAAAGACAGAGGTGCCTAAGGGGAGAAGCATGTCCTTGCTCATTGTCTTTGCTGCCCTCCATGCCTGCCCTGGGCAAGGACACACTGCTTAGACAGGGAGAAATACTCTGGCTGAGCCCAAGGCCCCTCTGATGCTCAGACCTCTCTTCTAGCTACACTCACTCCCTGGCGGACCAGCTAACTACCATCAGTACACAATGACCCCACACTGTATCTCTGCTCCAGGCTTCTTCCCTGAGCATCCGATTCCTACGTTCAGCTGCCTACTTAGACTCTCCACCTGGAGGGCTAACGGGTACCTCAAGTTAACATGTCCACATCAGCACCTTGTCCTGATTGCTTCTTCCACATCTTGTCTTCCCCAGCTCCACAAATGGCATCACGGCTTCCCTGCTGCTCATGTCAAAAATGTAGAATTTTTCTCTTTCCTCACATCAGCAGGTCCTATCAAAGCTGTATTCCAAATAGATCCTACACCTGACCCCTCCCATCACCCTCCACCATTCCCTCTCTGGTCTAAGCCACCACCACTCCCGACCGAGACTGCACAATAACCTCTGGTGAGGTCTGTCCCGCTTCTCTCCACGTTACTCTATGGTAACTTCTCCATGAAGCGGATTTTAAAAATATATTAAAAAATCAGATCACAACACTCTTCCGCTTAAAACTTTCCAATGGCTTCTTCAAATCTAAACTCACTGTTGCCATGACTTTTGGGGCTTGATGACTTTGACCATCCCCGTGGCTCCTTCTTTCACTTCATTTAGGCTGCTGCTCACACACCGTCTCCCCAGAGAGGCCTTTGCTGAAGGCCCCTCTGCAGTGTCTCTCCCTCTTTCACCTCTGCCCCTGATCCCTTAACTTACACTTCCTTATTCTTCTAAGCACTTATCACTACCTCATGTTTCTGTAACTGTCTGTGTCCTCTGCTGGAACACGAGCCAAATGGTATCCAGGCATTTGTCTCTTATTTCACAATGTATTCTTACATCTTACAACAGTGCCCAGCACACAGTAGGTGTTCAATAAGTATCTGTTGGGCTGGAGGAATCAACATAGGTCCCTATGTAAACTTCCAGTGACCGAAGCTAAGGCCCAATCAGTTGCTCCCTGGGAAGTCTACTCACTGGTTGAGGAAGGCAAAGAGGTATCTCATGATAATCAGAGTGGTTTTGGGCAGGACCAGGAGGACCTTCCGGATGTGCAGAGCTCTCTCCTGCAGGTTGTCCATTGCTGAAAGAAAAAAGCCATGCGTTACCCTCCACTGTAACTGAGATCCCAGGAAATAGTGGTCAGAAGGCCCTGACTAGCAGCGGGTGCAATATGGAGAGCAGCCGGTCAAGTCCACACAGCACTGGGCCAGTGTAAGGAGCTCCATCTCTGTGGTTCCTTGGGGTGGGGCTGTTGCGATGGGGCGTGCAGGCTCCAGAACCTTCTCCGGGTCAGGACTTAAGATGTATGCTCCTTGGGCACAGAAGGGGTTGGAGATGCTCCCCAGAGCATCTACCACCCCCTTATTACAATACCACAGGCAAGGAGCTGACCAGAAACTGCTAGGACTGCTCGACACCCAGCCTTGGAGGGCCTACATGTGGGGAGAGGGAGGGGCTGCACAGGTCCTGTCCTGCCCGCTCCACACGTGCATCACCTCATCCCCTGGACAAGTCTGGCTTATCTCCCCCCCTCCCTTATCTGCAGTGGGGATGAGGAGAATGTGGCCAGAGGCAAGAAATGGCAGGCCCCTGTGTAAGCAGTGATATCTGGGGAGAAAACCAGAGAACTTTCCTGACTCTTGTGCTGTGGACAGATTAATTCCAGGTACGGCCCTAGGCCTGTGCCCCCCTCATGGCCCGCCTCCCCACTTTCACGGTGTGCCGTGTGGATATTGTCATTTTCTAGGAGAGTCTCTCCGTGGAGAAGAAATGGGAGGTACTAGATCGGGAGCACATCTCAAGGGGAGGATTGGGCAGCCAAGGTATCTTGTACTGTCCTGGCAACCCCCATCCACTTAGGGTATTCCACCTAGGCCCAGTCCTGGAAAAAGACATGAAGGTAGGAGGGATGCATATATTCAGTCACCCACAGAACACATTTCCACTAGCACTCCCACAGATCGTGGGTAAACCAATAAAACAAGAGAGCTAGCTTCCTGAGTGCTCTGGGCCCCTCTCTCCGAATAACAGAGAGGGACAGTGCTCAGGAATCAAACTGGAAACTCGGGGGTGGGCGGTGGGGGATGAAGACCTTGGTTGATCTGGGAAGAAAAACTTTTCTCCATTTCAAAGGCATTGCCTCCTCCAGCCTCTGAAGCCACCATTTCAACGGCGTCTGCTTCCAGAATGACCTAATACTAATCCAAATTTCCGTGGACAACAAATGAGAGGGGGGTCCAGTATAATGATCTAAACTAAATGGCCAGGAATAGCTTTTCAAGCCCTAAATTTTAGAGTAAGAGGCAGAGAACCTCTAAGATACCTGCTTTATCTAAAGATCAAGTAGGGACTATCTCTCTCTGAGAAAACATCACATCACTACTTTTAAATGTGCAGAGGCTTTACTCCTAGAAGAACACATATTAACACATCTCACAGGTAAGTCATGCCATATTTAAAACAACAAGCAGGAAATATTTGTAACACTTATGTATTCTCCCTTTGTATCATGAAAAGCACAAGCACTGATATATGCTCTTCTAATAGCTGAAAAGGACTGTGTCTTATATATGAACATAAATGTATTTTAATGAAGAAAGATAAAGCCCAGCGAAGCAAAAGAATTTAAAGTGAATCAGAAAGAAAAAAGCCAGGAGTTCTGACTTGTGATCCAGACTCTTCCTGAAAAGTCACTCTTTTTCCTCCCCTCCTAGGGGATAAAGGAGTGACAACAAGGAAGAGAAACTTCACCGAGGAAAAGGAAAAAAGGAAAACATTACTGGAAAGCTTATGAGAAAAAAAGACCCTGTGGATATTTGTTATCTGTTGCTATGAGGTGCTCTGGCCCAGAAGCCAATCTGAGGCCAGGATGATACTTACTGACACAGGCCATTAGGTTATGGAAGATGTCCTTGGGGAAGAGAGGGTGTTCCAGCCCCCGGAAGTAAAGCTTCAGGACGCCAGCTATGGAGTCCATGTCATGGTCGTTCTGGTCCCCAGCCAGGGGGTCCTCTCCTAAGGATAAGCAATCCCCCCAAAAAGGAAAGAGAGAGTGAGAGAGGTAAAAACAAACAGGATGAAGCAGAGGTGGTGGGGAAGGAGTGGCCTATTCAAATCTTCATTGCAGTCCCTCAGCTTTCTGCCCAGCATGGTGGCCATGAGTAGGGCAACCAGGGACTAGCGAAAGCAAAGACTGCTTAGGCTCAGGGGCCCTGGGGCCAGAGGAGGGGCACAAAAGTCCGTTAACATAAATTTGCTTGTGCCAGACTAGCTCAGGGACATTCCCTCTGGGCTGGGGATGGGACACAGCAATTGGCTCTCTCATGAGATCATGAAACCAGGCTGGGACTGAGCCCCTAGGGGAGGGAAATGAGGCCAGGGAGGCCAGCCCCTCTGATTAGCTCTCTCTCCTCTTGGCCTGTAACAAAGCACACCTACTTACAGGAGAACAATCATACTGGAGCTCCCTACGGAAAATTTCATATCAGATGTAATTAGATTTAATGATAGGACCAACCTCAAATTGAAACTATATATATCCATTTCAGTGACGGAAATTGCCAAAGCTTGCCCATTACCTTAATAGCCCACAAGATAATAAATGGGCTAAGATGAACAGGCGCATTCGTTCTGCCACCAAGGGTTCTGGATACAGCCATAAACTGCCCAGATATCATAGTTAACTTCTAGGGTTTGGGTAGATCATCCGGAGGAGAGGGGCAGGATGAATGGGGCTGAGAAGGAGGAAACTGGGATGTACCCTGGCATCTCCCTGCGTATCTGGGTGGGGGTGGGGGGATGTCTACAAGAGAGAAGGTGCTGGGCTGAAGACGGAGGCAAACTGGCTTGCTAACCTCTGGGTACCTCTCAGGGAGAAAGCGTGGAGCTAGTATCCTGGGGGGGCTGGCAAACATTTGGTCTTATCTTTCAGGCTGTTTCCTCACCTCTCTCAAAGGCGTTTTTGATGTCATTCACTTCCACCTGGGATCCTGACACTCGGAAGATTCCCTCATGCTGTAGTCCTAGAAAGACAGGGAAAAGTGATCAAGGAGACAAAAAAGCAAATTCACCACCACGGCTCCAAGCCTAGTTGAGTGTCTGTCTCCCTCAGCCAGTGTGTATTTAAGCATCCTGTCTCTCTTCTTCAGGCCAGAGGAGAAAGCCTATACAGGAATGGTGGAAAAGTCACTGGAATGAATATGAGGCATTGGCCTAAAGAAGGCACCGAGTCAGAGACTTAAGGGAAGAGATGTCTACACCATTTCTGATTCTGACAGAGTCTATGAGGCAGGCTCCTTCTCCAGCCTTTGCTTCTCTGTCCCCAGCTGCAAAGTAGGGAAGTGATTCCTGGCACCTGCTTATCCCTAAGGGTCAGGGATGAGATTTGGGGGCATGGCAAGCAAGCCATTACACATCACCAGAGTTTCATAGGGTCTGAGATCATACTTAGTGCTTTAGCTGTTCTAACACTGTTTGGCTGTTCTAGAGGACAATGCTTTCACTACTTATGAAAAAGAGAGGACATAAATTGGTACAACCACTATGGAGAACAGTACGGAGTTTCCTTAAAAAACTAAAAATAGAATTACCATATGATCCAGCAATCCCACTCCTGGGCATATATCTGGAGAAAGCCATAATTCGAAAAGAGACATGCACCCCAATGTTCATTGCAGCATTATTTACAACAGCGGTCCCCAACCTTTTTGGCACCAGGGACCAGTTTTGTGGAAGACAATTTTTCCATGGATGGTGGGTGGGGGTGGGCAGGATGGTTCAGGCGGTAATGCGAGCGATGGGGAGCGATGGGGAGCGGCAGATGAAGCTTTGTTTGCTCGCCCGCCGCTCACCTCATGCTGTGCGGCCCAGTTCCTAACAGGCTGCGGACCGGTACCGGTCCACGGCCTGTGGGTTGGGGACCCCCAATTTACAATAGCCAGGACATGGAAGCAACTTAAACGTCCATTGACAGATGAATGGATAAAGAAGATGTGGTACATATATACAAGGGAATATTACTCAGCCATAAAAAAGAATGAAATTATGCCATTTGCAGCAACATGGATGGAACTAGAGATTATCATGCTAAGTAAAGTTAAGTCAGACAGAGAAAGACAAATATCATATGATATCACTTATATGTGGAATCTAAAAAAATGATACAGGGACTTCCCTGGTGGCCCAGTGGTAAAGAATCAGCCTTCCAATACAGGGGACGCAGGTTCAATCCCTGGTCGGGGAACTAAGATCCCACATGCCGTGGGGCAACAAAGCCCGCGTGCCACAACTACTGAACTTGCACGCCTCAACGAGAGAGCCTGCATGCCACAAACTAGAGCCTACGTGCCCTGGAGCCCGCACGCCACAACTAGAGAGAAGCCCGCGCCGCAGGGAAAGATCCTGCATGCCTCAACAAAGACCCTGTGTGCCGCACTAAGACCCAACGCAGCCAAAAAATAAATTACATAAATAAATAAAATAAATAAATATTTTTTAAAAACTTAAAAAATAAAAGATACAAACTTATATACAAAACAGAAACAGACTCACAGACTTCGAATACAAATTTATGGTTACCAAAGGGGAAAGATGGCAGGGCGGGATAAATTAGGAGGTTGGGATCAACATATACACACTACTATATATAAAATAGATAATCAACAAGGACCTACTATATAGCACAGGGAACTCTATTCAATATTCTGTAATAACCTATATGGGAAAGGAATCTGAAAAAGAATGGATACATGTATATGTATAACTGAATCACTTTGCTGTACACCTGAAACTAACACAACATTGTAAATCAACCATATTCAAATGTAAAATTTAAAAAAAACAGAGAAAGAAAGAAAAAGGGAGGACATGAAAAGACAAGTGATCAGGCACTGTATTGCAGGCACTGTGCCAGCCACTGGTCCTTGACTGCAGTTTGACTCTAAAGGCAACATGCCTCAATGCCACACTAGAATAATGTGCATGAAAACGATGTCTTTTTGAAGTTTGTTAGGGTAAAAATAATAATAGAAAATTAATGCATGTGTGGTGATTGCTTATGTGCTTATAGCCACATAAAGCAGGGGTTACCAGCAAGCCCATTTTCTAGGTGAGGGGATTGATAAGGGATGACCAGCATTAGGTTATGCAGGTGATAAGAGCCAGATCCAGGGGCCCAGGCCTTCTGGCTGCAATCATGTACTCATTCCTCAATGCCAGGCTTGTGAGTCCTATTGGAGTGAAAGCGCAGAGGGTGGGGGATCCCATTTGTCAGTCTGACGGTGGATACGGCTCACAGAGAGCACCCCCCATGCAACTCAAATCTGGGGAGGGATCCAGGAAGCATGAGCCCAGGGGCTGGACTGAGCTAGCATCTTTTGTCATATCAGGCCTGTCCGGTTTTTCTCAAGAGCACCGTGGCTCAAACTTGGGCACTTTGTCAAAGTCCCTCTGTTACAGCACGATCCATCAAAATTCTTGAATCTCAAACAAATTTCTTCTTTGGAAAGCAAAATAGAATAATGCTACATTTTGTCCACTGTTTTAGGACTCCCCTCTTGATGGGGGTGTTGTGGTAGTGGTGACTGGATTCTATCCGCTAGACCTTTGCAGTAAACCACACAGGCCAGGACTGAATCCCGAACCCAACTGTAGCAATAGTAAGAAGGAAGCAGGGGGAATTTAATTACCTGGCTTGTAATAGAACTTAAGTTGTCTGTTCCTCTAGGGGAATCTCCAGAATATCCCTCACAGAATGGCAGGCAATGTTAAGACCCCAATGTAACAGTACCATATTAGTTACCAATGGGGTGTGACAGCCAGATAATGCCGTATAAACAAAGAATGTAAACAGCAAGTTTCTGACAGAAACAGTCACCTACTCAGCGACTCATCGAAAACACAGTATAATATAAGGAACTGTCATCTCAGGGACCAGGCTACTCAGTCTCATTGGTGCAGCCAACAGTTTGCTGAGAGAGGATCATCTCAGTACTTTTGGTAGATTAGACATCAAGGACAAGCCAATGTGGCCCATGGGCCCAGAACAAGAAGAAATCAGAGGAGAGCTTATTGCAAACCAGGCAGCAGGCCTGAGGCACACCGAGGTCCCTTTCTGTCTGGTTTCCATTTCCCTTTGAGAACCCAGGCTTTAGAAGGGCCAACATGTGTTCTTGCTCAACAGATAGAATCTTTAGAGTGTCTAATCTGATGATTCTGAAAGTAGGAACATTAATAAATGGTCGGTTTCCAGAAAGTGAAGGGGAAAAGCACTTGGCTTTTTATTATAACGCAGGTAAGGCCTCACATAACCAAGCTGACACATGCATGACCTTTCTCATTTTTCCTTAGTGCTCACTAACATAAAAGTATAAAGCCAATCAGACTTGGGTAAGTTATTTGGAAACGGCACAAAACCTTCCATTTTGCGCTGGATCCAGCTGTTGCCCAGAGTTGCTCTCCTAGAGAAGTCTTGAAATGATTGCTACAACACCACCTCTTGCTCACATGTCTCTGCTCCCTTCCTCATGAAAATGGTGGGGTTTTTCCATCCTGATCGAGTCTCAGTTGTTCCTCACATCCCTTCTCTTCCTTTAAGTCTTCCTGGATCACCCAGACCCACCATTTACAGGTGAGCCTCAGCTTTCTCATCTGTATAATGGGGACTAGAACATCTACCTCCCAGGGAACATGAAGATAGTAAGGATGTGCAAATGTTGGCAGTTGGTGGGCCACAGATGTGTTTGGGGCTGACAAAAGTTATGGACCCTATCCCCATTAAATGCACCTATACAAACATTTTATCCATCATCTTTAGGGAGTTCAGGAATACCTTAAGTCCCTATCTGGGGGAAAAAATTCAATTTGCTGAACAATATTTTTTTTTTTTGGACACACCACACGGCTTTCGGGATCTTAGTTCCCTGACCAGGGATTGGACCTGTGCCCCCTGTTGTGGAAGCGTGGAGTCCTAACCACTGGACACCAGGGGATTCCCTGAACAAATGTTTTTTGAACAGCTACTATATACTAAGGTTTTTTTTCTTCTTTAAATCAACAATATATTTATTTGCTTCATCTTATAATATTTACACATAAAATGGCTTCAGAATTGCTAGCTCACCACCCTGTGATAAAAACAATTACCGACTACTGTGCATTATTTGTTTACAGTTCTTTTTGTTGTTAGACTTATAGTATATAATCAAAATTCTGTTTTTCAAAGAAACTTAGATTATTTTCTTCCTCATCTCCTCAGTGTGCTTATGTTATTCATCTGTAATACAGTTAGGTTTATTCGTTACCTTTTGTATTCCATTTGGAGTTTTACCCACATCCTTGTTTTATATATTTGTTTATTTATCTTTTGAGTATGGAAAACACCCATGTAGTTCTAAAAGTCAAAATTACACAAAAAGGAATACTCAGAGAAATGTCACTCTTCTCCCATTTCTCATTCCCCCATTCTTTTCACTCTTTTGACCCATTCATGTAAATAACCAGTCAAATATTAGTTTCTGGATTCATCCTTCCTGTATTTCTTCTTGCAGAAGTGACAAGGCACATGTATATTCTTATACCCTCTTCTTTCTTACATGAAAGGCAGCATGCTATAGATACTCTTTTGCCCTTTGCTTTTTTCCACTTGACAATATATCCTGGCAATCTCGCCAGGTCATTTCATGGACATCTTCCTCATTCTTTTTTGCAGCTGCATAGTTTCCCACTGTGTGCTTATACCATAGTTTGTTCATCTATTCTTCCATGTATGGCATTTTGGTTGTTTTGTTTCTAATATTTTGCAATTACAAATGAGGCTGCAATAAATAACCTTGTGCAAATGTACTTTCATATTTTGGAGGTGTATCTTCATGGTAAATTCCTAGAAGGACTGCTGGATCAGATTAGTGCATATGTAGTTTTGTTAGATGTTGCCAAATTCCCCTCCAAAAGGGTTGTACAGGTTTGCATTCCCATCAGCAATATGTGAGCATACTTGTTTCCCCAGAGCCTCACCACAGAAATATGCTAAGTTTTGGTTTCTGCATGTACTGTGCCTGTACAGGGGCAGGGACAGTACATTCAAGCCACGATATCCAGAACCCATCCACTTCTCAACAACTCCACAGCTGACGCCTTATGCCATGTCTTCCCTGGGCTACTGAAGCAGCCTCCTATTTCCTCCTATGGTCTTATCTCTACACAGCAGCCTGGAATCCTTTAGAAAGATCACTCCCTGTTCATAAATTCTCCAACAGCATCCCACTCACTTAGAATAAAATCCAAACACCTACCTTAGTCGACAAAACTCTAAGAGTCTGGCCTCTGGCTTCATCTCCTGCCACTCTCTTCTCCACTCACTCTGCTCCAGCCACGCTGGCATCCTGCGTGCTGGTCGTTGCATATGCCAAGGATCTCTGCATGTGATGTTTCCTCTCCCCAGAACACCCTTCCCCAGATACCCATGTGGCTCACTCCCTGACTTCCTTCAGGATGGCAAATGCCACCTTCTTGGGTGACCTTAGAGTTTCCCTGAACAATCCACCCACAACAGTATCCCCTCTCCATTCTCCATCTCCTCACCTTGCTTTATTTTTCTTCATGACACTCACCAACACCTGATATATATTAATTTGTTTATTTATCAACTGATCATCTATTTATTGGTCCTTTAGTAGAATGTAAGGTTCATGAACACAGGAACTTTTTCTTGGTACACAATGAGCAATCAATACACACACAGACGGTCCTCAACTTACAATGGTTTGACTTAAGACTTTTCGACTTTACGATGGTACAAAAGCGATACACATTCAGTAGAATCTGTACTTGGAATTTTGATCTTTCCTGGGCTATTGATACGTGGTACAGTACTCTCTCGTGATGCTGGGCAGCAGTCATGGGCTGCAGCTCCCAGCCAGACATGCAAACACGAGGGTAAACAAACTATACACTTACAATCATTCTGTACCCAGATAACCACCCTGTTTTTCACTCTGTAGAGTATTCAATAAATTACATGAGACATTCAACACTTTATTATAAAACTGGCTTTATGTTAGATGATTTTACCCAACCGTAGGCTAATATAAGTGTTCTAAGCACGTTTAAGGTAGGCTAGGCTAAGCTATACATGTTTGTGTATAAGGCTTGCAGGTTAGGTGTATTAAATGCATTTTCGACTTTAGATATTTTCAACTTACGATGGGTTGATTGGGATATAACCCTATCATAAGCTGAGGAACATGTGTGCTTGCTGAATGAATGAATGAACAGAATGTATGGATGAGAGGATCCGAGTTCAGACTCTCTTGTTCCTATTGTCCTTTAGGCACAGATAATTCCTCCTCCCCTGAACTCAGTTTGGACTTACCTTTGCCAATTGCTTGACTATTAATCATTACCATCTTGTGAAATTTCTTATACTGCTATTCTGAATTACTACAGCTTATCTCTTTTTATTTAACTTTTTACTTGCTTATTTATTTTCTCCCAACTGCGTCTTAAAACCAAGTAAAGACAGGGTTACCCCTGCTTTTGTTTTCCTATTTGGCAATGCATGGTGCCCAGCACCGATCAGGGGCTTGATAAATATTTGTTGACTGTTCAATAGTGCTATACAATGCTGTTACTTCTGGTGGATGGAGATACAATGAAAAAATTGTAGCTGATTAGAATGGCATAAGTCGTAAACATGCTAACATAATTATTATTCCAAAAATAAACCCAAGCAATGCCCCAGTTTATTGGGAGAGAGGAAGGAGAGGAAGGGAGAGAACAGCTGCTTCTGAATTGAGACCAGAGATTATCTACATACCTCCTTAGCGCCAAGAAGGTCATTCTGTCACTTTACTTATAACTAGGCAGGATAACATCTAAAAACAATTTCTGATGCCCATTTCCTAGAAATCTTCATGGTGCTTGCTCAGATATCTGTGTTTTCTAAACACTCTTACACTTGGAAGGCTCAATTCATCTCTTTCCCTAAATTCTGTCCAACCAGCCTAGGAGCTGGTGAGGAATGGATTTATGAGATTCAGCGTCATCCAAGCAGAAGACAGTGTGACTTAGGTTGAGAAGAAGCCAGCCCTGCCAGACTCTCAAATGTTGGCTACAACCTTAACAGCAGCTACTAACTGAGCTCTGGAGATGTCCTAAACAGTGAGACCAAACCAGAACAAAAACTGAATATTACCAGGAGTCAATGCAATATTGTAAAAGGAGCTCGTTTTCAAAGCAGTCTGCTGCAGAAAGCCAATGTGACACAAAGGTCCAGCCTATGCAGTGGGAGATACCAACATGGGCAAAGACGGTGAGTAATGGCGAAACTAGCGTCACCACATCGGACCAGCTAGACTTACTCACATAACAGCTATAATTTAAAACTCACTCTAAGCTAGAAAAGGGAGTGTGGTAAGTGGCTAAGGCACCTGGGGGTCAAAAATACATGATATTTTTCTCTCAATGTCTAGGTGTGGCCATTCTGAGGTAGCAAACATTATGTGAACAAATAAGATTTTATTCCTCTTTGGAGAATGTCAGGATGGGAAGTCAATCTCTATTCTTACTCTATAAAGAATTCCTGGAAGTTCTTCCCAGTTCTTGCACAAATATGGGCAAGGCTGTAATCCTGCTTACCGTGTCTGCTGATAAACCGGATACAGCTTTCTACCACCAAAGGAATTGCCTGGCTGGAATCCTAAAAAGCCAAAGAAACACAACATTAGAATCTTCAAAGAGAGATAGCCCAGGGTCAGAGAAAATGAGCCAAAACCGTGTGGTACTTGTCTAAGCTGGATCAGTGGCTGGTCCACAAGAAGCATGCAGCCTGGCCTCCACGCTCCAGAGCACGTGCACAACCATCTACTTGGAATGCCTCATACCGATGTCTTAAATTCAGCGCGTCCTATATGAAACTGATCATTTTTATCCCACGCTCCCCCCCCCCGCAGCCATACAATCAATCAATACATACATATATTCTGTCAAGTTTGCCTCCTAAATCCATTTATCTCTCTCCATCTCTACTGCCACCAACCCAGTCCAATCCACCAGTATCTCCATTCCCATCCCTGTCGTCCTCCAAACCAGTTTTTCTTCCCTCATATTGGTTAGATGATCTTTAAAAGTGCACATTCCATCGTTTACTGTCTAGGCTAAACTCTTTCAAGGACTTCTCGTTACTTTCTGTAGCAGCCTTGCGTGTCTGGGGTCCTGTCTTAGCCTCCTGTTTTGTCTCCTGCTCCTCCTCCCACTCTGTTTCAGCCACACTGGCCTTCCTTCTGCTCCTCAGTAAGGCCTCCTTTGCTCATGGCTTTGCGTGAGCTGCTGGAATGCTCTCCTCACCCCGGACCCCCACCCCCAGGGTCGCAGTGCAAGTATCACTTCCTCAGGGATGCTTTTCCAGACTCCCCGGATGAGATCAGAGCCCCTGTCTACGCGCTCTCAGCACCTTGTACTTGGCCTTCACAGCCTGATTGTGACTTAATTGTGTGGGTATGAATATTTGTTTGCATTTGTCACCATTATAGCTCGAGTTCCACAGGGCAGATCCTATGTCAATTCTTGGTGTCCAGCTCTGGCCATGATGCTCTCACATAGCAGGTGCTCAATTAATATCAGTGGAAGGTAGCAGAATGAATCAATGGGAGCATCAGAGAGGGGGTTTGTTTGGCATAAAAGGCAAGAAAGAAAAAAACCCAACTCTTGGAAATAGTGGAAACTAATTGGTACTAACTTAAGCAGCAGGTCTCCCAGATATCAATCTTTGCTCTGCCATTTTTGCTCTACAATCCTGCCATTTATTTAACTTCTTTTGGCCTTAATTTGGTATCTACAAACTGGGGAGGGGGATTGGTGGTGAGGAGAGTAATATTTCCTATTGGCACACGAACACAGTGCTTACCATTTACAAAAGAATTTATAGAGGTGTTGGGTCATATATTAAGTGCTTTAGATAGATTGGTCCTGGTAACAACCCTATGGGATGTGTATTATTACTATCCTCATTTGACAAGTGAGGAAATGAAGGCTTAGCAAGGTGAAAGAGCAGCTTACGGTGACACAGTTGCTAAGGAGAAGAGCCAGGATTCAAACCCAGGCAGTCTCCCCCTGAGGCTGAGCATCTCACTACCACCCATACTGCGTCCTAGGAGCTTGGCAAACATAGTCAGGTGTGAATACCAAATATTACTGAAAACCAGTAGGGTTTTCTAGTGCAGCTAAATGCACAATCACTCAGTTACAGGGAAGGAAGGGGCCAGGCAGAGTGACCTTAATCCTAGTTAGAAAGGGCTTTAGATGTTCAGGACAGAGACTGGGTTCTCCAGTAGGATGGGTCCTGGGGCTTCTGCCCATTTCACAGGTTTGTTTGTGCCTCTCCCCCGGCCCTAAATTTTCAACTGTAGCCGGGGGTTTGGCCACTAATAGGGAAGCAGCTGGGTCTCATGAAGATGCCAGGCTGAGAGAAGAGCTGGCATGGCCTCCAGCTCCTGAGCTTGCTGGGAAGCCAGGATGCTGCCAGAGGACGTACTGTGTACCAAAGTGCAGCTGGAGTCAGGAAGGTCTCAGAGACCCAAATGCTCGTCTCATGACCCCCAGACCCGTCTGCTTCCTCCAGCTCTCCAGCTTCAGTAGCCGGTGTCTGCCTTCTTGTTGCCATCAGTAAATTCTACCAGTCAGCCTAGGCTGGTCTCAGAGGAAGAATCTTTGTCAGCTCTTCCTTACACTAATGAAGAAACTGGGTTCCACTATAAAAAAAACCCCAAACCTAATTTTTTGGAGGTCTTTTTATGTTTACAAACATTGTTATTATACTTTTCATTTACAAACAGTAGTAGCAGTGATAATGAGGACAGTGATATGAGGGTTTGTAAAGTTTTTCTGGTCCTAAGACCCAGAGGGAGGGAGGTTGGGAAGTTCACAGGTTATGGTTTCAATAAGTTACGTGAGTGCAAAATTCTGCCTAAACTTGTGGTAAAAGGAATATCAATGATAGCTAAAGGGAAGCATGCAGGGTTGCAGAAAGCAAGGCATCAAAGACATTAACCTGCATGTCCATGGTTACCAGAAGTAGCCCAGAGGATAATTTGTGGCAGACAAGAGTGGGCCAGAGATGACCTGTCCTACTGCAGAGGAGTATTTTCCTAGTCCCCACTGCTCCAGTGGAGCTTAAGTCAGAGTCCAGTGAAAACAAAGGACAAAGGACATTGCAAGGACAAAGTCATGAAGGCTTCAGACTCTCTCCTTGTAATGTTTCTGAGCTCCAAGTGAATCCATTTCCCCAGGACGTGCCCTGGTGAAGACCCTCACTTCACCATAGATCTTGCATACAACTGACTGAGCAGCCTCTATGTGTGTTCTTATTCAGTGTCTGTCTCTCCCTTTCTTCCTCTCTCCTTCCCTCCTCCAGTGTTAGAATCCATGTCAGTTTAATTCTTTTGTTCATAATATTTTTGGTCATTTAACCCCAGGGTTGGAAGGGCCCTTGAAGGACGATCGGGTCAAATCCCCATTCAATCAGATTAAAGGAACTTTAAACCAAAAGTGGAGGGAGAAAAGTAGCAAAAATAACTTGGAAGAGATAGTAAAGCAGGGGTCCAGTGATTTGCAGGGGAAAGCAATCAAGAAGGTGGCTAGATAATGTCTAAATATGTCATTGTTTGGCATAATTTCTCACACGTGAGAGAGTTAGGATTTTTGCCAGGTACTGATCTTTGTTACATTTGTTAGATTTACGTTTTCACTAGGGAGAAAATACAAGTCTTGACCCCTGATTAGATGTGGGTAATAAGGAAAAAAGAGGCATCAAAGATAAGATGTGGGGCTTCAGGGATTGTGAAGAATAGAGGGTCCCCATAGGAGTTGAGAAGTAAGGGGAGGTGCTAAGGAACTGAAAATGTGGTGGGAAGGCGAGGAGATGGATGCTGAGGGTAGGAGGTGCCACCGCAACTCCTGAGCATCAACGTCCTGCCCATCAGTTAGGAGTTAGATCCAAAGACTCAGAACGACAACGTTACAGAACAAGTGGACGCTTCGGGAAGGAGAGAAAAGAGACAGAATCATCTAAGGCAACACAAGTGACAAGGGAAAGAATATGGAAGGAAGTCAAAAGAGGACCAAGCCTTGGGGAAATGCTTACATTTCGAGGAACAGAGAAAAATGGGCCAGCAAACAAGATACAGAAGTAATAGGAATGAGAAAATTCTGGGCTTGACGGGAGCAGGGAATGCTTGGAAGCAGCAGTTGAGGCATCTCTTTTTGAAAAAAAGTCAGATGGTCTGAATCTAGGCTTTGCTAGGGTCAAAAATGATTGGAACGCATTGGGGAGACTCAAAAGCAAAAGCTACCCGGTTCTTCCTCTTGTTTGGCTGATTTGCCATAAACAACCAAACAAATTTTATTTCCTGGTTATGTATACAAGATTACTCCTCTTCCAAATTACTCACTATTTACCTTTCTATCTTAGAAAAACTCTTCACTGATCCACCATTAGATTTGAACTGCTGGAAAAAAAGTGAATGAAAACAAGGTCTTTACTTGATTGGGGTTTCTGGTGCATGCTGGAACTCTTACACAAATCTAGCACCTGGCAAATATGCTTTGCCTGCAACTGCCTAGGCACAGCAGGATGAAAACCAGATGGGTGCCGTTCTTTTCTGATTATGAGCCCCACCAGGGACACATATCACCTGCCAAACCGTGGCCTTTGGCACTCCTGCAGCCAGAGTGGTCGCACCCAGGCTCCATCTATATGTAGGAGGCTCAGTTTCAGTCCAGGAGCTGAAAGGAACAAACTTCAAGGTCAATCCTGTTCTTATTTTCGAAGGCGGGGGTGGGGGGGAACCTTGCTCCCTCTTTAAGATATCCACCTATTAATTTTAAATGTAATAAATGATCCCGGGGAGGCACTCCATTCCTCTCTAGTTTTAACTGAAATTATGAAAGAAAGGGGAAGAAGAAAGAAAGAAGAGGAATAAGAGGAAAGAGAACTGCAATGACATCTTTATAATTTAAAAAATGTGTAATTGCATCTGATAGTGTTCTCATTAAAAGAAGATCCAAAATAGAGAAGGGAAAAAAATTAGAGACAGCAAAGCTAAGACAAGTGCGGGCTATGTTATCAACTTCCCCAGCTGGACTGCCCAGCCAGCTCAAGCAGTGAGATCAGCTGAAGACCCTGCAGGGGCTACCACCATCGCAGAAACCAAGTGCCCTCTACATTCCATTAACTCCCTGTGGCTACAGCCACTGTGAATTACCCAAAATGATTTTTTAAAGCCTGGATCAGCTTTCCCCTGAGTAGACACAAAGACATTTCTGAGCTCTCTCCACCCCCTCTCTGCTAACTGCCTGCTGCATAGCTGGTACGAGCTTAGGGGATACAAAACCATTTTAGTATTTGCCATAAAGTATAATTAGGAAGTCCAATTTGCAACTGCAAAAAAAAACCACTTCAATTAATTCTTTTTAAACAAGCACAAGTGATGTTTAGATTATCCACTGATGTGGACTGCCCACGCCGAGCTAAGATCCCTCCTAAGGTGGGTCATGAGAGCTAGCTGCTTACAGCTCAGTGTCAGATTTTAATACAACTCTGAAGATAATGCACATAATTGCAGAGCTCAACATCTCTTGCTTATCATTCCTAGACCAGACTTATCTTTACATTTTTAGTATGTCTTAGAAATACATCCAAGATGACCATGCCATCAGAAACAAACAAACAAAAACCTGCAAACTTGGTCTAGGTGATTAGATGCTGTGAGTTACTGTCATATTGGTACCCATGTACGAAGTGTGAGGCCTCTTTCACGGTCTCCTAGAGAAGTAGCACCAAAGATAGTTCTGGCACAGCCTGCCGCAGTCAAACCAGACCTCTAGTATGTAAGAGCATAAACGACTAGAGAGGAGAGGAACGAGTCCCTGCCCCCCTCGCTAAATCGATGAAGTTGCCGTAATATTAAACATACTATGACTAAATGGTACATTCCAAATGTAAGTATGAAGTCAGAAAAGTGTCTGTCCCATCCACACTGGAGTTCCATAAATATCTGGGATCTAACCATTTCACGCCAGACAAGCCTGCCTCTTGCTGGGCCCTTACCTGTTTCCTCACAGTTGAGCTACGCCTGTGGTTGAATCCAGCAACAGGGAGGGAAAAGAGAAAATGAGATTAAAAACAATCTGTGAGGCGGTTAATGAAACAAGTCACATTAATCAGCTCAGTCCCAGAAGTGGCTAAGAGACTTGATAAGTTACCTTCCAAATGAAGCCCAATAAAGCGCTTTTCACAAAAGCTTAGAGGTCTCTGGTTTTAATGTCTGCCACCATTCAAAAGTAGAATAGGAGGGAATTGGTTCAATTTGCAGTAAAATATATATAGGTCAGACAACAGGAAGATTTCTCCATTTGCAAGGAGACACTAGTAAACACCAAAGGAAACTACGGTTTTCTTTCTCTTGGAAATCCTTAGGGAAAAGATAAGGAGCGATTTTCCCGGAATTTAGACAGTAGAGTGTCCAGACTGGAAGGAACCTTGGCGATTCCATAGGTCAATGCTTTTCAAGCTGTGTTTAGCCTTGGAAGCCTTTTCTCCAAGGGAATCTGACTCAGACAACAATCCCCCAAGCAAGGAGAGCAGTGATGCCTCTTTGAGTGAGGGTAGGAGGTAGGGACCAGAGCCCGGCTGCTGGGCACCGTCTGCCACTTCCACTAGGCTGTTCTTAAGAACCTCTTTGGAATCCTAGAGCTCCTTGGATCTAGGTGAATGCTCTGTCTTGTCTTTTTTTTGGCCACGCTGCACAGCTTGTGGGATCTTAGTTCCCCTCGCCAGGGACTGAACCCATGCCCCCTGCAGTGGAAGCATGGAGTCTTAACCACTGGACTGCCAGGGAAGTCCCTCTCTATCTTGTCTTATAGATGAGGAAACTGGAGTTCAGAGAGGGGAAAAGAGCAGCCCAAGGTCACACAGTGAATAACACAGCATAAGGGAATTCAGCTCAGCTCTTTTCACTCCCATAGAGCCTTCTGCAGTTATGGCACTTTAGGTGAACTTACACTAAGACTTTAGCACCAAGAAGATATATTCTACAGAATTCCATTATCCTGGTTCCCTCCAGTCAACAATACTAGTATATTAATGGGATCTTTATTGTAATCCACAATGACAAAACGATGAAAGCCAAATGAAGCTATTTTTAAGTAATGAGCCTATAATTGTAAATGGCCTCATGACTATTGTGTGTGTTGCCAGATATAAGTGGTTTATATAATGGGCTAACGCAGGGTCTCTAAGGAGTCCGGCCCATTAAAGCTCTTTCCCCAGTTAAATCAGCACATTTTTAGGCATCTGAGAACCTAAAATGAATGAATGCCTTGCTCTCCACCAACTCACGAGTTTTCTCATAGCAGCTCCATGACTGAGAGGGAAAATATTTGGCTGGGGTGGGGGAGGGCGGGGAAGGTGGGGAAAGATTGGGAGGGCTGCATACTTGTACATCAGGCGAGGATGTCTACCAATGCTGTTGGCAAGCAATGCAATGTAATATTTCATTATCCAGCGACACTTGCTAATTAGAGGCTGTCATCTTTTCCATGTATAAAAAAAATTTCAGGTCAAATGCTATCTTCTGATCCTCATTCCCTAGGTCAGAGACTTCCCCAAACCCACGCGTTGAAGTCTAAAAGCTAAGGTTAGGTTACCAGGATCCTCCAGCGTCGAACATTTCCTTTCCGTGCAATGCAGTGGTTTTGGGGGGTCTCTGGGACTATTTCGGCAAACGGTAGCTCTCTTCACTTAATTCTGCTCAGCAAATCCCATTTCCATTTGAGGCCAGATGGGGTCAGCAAGGTAAAGGGATGGAAGCCACCCCTGCCCTAGGCCACTCCTTTGCAAAGTCATCCAACACCTCTACAACTCAACTCCTTGGCTCTTTCCCAGGCTGGGATGGTTCTACCCCTCCGGCCTCTCTTCATCCCTTCCCAGGGCTGTCTCAGGCCACACCTACCTGGCCAGACTGCAATCTGTCCGCTGACCTGTTGGAAAGACAAAGGCAAAAAGCACATGTTGAAGCAGACGGGGTGAAAGGGGGAGACTTGCTCCCGGGAATGACTGTGTCTGCCCGGCTCCCCAGGGAGCCACTAGCATCACGTGTGACTAGCCTTCCAGGCAAAAAAGAAGAGAGCACCCAGGGTCTCTTTCTGGGCCTCGTTTCTGATGCTTGTTCCCAGCCCAGGGCTGCTGGTATCCTGAAACCTTAGGATTGCCAACTCTGCTTCCCAGTGGGAAAATGGGTGGATGTGGGGGAAAAATAGCAAGGCAGACCATATCTTAGAGAACAAATTATTAGAAGCTTTCCCAGAGATGAAATTCAGCTTCTCTTCTATGTATGCTGGGTATATGTGCGGTGGGGAGGGAGGGATGAACTTGCTTGCCCTTCAGGCTATGAACACACACACACACACACACACACACACACACACATACACACACACACGGTGGAGGGTGGAAGGGGAAGAAGGAAGGAATAGTTATTTGGGGAGAGGAAGGAGCATACGTCCAAATTCTCGTTTTAGATTCATACTAAATTCTCACTCCCATTACGCTGGGCTGAAATGACAAGGGAAAAATGATATTTAAAATGCTGCTAGACTGTGGTTCTCAACCCAACAGTGGGCCCTAATACTAAGCTGAATGGATCATACACAGCCTTAAAAAATGGAATTGAAAATCTTAACGCTCATCTGAAGTATTCTTATGTTTTTTAAAAATACACATGCATGTGCACTTGGGCCATTATGTAATCTGTGTTGCTTTTTTTGGGTCCACAGTTAACCCAGCTTGGTCTGTATTAGACCGTATTAGATAAACCAGGGAAAGGGTAAGCAGGCACTGAGCCGGGGAAGGAGAGATTGGCTCCCAAGCTCCTCATCCAGGTTCCTGGAGAGGCGACTCCAAGGGCCGAGGTGTGGGGCTGGGGGAGGGCAGGGCTTTTTCTTGCCTTTAAAGGTTGCTGATTGTTGATTACAGTTCAGCTCATCTTGAGAAACACCTCCCCCACCCCAACAGCCTCTCTTACCAAAGGCTCAGCTTTCGTCTGCAAAAATATTATTCAGAGCCATTATTTCTAACATCTGTCCCATTTCCATTCTGGAATATTCATACACATCAATTATCCCTCTGTGGCAAGAAACAAGGGGCTCTTGCGTTAGTGACAAATACATACAGAAGGCAGGGACATGATGACTTGCACACAGGAAGATCTATATTTTTCATTATTGCTACAACTTGTCATCTTTAGATGAAGGCAATTTGCAGCACTGATAAACGGTCACCAACCTTCACCCCTTCATAGTAGCACACTTGGTGCATGTATGTGTGTTGCAAACCCACACACACACACACACACACACACACACACACACACTCTCTCTCTCTCTCTCTCTCTCTCCCGCCCTGTTCCCCATCTCACTTATGGGTCATGCTTCGATTATCCTGGCAAAAAGAAATCACAGTTATAACTTGCTTCAAATAGTTCTGGGCTTTTCTTCCTCTGATTCCCCACGGAGCAATATGATAACTCAAGAGTAAAGATTTTCTATAAGCAAAGTTTGGATCTCAATGCCTAGACCTGTTCAGCCTGAGTCCCCTGGGTGGTGGGGAGGGAAGACAACAGAAGTTACTTAACAGGCTTTCTTCACATAAAAGAAAATGCCTTAAAAATCACAAGATCAAAGACATTAGAGATAAAAGAATTAATCATCTGGGGGAATCGTTCAGGGCAGGAGAACAGGGTAAGAAGGGCGGGTAGGAGGCTCTGATTTCTGAGGCCATTGAGCCAGTGAGTGCTGTATACTTCCCTAGATTCTGCAGTTGGTCTGAAGAATTTATTTGAGAACGCTAGACCTCTGTGGGTGCAGGTTTTGCCTTTCACTGGTGTTAACACCCCAGTAGCCTCCCCCTCCCCATCTTTAAGTGAGGAGATCAGTGGGGCAGGGCCTTCAGAGGTGTCCCCAACTTGGGAATCCCATTTATCATAGGATGCTGAGAGCTGGGCAGGAGACCTGGGCAAGGTGCCAAAAACCCCAGGGAAGCTTCTCTTTCAACCTCTGCCTTGTGTTTGACAGCTGAGGAGAGAAAGCCCAGAGTGCCAGCCCAGTCCTCTGCCTTGCTACTTTCCAGGGTCTGGTTAAAATCATCCTATGAGACCAGATAGTCGATTCAGCACCACAGTTTCAGCCTGGCCAAAGCAGGGAGAGGGCTGCCTCTTAGCACCAGGACCCTTCAAAGCAGAAGAAAACCTCTGCCCCACCTTGAAGCTACAGACAGCTGCAGTCTGCCCATCACCCCTGCCCTTGAGAATCCTCTCCTCTTTTCTCCTCAGAGCAGCTGTGAAGCTCACCTCACAGCTCCCCACCTTCTTGCTTTAGCCTCGGTCCCGCTACAGAGGAGCTGAGAGTTTTCCCAAAGTGTCTGGACAGTAAAGAACCCACCAGCTCCTTGGCCCCAGCATTGGCAGAGGAGGCGCAGGAGGGGGGCTGGGTGGAGAGCAGGCACACTCCATTTAAACAAATAGATGATGCACATTAGTGCTTCATTAAGCATCGGCCCTTCCCCATTACTCAAGCGGTCATTTGGGGCGTGTGCTTCCACATCAAACGAGTGAGGAAAAGCAATGCATTCATATAACCAGACTGGGTCTGCTTGGCTGAGGATGGAGGCGCGTGCTCAGCACTTGGGCCCAGGGCTCGGCTTTCCCTCAGTGCCAAATCTCCAGCAGAGCCCACACTCACTCTCTCCCAGGGTTTTCTGGAGAAGGTCGTGCTTGGCTTGTAGCTTGGTGATGAGGTTCCTGCCCTCCAGGTACTCCTTCATTTTCTGTAAGGCAGGAGGACAAAGAACAATCAGACTCCTGAAGGAAAAAAAAAAAAAAAAAATCACAGACGCTCAGCTGTACAATTCCCTTTCAAAGAGGGCTTTTGGTTTCTGACCCAATTTCCACCGGGTCCGTTTTCTTTTTTCTAAATTTAAAAAAATTTTTTAAATTTTTTATTATTTAATATTGTATTTTATTTAATAATATTTTATTTATTTAATATTTTATTTTATTATTTAGTATTTAATATTTTTTATTATTTATTAAAAAATTTTTTAAATTTAATTTTCACCAGGTCCGTTTTTTATTTTTTATTTTTTAAGGCCCTGAGCATCTGAGCAGCTGCTGATTTTCCTGGTGGATTAGTATCCTGCTCTATGTCTTCCTGGGAGCTCCACGTCGGCCACCATAAGAAGCTATCTCCTCGAGCCCCTCATCCATCTCTTTCAGCTCCCCGGAAGAAGAGCGGGGGCTGGAGGGACTCACTGAACCCTGCCTTTTTGGTGTGAGGATCCACACCTGCAGCTCATCACCTCCACTGACATCCAGCCCTGCCCGGCCCCTCCCAGGGTGCATTCCTTCACACCAGGAGCAATGTCAAGGCTCAGCCCCTGCCTCGGCTGCAAGCACCAAGCACAGCATTCAGCGCATCTCTGTCTGAGCCGTATTTTCATCATTTCAGTCGCTTCCTCCTCTATTGTGCACAGTCTTTGTGGAAAGCTTGGGATTTCTGAGCACACAGAGAGAAGGGTTGCCACCCTCCACTTGTATACACACATGCTGGCGGTTCCAAACACGAGATGAGGTTTATGGAAATGCGATCCCATCTGCTCTAACAGTCAAAATATGATTGCTGTGCTGTACTTTGTGATTTGACCTCTCTCAACCCTTGTCTGCCCAGCAAGAGACTATGTTTCCCTGGACAATTTATCAAATCTCCAAGACAACTCTATGAACTAGGATTATCATTATCCCCATTTTACGGATGAAGGCACTGAGATTTGGAGAGATTCAATAAGTGGCTCTAGGTCAAACGATTAGTGAGTGGTGGAGCCAGTATCCACATATGCAGTTTGACAATACACTGTGTGCTTTTAATCGTTATGATAACGTGCTTGATCTATTATGGTACAGAGCAGAAGGAGAGAAGCAGAACAAAACTTCACGGTATTGATTCTTTACATACGTGTAGCAATTTAAGAATTTTTAGAGTACTTTAGCATGTATTTGACTCTCACAATAACTCTGTACAGCACATAGGGGAGACATCATATTATTTCCTGATTACGGATGAGAAGGGGAAGGGGGCATTGCTGATCGCCACAAGCCAGTAAGTGGCGGTGTCAAACCTGGATCCCAGGCCTTTGGACTGTTAACATGGTGTCTTTCCTACGCTACCCCGTGGCTGTTCACGGGGATCTCAGTTTGCCTTGGTTGTCTCCTGCTGCAATGGTTCATCTGCTGGGTCAGGGGTCATCTGCCCACGTCTAAACTCACGAGGTAAAATGGCAGTGTTTCCCTGAGCGTGATCTGCGAATCACTGGTGATAACGTGAGGTAGTGGGGGGGGGGGTAAGTGGATATAACACCTAAAATTATAAAGTCCTGTCTTTTAATGTACTAAGCAAACAGTATAATTATACGTCAAGCCTTTGATTTTAAGGTTATTACTACTTAGGGTGAAGACAGAAAGAAAGGGTGAAAAAAATGTGAGTTACTTTTATTCTGTACCTTTCTGTACAGTGTGAAGTTTTAACTGAGTGTGTATTTCTCTCTCTCTTTCCTTCTCTCTCTTGTAAAAACAAAGAAAAATGCTGCTTTCTCTGGGATGCTCAACCTGGCCCTCCCTTGTTCACCCAGATGCTCCTGTGTGGAGCTTCACAAATCTCCGACAGCACTTTTCACCCAGCCCTGTCATGGAGGCTTTGCTGCTCCTACGTCTTTCCCTCCAAATGGTATCCTCTCTATGGTCAGAGACTGTGGCATTCACTATTCTTTGCATCCCTGATGCTTAGTACTGTGCCCAGAAGATAGTAGACACTCAATAAATGTGTGGAAATGAGTAAATAAATGAACAGTCTCACTCTCCTCTGGATAGAACCTTCCTCAGCAGTTACACACCGCGCCCCCAAGTATGCCCCTACTCTCTGCATTAAATAGAAGACAAACAAAAAACAAGCCCTATGACAAATCATTTCTGCTGCTTTCCTCACGACCTGTTCCCTCTGCTCCTTTGTGCTTTTGCATGAGAACATCTGCATGAAAATAGGCTCCGTTGTCACCTTCCCCATCCCATCTGCTCCAGCTGCCAGCTCACCTGCTGTCAGTCTTCCCTGGGTGACATCCTAATCCCCAACCAATGCCTAATTGTGAGGCTTGGAACAGTACTTCAGGGCCCAGAGGCGAAACACCTTCAGGAAACATCCACTGCTAACATCTGAACCACGAGAGCCCCCTCTTTGGAAGGTTATCCCAAGGAGACTCTAAAGGTGCCCTAATGAGGGAAAATTCACCCAGACACTGTAACCCTTAAAACAAGACCAGAATGCTCAGAAAACAGCCAGAATTCTGAAAGGAGATGGATGCAAATTCCTTCCTCTCACTCGTGTATACTTGTGATTCCGGAAATCATCTTTTTCATTCATGTTCACAGTTCACTAGTTAACTCTGGCTGTCACTCAGTGAACCATTAAAATAAATAACAATCTGATAAAGAGGTATGATGAATTAACTTTTCGGGTTCCACTAAATCCTGAAGGATCAAAAACTGTGTCAAGGTATATGACCTGCATGCCTAATAGTGGAAACAGTGGTTGGAAGTTTTCCGTCTAGGTAAGCCGGGTATGGGAAGGTAAAAGCATCCTATTCGCAGGCATGTCATTTATCACTTCCCTGTCCCGCCCATAAATCTGCACTCATCTCTATGACAGGTAAACTGGGAGAAGTAACCTGGGCTTTCCTGGGAGGAGCTTAGTTAGAAGGCTTCAGCTACTGCTGTCCAGACACACAGCGAAGGGAGCTGAGACAGCTGACGACAAGGGAGGAATAGGTAGCTTTTCAATGATTTCTGGAGGCCAGGGGGCTAGGAAAATAACTGTTCATGTGTAATCTCAAAATCCTTCCTTGGGCAATAAGGGTCACTTTCCTTATTTAAACCATGTCCCAATATTAGGTAATTAATTTTCTTTCATTCCACTCCCTGTACCGTGCTCCTCTCCTGAAACACCTAAAGGTAAAGTGATTACCTGGAGTTTTCCTCAGTGGAGGAAAAAGGAATGGATCATGGTCTATTCCAGATCACCAAAATGAAATCAAATTCCTAAAACACAGTCTGACTGCCACGCCCCCATACGCCCCTACCCCCATTTTACACGCAATATTATCAAAACTGAGAATTTTTTCCAAAAATAGGAAGGGAGGCAGGAGCCTATTGGGTGGTTTTGGTTTTCGCCATTGTAAACCTTCAATTCAGTTTTTATGATCTCACTGATTTCTTTCTAAATAATTCCTAATTGGGTATTAACTGTCAGTGATGAGTTTTATTAACTGAAAAGGATTAGTATAATAATTTTTCTTTCTAAGCCTGCCCTCCCTGACAGACATTTTAGTTGCAGTAAAATGGAGAAGTCTGAGTTGGTGTATTCTAGTCCTACTACCTACTAACTCTTCCAACCTTGGGCAAGTCTCTTTAACTCCCAGAATCTTAGTTTCCCCATCTGAAAAATGGGGATAATATCTTGTTTCACAAGGGTGTTAAAGATGAAATAAGATAACAAGCATGACTGTGATTGTTAACACAAGGACTGGCAACTAGCAGGTGCTCAGAAGTGTTCCTTATACAGAATCACCTGCTCAACCGAAAACCAGTCCTTCTCTAAACTTCTTTGCTTTGTGCTAATACTTAAGAAAGCTCAATCAAAGCAGGTTTCTGGCCTTAAAAAAAAAAGTTAGAGGCACAAGAATGGTTTTCAAATTTAATTTTAAAATACCTCTTCTCTTTAAATACATTCTTTCCATGGTGGTATAAAACTCACGGACCTTGCCTAGGCCTTGAATTTAATCTGTGAACCCAAGGCCATAAGTATCCGCTGCTGCCAGAAGGTGGGGTGGGTGGGAGGAGCGAGCTATGCCTAGCCAGCCCCGTGCACAGAGATACACAGATGTCATTACTGTGGCTGCTTCCCCACCATCCAAGCACGCTGACATTTCCCCTCCTCCCCGTCAATTTTTAAAGCAGGAAACAGCTGTCAGACAGAATACATAATAGAGCAAACATTTCAACAGGAGCGTATCTCCCCACTTTAATTGACAGGGCAGGGGCATTCATGCATTTGTACCTGCTTAGCACACATTTATCAAGTATCTGTTTATTCTTGGAGAATACCAAGATAAAAAAAGGTCTTGGACCTCACCAAGTCTAGCAGTCTTAGAGCACTGTCCATTCAATGGCCAAAGAACTGGGTCCTCTCCAACCTCTTACCTTACCTGAATCTGTCCTCCCAAATTCAGGCAGTTTAGCTTTGTTTATTTTATCAGCTATAAGCCCTCCTTCCCCCATTTCATCCCCCATTCAAGAACCCCATACTCCAACCCCCATACAAGGAAATACCTATAAGGGTTTGACAGTACTTGGCTAAAAACAGTGAGCATTACTGCCTATGAGCAGGGAATTGGTTAAATAAATGATGGAACATCCATCCATACAATGATGTTCTGTGCAGCCATTACAAAAGGAGGCAGATCTTTTGGACTAATGTGAAGATAATAGCCAAAATAAATTAAGTGAAAAAAGCAAAGTGAAGAACGGTATGGATGGTATACTTCTATTTGTATTTCTATTTATTTTATTTCCTTACATTTCTAATGTAATAATATTATATTAAAGGGTACATCAGTGGTTGTCTCCACACAGAATACCTCTGGAAGGACACAGAAGAAACTGGTTTCAATCACTGTCAGAGGGGAGGGGAAGTGGGAGTTGGGGATGGGTAGAGGCTTGACATTTTTCTGTATTCTCTTTTGAAATCTTTGCATCTTTTTTTAACACTTGCAATAAAAAGGCAATGGGAAAAAAGGTAGACAGTGTTGCATTGTTTGTTATAGAAGACAAGTGATACAAAGCCAAGGAGGTCAGAAAATGTCTTCTCACTTAGAGCAAAGAAGGGCAGAAAGCTGAACTGTTCCTGAGCCTTCCCCTTAGCTCCGCTTCCTCAGCAGGGCATAGAGAAGGCCTGTGTCCTGAGACCAGGAGACCAGAAGATCAGAGCTCTGGTTTCAGCTCTTGCTGAGGACTTTAAACAAGCTACCCATACTTTTTGGATTTTTGGGGTTTTTTTTAGTTTTTTAAAAAAAATCTTTCAAATGAGAAGGCTTGGTTAGATGATTTTTTAAAAACACTTCAAGCTTTAAAATTCCATGATTATTTTCCTGGGACTCTTGCAAACGACTGACCTTTGTAGGTCACGCTTCAAATTTTCAATAGATGTCATCTGGGCAGATGAATCTGATGACAGCCGAGAATGGTCAGAAAGCTTTCCTAGCAGCCCTCTGGGTCACTAGGCACACTATTAGGAGTGAAAGCCATGACAAGGGACCTCTTCCCAATCTTCCAAAAGAAGGCAACTTCTAGGATGCGCTACACTGATGTCTTTGAAGGGCACAGGGAAACACATGGGAAACGTTTGTGGAGACAAAAGACTAAGAAAAGCACATCTGCAGTTGTGTTGGCTTTGTAGGGTTTGGCAAGCACAGGCAGCTGTCCTGGGGAACATGCACGCCCCCTTTTCTTGAATGTCCATTTTGCCACCTCCCAAAAGTCTTTTTATCATGAACTATCTGACGCGTTCCAAACACCAATCACAAAAATGATGAACTCTCTTGTAAATCTGTTACTAGACAAGCCCATACAAAAAAACCTTCCTGTTAGCCAAGGAAATTTGCACACAATTGTGATAAGTAGCATTATGGCCACAAAAGACAGGAAATGAGTTAGAGGACATCAGTGTATTCAGACAGAGGTGAAAGGATGGGTGGGATTTGGGAGGTCACCAGTTTGAATATGGTCATTCCTGCTCTTACTAAAGGTCAATTTTGAATACAAATGTTATAGCTTCACTTAAAGCCAAAAAGTAATTTCTGACAGTCTTAAATACAGATTTTTATGTCCAAAATTCTTATTTAATCTTGTTCTGCAATGTAACAAGATTGGGTCATTTAAGTAGCGTTATATCTAAGCAGTCCAGACAGACCAGCCAGACAATCCCAAAAGCCTCTCGAGGATTTAACAACCGCCTGAGATAAAGAAGCTTGGGGAGGTACACAGCCCTCACTATAGACAGGAAGTTTTCTTCATGTCTGTCCCAGGTATTTCATGCCTTCATGCTTTTGCACATGCTGCTCTTGCCTCAAGGAATGCCTTTCTCCTCTTGATTCACTCATTGCCTGATCAGCACAGAAGTTACTTTGTATGTAATGTTTCCCCAACTCCATTTATCCTGATTGCCATTCATGCACATGTGCATGTATGCACTTAACATTTTTTACATTTATTTTTTTTAATTACCCAAATCAACCTATTGTAATTGTATTGTAATTGTTTACATGCAGTAAAGAAGAAAGTTTTCCCTTCATAGGCCTAATTCCATCATTCTCCTCTTCATTTTATATTCTTAGCATTCCCAGCTTATATAGTACAGTGTCTGGTACATAGTAGATCCTTAATAAATGATCAATGAACAATTTAATAATATTCAATGAATAAATTAATAGTGATGATGGGGATAATAAATTTTCAGCAATTCTGAGCACTCGCTACAAAACAGGCAATGTGCTATGTATTTTACAAAAATGAATGAATGAGCCAAAATGTCATTCCATTCTTTCTCTGTATAGATTTTAGTATTTTACTCATAAATGTATTAAAGAATGTTATAATGAAATGACTTAGGAAAATATTAATCATTTGTTAAATGAAAGCAGCAGATTATAAAACAATATGTACAGCAGTATCCCATTTTTTATAATAAAATTATAAATATATGCTCACATCTGTGTGTACGCATAGAAAAAAGCCTGGAAGAGAATATATTCTAACACTATTATTTCTAGGTTATTGGGATTATGGCTGATTTTTAGTTTCTTTTTACTTCCAGATTCTATATAATAAGCATGTTTTGTTTTGTATTACAAGAAAAAAAAAAGTTATTTTAAAAGAATAATATTGTTAAATCACTCCCTTTCAACAGTCTTCTCCAGGACTTAAAAAAAAAAAATTGAAGAATTCTGAGCTTAATTACGTGAAAAAACAGATTTCTTCTTTGAAGGAGATAGCAAATCACTAGCGTTCTTAATGGAGAAAGGGCAGTGTTCAAAGAAGAATTAAACAAATGTTTCCAGTTGGAGGAAAAATTCAATTTACTACATGCAGACTGTGTTTCTTGACTGAAAAACAAGTTAATTCCTCTCATTCAGAATCACTATGCATATTCACTGGCTATATTTCCTCTCACATCTGCAAACTTAATTTCTTCTTTCTTAGTCGTCAGAAGATTAGGAAATAAATTTTAGTTCAGGCAATAAATCCTACTTGGCAAGCTCAAAATAACTTAATTATTAAAAAGTAGCACCAAAGACCAGCCAGCAACCTTCCAAAGGACTGTTAACACTACTTAAAAAAAATTGGGTCCATCTGTCTAAAAGAGGACTGGGAGATGCATGAGTAACAAAATATAATGTTTTAGAATTCTCTGCAAACCAACAATGCTGCACATTACCTGTCCCTTTGAATTTCAGCCATAATTATGAAAAATAATTTCCCACTTTAAATTATGTCATCATATCATATCAACTAGAAAAGATTACAGACTTTAAAAACAAGATATGTGTTAGCCAAAATATTTCGACGTAGTTCTCAAGAACCAAGAGATGCAGTCCCCCTTTCACGACCCCTAGGGATGAGAAGGAAACTTTCAAACAAAATCTTACTAGCTGGTTAAAAAAGTCTTCAAAAAAGAAAATATTCTTGGTAGTGTACTTGGGGCCATCCTTTCTCTTGGGGGTCCCTGTTAGATATACAACTTGTGTATATTTGTGTCTTTAAGTGTAGGAGTGGTCTCTGAACATGCCCAGATCCAAGTCAAGATATTCAAAGACTTGATATCCTGCAAGACACTTGATAAGATATCCTGCAGACACTTGACAAGGACACTGGGATCCAAATGGCCTGTGTGTGCTGCAGTGCCTAAAGATGATCTTTAAAGGCCACTGAACCCCCTCACCGTGAAATAGAACTGCTCTGTCTCTTGCTGGTTGGCTCTCCTCTTGGCAATGCTGGGTTTGCTCATGAAGGTTTCTGAGACCGTGGACTTGACGGATTCCATAGAGTTGCTGTACTGGAAGCAATCGGACACATCAAAATCCTCGACAGTCACAATGTCCTGGATGGTCTGCAGAGTGGCCTCCATTGTCTTCTTTACCTGCCATGATAAGGACCAACATAATGCATGAGGGGCAGGCTGCAAAACAAGAGGTGATGGAGAAGCTTGGAGAAGTGGGAGAGAAGTGGGCTGAGGAAGGAGGGAGGGGACTGTCAGAGGGTGCAGCTCTGCTTCCCATTGGACGGTGTTAAGTGAGTGATAAATATCACACGGACCCTACTCTCTCCAGTGAGGACCTAAAACCACTACTCCCTTCACGCTACATGCTTGACCCAGCTATTTAACGTTCACTTTTTAAATTTAAGATTAGCTCCTGGCTATGCTGGACGTGCTAAGGGAGAGAGGATGAAACAAATCCAAACCAACCCCATCATACAAAGAGCTGGTTAAAAATGTACGCTGGGCCTGGTCCCGCAATGCCCCAGGTTCTGTTTCCCGACCTTCAACAAATGAATGAACCTGTTTGCCCATGTGCAGACTAAGTGACCCATCCCCAGGCTTTCCTGATCTTACTGGGGAAAGTTAGACTTACTGAGATGCCAGGTGAGAAGTCACGTGAGCTCAAAAGAAAGGAGTTGATAATTAATCATACTGCCTTTTTAACTGGTTGTTGAAAGCAAATACGTCGGGCCCAGAAGAAAGTCACCCTTTTCTAAGAGGATGGAGATGTTTGAAGTGTCAAAGTCAAAGGCCTCTGTTTGTTTGAAAATGCTGGAAAAAGCCAGGCATGAGGGGGTGGCTTCAGAGACACAATATTGTTCACACAGCTGCCAAGTGCCATTTTGATTAAATGTGCAAAGGGGGGGAAAAAAAAGCATTTTGCAAAAGCTCAAAATAGAGCTCAACCTTTGGCAATGCAAGAGCAACTTCCTGGAGTTCAAGGGCAGGATGTAGCAGAAGAGGAAAATCCAAGCCTACATTTGGCTAGGAAATGTTTGCAGCAGCCCGGACATTCTCTGCATGCTCCTTCCACCTGCTCCCAGACGGGCAGCAGCAAGAGGTTTGACAGGGAAACTCAGAGGGTGGTTCTGAGTCTCACCTCTTCGTTCTCAATCTTCAGGGTGGATAAGCGAGACTGCAGTTGTTGGCATCTCTGTACCAGCTCACTCTGGACGGGCTGCTGGGCACAGAGCTGGGAAGCCTGCCAAAAGAAAGCAATACTAGGTCAGGAAGGGGACACAGTTCTTTTGTCAGAGTCCCATTACTGTTAATAAAACTACTCATATTCAAGCTGTAAAGCTCGCAAATTCTATGTTAAAACAAAATCCAAAGCCAAAGTGTGTAGACCTCTTCCAGGACCAAATAGCACAAGAAAGGAATGAGCAATGGAACCTGTTTGGAAAGATCACTCTCTCTCTTTGGAGCCCACCTCCAGCCTGGTGCTTGGCAGGGACAGGTCTATACAGGGCCTGCGGCTCCAAGGAAGCTGGAGTTAGGGCAGAGAAGAGTGCCTTAGGCAGCCCAGCTCCAGATACACAAAGCTTTGGCACAGTGAGGACTTCCTGCCAGAGGTCCAAGTGGCCACCTCGCTGGCCCCTCCTTCATTCCCTGCTGTACACCAGAGTGAAAGCAGAAGAGAAGTGGGTCAGGAGGCTAACATGCCGCTGTTGGCAGCCAGCATGTGTTTATAAATCTGGGCCGTGCATGAGAGCTCTGACTCAATGAGAGAAAGCGTGAAGCCAGGAACAAGTCCACGGGCTTTGCTAGAGGGCCCCAGAGGGCACGGAATCTTGTGGAACTTGGCATTTTCAAAAAGCCATCGTTTTACTCCAGATCTTCACCAGATCTGTGTGGGAGAGAAGTCTGCCCTTCCTCCAAGGATCGCTGTCAACAAGCTTCCCCCTGTGTGAGGGGATGGCTGAGCCACTGTCTCCTGATGGGCCCATGGCGATGGCATGGGCGTGAGGTCACCCACAGTCCCCAGGATGACCGATGAGGAACAGAAGGCTGGCAGATTGGGAGGCAGGACCACGTGGAGGCAGCTCCTGCCACCTTGCCACCACGTGTCCTTTAGCCTCTCGTCTGCAAAGAGACATCTGGATAGAACTGGCCTCCTCGTTCCCCAGCAACGAGTGGGCACATTCACATGCCCAAGACCATTCTCTTGCTTGAAAAGACAAAACCTCTGTTCAAATGGAGAGGGCTAGGACTTGACCTTTTCCTCCATTGGCTTTTAAGCTCTCAACTGACTTGACCTCCTCCCCCAGCTGAGAGGCTGGCCTGAGCCAGCTCTCAGATCTGAGGAGAGCTGACTTCATTCTGGCTCTTGGATAAGCAGACACAATGGAGAAAGCTCAGTGGCCAGGATGGGTTAGTGCCAATAGTGAAACTCTCTGGCTGCCTGATGTCACTGGTCAGGCATTCAGAGCCCCACAAGTCTCTGGGGGCACCAAGGGTAGAGCCAAGCACCTCCTCCTAGTACATCTGAGAGTGCTTGGCATCAATTCATGTGCTGAGTGCCCCAGAACACCAATCAGTGTCGGGCCTTGGCCAATTTCAGGGCTTCCGGTCAAAATGCCATCCGAACTTTGGCCCTAGTTCAAGGACTTCCAGGCAGCTCCCTCTTGTTGCCTCCACAGTCTACAGACAGCCCTCACTGACTGGGGATAGATGGCTGCTTTTCCACTCACATGAAGGCTAGGCTGGAATGCAAAACCTTTGCAAGATCTAGGACTGGCCCTGGCCCCTGCCTGGCCCAGCCACTGATCAGCTATATCACACAAAGGGAGGCCCTAGGCAGAAGACTGAACTATTGATTTTTAAAGTAACTTCGACGTAGCAGGGAGGAATCATGGAGGGAAAACCACCTCTACGCTAGTTTCTTTAAGAAGCAGCAGGGCTGCTGATGCATGCTTTGGCAGTGGTCCTCTATCGGGGTGCAAGGTAATGCATTCCAGCTGTGCTCTGGAGTATGGAAATGAGGCTCTGACAGGGCTAGGAGGGGGCCTGAGCACCCAGCATTTGGAATCCCCCTTTATGGAGACAAGCTGTTTGGCTTAGAAGGCATCTCAGTCAACACCAGAAAATGTATCACTCCACTCAGCTGGTCCCCAAGTTCCACTGCTTCTTGGGAAGGAATCTCTGTGGCAGCTGGAGAAGGGACTTGGAAGGCAAGTTTGACCAGAAGCCAGGGCAGGTGAGGAATGGGGCTTCCTGGGGCTTGGTGACACACCAATACACCCCCATATTCTAATTGCACATGCTGCCATCTCACTTCCCCATCTGTTCAGATGCTGACATTTCCTAAGCCACAGCAATGGAAACAAACTGTAAATGGTCTGGTTTTCCCCAAGAAGGAGAGGAGGAAAGAAATCATCTCGATATTTTTGTCTTTAGGATAGAAATGTCCCACTCTCCATGGTGGCCTATTGATGACAGCAAATCCGCTGGTTACAGTATAACAGTTGTCATTCTGGAGGAGGGTTTTCTAAAAAGCATCTGGATGCTAATCTTAACGGAAGCACCACTCCCTTGTTGAAAGGGCATTGTTGTTTTTCCGTCACCCAGCATTCATTCGTCCTTCTTCTGGTAACTTTGGCCTGACTGTCCTTTGCGGGGAACATTCCACTCACAACTCAGGCCATGTGCTTTGGATGGGGCTCTCCCCAACTTGGGGATGCAGTGTGTGACCTCCGCATAAGCCAATCAGCCGACTGCAGATACCAGCCACAGTGACTGGCTCAGGGATAAGCACGGCACCCAATCAGGACCAAGGAGACACAATGAGACTTTTGTGGGGGCTTCTAGGAGGGAAGCAGACACTCTTTCTGCTGGATTTCAATCTACAAGGAGATAAGGCTGGAAATATAGTCACCTTGCCCCCACGGGATAAAAGCCTATTTGAGAATAGAGCCAACACACAGGATGTGAAGCAGAAAGAGAAAAACTAAGTCTTGATAAAATTCCCACTCCTAAACCCAACCATGCCTGAAGATCCATCTTGAGCTTTTCTATTATGTAAGCCTATACATCCTCCTCCTGATTTAACCCACAGGTCAAATGGTGGCTCCTACCCCAGCAATAAGATTCACTTTGATTTGTATGTACAACCACCAGAAGAGAAACCACAAGATTCACAGTAATGAAAACCAAAGAGCTTCTCACTCCTCTCACTTCGGTTTATTTAGGCCTTTCTTGTTTTAGTCATCGGAGGTGAAAAGTCATAAACAGGGCCCCCATGTTCATGCACTGCTGCCTGAATAGCCATTCTTAGGGTTGACATCTTGGCTCCTGTCCTTTCTGTAGGTACCCATTCATTTTTTGTTCAATACCCAGGCAAAACTATACCTTTTATCACAATCTTCTAAACCCAAGAAAATTAGATCCTTCAGAACTCTGCTGAGTGACAAAAGATCACGTCATCACCCTGCTTAGCCCTCCGTCCCCATCAGAAGCCTTTAGTATCTGGCCCCATCTCAGCTCTCACTTCTTCCAGCCTCACCACTTGGAGGCCTCCACCTCTCTCTTTCCCTTTTGCCATACTGAACTGTTAGTAGCTTTTAGAACACGTTGGCTGTTTTTCACCTCCTCTGATCCTGCTGGCCCCTCTGGGTGCCCCTCCCTGTGCATATTTCTAACTCTCAACTCTGTTGACTGTAAGCTCCCTGAGGGCTCCAATCCCCAATGTCTACAGTCAAGCCTAGTGGACAGCAGGCACCCAGGAGCTGTTTGCTGAATGGCTGGAATGGGCTTCACCCACTGGACATGAAGCCAGCCCCAGGCCTCGCCTTCCCCAGAATAACATGGCTTGAGTGCAGTAAATCTAGACACAAGTGAGCTCAAGCCCCTTGGGGATGTGTGGGTGGGAAGAGGGTCTCACCATGTCCCCCATGTGTGGCTGGAACTCAAACTTCATAGGTGGACAGAAGACATTGTTGTACATCTCCATGAGGCGCTGCTTGTCACTGGTGGCATCGAGGTTTTCTACAGCATTCTCAATGGCGTCCAGACCCTCGTGCTTTGACTGCTCCAGATTCAACTCAGCGGAAAGGAAGGTGCGTAGCGCGCGGTTCAGGCTGGCGTGGTAGCCTAAGTCACAGCACTGCTGTGGAACAGAGAAGGCACGTGAGCAAACCATGGACAGCCACAGGGCTTGGCAGAGGGGGAGGGTGGCCCCCAGGGAAGATCTGACCCTGTCAACAAGACTAGCTGTGCAGCCGGAAGAGGGCTGACCCTCTACAATCTGGGTGATATTTCTCAGTTCTTGACTCCTAGTTCAATATGGAGGATTCCTTAGAGGACTGTGAGGTGGGTGGAATGAAGAGGACTCATTGGGACAAAATGAAATTATGTAATCATGCTCTTCAGTAAACATAAAAGAGTTGGGAGTTAAGGAGAATATTCTTCTATTTTCAGGTTCCTCTGGGGATACCACTGTAGCAAAATTCAACAATAAAAATATAGCCTGCCACTCCCTCAGGGTTACTGTGATTTAGTCACCATATACCAATCAAGCCAGGCCATTTCAGCATTCAGGTTCAGAAATCAGAGGTGGTGCAAGAGAACTCCAGGTGAGAGAAGAAACGAATGTGTGTGTGTGGGGGGGGGGCGCTGACCCTATTGGTCATCAACCCCCGCCTCCGGCAAACTCCCAACATTCTAGGACAGGCCTTACTTGTAGATTAGGATTTCTGTACTAAAGCTCCTGCTTGACAGCATTTATGAGATCAAAAATTTCTAAACATAAGCCTTACTGGGAAAATTCACATCATCTAAAGGATTCTGACTGAAGTAACATGGAAAAAAAAAGTGCTATGAAAGAGGCAATAGTATTAAAAAAACACTGGAAGTCAAGCAACCTTGGAAAAGCCACTCCCCATCCCTGAACCCGTTTCCTCAACTGTAAAATGAACAGATTTGGCCAGGTCAGTGGTTTTCAAGCTGTAGCCCAGAGCTCTATGGTTCTGTGCTCAGGCTGCCCTTGAAAAGGGGGTAACAGGGCAGCCCAACTAGCAGGACTTGGAGCCTCCTACCCCTGCTTCAACCAAACCAGCTCTGCTCTTTTTTTCTATTTAATATATTGGGGTTCTATGTAAGGCCTGGTTTGAGAAAGAAGTCTTCTGCTAGAGAAAAAGTCTGAAAATACTTGGACTAAATATAATCCCTGAGGCCCTCTTCAGCAATGGTATTCTGTAACTCTATGACAATATTCCCCATCCCTCCCAAAGGACCCAGAGATCCAAATTCCTTGGCCATCTTTTATCCCCCCTATTGCTTAAACAGCTTTGAGATCCAGAACTTGAGAAGAAATATCAGAGAAGAATCCATGGATAGAGTAAGACCATCTGCCTGATTGCCATTTCATTCCATAAGCAGGCATTAACTTAACTCTTCCCCCAGCCTTTCCCCCTCTTCATGATCACACTGGGACCAGCCACTATTGGGGAAGAAAAAGCATGTGATGTGCCTCCTCCTCCCAGCATCTAACAAGAAGCTCCTTGACAGAGTGCCTGTCGGGCTGGGCTCTGGATTCAGTGCCAGTGGGCCCTGGCAGGTGCCTGGCTGTGCGGAAGAACAGCATTTACAGCTTAACTAGAGGCGGAGGATGGAAAGACATTAAATTCAGTTGGGAGGGAACTAGACAAAAGCGGCTGATTGGGAGCCTGCACATGCAGGGGCACTTCCTTCTCTGGGAGATGCTGCTGGTCTAGCCAAGCTTCCCTTGAACCTGTAAACCTTCCTGACTAGCTCTGTGTAGACCCTGATGATGAACTCCATGCCTGTAAGTCTGATGAACAGAAGTAACGCTGCCCACAGGGCTGAGCAGGTACGTGGGGGTGGGGGGAGCTTTTCAGTGCAGAAGAGAATTAGGGGGAGGCAGTCTTCGTAACCTTTACATATTTTTGGTAACTCTCCTTTCCTCTCCATTCTCACTCCCTCTACCCTAATTCATACTCTTATCATCTTACAGTGCTGTTTGCTTCACTGTCCTCAAATATGGCTTTTGTTACGCCTACTCCCTGCTGAAGAACCTATAATAGCTCTCATTTTTTTTCCAAAGTACCATCCACCTTCCTCAGTTGGGAAATTTAAAAATGCCTCCAGGGACTTCCCTGGTGGCACAGTGGTTAAGAATCTGCCTGCCAATGCAGGGGACACGGGTTCGATCCCTGGGCTGGGAAGATTCCACATGCCGCAGAGCAACTAAGCCCATGTGCCACAACTACTGAGCCCACGTGCTGCAACTACTGAAGCCCGTGCACCTAGAGCCCATGCTCTGCAACAAGAGAAGCCACCGCAATGAGAAGCCCACGCACCGCAATGAAGAGTAGCCCCCTCTCGCCACAACTAGAGAAAGCCCGTGCGCAGCAACGAAGACCCAACACAGCCAAAAAATAAATAAAATTAAAAATAATTTAAAAGCAAATAAATATTTAAAAATAAATAAATTTTTTTAAATGCCTCCATTTACTAAGTGGTATTATTTTAATTTTCCAGACTAGAAAGCTGAGGCTCAGTGAAGTTAAGCAAGGTCAAAAGCCAGAACAAAGTGTAAGTTGTCTTCAGTCTGACCATCTAACATCATCTCCCTCTATTTTCTTCTTTAGACTCTTCTGTTCTAATCCAATGACATACTTTGCTCAGGGTCAAGTATTAGAAAACCACAGGCCTCAAATCAGCTGTATGACTGTAAGCAAGCTACTTAACCTCTCTGAGCCCCACATGGGGATAACGCCAGCCTCAAAGGTTGTTGTGTGGCTGATACACATTTAAACATATCTGGTACCATGCAGACACTTAAACAAACACCAATCACCAATATCTCCAAATCCACTTTCAGCTCCCAGCATTCTCTCCTCCTAAAATGTTTCTTACTCCTTTCACCTGGGAACTGACCCAATCTTCAAGATCCAAATCAAATTCTCAGTCCCTAGGAAGCCAGCCAGCCCTGCAACTCTGGCATATATTGACCTTGGCCTCCACTCAGAACAACATTCTTCTGCAGCCCTCATGTGACACAGAATGACACTCCCTCATTCTGTGACTCGCCATTTCACATCGCCCCAACAGAAGGCAAGAGGGTTTGGCCAGTGTCTTGTTCCTTCTTTGCATCCCTCACCATTAGGCCTTGCTCATTGTAGGCATTTAATAAACATCAGTTGATTGATTGATGCCAGGAATACAGATTCTAGCCTCCCAGGAAATAATCCACTTAGGCTGAATACTGATCTAAGTCAAGTGGGCAGATGCGGCCACTGAAGCCTTTTGTTTTACTCAGTCTGGATGGCCTTCGGAAGACATGGAACTTTCCTGGGCCAGTCCACTGTCTCTATTATATAACTGCTCTGTAAGCGTCTCTGTGTCAGCGCATGGGGGTCTGATTCACAATGTGCCCTCAGGCTCCTCTATGCCTCCAGCCAACCAGGGAGATTTGGAATAGGTTTTCCAGAGCCTTGGCTATCCACATATCTGAAAGGGCAAGAGCCAGAAACTGAGGCTTCAACAAAGAAGCAACTTCTCGCAAGGTTAGGTAAACAAGATTTGAATATTTCATCCCTGTTCCCGGTAGAATCCCAGTGAGTAGAGGCAGCACATTATTTTGCTCACAATGGGGACAAAGTATGCTTTCCATGGCTTCTGATGAGTTCTGTGGCCATGCCGGGCTCCCCTGGCCATTTCTGGGTTATATAAATGTTTGATGAAAACTCTCTCGGGGGAAATCAAATTTTTATAAGAACTTAATGATAGCCCTTCCAGATGTGTGATGACTTGAACTGACAGCTCATTAACCCTTTACCAGCTGATAGTCTCACCCAGAGACTCTAGAGAAGGCCTAGAAAGGAAACACCCACTTCAAACTTCTACGGAAGCAAGAAATAATTGCCCTTAATAAAATGTCCTATTGAGAAAGCTGGGTTCCCTCCTGTCTGACTTGGGTGCACATGGTGTCACAGATTCTCTGCCCACGCACACAGCACTCACAACACTCCATGAGGACAATGCCCGGTTCTTCATTCCTCCATCTGCTCCTGGGGGAGAGAAGCACATTCCAAGGAGCCTGTGGTTCTTAGACTATCTCAAGTCACTTCAGAATATCTTTTTGGTCTGAAGTCAAGGTTTTCCTGGTGTGTGTCAGATGCTACATGTAGATTCCTACAGTCTGAAATTAAACCTTATACAATATAATAAAAAGAAGTCAAGGGCTAGTCCTTGTGTCAATGGACTGACATCAACAAAAATCACTTCTTTCACTTATCCTCGATGCCTTAGCACACACTGAGCTTCGACACCGCCAGGAAGGAGGCAGAATGGTGTCCGTAACAGATGGCAATGGACTGGCACAAGATTCATCCCACATCTTAAAGCAAGTTCTGGATACTGTCGAGATCAGAATGCCAAGGGACCCGGGCTCCCCACTCACTCCTGCTCTAACTGTTGGTTCATGGCCAAAGCGTCCTTTTGGCCATTTTTATGGCAACAGATCGGCAAGAAAAAGCAAGAAACTAACTGATACATGTAATAACATGGATGCAGCTCAAAAACATCATGCTGGGCAAATGAAACCAGATATAAAAACATATATACTATATAAAAATCCCATCTTTGTGAAGTTCTACAACAGGCAAAACTAATTCACAGTGAAAGAAATCAGAACAGTGGTCGCCTCAGGGTGCGGGATTGATTGGGAAGAGAAAAGAGGAACTTTCTGAGGTGATGGAAGTATTCTACATCTTGATAGAGATGTAAGTTACAAGGGTATAGGATACTCCACAATTTGCAATTTAACACTTAAGTTCAGTCACTGTATGCAAATTAGATCTCAATGAGAACAGTGTTGAAAGGCATAAAAAGGAAAAAAATCTTGGCTTAGGAAATCACCTTCTTCCTCCTTCTATTCCTTTCTTCCTTCAATAAACAGATTATGTGCTCAGCTATGCAGTAAGCCCTATACTTATGTATGTATGTATGTATGTATTAAGGTAAAGAGGAGACTTGGTTCCTGCCCTCATGGAGCTTATAGAGACTAAAAGACATTCCTTTGTTCTTAGTGCAGTGGCTCTCAAACATTTTTGACCTCCAACTTACAGTAAGAAATACATCTTATATTGTCTCTCTCTCTCTCTCTCTCTCTCTCTCTCTCTCTCTCTCTCACACACACACACACACACACACCCACCCCAACATAATAGTTTCACCGAATAAAACTTAACCTTACTAGTATGATGCACCCTGATATTTTTGTTCCCATTCTGCTCTAGTCTATTCTATCCTAGTATAGTTTATTCATTAAAAAAATAAATAAATCAAACCCATAAAAATTATTTCATGACTCCTCTAATGGATCATGACCTACGGTTTGAAAAAACACTGTCCTAGGGCCCCCTGTGCTTAGCCCTGGTGCTGCAATTAGCCAGTTACATAGAAATGATTTGTCTGTATGTCTGTGAATACCTCTAGGGTAAGAACTACTTAATTCTTTTTGTACCCCTGATGCTGCTGAGCACATAGCTTCATCCCAAGTAATACTTAATGAACATTTGTAGAGCAGAATAATGTAAGCTTTTTAAAAAAAAGAGTAATTAATTTCACCTCAGGAAAAACACAAACAACAAACAAACAAAATAAAACAAGAGCAACTTTACTATCCGTGTGGCCTGGAATGCTACCAGCCTGGACTTGCTCATAGTGACCTAGACCCATGCCCTGGCTGAGCACCACGGAGGCTGGCAGACTGCTTTTTCATGGCACCTCACACAGCATCCTGTGAAGACAGGCTCTTAACAAACTTCTTTTTTTTTTTAAATGATGAGAATAAGAAGCAAAATAGCTTGCTTCTTGGACTGATTTTAAAATACCCACTCACATGTGACGGAGGCTCTGTGGACTGTGCCTGACTTAGCAGTAGCCCCTCTTGTCCCCTGAGGTCAGGGTTTTGGTGAAAGGGGAACGAAAGCTACCCTGGGGGCAAAAGAAAGAGAAAAGGACAAACCAGTAGCAGAGGTGTGGCGGACCGTCCAGGCTGATTTTTTTAATCGAATGTGAGATAAATAGCAGAAATTGAGCACAAGAAAGAAGTGATTCTCTTCCTCACGCTGAGAACAGGCCTCTCTCCCAACAGTGAGGAGGAGAAAGGATCCTGTCTAGGGTCCTGACCTCCATTGAAGGACAGTGTTCAGATTGGCATCAGCAAGCAGAGAGAACAAAGCAGGGCCTGAACAGGGATCAGGGCTCCACTTCCCCAGCAAGACAATGACACCCAGGGCATTAAGGGGCTGAAATCTACTGACTCAAAAAGCCCTGGCTGAAGGGAGACATAAATCTGTATTTTAGAAACTTTCCCCAAGCAGCTTCACTGTGAGGCCAGATTTAAGTACCCAATGATCTAGCCCAATTCTTCAGTTTGCCAGAGGGTGGAGGGGAGACAAAGCAGAGTTCCAAACCAGTTCCACGACAAGCCCCAGATCACCCAGCTAGTTACGCAATGGTGAATCTTAGACCAGAATCACACATGACATTGTGAAGTGTGGCAGGTTCATTCGCGGAGAAACCAAGGTAGACAGGCAAGTATGTGAGGTCTGGCCAGAGGCTTGCAAAACCCAGCTGCTGCTTGCTGACAGCCAGAGGCAAATAGCAGGCCTCGAGAGGAGACTGGCCAGGGTCTGCCTGAAGCCCTGGAAACTGGGATGCTTATGCTGAGTCGGCTGGCTCCAGGCCCCTCACTTTGATGACAGGAGAGAGAGGTGAGGAAGGGTGTACTTAGGCAGCTGCAGTCAGGGCTGGCTCAGAACTGGGCCAGACTGGAGTTTGCAGGTGAGATCGATTGCAAGACTTAACTATAAGGTGTGAGGAGAAGCAGCAGGAGAAACAAGGCCAAGGCTGACCCATAAGGCCAAAGACAAAACCCTTATCCCTTGTGCCTGCCCCATGCAAAACACATGAGCCTCATATCCTGCTTCTCTCATCATATTTGTGCCACAGCGAGAAGTATGGGTCACATGTCAGAGGCATCTGGATACCTTCCTGACCAGGACTCTAATTTGCAGTTTAACTTTGGGCAGGAACCCTTTTGACCCCTACCTAGATTCCTTATCTACAAATTGGAGATAGTAATATTGATCCCAAAGGGTGACAAGACAATCAAATGAGATAATATTGAGAAATATTAAGTGCTATATAAATATAAGGTATGACATTCTAACACTTTAGCTCTTGTCACTCACTTCTATGGGCAGGTACCTAATCTAAGGGAATATTTCCTAGGAGACAGAAGTGCACAGTGGATGTGAGCCTGGGTTTAGAAATCAGACCTAGGTACCAATTTTCCCTCTGTCACTTATTAGCTGACTCTGGGTAAGTCATCTAAACTCTATGAACTTTAATCTGTAACAGTGGAGGTAATAATGCCTTCCTCCCAGGATTCCAGTGAGGACTGAATGAAAAAAATTATGAAGTGCTGTACCTGGTACATGGCAAGCCCCTGAGGGATCATGGCTACCATCTTCATAATTGTTCTCAAAATGCTTTAAGATGCCTGAGTAACAGAACTGGGGGACTCCTGACCAGATCTTCGAATCCAGGAAAGAGGTGCCCTTGTACCCTTGGCTTTAAGCACTTACATCAATAAGGTCAGACAGGTCATGGATGTAGTACTTGAAGACAGATGCATTGGTTGCTTCCAAAGCCAGTAAGTACTCATTCCGGGCTTTAATAGCCTTCAGCTTATTCTCTGTATACTTGGCTTGGCGCTGAAAAGGAAACAAAAGTTCAATTTTACTCTTTTTTTTTCTTTTTTAAAGAGGGGAGATTGTTCTCTAAAAGATGAAAGTACAGTACATTCGAGAACCGCAATTGTACTGCTACTCCCTATGCGCATCTGCCTTAAATTGGGTTCTAATTCTGTTTAATGAGATTCAAGGGCATAATGTAGATCAATCCAGGAAAGGTTAATGAGGCTCCCTACTTTAGATGCGTGTCCCACTTTGGTTCTATCTGTAAATTCCATTCTCCATCCTTACACCGCGACCCTGAAGGAGGTGTCACTATATCTGCCTCTGAACACCTGACATCTGAAGCCAAACCCTACGGTTCCCCTCCCAGGCTTAGGAAAGGCAACTACTGTTTCTTGTTTGTCTGCTACAGATGCCCAAGTTCTTCCAATACCTACGATTTCTTCCAGGGCAGACAGCAAGGTCATTAGGCACTAAAGGAACCCAGAGCTTCCTTGTTCTGCTCTCCACAGGGCTTACTGGAAAATTCCTATCAGTCCTGACTTCCAGAGTGTTCCTCCCCAGCCCCTACAGTTGCCAGAGCCTACACACCTTCTCCTTCATCTTCTCGATCTTCTTCACTGAGCTCCTCCGGACATGCTTCTCCTCAATGCGGACGTTGGATGTGGAGTCAGGGGAGCGTGGGGTCTGCCGGTCCTCCTGCTTTACGGATTTTCCAATTTGCTTCTCCTCCTGCTTCTCCGCCTCTTTTAGCTTGCTCTGAGCACTGATGCTGTCGGCATTGTACATGTGATATGTCTTCATGACCTGTAAGACACCGCCCGCCCCCACCCCTAGAGGTCAAGCCAATGGGGTCAATTCTCTGTTTTACAGGTTAAGAGACTCAGCTGGACCTCTCCCCCATGAAGCAATATCCTCATATCCTTAAGGGCAAAATTCATACGGTTTGGTTCAGCAAACTTTCTATATGAAAGACCACTCCAAAGCACAGGAAAGCAGTATTTGAACTGAGCCAACATGTCTTATTATTAAAATGATTTTACGTCTTCCATCCGTGATCATTTACTTCTATTTATTAACATTTATAAGCATTTCTATTTTATATTGGCCAAGTAATTTCCATCAGTTAGTCATCTCACAAGACCAAGATGGGAAACACCACCACTCAGACCCCAGGAGCAAAGCCTTCCCGGGCTGTTTGGGACCCTGAAGAGGGCAGCACAGCCTGTGGAGTAGCCTATACTTTGGGGACTTTCAGATATAAAATGGGGAAGAGGAACAGCTCCAAACCCGCTTTCTACTGGCCTCACGTCCTAGGGATCTGTCTGTCGGCTTTATCCAGATCAAACATCCTCTCTCACAGCAGCAGCAAGAACAAGGGCAGCTACCATTTACTGAGCACTTAGTATATTCCTGGCTGTGTGCCAAGTGCTACACACACATTTTTCTCATTTCATTCTTATAGCAATCCTGTGATCTAGACAACAACCCCATGAAGACGGTAAACCTGCAGAAAATTTCAGGTAAGAGCCTAAGAAGGAACAAAATCCACATCAAATGAAACTGGAGTTGCCACAGGAAGGAAGTAGTATCAAAGGAGAGGACACAATTTTCAAATTTTCCTTCAAAGCAACTGTCTGGGAGTCTAGTCCCTTTTTCTAATGAGGAGGCTGGAAAGCCTGGGACCTACATTCATTTCCTCCCAAACGTACTACTTCCAGCCACTAGGTGCCTGCTCCTTCCTGCTGGAGCTCTCTGTTTCCACACAGGGAGCCTCTTCTTCTATCTGGAAATTAAAAATGCTTGATAACAAACCAAGCAAGCTGAAGTTCAAGAGTGCTGACATTCTGATGCCATGAGAGGGAGAATTAGAGAGTGTAGGGGTTGGGGTGTATGTGTGTGTGTGTGTGGCGGTGGGGGGAGTGACTGAACAACAGAGGAGAGCCAGGGTGTAATACTAATAATAATCTCTGTCAGTACACGCTGTGTGTCAGGGGTCTTATGTACGTCACCTCATTTAATGTTCACAACAAGTCCGAAGGACATGCTATTATTTCCACTTTTAAAGATGAGGAAGCTGAGGGACTCCTCTGGTGGCGCAGTGGTTAAGAATCCACCTGCCAATGCAGGGGATACGGGTTCGAGCCCTGGTCTAGGAAGATCCCACATGCCGCGGAGCAACTAACCCCATGCGCCACAACTACTGAGCCTGCGCTCCAGAGCCCGCAAGCCACAACTACTGAAGCCCGTGCACCTAGAGCCCGTGCTCCACAACAAGAGAAGCCACCGCAATGAGAAGCCCGTGCACTGCAACGAAGAGTAGCCCCCACTCGCCACAACTAGAGAAAGCCCATGTGCAGCAACGAAGACCCAACAGAGCCAAAAATAAATTAAAAAATAAAAAAAAAAACAATATAAAGATGAGGAAGCTGAGACTCAAAGAGATTAACTATCACACCCAAGGTCACACAGCTAGTAAATGAATCAGAATCAGGATTCAAACCCAGGATTGTCAGACCACAAAGTCCACATTCTTAGCCACGAAACACCAGTGTCTCTCCTCTGCCTACGACTACGGCTGGATTAGTTGGGAGGAAAGGCTAACTTTAGTCAAGAGAGGCTTAAAAAGAGAATCTGGTTTCGTTTATAAATGTGAGTTACAGCAGTAGGCTCAAATGGGGGCTAATTTGGCCCCCGGAGGACCAATGCCTGGAGACATTTTTGACTGTCACAACATTATCTGGCCCCAAATGCCCATGGTTCTGAGGCTGAGAAATCCTAGGTTAGAGGGATTTTGTGGGTATGTTCCTCTCTTAGCTGGAGGTGGAGGAAAGAGTAAAGAATACTGGGACACTGACAAAATCAAAGTACTTTAGACTTTAAATAATGTCTCATTTTCGATGCAGAATGTTTTAAATCAGCTTCACCTTATTCTGAACCTGACATCACTTCCCATAAGTATAAGACCTACTCTGTATATTCTGTACACAGGAGAAGCAATATTTAACAACTGACAGCATTAAAAACCTTCCTAAGTAATTCAGTCTTTCCAGATTGACTAAAAAGCAAGAAAGAGGCATCTGTCATCCTGGCTGAAGAAGGGCAGATAGGAGGCTCCTTTTTCTCTTTTGACCTGAATGTGACCAAGGGATTCAAAAGTTTGAGTGAACAGTTATAAAAGTGAATTGATTTTAAGAAAGTGATTTTTTATTCCATGAAGATGCATAATAAATAAAGAAGAAACACTATGAATGAACATGAGAGACAAAAAAAGGGGTCAAAGGAACAGTGTCAACAGGACAATAAATGAAGTAATAAAAATCAACGATTTATATTACTCCTTTCCCCTAAAGAACTTAAAGAACTTGCTTTAAAAGAGTAAAACACTACCTCATCTAAGAAACTATAAATTCCTAAGGGTAAGCACCACTTCTTTTGTGTTTTCCTTTCTGCTTCACAGTTAAGAAATATGTACACAGTGGTAGTTTTACAATCAATGTGGTTGCCCAAATGTCTTAATGACACTGAATCTCTCCTCTTTGCAAATACAGAAGTATAACTAGTGTCTTTCAACTCAAGGGAAAACTAGGTATCCTGAGGCTGAAGCTTGAATAATTGATGTCAAAACAAGTGGAGAAATAGGGAAGTCAAGATAGGAGTTGGAGAAATATATATAGTGAGGCAAAACAAACTAGGGGAAAAACTCAGAAGTCTAAATTCGCAGTTCTACAAAGGAATTCACTCTACTTTGAAAAACTAAATATTGAATTCATGCCTTTAGCTCTGCTCCTTCCCCAAGCCACACTAGAATAATAGAAAAGAGTTTTTTTATTATTATTTTTTAGGTATAAACTGAGAAAAACAAAAAGAATGAAAGCAGAAGATGAAAAGGGGAGAGGCAAGTAGTAACTGACCTACTGAATCCTAAACCAAAAGTAGGGAGAGGCAAGAAGCAACCAGTAAATCACAGAAGCCCTCAGAGGAGTCGGTGGCAGTGGGATGAAGGTGGAGCTAAAAACAAGAGAAACTATTGAGCACCTGAGAACAGTTAGACTCCCAGACCCCATCCCCTCCCCCTCTGTGGTGGAAGACTAGAGGTTTATTTTCTATGGTCTGGGGACACCAGGCTCAGCTGAAGATAGGGGTACTGAACTTAAAACAGGAAAAGTCTACACTGAATGTTGAGATGGCCAGGCCTCTTCATGACTCAGCCCCCAGACACAGGCAGGAGATCAGAAGAGCCTTATCTGAGGAATCTGCCCATCTGATATAAAAGATCTACAAATACTGATATCAGGGCTTCCCCATGGACACAGTCCAGTCAGACCACCCTACAGTAAAGACCACAGTTGACACAGAACTTCCAAGCAGATTTGTAGTGTCTCACTTTAAAATATGAGCAGGCAGCAAAAATTACCAAACGTTTAAGGAAAATATCTAATGTGAAAGACCAAGACCAAAGCAAACAATTGAGAGTTAACAGAAAGTACACAGTAAGAAGAAAACTTCAAAAATAATCTATCAGTAATATCCTCAGAGAGATCAATGAGAAATGAAAAGACATTGCATCACGAAACAAGAGCAGGATGCAGCAAAAAAGGAATATTTAGAGAACAATAAAAGAGCTCTTGGCAATTAAGATTCAATTCAAATATCTCTCCAAAGAGCCTGACTTCATGCCTTTCTTCTGTGTAGACATGTGAAAGATTCATCACCTCGTATTTTACTAACTGCTTTTGCTTTTCTGTCTCTTCTATTAAAACTAATGCCTTGAGTTCAGGGACATCTCTTATGTGTCTGAGTGCTGAAGACAAACAGGCAGGCAGAGTGGGGGGACTATTAACTGACATTGTTTCAAGGGAGCAGGTGCTAAATTCCAGTCTGAAGTGGCTCTGCAGACAGCTGCTGCACCAAATCAAGGGGACATATATTCACGGGGAGGACAGAAGCTTGAAACCTCTGGGGCAACAACAGCTCCAGTGTCCCAACACCTTTTCTTTCTTTCTCAATTCTAGGGCTTCCTTGGCTCTTCCTACTCAGCCAGTCCACGTGGCTCAGTGCCCCCCCCTTCAATCCTTTCTATGGGACCTTGCTGGGCTTCTCCAGATACAGCCTCTGAGTATAACTGAGGCAGAAAATTCCGGAGTTCTTTGGGAAGCAGTGTGCTCTGACTTCAAAGCATTCCTGATTCATCAGTCAGAAAATGAAAACCACTTATGCCATGGTCTGTAAACTACCCAGCCCATTAGGGGGTAAAAAGCACGTGGAGGAGAATGCTCACTGGGACTGCTCTCTGAGAGCAGCTGTGGCAAGCGGCCCCTGGCACAGAGTGCCAAGTCAGGAAAATCAAAGGCCTTTCAGGCAGATAAAAGGAAGGTACAGAGAGGCAGCTGGCCCCTTATGGTGAGAGTCTGGGCCTCTCGCCCAAAGGCATCTTTATTTGGGAACACCTGGGTCCTGCCCCTTGGATCATCAAGGTTCAAAAATACCTAAATTATCAACCCGTAGGTGATCAGTCTCCCAAAAAGAGGTATTTGTGGGCATTAAGGGCAGATACAAGGTAAGAAGAGCACTGAATACGGTGGGTCTTTACATCCTTGATTTCCTTTATCCTATGCCCACGAATAACTTCTATTGCTTATAGAGGCCCTTACTGAAGATCAAATAAGGGGAAAGTTCCTTATAAGAAGTCCTCCCAGGTCTCCCTGGTGGCACAGTGGTTAAGAATGTGCCTGCTAATGCAGGGACACGGGTTTGAGCCCCGGTCCAGGAGGGTCCCACATGCCGTGGAGCACCTAAGCCCGTGCGCCACAACTACTGAGCCTGCGCTCTAGAGCCCACAAGCCACGACTACTGAGTCCATGCGCCACAACTACTGAAGCCCTCATGCCCTAGAGCCCACGCTCCGCAACAAGAGAAGCCACCTCAGTGAGAAGCCCACGCACTGCAACGAACAGTAGCCCTCACTCGCCGCAACTAGAGAAAGCCCACATGCAGCAACGAAGACCCAACGCAGCCAAAAATAAATAAATAAAATAAATTTATTAAAAAAAAAAGAAAGAAGTCCTCCCTTGTTCCCTTCTTAACTCCACTGAGAGAGGCAGAGACACAGAGAGAGTATATACAGCAAGTATCTCCTAAAAGCCAGCATACAATAGTCCCAAGTTCCTACTTGATGAAACCACTGTCCCATACAGGGTGACCGATCATTCTGGCTTACTCAGGACTTTCCTAGGCTCAGCACTGAAAGTCTCATGTCCCAGGAAAGCCTTCAGTTCCAGGCAAAACAAGACAGTCAGTCACCCTAATGCCATGGTGCCTTTCTCAGACTAGTCCTACACTTACCTCACCCTCCAGAAGAAACAACTCATCATTCTATTCTCTGAACTTTCTAATGGCCTATAGAATCTGCAAACTCATCTGACCCTTAACTATAGTCTGATATTTCATGAAGCATGACTCCCCCAAACTCCCCACCCCCAAGGAAATGGAGACACCAGCACATGGAGTATGTGGAGAGCGGGCTCAACAGAGGTCGGGAGCATCCCCTAAGATCATATAGCTGGTGGAGACTGGGTAGAATTTGGGTTGCCTAATTCAGGAGACTCTAGTCATTAGACCAGGGTTTGTCAGTCTTAGTACTATTGACATTTTAAGCCAGACAGTTCTTTGTTGTGAGGGCTGTCCTGTGCATGATAAGATTTCAGTTGCACCCTGACCTCCAGCACCCTTTGCTCCAGCTGTGACAGTTACAAACATCTGCAGACATTTCCAATTGTCCCCCTGCATGAAAAAAATCCCCCTGCTTGAGAATCACTGCACCAGACTGTTCTGCCTTCTCTGGAACTTTCCAGTGCTCTCTACTCTTTTTTCTCTTCCCATTGCCTACTAGAGGAAAATGTCAAATTTTTGTTTGGGCCTTGGATAGATTCTAAGAGTGTGTACTAATTCACCTAATGAAAGGGGACACCAAGCCCAGCCAATTCTTGGTTTGCACACTAATGGGAAGACTTTATGCTCTGCGTGGACTATGGCCTCATGGTGACCAGTGAAGTCCTGGGCAACTTCGGATGGCCTGGAGACTATAGCCCAAGGTGCCAGCTCGGCCCTCCTTAGAGCAGTGAGTTCCAAGGTTTTTTTTCTCACTCCAACACATATTATGCCTTTTCACTTACTTATTTATTTATTTTTTAAAAAAATCAGCGTATTAGGAGATCTAGAATTCAGAGGAAAGCTAACAGGTCCCTAGATGCTGCTCTTCCTCTGCTGCCTCAAGTCCCGCTGCAGACCTGGCACACTGGATTTATACTGGTTTGCAGTTTGCTGATTACCCACCCGACTCTTCCCCAGAAAGGGCAACAGCAGAGGCCCAAGATGCTTATGGGAAAACAAAAGGATTCATATAATGACTACATGTGTCATTTTCTGTCTTAGTGAATTATTTGCCAGGAGAAAGGAGTAGTAGCTCTTCTTCGTGCCTAGAAGATGCTCTAAAAATACATAAAGAGCAGAAGTAAAGCATTTAAAAGACCAGAGGGTTCAGGAAACTCATCCAGTCTGAAAAAGGTTCACGTCAACATGCTCCTATTTTTAAACAGCCTTAACTTCATTTGAAAGAAATGAAAACTTGGGAACTGAACCAAAGGGAACCATCTACCTACTTGGCTTCAGAGCAGAAGAGTCACAGAGTAGAAATTGCAAACAAACTGAGCATCACTGGAGATAAAGCTGATGACCACTCTACCCTATTTACTTGCTTAACAGTTGCCATGACAAAGTGGCCACACCTAGGCTTTTGGATCAAGAACATGGAATTCTCTGATCCCAAATGCCTGTGATACATGTCGCCACTGCCTGTCTTCCTGTGAATTTAAAAAAAGAAAGAAAGAAAGGAAGGAAGGGAGGGAGGGAGGGAGGGAGGAAGGAAGGAAGGAAGAAAGAAAGAAAGAAAGAAAAAGAAAAAATGCAGTGAATAAGCAAGTAAACACAGGAAATCAATTTCACCTCCAAAACAGGATGGGGCAATCCTGGAGAATGACACCAAGGCCTGGCACAGCCCAGTTGGAGAAGGGGGCCCTGAAAGGCTTTAGCTGCACAATAGGAATATTCCCTATAGGGCAGCAGGCATTTCCTTGGTGTGCGTGTTTGTTTTAATTATAATTAACGAAACACGGCTGGGGGAGAAACAGCCCCCACCACCTCCCAGGGCATGAAGAAATGCGCATCAGCCACAGGCATCATGTGCCTGAAACGCCAGTCACTTCAGAACAAATTGTGTTTCCTTCTCCAAACCCGAAGCCTGGCCCTTCACTGAGGTGTGGCCTTTATAAAGCCCCAGGGAGTCGATGCAAAGCTCTCTCTGCCTGAACTGGTCCCTTATGTTAAGGGCATTTAGGACTCTGCGTCCCTGTAGAGCACTCGTTCTAGTCTCAAACCAGGAGATCAATCCAAGAACTGATGCAAAACTTTGAACAATAGGTCCTTTCCAATAGGGCGAGTATCATTCATGGAGCAATGCAAGCTATGTTCCTTGCCATTAGGTTCGGGGGTCCCTGGTTTGCTGTTAATGAGGGTCAGTTGTGCTGGTGACCTAGGCCTTGGCTGGTCTCTGGTGATAATGCCCCCAAAGAAGCCAGAGTTAGCTTGCACAGCTGAAGAGAGATCTTATTTTGAGAAAGTGTCTTTGGGCTCATTCCAGTTTGAAAATAAGAGTGTGAAAAAAGAGATGGGTGAAGTCATCCCTAGCGGGGACCGTGCATGTCCTCAACCTCAGCTCAGTTCTGTTGCTGACGTGAGTATGGCCACAAGCTGCCAAATGCTGCTTCCCTCTGCTTGTGAAAGAGCCAAGCAACCCAGCTGATTTACCGAGTAGAGCTCATTCAGGACCTTCATCAAATCATCTTGGAGCTGCTGGCCGACTTCTTTACTCTGCAAAGAAAGAGGAATGAAGGTTAATTGGGAAACAGAAGGAGGGAGGAGGGGGCAACAAAGGCAAGGGCAGCACTGGCTCTACAAATAACACAGACTCAATTAAGGCCCATTATTTAACCCAGCAAATCAGATAATCACTCCGATCAGACCAAATTATGGTCAGATTACTAAAAGAGTTTTAATAAAATGAAACGTGCCCCTTCTAGAGCCTAGCAAAGGAAATCGTGTGGAGGGAAAATGGGTTGTAGCCTTTGATTTTTCAATTAGTCCCCGAAGAGCAGGCCTGAAAGCCACAACCCACTTGGCAACAGTTGTTAGGTGGGACGAGCTTTCTTGAATCCTTGCAGTCAGGCTTTCCTGAGAATTGTGGAGGAAAGTAAGATGTGAAATAGGATGAGCTAGGCATGCGTATATAAACATCCAAGGACGTCAAAGTACCTGACTAAATAGGAACCTCCAAGCAAGAAGAAATTATACCTCTTACTTGCTTTATTTCTACCTCAAACTCCCAGGGCAGTGGTACCTCAATCATGACTGGTTGCTAATGTTACTTGATACTGATGATATACGTTAAGGGGCCTCCAACAGGTTAATCTTAAGGAGTGGTGGCTGTCAGGTTCTTCGCTGCTGCTGCCCAGGGCTGGCATCTAACTACATGGGGAGAAGGGTAGAAATAGAGAAGATTAAGGAAGCAGGAAGGAAATGAGTCACGCCTTTGATACTGAGTGTTTTATGCCAAACCCACGAGAGCAGGACATAAAACTGATAGGCATCACTGGGTCATTGAGAGGGGAAACCTTTGTTTTATCTTCTGCCAGCTCCTTCTAGTTCTTTCCTACTAAAAATCAGATACCAACAGTGCCCTTCTAACAGAAGGTATAATACTACCTACCCCCTGGTACAGCTCAGCTCCCAGGCAAAGAAAGGAAGATGTCCTGCATGTCAGAAACATAATCATTTAAGATCTTGCTTTTTTTTTTTAAGATATATGACTTTAAAAATATTTTTTTTCTGATTACAAAAGGAATATATGTTTATTGCCATAAATAAGAAAACTGTAGAAAACCTCAAAAAAGAAAAAGCAACCCTTAATTCCCACCCCTAAGAAATCACCACTTTAGACTTTGTTATACATTTTTCTCTCTACAATTTTTTATGGAATTGGGATTGCATTACACACACTGTAACTTATCCACTTAGACATATGTTGTGAACATTTCCCTACATGTTATTCTTCTATAGTATTATAATAGATTATATTGATGTAGTTCCTATATTCTTGGACATTTACTTTGCTTACAATTTTTTGTACTAAAACATGCTGTATTTAATTACTTTGTATATAATCTATGCACACACCTATCATTATTTCCTCCTAGAAGTAACATTGCTGAGTCAAAGACTGCTAACTTATACCATTAAATTGCCCTTGGAAAAAACTGTACCCATTTAAAATACCAATAGAAGCATATAAGATGTTTTTTACTTTTTTTTTGTCTTGAAAATTTGATATGGCGTCCTCTTTTAATTTGCAGTCCTTTAATTCTAGTGAGCCTAAACTTTTTTTTTTACATGTTTAGCAGTCATTTTCACTCTTCCTTTATGCTTCGCCATTTTTCTATTAAGGAATTAATTATGGAATATAACATATGTGTGACCTTTGTTGTGAGCAGACATGAATTTTTACACCTGGTAGTGTAGAGAGGGATGGGGGGAGCCCTGAATTGGCAATCACAAGACTCTTCTATTTCCAGCTCCTCCACTATCAGGAAAATAGCTTTGGACAACCTGGTCCATCTCTCTGGACCTCTGTTTTCTTTTCCATAAAATGAAAGTCTTTGGCTTAAACATTCCTAAGGTCTTTTCCAACCTCTGCCATTCTATAATTCTTCACCATCCTTTGCCTGGCTTCTTGAGTCCACAGTAGATTCCAACACCCCCACTTCAGTGTACGGGGGGTTGGCCTTCCTCCACAGAGCACAAGATAATCAGCAGGTTCTCCTCAGGGACCAAGATGCTCTACAAAATGGATGGCTTCAGGAGTATCTTGCTAGCCTTAAATTTACTAATCCCAAATGACTCTCATTCAATGGCCTCAACTGCTGGAAGAAGCCATAAGAGGAAACGCCTTTTTCCTGGATCTCACATACCAACCTCTCCTTCCCATTGTGAGGAGAGCTGAGCTCCATTGAAGCAGCAGAGGCCCAAGGAGTGGAAGTGAGGCAAAATGACTCACCAACCAGCCACAGAGTCAGCAACAAGGCCAGGAAGTGACCATGAGTATCATTTCCAAACACCCTGCCCTCCTGCCTCCAGGCCAACTCCCCCTGCCAGCCTCCCAGCCTCCCTTACACCACCTGGTGTTTAGATGGCAGAGGTTACAGGAGAAAGCTCCCATTCCTCTACCCTGCTGCTTACCCATGACTTAAATAACCTAGTCCCCAGAGGAGGTGGGAAGGAGAGGGAGAGAAAAAGCATAACCAATAAAACAGCAATTAAGCCCGGGCAGATGTTTCCTTTCGTGTACTGATTAGTTGGAAAAGGACCGACTCAACTATTATCCCTGTTTATTTGAACAGGCTGCTGAAGTGATTCTGACTTACTCTCCCTCTGGCTGCGGGCTGGGCTGGGAACACACGTGCTGTTAGCCAGGTTACAGTTATGATAAAGTCCCCAGCAATTGGGAGAAATTCTGACTCGAGGAGAGAGGCAGGAAATAGCCTGTACCTCTCCTTGCGCAGACGATAAAAGGCCACCGTTCTCTATTTCAGAAACCTTAACTGTGTGCCTCTGGGGGCAAGCGTGGCCCCAGCGACCCCTAAAGGGCTTCTGTGCTGGCGGCTGCTGTGGAGCAGTTGTCAGAGCTGGGACGCTACAAGGGGGCCCCACCCAAAGACAAGGAGGACATTTATTCCTGGGAACAACAGGACCTGATGAGGCCGAGTCCATGACAATGCAGACTGTGGAGCCTTTCCGTTTCCTATAAAAAACAGCAAGGGATTTCTAGGCAGGGAAGAGAAAGAGAATTTACAGAGCAGTCTTTGTGCCCTATCATACAGCCTGCATCTCTTTTCTTTAAAATTTCTTGGAAGAGAATGAGTCATCTAAACATCGCAGGAAACCAAATAGAAGTCGAGGGAAAAAATTACTTTGGGCAAAATTTTTCTCTTAAATGTTTGCATAGTAATCTTTGCCTGGGAAAAAAAAAAAAAAAAGAAGAGATGCCTAAATTTAGACCAGAGATGTGGCACAGTGAATGCTGGTTCTCTGGGATAGGAAGTGCCATGGTGTGCTCAGGAGGGAGCTTTTATTTTGAAACTCACCACAACTGTTTGGCCAGTGTGTTTCACAGGCCCCCACTCTGCCTGCTGCCGGGGCGGGGCTGATTGGAAGGCAGTGAGATTGCAACAGCGCCTGCCAGCTGTGTGCTTACAAAATGGGCAGGGAATCCTCCTTTTCCAACAGATAACAGCACCGGCCAACAGAACCGAAACACACAGCCTCATTTCCCGAAGACCATCAAGTCCTGAAACCTCCTCACTCACAGAAAGGATGCAGCAGCAGAAACGTAAGGACACATGAGGTTCTGTGGTCTGGGCTGCCGGGACACTGGTCACTCAACTTTGCAGCAATACATTTCCTGAGCTTGGATGGGTTTGTCTATGAGCCTTTCCCAAAGAACACTGATTATGAAAGGGTTTTCAAACCAGTCCTCGTCAGGGAGATGACCTGACGAGGTCATCTAGGTACTCAGCTCAGCACTAGTATGCTTTCCAAGTTGGGGAGGAGGGGCTGTTGTTTACTGGCTATCTATACTACAAAGCTCTATTATCTGACAGGCACAAAATTACCCCTTATTTGTATGAAAAAAAAAAGAAAAAAGAGGAAGGCATGTATCTGCCATGTGGTGAGAGCTAATTTCAGCCCCGTCCCAAGGCTGAGCCTGTCAGCAGGTAGAAACAGTAGGGTCATTTAGTTCTCTGCCGATCAGCCTGTGTCAGCAGATTTCCAGAAAGGAATCCAATTTTCAAGGGCATATATCTCCCTCCACCAGTGCTATACCCCCCCCACCCCAAAGATACTTCTGAGACCAACTGTTAAAAAGACCTAAAAAATTGTAAAATTGAATTTACATTTACAGGTTTCAGAGGAAAGAGACATGAACCCTATACGAAGCTCTGACAGTAGGAGAAGTGCCACCAGATGTAGGGTGACAGTTTCAGGGGCACTGGCTCACCACTTCAAAGTGGCCAAGTTTCAAGAGCTGGAGCTTTGCCTGAAATGCTTTTGGTGGGGAGGACGGGGCTAAAAGGAGTGGCTGTGTGGCAGCAGGGCTAGTGCTAGGTGATGGTGGGCACTGTGTCTGGCCTCTCCCCAACCCAGCTCAGCCCATCAAAATAGGTGGTGCAGGATGCAGCAGTGAGGGTGCAGGGTGTGGTGATCCTGCAGGTCAGAGCTCAGGAGTGATTTCTAGATTTCCCTATGGCCACACTACTTGTATCTATGCGGGGGGACTCTTTCTATTTAGCTTTCACTCATTGATTAAGATAGCACATGGTGGCTCTAGCAAGGCTGTGCTCCGGCTAAGCTCTGGGGAGCCCACGGTAGCATAAAATACAAATATACTGAATTGCAAGACATTTATAGAGAGGTAGGCTGGGAGCTGCCACGAAAGAGACACCTGAAGTGCTTTTACCTTCTGAAGATAGGGTAGAACAGGATTTCAAAAAATACATTTTAAAAATTGTAATCCAGTATAACATGTGTGTCTACAGTAAAAGTACTTTTTATGTGCAGTGCATTCTGATTTTTCCTATTCTTTTCTCCTCTTCAATTTTTTTAATGTTAGTCATAATTCACTAAATTCATTTTACAACTAATCAATGAGTCATTATACACAGGTTTAAAAACACTGGACACACTAATTGGGGCATTGATAAAGAAAATAGTGGATTAAGGACTGAAGCTCACCAACCAAGACAAGCGCTAAGTAACTTGGCTCTCAAGGTGGCTAACTGCATGTTTTGAAGCAGGTTCAATTACTAGATCCTGGCAAAGGGGGAAATGCTGGATTTTTAAGGAGTGATCAATAAAGAGTCCATTGGCAAATATTTATAGAACACCTATTATGTGTCAAGTACTTGTGGTTTAACTGAATATAGTAGTATACAAAACAGTTTAAAAGTTTACAGTCTACTGAGAAAGATGGACATTAAGCTGATATCTGAGCCTATCAGAATGCAACTCTTCCAGTCTCAAAAGCATTACTAGAAATGGAATTTCTTAAGTTAGTTTTCTAGTTCAAGATGAATTTTTTTCTATCTCAGCCAAGAGGTTTCCACACTTCACTCCAGAGCAACCTAGATATTGAATCTAGCTTGCCAGAAACAGAAATGTGATTTCAAAAAATCTTGCTATTACATAGCAAATCCCTTCTTTGAATTTGCCTTTCTAAGTTACTAACAGATATTTCAGGTTGTAAAGATACTGCTTCAGTATAAGCGACTCCCAAAGCAGTCACATTTCATTTTTAAAGAGTCTCTTGAGCTTCTCAGCACCATACAAACTAAAAAACTCACCAGGTGCTCCTTCACTCAGAAGTGAATGGGTGTAGTTAAATTCTCTCAGTAACAAGAGTCATATTTTAAGAGAATAAAAGAAAATGTCAGAAACCTGACACAGTCTGAGACCCAATACCCATCTCAGAATTTGTCTTTTGAAACACAACTGGTTTCTCAATTAGATTCCTGTTTAATTATCTAAAAAACTTAATCTAAAAAAAAAAAAATCCCCAAGCTACTAAAATATGAAACCATCTAAAACTAATGAAAGAGACAGATTATAACTTTTAAAACCATATTTCTTAAGTGCCCAGCCCACTGCTTTGTACACAGCAGCCAGTAAGGTAACCAGTTGTTGAATCAATTAGGTAAAATTTTAGACTTAAACATTATGCTTTCACATAATCACAAGAATAAAACAATATAGCGGCGTTTACTTATGTAGATTACTGAAAGTGGAAACTCCATCTGAAGTTATCCACATGAACTCCCTCAGGTTACAGTTCACAGATGAGCCCAAAAAGTTGAAATGACTTTTCCAGGGTCGCACAGCTATCCAGTATCCTGTCTGGGACCACATGCAGTATTCAAAGAGGGTGCAACATGCAGGCACTAGAGCAGGATTTGACTCCTGTTTCTACTTCCCATTTGTATGACCTTGGGTAAATTGTTTAACCACTCTATGCCTCAGCTTCCGCATCTGTAAAATAGGATAATAATGAGATAATCCATGTAAAGTGCTTAAGGTAGAATCTAGCACTTAGTATGCTCAATAAATGTTAGCTATTATTAATATTAGAATCCAGCCCTCTTAACACCCACTTGAAAGCTCTTTTCCACCAGTGTGCTGCCTCCTGATGTATCCCCAAAACATGTAATGATCATGATATGTGGAATTGGGAAGGCTCCCAGAAGCTAATCCCCAGGCAGAACTGCAGCTAAATCCCTCCAGTGGAGGGGCTCTATCAACCACAGGGAAGAAGAATCTTTGGTTTTCCTCATGCTGCTGATGCACAATCTATTCCCCTCCCCAGTTTCAGTAAGAACCAGAGTAATAATAACTCTGTAAGAAATATGAAGTTTTCCTAAGGGGGAAGGGTAGGTGGTTAGCAAAAAGGAAGAAATTGGCGGGGGGTTGTGGGGCAGTGGCTGTAGAAGCAAAATAAAAAGGATAGATTTACTTTCTATCTCTCTAGGTAGATTAAACAGGAAAGATCCTTCTCAGATGCACAACCGGGACTTGGTTCAGTTGGGGTCATAAATTAAATGTCCAAAGGTAGGAGCTCCCTACTGTCTAGGTCAGAGAAGACAAAGAATGCCCATTACTAAGTTCTGGTTTAATGAAATCCAAGAGCTTTCTCCTCTAGGGCACTTGTTTCTGAAAGCCATTTCCTTAAGGCTTTCCCAGAAGTTCTGGAATGTATGAGTAGTCAGACTTAATAACCCACAGTAATGCTAGTGGGCACTGGGAGAAAATCCATTCTTTGCCATGACAGCGAACGCTATGGATTCAATTTCTACCTCCTGTGGATGCTTACTATGCTCTGTTACAACTGACCAGAGCCTCTTGTCAGGGAAACATATGATTCGGACAAGGCTGAGTCCCACTGGACTGGGGCAGGGGTGGGGTGGGGGTTGGGGGACAGGAAGAGGCTGAAGGTCCTCTGCTCTCCCAAGACCTCAGATGGCACAGTCTAAAACAAAGACCTGTAACAATCTGCATGTCCCCCCATAGTTGTTTCAATCTCTTGGAATGGCCTATTCTAATACTAAAAAATAAGCTGAAAGCAACATCCCTTAAAAGGAGACAATCAAGTCTGAGGCTTCATTTCTTAAACCACCACTATGATGCTTCTCTTGGCAAATTTCCATCTTTAACTCTTCTGGATAATGATTTCAGTGGGAGTGTAATAATGTCTTTAGGCCCTGATCTCCAGTGCCAAAGGATTTCTTGAGGTCATATTGAAGATGAGTGATCACCCCATCTCCCAGTCAGGACACTAAAGGCATAGAAATGGTGTCTTGATGACCATGGCATCCTTGGGTAGACTGGGACACAGGGGACAAAAGACACAAAGACAAACAGGCAACATGAGAGCACAAATCTCTCAGCAGCTGTAAAATGGATTCTAGAGGAAAAATAATCAATGGGTTGGAACTGGGCAAGAAAGAAAGAAAAAAAAAAGCCAGAATGATAAGGTGGATGTAAGCATATGCCCGTCTACAGTTAGGAATTCCAGGAGCTGGGTGATGGGAAGAATACCCCTGTGGCTCCCAGTTGACTGGGAGGAGGCTGGAAGCATAGGAGTTAACAGAGCTCATCTGAAAGCTGGCAGCGTGAACACGGCATGGGAGGCGGCCTGGTAGGAAGTAAAATAGTCAGCAGCACCCATACAGGAAATGCCTGGGGTGCTGGGAAAATCGCTGATTAGATAGTTTAAAGAGGAACCTGGCAGCAAAGTCAGTTCATTGAGGGATCTGTGTAGTTCTTCTACTTTTGGAGTTGCCTTAGAATCCCACCGTCGAGATAAAAGGAGGAGCAGAGGGTTTAATTATGGAAAGAGCATCTTGATACTTCAGGTGCCAGAGTTGGACCAGAGAGGAGCAAAAAAACCCAACTCTGGGAGATAAATAGAGTTCTTCACTGGCAGAAGATTAGAATGCATTTCCTTGGGGCTGGGGTGGAGCTCTGAGTCTGGACAGCTTTCTTCAGTGACAGTGGTGGTCTGTACCCTTTCGTCTTTGTCCACACTGTGTCCACATGCGCAGCCACTCCCGTCAGTCTACGGACCGTTAAAAAAATCTACGTCCTTGGAGGAGGGCACCTTCCCTCATCCCCAGTGAAAAATCAGTGAATTGTGAGAAGGAGGATGTCCAGAGTTTGGAACTGACGATTTCCGGTCCCCAGCTCTAAGTGCTTCAATTTTTCCTCTTCACTTCGGGCTTTATAAATTTTCCAGGTCCACCAATAGAACGTGTATCTGACTGCAGTTGCCAGGCATAGGGCCCATATATGTCATTTAGGCCAGGTTTGTTCATTGTTTTTCAAATCTTCTTTATCTTTACGGATTTTGTGTGTGTGTGTGTGTGTTTTTTTTTTGTCTGTTTGATTATTTGCTAAGTCAGGTGTATTAAACCTCCCACCGGGGTTGATGATTTGTCTATTTCTCCTTTTAATTCTGTCCATTTTTGATTTATATGTTTTAAGTTTGCATTATTAAGTATATAATTCTTCCTGGTAACTTGAATCTTTAATTATTATGAAATATCCTTCTTTATCTCTAATAATCCTTTTTGCATTAAAATCTATCTTGTCTGATTTTATCAGAACTATCTTTTCCCATCATTTTGCTTTAACTCTTTCTATATCCTTATATTTAACCCTGTCTATATCCTTATATTTAAGGTGTGGCTTTTCATGCTTCAGTTTTGTTTATTTAAAATCTGTTTTTTAATTTTGCATGAGTCTATTTACAGTCATTGTAATTACTGATACATTTAGGTTTAAATCCACCAACCAGCTGTATGCTATTTGTTGTATTTTCTCTCATTTTTTACCTTCTTTTTTCCTTCTAATTAAAAAAATTCAGTAAAAGTCACTCTTGGTTTATTCTCTGTGCTTTGACACATTTGTGTACGTTTGTGTACACAAACGTACAAAGTGGGTAACCACCACCACAGTTAAGACATAGAACAGTTCCATCACCCACCAAAAAATTCACTCATGCTGCCCCTTTATTGTCAAACTCTCCTCTACCCTTAATCCCTGGAAGCCACTGCTGTGTTCTATATTCCTATAGTTTTGTCTTTACCAGAATCTTTCTTACCATCTCTTGGCTAGTTTTTATTTATCAAGTTTCCCCCTCTCTTAGATTGGTAGAGATACTATTTCTTTAGTGATAACCCTAAATTATAACATACATCCTTGACTTGCCAAAGTCTAATATAAATTAATACTCTTACCACTTCCAGGACAATACCTTTAAACCTATTTCCCCATCTCTGCCTGGGCACAGATTCTATTGTTGCCATTTACATTAATTTTATGTATGTTTAAAACCCTGCAAGAAATTATTTTTTTAAAGTCAATATTCATTTAGATGTATACTTTTTGTTTCTCTTCACTTTTTCCTGCATCTCCAAGCTTCTATCTGGGATTCATTTTATTTCTGCCTAAAGAATACCATTCAGGGGCTTCCCTGATAGCGCACTGGTTAAGAGTCCGCCTGCCAGTGCAGGGGACACGGGTTCGTGCCCTGGTTCAGGAAGATCCCACATGCTGCGGAGCAACCAAGCCTGTGCGCCACAACTACTGAGCCTGCGCTCTAGAGCCCACAAGCCACAACTACTGAGCCTGCGTGCTGCAACTACTGAAGCCTGTGCCCCTAGAGCCCGTGCTCCTACAACAAGAGAAGCCACCACAATGAGAAGCCCTCGCATAGCAACTAAAGAAAGCCCGCGTGCAGCAACGAAGACCCAACACAGCCCCCAAAAAATAATAAATAAATTAAAGAAAGAAATAGAAAAAAAAAATTAAAAAAAAAAGAATACCATTCAGTATTTCTTTTAGTGCAAGTTCTGCTGATGATAAGTTATATTAGATTTTTCTTGTCTGAAACTGTCTAGTTCACCTTCATTTTTGAAGGTTATTTCTTTCAGCATCATTCTACTGTCTCTTTTCTTCTATTGTTTCTGTTGCAAAGTCAGCTGTCAGCTTTGCTGTCTCTCCTTTGAAGGTAATATGCCTTTTTTCTCCCCCTTTGGCTGTTTTTAAGATTTCTCTCTGTCATAGTTTTCAGCAACTTTACTATAATGTGCCTACATGTAATTTTCTTTGTATATATCCTGCTTGGGGTTCATAATCCTTCTTCAATCTGTGACTTGATGTCTCTTCTTAGGTTGGGACAACTCATAGCTTTTATCTCTTCAAATATTGCTTCTACCCCATTCTCTCTGTTCTCTTCTTCTGGAACTTCAAATGTATGCATATTAGGCCTATTTATCATATCCCACAAGTCTCCTATGCTTTTTTTTGTTTTGTTTTGGTTTTGGTATTTTCCATCCTTTTTCTCTTTCTAAGCTTCCGTATGTATTTTTTTCTGACCTATCTTCCAATTCATTAATTCTTTTCTTTTTTTAAAAATTTATTTATTATTTATTTATTTATTTATTTATTTATTTTGGCTGCATCGGGTCTTAGTTGCAGCACGCGGGATCTTGGTTGAGGCATGTGGGATCTTTCACTGCGGCGCGTGGGCTTCTCTCTAGTTGTGGCATGCAGGTTTTCTCTTCTCTAGTTGTAGCGCGCAGGTTCCAGAGTGCGTGGGCTGTGTAGTTTGCAGCACACAGGCTCCCTAGTTGAGGTGTGCGAGCTCAGTAGTTGTGGCGCGTGGGTGCCCGCAGCCTGTGGGATCCTAGTTCCCTGACCAGGGATCAAACCCACGCCCCCTGAATTGTAAGGTGGATTCTTTACCACTGGACCACCAGGGAAGTCCCCAATTCATTGATTCTTTAGTCAGCTTTGTCTAACCTGCTATTTAATCCACATTGAGCTCTTTATTTTAGTTACTATATTTTTCAGTACTAAAATTTGTTTGATTCTTCTTCTTTTTTTTAACATTGAGATAAAAACTCACATACCATAAATTCACCATTTTAAAGTGTATGATTCAGTGGTTTTAGTATATTCACAAGGTTGTGCAACAGTCACCACTATTTAATTCTGGAACATTTCATCACCAAAAAAAGAAGGCTCTCACCTGTTATTAGTCACTCTCTCCCCTGAGCCCTTCCTCCAACTCCTGGCAACCATTAAGCTACTTTCTGTCTCTATGGATTTGCCCATTCTGGATATTTCCTATAAATGGAATCATACAATATGTGTTTTTAAGGTTCATCTATGTTGTAGCATATATCAGTACTTTCTTCCTTTTTATGGCTGAGTACTATTCCATTGTATGGATATGCCACATTTTGTTTACCTGTTAATTAGTTGATGAACATTTGGATTGTTTCCAAATGTTCATCAACTGGTTATTATGAATAATGCTGTTATGAACATTCATGTACAAGTTTCTGTGTGGGCATGTTTTCAGATATCTTGAGTATACATCTAGGAGTGGAATTACTTGGTCGTAGGGTAACTCTATGCTTAAGTTTTTGCATAAGTTTTGCTTAAGTTTTTGAGGAATTGCCAATCTGTTTTTCATAGCATCTGCACCATTTTACAATCCCACCAGCAATGTATAAGGGTTCCAATTTCTCCACATCCTTGCCAACATTTATTTTTTCTTATTTTTATTTTTGAATTATAGCCATCCCGGTGGGTGTGAAGTGGGATTTCATTGTGGTTTTGACTTGCAGTTCCCTAATGACTAACAATGTTGATCATCTTTTCATGTGCCTCTTGGACATTTGTATACCTTCTTTGGAGAAATGTCTATGCAAGCTTTTTGCCTTTTTAAAGATTGGGTTGTTTCTCTCTTTATTGTTGAGTTGTAAGAGTTCTTTATATATTTTGGATACTAGATCCTTATCAGACACATGATTTGAAAATATTTTCTCCCATTCTATAGGTTGTCTTTTCATTTTTTTTGATAGTGTCCTTTGAAGCACAAAAGTTAACAATTTTGATGAACTTCAATTTATGTACTTTTTCCTTTTGGTGCTTATGTTTGGTGCCATATCTAAAAAACCATTACCTAATCCCAGGTCACAAAGATTTATGCCTACGTTTTCTTCTAAAAGTTTTAGCTCTTCCATTTATACCTTCAATCCATTTTGAGTTGTTTGATTCTTTTTTATAATTTTCCAGTTTTTTGTTATTATTTGTTTTCATAAACATAGTTAATTTAAAGTTTGTCTGATAACCATTAATATGGACCTCCTGTAGGTCTATTGTTTTTCTTACTAGCATTGCATATACAAAACACTGAGAGATATTAGGCCTAGGATGACAGCATTGTCCACTAGAGAGGATTTAAATTTGCTTATAGCCACTAGATATCTTAGATCAACTTAATCCAATTAGAGATTAAGATAATTTGAAGCTAGGTTTCAGTCCCTGTGAGCCTGCTAAAGTCTGTTTCTGGTTCACTGTTACTACTAAATTATATCCCTGTGGGGTTCCAAAGCCTGGGGAAGTTTACCAGGGCTCCCCTTCCTCAGCCTGAATTCCAATTTTTGTCCTGTTAGACCTATAAGGCTATTAAAAGCTCTGCTTGGCTTCTCTTCTAGAATAGCAGATGCCTCTTAGGCAAAAGCAGCTTCAAAGAAGCAGAAGGGCTAGTCTGAGTTATCGAAACTGCCATTTCTAGTAGCAAAACTCAAAGTTTAAACTTTGAAGACAGACATTATCTTTATGTGTAGCCCTCACCAGGTCCAGTGCAATGTTGGATACCTAATAAGTATGCTTTGTAAGAAAGAAAGAATGGATACTGATGAAAGTGAAGGCTTACCACATTTACATTTTAAAGTTGTTCATTTCCCAGGATATGGTAACCAAAATACTCTGGTAAAACAAGAGAGAAGCAAGCTTGAGGTTTTAAATATGGTTCTTCATTACTTCCTTAGAGGCTTTTCAAAAACCACAATCCATCAAAGGATAGGAGAGGGATAAATCCACCTCATATAAAGGGCATATTTGAAATTAGCTGTAGTGATTGAGAATCCAGATTTAAATCTCAGGCATTCTCTAGTAACCCGAAGTCCACCAAATGGAGGAACTCCTCATGAAGTTCTAAAAATGAGCACATATAAAAGTCTTATATGGGGCCATTTGGGGCTTGAAGAGGTTTGGCCATCTAGTTCCTGGGACATATGTGAAAATAGCTCCACCAACTATCCTGAATTCCTTAACAGCACACTGGCCTTTCTTAAGTGACACTAGCATAAAAACAGAAAAAAGTAATCATTGACTTCTAATTCTCCAATAAGTGGCCATATGCTGCTGATTTTTCCTTTATGATACATGTAACATCTGTCTCCTTTTCATTCCTCCTGCCACTGCTACCACATTGTGGGCCCTTATTACCCTGCCCCTGGATTAGAGGCCCAGTCTTTCTGAAATAGCAGCTCTATTATATCATTTTCCTATGAATAAATCTTCCTTGGTTCCCAAGTGCTCTCCTCATAAATACTCTGGTTTAGCCAAACTATGTTACTCACCACCCTCTGAAGAGTCCTCACACATTCCTGCGCTCTCTTTTGTCCTGAAATCTGTTCTTTCCATATGGAATGTCCTTCCACTCTAACTCCCCCTCCACATTCATGAACTGCTCACTTTTCCATCTCTAATTATGAAATCATTTTCATTTTCAAATTTCACCTGTCTACTTACTGTATGTAAAGCATTTACTGTAGCTGGCACAGGATAAATCTTCAATATATATTCTTAAAAGAAAACTGAGTGTCTGTGTGGGCGGGGATATAATTTTCAATCAATGGTGATATGGAAATTGCATGTCTACTTTTCAAAAAATTAAATTGTGTCCTACCTCACATTATATATAAAAATTGATTTCGTGGAGATGGCTTAAAGACTATAATGTGAAAGACAAAACTATAAGAAGATAATACAGTGGAATATCTTCATGACCTTAGAGCAGGAAAGGCTTTCTTAAATATGGCAGAAAAAGCACTAACCATAAAGAAAAACGAATGTAACTACATTAAAATCAAGAACTTTTACTAACCAATAGAAAATATGAAAAGGAAAAGATAAGGCATAGTGTAGGAGAATATATGTCTAGCTATATAACCAATAAAAGGATTAATATTCCAGATAGGCACTTTGTAAAAGAATATATTTAAATGGTCAATAAAAATAAGAAAAGGCCCTCAAACTCATTAGTAATCAGATTGTTGCAAATTAAAACCAATATGACAATAGTTAAAATTAAAAGTAAAACTACAGCTAAAGTTAAAAATCTGACCATACTAAACATTGGCAAGGATGTAGAAGAATGAAACCCTCATACATTGCTGGTGGGGGTGAAAATTACTAATAACTACTTTGGGAAATAGTTTAGCATTATAAAAAAGAAGATATGCCTATTTTTTAAACCAGCAATTCCACTACTTGGTATACACCCTAGAAATCTGAGCATATGTACACCAGTATGCACATACGAGAATGTTCACCATAGCATAGTTTGCATTAGTCCCAACTGAAAACAACCTAAATGCCCATTGATAACAAAATGGATATGTAAATTGTGGTGAATTCATAAATGGAACCCTACAGCAATGAAAATAAACAAGGTACAGCTATATGCAACAGCATGGATGACTCTCACAAACTGTGGCAAACAAAAGTAGCAAGACACAAAAGGATGCATACAGTATAATTCCACTTATGTAAAGTTCAGAAACAGGCAAAATTAAATTATGCTGTTTAAAGGTGAATACCTAGGGGCTATAATTTAAGAAAAGCAAGAAAATAATTATCACAAAGTTAGGATAGTGGGGAGGAATAGAGAGAGCTGTGACTGGGGAAGAGTATAGCAGGGACTTTTGAGGTGCTGATAAGATTATGTATTGACCTGTATGGTTAGTTACTCTGGTGTTTGCTTTATAATTACTCATTTACTATACACATATTTTACATACTTTTCTATATCTATATTTCAAATTTAAAAACTGAAAAACAGAAGAGTTCCATGATTGATTGGTGATATCTATCACAAATGTAGGAATGAAGTTTTTGCTGATACACGTTGGTTCACAGGCCTTCCTTCAACAACCAAGCTGAATATGAGCGCCTCCTTTACTGCCTGTCCCATATTCTCTAGCAATTATTATCAATGCCATTTACTGGACACATCATATCTACAATGCCTTGATTAAAGCATTTATGCAAATGTCTTCTTCCCTTTCAACTATAGCATAAGCTTCTGAAGGATCTGGACTATTTCTTGCAATTAGTAATTAGTAAAAAGAGTTAATTGTAGCTTACATTTACCTAATGCTTAGTGTGAGTTAACCGTTTATAGGCATAACCTTATTTAATCTTTGTAATAACTCTATGAGGTATTTGTTATTATCTCCATCTTATAGATACTAAATCTTGCAGAGGTTATTTGTCCATGGGAACAGCTATGAAATGGTAGAGTTAGAATTTGAACCCACAAATTCCTGTTCAATGCTATTTTGTCAGATTTGTATTTTCCTCATCTTGTACAATGCCTTGCATATAGTAAGCACCCAATAATTTTTTATTAAGTGAACATGAGAGGATGAAGGGCTGTAAGCTTTCATAGCAAGAAAGAGAGGGATAGTACAAAAGAATATCCTTGATGCATCAGTTTTTAAATCCTCAGGTATATGTATAAAAGGTTATGATTCCATCTGTTAAAAAGAGAATTATATACGTTAGCCATAAAAATTAGCTGCTAGGATATTCCGGTTACAAGGAGGGAATCCAAAACTTAATGAGCTTTAAATCCATTTGCTATATTTGGATGGCTGGCAGTTCAAAGGGCAAATGGCAAACGCATATCTCGTGAAGCACCCTGACCATCGTGCAGACAGAACCGAGCCAAGGGGTGACCGATTGCTGCATTCCCACCAATGCAGTGGCTCTATGCAAGCCCTGAACAGTTCATCTGTTCTTTGCTTTGGTCTTGGGACTTCAGGATGAATGGGATGAGGATGGGGGTAAATGACAAGGGCGAGCACTGTCTTGGGGGCACTGCTCTACAGAGTTCAGGCAGCAATCTTCTTGGGGAGCCCCAAGGAAGGGAGTGGAAAGAGGCTTAAGACAATGGGTGCTTTCAGGAGTTCCCTTAGTACCCAGAGGAGAAGAGAGGAGCAGAGGGAAGGTTCAAACACCCAGGGGAAAGGAAACCACTTTTTGATCCATTCCAAAAACAAGGATTGTGATCAAAGAATCAATTGCTGGAGTTACAGCAAAAAGAAAGCAACAACGGGCCTTCCCGCATTCCTGTCTTTCCATGCCAGGCTGTCCTCTCCCCCTGATCATCCCCACCCCCCAACTCCTGGGGACAATTGAGCTGTGTCTCTGGTATGCGTGGAGCTGCAGGTCATGGCCATATTTAACGAGAACATTCATTCTCCACAGGCTCTACAGGGCTCCTCAAAACGCCCTTTGTGTCACTGTGCCTTTCTCTCCACCCCCCTTGACACTAATTTAATCAAGATGTCCTAGCTCGTAGATGGGGAGGACTCGTCAGTTCCGCATTCTTTGTGGCATTAGGGTTTTGAAGCAAAATATGTAGAGTTGAAACCAGCAAGTCGAGGAGATGGGGTCAGGGTCTCCAAGCCAGAGCATGCCAACCTTTCGTGTAAACCCTAGGCTTAAAGAGTGCACTAGGTTTGTGACATACTCTTATAATTTTTAATTAACCCTAAATATTCTAGTGAGGTTGAGAAATATTTCTTAGGCAAGTACACAGGCAATCAGGAGAGAAAAAAAAGAAAGAAGTGAAAGAAGTGAAAGAAAGAAAGAAAGAGAGAGAGAGAGGGAGGGAGGGAGGGAGGGAGGGAAGAAGGAAGGAAGAAAGAAAGGAAGAAAGAAAGGAAGAAAGGACGAGAGAAGGAAAGCCAAACAAAAAACAAAGGAAATAAAAGAGATGATAGGATTAAAATAAAAGATAGGATTTACTCATCAGCACTGTTTCTAGAATGCAGAACTAGAAAAGAGCAGCTCGTTGCCTGCTCTTTCTCTCCTATTCTCCACTCCACTCACCCATAATTTTGCAAAATTTGAAAACTTCAGTTGCCTTACCTACAAACCAGATTTTAATTCAGATATACCTTTCTTAGCTGCTTCTCTAGACCACAGCCAGAAGTGAATCTCAAACTTGTGGTAGGGAATTAAACTAGTAAGAAAAATAAACAAGGAACCCATCTGGAGCCCTGGGTCCCTGCCCAGGTTACCTGATTCCTAGTCTGATGTTCTTTTCCTACGCTGTGGTATCTCCCAAAAAGAACCTCACCGCTCAGCGCCACTTTCCTGAGTTGACTTGTGGATGCCCAGCTGGGCCTCTGAAGCCTGAGTCTTGTGGGCCAGGAGTCAAATTCAAGGAAGGCAGGAGGCAGGCCTGGGGATCTCAGACAACCCATCTGAGGAACTGACTTGGGTATGTGTTGAAATTCTTCTCGTCAACCACAGATCCATTTCGTCATGACCTCCCGCTGGGGACATATAACCAATTCCCCTCCATTATCTGCTTGCCAGTTTAATCAGCTCACATCACCATGGACAGAAATATAGTCAAAGGGCTATTGTTTCACAACCCATGAGAGGATTTTCAGAAACCTAGGAAGCAGGACTCTAGATTACAAGAGGGGTGTATCCTCCACAGCTTTTGGAGGAAAAAGAATCTTGAGCTCAATTCTATCTCCTCTTGCCTAGATCAAGTAAGCAATTGGCCTGGGATCAGGAATAACCCTAAATGCTTAGACTAATCCCTGAATTCCCATGTAATTCTACAAACCCAATTAACCTCCCAGGCATGAGAAACTAAAATGATTTTCAGCACCCTTGCAAAGCTGTGCTAAAAAAGTTCACTACCCTCTAGTAAACAAACATCTTCTCCAAGCAGCTTAAGGTAAGAACTGAGCCTCTGCCCTCCCCCCACCTCTTTTTGCTGACTTGCATATTTTCTCTATTTTCTGGAAAAACTGATAAGAAATGCTTCCCTGATACTGTCAAATCATGACTACGGCCTATAGCCCTGGTTTTTATGTTAAGGCAAAGAGAGGATACCAGCTAAGCTAACAAGTGGCAGAAATTTGGGAAAAGGGCCAGTGGAAGCAACCTCTGTGATATGGAGAACAATATCTCAGTTTACCATATTCTATAACCAAACGGTGAGCACATCTGCACTGGAGATTAGAAACGGCTCTGGGTTGAACAAAAGGTATTTGGTCTAAGAGCTGTCCAAGAGGAGAAGCAACACCTTGTGAAACTTCATTTAATGAGATCTACAATATATTTAATAAAGTTAGCTACTCTAGTTCTTACAAGAGTAACCCAGTGGTTATATAGAGATAATCTAGAGAAAAGGTGATTTTTTTTCCTATTTCAAAATTTTTCCAGCATTTAAATCTATAGCCCAAAATGTAAGCCCTGCACGCTCTGATTCCAAATACAGCTGGAATGTCTCTCCCCCATCTTCTCCATGCCTCCTCCCACTGCCTTAATTCAGGACCCCATCATCTCTTACATCAACTATCAGGATAGTTTTATTATAACTGTTCTTGCTTTTCTAAACTCTCTCACATCCAAACATTTCAGAGTAATCTTTCTAAAAGGCAAATCTGTCCATGGTACTCCCTTGGTAAAACCCATTACTGGGATTGTTTCAGTTAAGAAGCATTTATAGATGCTAATAAGTAGTGGGCAAAGATGAGGAGAAATAAGATATTTACATTGTCTCAAAGATTCTTTTCACAAGTTATTTGAAGTGCAAAGGGAAAGAAAGTAACTTACAGTAAAACAATCTGGCAGAAACCTACCTTAACCAAGCAATCAGAATGATCACCACTAGTAATGGGAAAAATCAACCGGAAGCGGCTCCTGATAAAATACACAGTATCACTTCTGTGGTGTTCGTGCCAAAACCCGCTTAATCAGATCTAATCATGAGGAAATAGCAGACAAACCAAAACTGAGGGACATTCAACAAAATAACTGGCCAGCACTCTTCAGAAGTGTCAGTCATGAAAGACAAAGGAAGACAGAGGAAATGTCAGTGATTAGAGGGGACTAGGGAGACAGTAAAACTTAGCACAATGTGTGATCTTGACCTGGCCCCTGAACCAGAAACTGGACATGAGTGGGGCAACTGGTAAAATTTGATTTAGACCAGTACATTAGGTAATAGTATTGGATCAGTGTTAATTTCCTGATTTTGATCATTGTACTGTAGTTATAAGAGATTTTAACATTTTCGTGAAGGGTATACAGGAATTTTTGTACTGGTTTTGCAACTTTTCTCTAAGTCTGAAGTTATTTTCCAAATGAAAAGTTAAAAAAAAAAACAAAACCCAAAATAACATTATGAGGCTTCCCCTTTGCTGGCTTCAGACTCTAAGCTCTTTAGTGAGGCATGCAAGGCCGGCCTGATTCTTCCGCCTCATCACTTGCCATCTCCTACAAGGGTTCTGTGCTCAGCCATCCTCACCCATAGCACCTATAATTCCAGGACACTATTTGCTTGTCTCATCTCCCAGGAATCCCTATTCACCACCACACCCCCCTCCCTCTCCCCGACTAAGACTCAAACAACTTGGTAAGACAAACCTCAGCTCATGCTTTGCTCCATGAGGAACCCATTATTATACTGTACTATCACAGCTCACTTGTGTATCTGTTTCTCCCACTAGACTCTGCTCTTAGGTCAGGAACCTCGCCATGCCATCTTCCCAATCCCTGGCAAAGGGCCACATAGAGTCAGAACTCAAACACTATTTGTTGTGCAAACATATTGTCTTCACTTAGAACTCTCTAACGGTTTACCAAACACTTTCCTAAAAATCCCCGCACTTCATTACAGAATTTCAGGAAGAAATCTTAGAAAGATGACTCCAAACCCTTATTTTAGCAGATTAGAAAACCAAATCTTAGAAAGATTAAAAAGTGAGGTCACACTGCGAGTCAGTGTGAAAGCTGGGAAAAGACCCTCACCCCCAGATCAGGGTCTTCGATTCGTAAACTACAACAGAGGCCTCTCTCCTCCAAACCAAGAAAATACTGCAGCACGCACGCAGGCAAAAGTGTCTGGGCCTAGCGTGGCGCTTGGGGAAAGCATTTAATAAACACTTGCTGAAACAAACTGAATCACCAGGGAGCAGCACCACAATTCCTTACTTCATTCAGGTTGCACCTGAACAAGATGTGACTGGCTCTCAGGCCTGACCTACCCAAGACACCTGACTGCATCCTGTAGTCAAGAATGGACAGCTGGAATAGGCTAGTCTTCAGTGTGAAGGACTGGTTTTCTACCTAAGAGTCCTATGATCCAGAGAGAGCAGGAGCCTGGCTTTCCTCCAGGGCTGGTGGGAGGCTGAGGCAGAGACTCTGCATAGCCCCGAGCTATGTGGTATCAGGCCAGAGGCAACACTCAAGGATCACATCCTTACATCTAACCTGGGGTGGAAACCCATCCCTCAGAAATCATCAGATGTCAGAAATCATCTGCTCTGATTACAACACCCTTTTTAATCTTCCTGGCCCAGGAGAGGATATGCACTGATAACTTTAATGATGCCAGCAGGTACAATTAATTTCCATTCCTGCTCTTCATACACTGTTATGTGAAGGGGACTGGAAGGACAAAATTAAACTCCACTGGGGCTTCAGCCTGCAGCTCTAAAACAGACAGACTGCTCAGAACTCAGCACGGAAAACCTCACCCTGTGTTGGACTCATGCTGACCTATGAATGCTTGAAAGATCTGTGTGGCCTTGGGGGCAAGGGTCACTGAAATTAAATCACATTTAAAAGCCCAGGCAGGATTTGATATGAGTCTAATGGACCTAGGAATCAAGCAAGATTTAAATCCAAATGATAACTGAAATATTTTATGTTGTTTCAAAGAGGAATATCAATTTTATCAGTCAGTGTATCCCTAATGTAAAGGGATGTATCCCTAATGTAAAGTTTTTTTATACCTCTATCAAGATTGCTTTCAAATTAAAAACTTGTTAACATCAGCTAGAAAAGAAATCTTGATTTATGTACCATTTCTCTTCCAAAGCAGTTTCATATCCTTTTCCGCCGTTATCTTTACACCACCTCCAGGAGCAAGTGGGCAAGAAGGATGCTTTCTCGTTCAGTTTACCGCAGGGCACACAGGAGTCTGGGAAGGTCAGACTCTTCCGTAACGCTAGAGTTGGAAGGGACTTTTAAAAAAATTCCCTGTCTCAGGCTTATGCTACTGTACTCCTCACTATTAGGTGAAAGGATAAGAAAAGTGCGTAAAATCTGAGTGGAGACTTTGTTGAGGACACCACAGTTTCCCAAGATTCCGAAACCCAAATCGAATGACATCTGCTCAGATCCCATTCTTCGCGATCCCTTTAAAGGACCCACCATTGCTTCTTCCTCTTCTCACTTAGGTTCTCGGAACCATGTTATTGTCATTTTCCTTCTGCCCATTTTAATTTGCTCTTCTCTCCTGTTTCCTGGCTCCTCAAAATCCTCTCTCTAGGCCTCAACTGCCCCTTCCTCCGAATTCTCACTCTCATGCCTTCAACTGTCAGTTTTATGCGGTTAATTTCCAAATTTCCCTTCCAGCCTTAACCCTCACTGAACTTTCTCATCTTGCCACGTCTAAAACTGAACTCAGAAAGTGTGGTATTGACCTGGTAGGTTGGTCCCACCTCTGCTACTACCTCACTGGGTGACCTAAGGCAAGTCACTTCTTCCTGACGCTCAGATTCTTCACTAATAATTAAAGGGCTGGACTAGAACCAGTGGCTCTTCCACACACTTTCCCCCATAAATGGCGACTCTAACTTCCAACTGATCAGGCCAAAATGCTTGGAGTCATCTTTGACTCCTCTTTTCCCCACATACCACATTCAAGTCAGCAGCAAATGCTCCATCTTCAAAATACATCTCAGACTCTGACCACATCTCACAATCTCCACATCCACCACTCTGTTCCACCATCATCTCCTGCCTGAATTATTTATAGGAGCCTCCTTAACTGGTCTCCCTGTTCTGCTCCTGCCTTGCTCCTCCTTCAGTCTTCTCTTAACCCAGCAGCCAGAACAATCCTATTTCAACAAGAGTCAGACTGTATCATTCCTCTGTTCCAAATCCTCGTGTGGCTCTCCACTGGCCTCAAAGGCCCTTCCTGAGGCAGCCTGCCCCCCGACCCCCAGCCACATCACCTACCAATCTCTCTCTTGTCTACTGTGCGCAAGGCCGTTTTGCTGTTTCTCTAATCAGATAAGCACACTCCCATCTCATAGTCTTAGACATGCTGTTTCCTCTGCCTGGAATACTTTCCTCAGAGAGCTAAATAGCGAGATCCCTCATTTCCTCCAAGAATCAGTTCAAATGCCAATTTATCAATGAAGCTTTCCCTGACCACCCTATATAAAACAGCAATGTCCCCAGGACCCCCATCCTCTTTACCCTACTCTATTTTGTCATCATCTAATATATATTGACTGGTTTATTTGTACATTGCCTGTTTCTCAGACTAGAATATAAGCTCCATGCAGGCAAGGGCTTTTTCTGTTTTTGTTATCTGCTGTATTACAGTGCCTACCACAGTGCCTGAAACGTGGGAAGCACACTGTAAACGTTTGTTGAATGACCAAATGAATTTTGATCCTCTCTAGCATTTACCTCCTTCCACATCGTATCAGGTCACTCGGTACTACTACCTACAACTTCTTTGCTATGCCTCTTAATAAATCCCATTCTTTCAGTTTCCATTGCCATTATCCAAGAACTGGGTTCTATTACCCGCTGGATTATTGTAGTGGGCTCCCAAATAGTTTCTTCCACCCTAAACCACACTGAACATTGCCACCAATGCCACTGGAGACCATGGTTTTCGATATTTCACTGCCCTACCTAAAATGGTCAATGGCTCTCTTTGACCAGTAGCTTGAACTCCTTGAGTTGGCATTCAAAGCCCTCCACACTCAGGCTCCAACCTCATCCCACATCTTTCCCCTATTGCTGGCCAACAGAAAGTCTCTGCTGCTGTCAGACTGGTCTCATGGGTGGCATCTCTAATGGGGACAAAGAGGCAGGAGAGGAAGTTGGCACCAGGTAATATGGAAATATTCAAAGGATATTTCCAGAAGATAAGACATGGATGGATAATTAAGAATCCTGGCAGCATATAATTAAAAGAACATCAGCCCAATTCTTTCCCCCATATGACGCTTACCTGACTCACCTCTCATGAATCTGTGCCTTTTCCAAACTCCTATAGACAACTAATTATCTGTACCACTCATTAAATTGGTGTCTTAAGTTGTAACCTGCTTCTGGAGTCTATGGCCTGTCTATCCAACTGAAACATAAGAAATCTAAGATCTTGAACCATGTTTTAAGCTTGTTCTGCAGCCCTTTTATAGTGCCAAGTTGAATACCAAGCAATTAAAGACAATCAAATAACATTTATTAAACTGAACTGTATGAACTGGTAGTGGTACTTGTGCTCCTGGATTTCAATAAAGCAGGGCTCTTTTTCTCTCTTTTTAAAGTGTCTCTGAAAGAAGAATCAGGTGGGCTCTGCAGTTTTCCTGCCTGAGAACTCAAGGACCCAGAAAGGCCACTGACTCACAGAACTGCAAAAAGAGAAGTTTTTTCTACTCTCCACCCTCGAAATGAATATCAAAAGGAAAACAAGGTCATGGGAAGAGGCAGGGCAGGAAAGGATGCGATGCTTATGTGGGCAGAAGGATTGGATTATCTTGGCTTTGGAGAAGAGACGATTAAAGCTACAGACGGGATCTCCCAGTTTGCCTTCTGTATTTCCTCACTACCCTATATGATAACACAATGCTAAAAAAGATTAGCTTAGAGAGGCAAGGACCACCCTAGCAGGGAGAAGGCACGAGGGCCACACTCTTCTACGTGAACATAACCAAAGCTCTGCAGAGCACTTTCTTTCTTTCTTAACTTTATTGAGGAATAATTAACAAACATAACTATATATTTAAAGTATACAATGTGATGATTTGATATACATATACATTGTAGAATGATTACCAAGATCAAGATAATTAGCACGTCTATCACCTCACACAGTTAACTCTGTGTGTGTGTGGTGAGAATGCTTAAGATCTACTCTCAGCAACTTTCAAGTACACATACTGTATTATTAACTGTATGCTGTACATTAGATCCTCAGAACTTATTCTTATAACTGAAAATTTGTGCACTTTAACCTACATCACCCCATTTCTCTCTCGGCCCCTGGTGACCACCATTCTACTCTCTGTTTCTATGAAATTGGCGTTTTTAAAAAGATTCCATATATAAGTGATACCATACAGTATTTGCCTTTATCTGCCTGGCTTATTTCACTTAGCATAATGCCCTCCCATTTATCCATGTTGTCACGAATGGCAGGATTTCCTTCTTTGCATGGTTGAATAATATTCTATTGTGTATATATATATACACCACATTTTCTTTATCCATTCATCTGTCAAAGGGCATGTAGGTTGTTTCATATCTTGGCTATTGTGAATAATGCTGCCATGAACATGGGAGTGCAGATACCTTTTCGGGTACTGATTTTAATTCCTTTGGATTTGATTTCAATTTGATTTCGGATACTGATTTCAATTCCTTCAGGAGTGGAATTGCTGGATCATAAGGTAGTTCAATTTTTAATTTTTTGAGGAAGTGCCATACTCTTTTCCATAATGCCTGTATACCAATTCACATTCCCACCAACAGTGTATAGGGGTTCCCTGTTCTCCATATCCTCATCAACATTTTTTATCTCTTGGCATTTTGATAATTGCAGAGCACTTTCTTCCCAGGTTTTACTGATTCCTGTGACATTCTGGGAAGGAAAAGTGAGAGTATGAGTAATATTCTCCAGTGTAAAAGTGAGAAAACTGAAACCTACCGTAGTGAAAGAACTCCACTGAGCCAGCCAGGGCCCAGGTCAGCCAAAGGTCTGAGGTCTAGACTCCCAGCTGAACTTGGAGACAATAAGGAAGATAGAAGAGGAAGAAGAGGGGAAACCCTCTCTCCTTGCCTTATATCAAGTGGAAGTAGGGTACTTCCAAATGAAAGCACAGGTCACCCAACGTTCCTACAAACAAGTGACTTCCAAGAAGATACCAATGAGATTCTGGATTGCTTCTGGTCGTACCAGAACATGTTCCAGCAGACAGTCAAGACAACATAGCCAAAGAACCGTAAAGAATGTAGGAATGAACTGTGGGATAACTAGCATATAGAATGCTGTCTAATCATTAAAAACAATGTTTTTAAAGAGGATGCAATGACATGGGGAAAATGTTCACTTAAAATGGTAAATGAAATAAATTGCACAAAACTTAATATATAATATAATCTTAATTTTCTAAAGAAAAATGTGCATAGAAAAAAAGATTGGAAGGAAATACACCAAAATGTTAATACTAATTCTAAGTAATCATTATTTTCTTTTTTTTGTTTGTTTGGGTTTTTTTTGTTTTCCCCACAATGTCTTGGAAGAATATGTATTACTTTTACTACTGGAAAAAAGAAACTAAGCTAAAGGGTTTTTTGTTTGCTTCCAAATCAAAGGAAACAGAAAATAAAGACAGAAAATGTTGCTTCTCAGTCTTGTCCCTGGGCCTTAACAATAACTACTTAGCTCAACGAGAGGATGATTCCGAGAGCTCTTGAGACATGAGGAAGTTCCTATGGACTCTCAAAGACAAGAATTAGTGCAGACAATTAAAATTAGCTGATAACTGAAAATTTCATGTTGGGTAAATACTAGGAAAAGCTGGACAGAGACCCAAATGATTTGTGGGGCACAGAGTCAAAGAAGGAAAGACAAAAAAACAAAAAGGCTAAGAGCTGGGCAGGATCAGGTAGAAAAACCATAAGATCAGAAAAAGTCCAGTACCTTAAGGAAAGAAGAAGAGAATGGAAAAACTGAAGATGTTATCTCAAAAGAAGGAGAATTTAATTTTTTTTTCACATTTTAATTAAAAATCATGCTCGGGCAAGCAGGGAGAAATTCAAAGGAAAACTCCTGACAAAGACAAATAGGAGAATCCAAAGAAGCCAGTCCTGCAAGAAGGGAGGCAGAAATCAAAGCTGTCTACTCTCTCTGGACAAGCTGGGCAAGAAGCTGAATCAGAACAGCACAAGGGAAGTCCTGGCCTGGCAGAGCACCTAAATGCATTACTGCAGAATGCACAAGTCATTAATTCCTTGCAGAAGCACTGGCCCTTTAGCTTCCCAATATGATGACTACCACCTTTCTAAATGTGAGGGAGCAGAGCACAGTGATGTGAAGAGATGACGCCGGGGAAGGGGGCCATCTAGCTACAAGTCCCAAGTCTGCTACCAACCAGCTGTACAACCTTGAGTCAACTGCTTAACCCCTCTGCCCATGTTCTTATCTATAAATGGAGATGATAAAGCCAGTACCCATCTTAAAGGGTTGTTGTGATGATTAAATAGGTTAATACATGTAAAGTACGTAGCATAGTCCCTAGCGTGGTTAGCACTCATTTAGTATTAGTTACAATTATTATTTTTATTATTGCTGTGAATCTTATAATAAACAATTGATACCTAGTCAGCTTTCACACCATTATTGTAGTTTCTCCTGGGAGTAATATGTTTTTACAAACTACTGTCTCTTTTCACGGTGCCTGATGAGTTGTATTAATAATCTTCTTTTCTCAGAGAGGCATCTTACAGTCAAGTATAAGAAGTACAGAGATGGTAAAAAGTAACTTGTCTAGAATTATCAATTGATGTTAAAAATATCAGATGAACAACTGAATTGGCACCCAAAATTTGTATGATAGCACCATACATAATACAATACAATAGGCTTTTTTATCATGTGAGAAAAAAATGTAACTGTAAAATAAAGGGTTCAGACTGTCACCACCCTAATCTGGAGCGTCAATATTGGCATCATTATTGGTGGGTTTATTTCCTGATGTGATGCAACATGAAGTATCCAGTGTCTCCTATTCTGTATTCTAGTCGAAAATATATAACATGAATAGATTTGGCCTTTAGTACCACCCTCTATTTACAGGAAAGACAGGATACAGGAAGATGTTAAACAACAAAACAAGGAATCTAGTAGACAAATCTAGAAGGAGGGAAAATCTGTAGGACAACTGGCCTCATCTGTGCAACAAAGTCAGTGTCATGGAAAAGGAACAGTGCTAGATTAAAGGAGACTTAAGGGACATAAAACCAGTGTATATTAGATACTAGATTGGAAAAACCAGTTGTCAAGGACATTTTTAGGACAATTAGGGAAATGTTTACATGGCCTGGGTATTAGATGAGATGAAAGTTTACTGAAATGGAAAAGTGGAAATCTTGACTAAAATAACAGATTATAAAATAGCATATGTAATATAATATGGTTTTTTATTATCATATTTTTGCTTCTTACATTTTCTAATTTCTACAATGCACATGTGCTATAAAATTTTAAAAGCTTATTCAAAAGAATAGAAAGCCAGGGGGAGGAGAGAGGAAAAAAGAGAAGGGGAGAAGAAGAGGTAGAGAAAAGGGAGAGGGAGACAAGGGGAGAGGAAGAGGGAAGCAGGGAGAGAGAAAAGCAGGTTTTGAATTCATTATCCTTAAAGCTCAGACTGTGACCTTGTTCAACAATCTGATTTGGCAATAACTATATTTTAAGGATACCATCTATGAACCCTGAAACACAGGTGGCAGGGTGATGCCGTAGAAAGAGCCTGGGAGTTCAAATTCCAATGTCACCTCTTCTTGGTCTTACAAAAGAGTATTTTACCAATACAAGCTTTAATTTTTTTCAGCTATACAGTGGGAAGAAGAATAACCTTCTAATATAATGTTTATAGCAGGCTCAAACTGGAAACTTATCCAAATGTCATCAACAGTAGAATGGATAAAACTGAAAGCCTCATGTCCCAGGAACATCTTCCTCATCCCCAGGCAAACTGGGACTGCTGGTCATCCTAGCTGCTGCCCACTATAGGGGAGATGGAATTTGGAGTTCAAAGCCTGCCAAGTTAGAGGGCTTGATAAGCATCCTGGGCTTTCCATGGAAACCGCAGAAAGGTCATACCTTATGTGTATAGAATATGTTCCAGGACTAAGGACAAAACTAAAATAGACCCATTTTAACAAAGCATAAAACCAATTCTCCACAAGCTCAAGGTGATCAACCAGTATTTTAACTGCCTACTAGACAAAACTTAACACTCTTCAGAGGAAGATAAACACATCTAGAGTCTCAATAATGACATCTACAATGTCTAATATGTCATAAAAAGTTAGTAGATGTGAAAAAATAAAGAAATGTGACCCATGGTCAAGAGAAAAATCAATAAATAGAAACAGAACCACGGATGATGTAGATGTTGAAATCAGCAGACAGGAATTTTTAAATAATTGCCAAATATGTTTTAAAAATAATGGCTGAAGAGAAGGGAAATTTCAGGAGTAATATGGAAAGTGTAAAAAAAAAAGGTGGAAATCATAAAGCTAAAAAATATAAAATCTGAAATAAAAAATTAATTGAATGCTATTAATAGCAGATTGGATACAACAAATGAGGATTGGTAAACTTTAGAAATCATCTAAACTGAAACACACAGGGGAAAAAAAGAGCTCGCCTCAGTGACCTATGGGACTGTATCAAGCAGTCTAACAAATGTGCAATTGGAGTCAAAGCAAGAAGAGAGAACAGGACAGAAAAAATATTTGCCATAATTTTTCCCAAATGAGGAAAAACCACTATCCATGGATCCTCACTATTTAGATATTGTACTTATCCAAGCCAAATTTTAAAAAAAATGAACATCACACTTAGACTCATTATAGTCAAACTGCTGAAAACCAAAGATAAAGAAAAAATATTAAAAGCAGCCCCCCAAGTCCCCAAAACATTACATCCAGGGGAATAACAATAAGAATCATAGCTGACTTCTCATAAGAAACAGTGAAAACCAGGGAAGAAAAAAATGCCATATTTAAATTGTTGAAAGAATATTATGTAACTCCATTTATATAATTTTTTTTTTTTTCAAAATCAGCAAATACTTATACTGTTAGAAGTCAGGATAGTGGCTTTTAGGGGATAACGAATGGAAGGGGGCGAAAGAGGGGACTTGTGGGATACTGGTAACATTCTTTTCTTTATCTGGGTGATAATTACATACTTGTTTCCATTTGTAAAAATACATTGAACTTTACAATATGTGCACTCTCTCTAACTACTTTACACTTATGTAAAAAGTTAAGGGGAAAAAAACTTTGCAAAATACATGAAAAGACTAGAGAAAATACAGTTATTTTCTATTACAGTATATAATATTTATAGTAAGCATTTGAGGAAAGCTTGTTACTTATTAGTATTATTATTATCATCCTCCCACCAAAAGTTCTGGGAGATTTAAATGGACTAAAAAGTGGACTGAAAAGCCCTAAGCTCAATGGGGGCAAATCTTACTCCTCAATTTGATTTTAAGTGCTTTTTAGCACCTAGCATAATGCTGTATATATAGTTTAATTGAAAATGATGTTTTATTTTGTATATATAGTTTTCACTAAAATACTTATTGACTACATGATTTTCTAGTTTAGGGTAGTATTCAAATAGGTACAAGGTTGCATGTGGACACTTGTTTTCTGTCCACTGCACCTCTCTTTTCCATACTCCATATTTTAAAATTGTTCTTCTGATACTCTTAATCATCTTAAATCATCTTGATTTATAAAGATCGAAGTACCATTACACCTTTGAATGTTCTGAATATAGCACCTTGTGCTCTTTCAGAAAAGGCAGATAGATACCTGAGGACTGAAACACCAAAGAGGCAAACGTATAAACTAACCTAAGCCAAAGACAGCAGGCATCTTTGATGCACACATTTCCTCTTAGCTGAATCTTCCTAAGTCCAAAAAAAGCCTGGACCACCCAGAGAGAAGCCCCAAGGGGCAGGATACAGATGCTGCTGACCTAGTGTCACAGAAACCAAAGCTAAAACGCCACAAACAGCACTAGCTGCAAAGCTCCCCTCAGTGTTGGATTTGGCGGCAAACCTGACGCCCCTTATCAGCAGAGATGCCTTTGAAGTAGCTGGCAGCCTTCCATCCCCTACTCAAATAAGCTCAGCTTCACATCCTATTCTTTTTTCCAAAGGGGATCTCTCCATCAGATATGAGAGAATAAAGCTCAATTAACTGGAACAGAGATTTGCTACCAACAAGATAAATTAGGCAACTGGAACAGCTGTCTGTAAAGCACCACACAACACTGTTAGTGACCATGTTATAACATGGAGGAAATTCAATCAATATCAGATACTGAGATCCATGGGGGAGGGGGCGTAGGGTAGACTGGAGAAGAGATGAAGGGATAAATCAATCATCTACTCTTTCTCCCAGAGATATTGCCAAGTTAAACCCTTTCTCAAGAGGGCAGAACACAGACTTTGGAAATCCATTCTCTCTCCATTGATTCAATCTACAGTACCTACCAGGGACATTCAACTCTACCAGCATCGTGGGTCATTTCTTCTCCTTTTCTCAGTTATGACAACACCACCATAGAACATGCCTCCTTGCAGAATCATCATCCTCTCCCCTCACATATGCCAAACAGCTGGACTCAAAGACTCCATAGGAAATCCTATCCAAAGGGGATAAATGGGTAGGTAGGCAACAAGTACTGCTTTTAGTTTCAAATCGCCTTTATTCTCTTTTACTGCCAGAGCCATTTCCTTGGTGCCAAAGGAAATCTGACTGGTCATGTCAATTCTCTTGTGACTGATCTCCTGGGAAAAGGACATTAACACCTCAGGGCCCTGCAGAAAACTATTAATTGAACCTCTTATGTTTCTTCCTCAGCACCCTTCTTGCATTTCTTAATTCTTGAAGTGTGAACTATTTACCTGATGCCAGATTCACCCTCTGTCACCCTCCAAGAATAAAGCAGGGAAACTATAATGGGTTGCCTTGACAAACTGACCTAGATGCTTCAACACTGTCTGTAGCAGGGGAGAACATGGCTCACAGACAGACAGATGGGATCTTATGGCTTCAGATGTACCGCGGTGCTCTTGGGTTTCCCCAAGATGGAAACCAGAGTATCTACAGCAGTGATTCTCAACCCTGACTATATGAAAGAATCAGCTGGGCCCTATCCCAGAGAACATGATTCAATTGCCCTGAGGTGGGGCCTTGGCATGGTATTTTTTTAATTATCTTTTAAATCAACTTTATTGAGGCATAATTTACATACAATAAAATGTATACATTTTGCGTATGTACTATGATACATTTTGACAAATGCACACACTTATGTAACCACCACCATAATGAACACTGTATGACATTTCCATAACCCCCAGTTCCCTTGTGTCCCTTGGCAGTCAACCTCCATCCCAACTCTGGCCCCAAGGCAATCACTAATTTACTTTCTATCACTATAGATTAGAGTTATCTTTGATAAAATTTCATATAAATGGAATCATACAGAATGTACTCATTGTGTCTGGCTTCTTTTTATCAGTACTATGTTTTGTGAATTCATCTGCATTATTGTATCCATCAGCATTTCATTTCTTTCTATTGCTGAGTAGTAGTCATATATGGATGTAACACAATATGATTTTCCACAATATGCTTATCTATCTGTTGATGGATATTTGGGTTGTTCCCAGTTTTGGCTATTATAAATAAATAGCCAAAACTAACTACCATTAGTTTCCTATGGTAGTCATAACAAATTTTTGCAAATTTGGTGGCTTGAAACAACACACATTTATTCTCTTATAGTTCTGGAGGTCAGAAGTCCAAAACCAAGATATCAGCAGGGCTGAGTTCCATTAGAAGCCTCTCAGGGAGAATCTGTTTCCTTGCCTTTCCTAGCATCTAGAGCTGCATTCCTTGGCTCCATCTTCAAAGCCAGTGGCCTAGCATCTTCTCTCTGTGACTTTGCTTCCCTCCGCTTCTCTCACATGGCTGGCCTTCTCTTTTGTCTGTAATCTCCCTCCACCTCCCTTTTACAAGGACACTAGTAACTGCATTTAGGGCCCACTTAGGTAACGAAGCATAAAATCCCCATCCTAAGATCCTCAAATTCATCATATGTATAAAGACTTATGGATAAAGTAAACATTCACAGGTTGTAGGGATTAGGACAGGAACATCTTTGGGGTGGGACCATTATTCAGCCTACAACAAAAGCTATTATGAATATTCAGGTACAAGTCTTTGTGTAGATATATACTTTTTTTTCTCTTGGATAAATACCTAGACGTGGAACAGATGGGTCATGTGGTAAGTACATATTTAACTTCAGAAGAAACTGCCAAACTATTTTCCAAAGCGGTTGTCCCATTTTACATTTTCACCAGCAACATATGAGAATTCCATCCATCCGAACAGTTGGTATTGTCAGTCTTTTTAATTTTAACCATTCTAGTGAGTATGTAGCATATCTCCGTATAGTTTTAATTTGCATTTTCCTGATGATTAATGATATAGAGCATCTTTTCATGAGCTTATTGGCCATTTATATATATCTTCTTTAGTGATGTGTCTATTAAAACCTTTTGCCTATTTAAAAAAATTTGGGTATTCTGTCACCTTATTATTGAGTTCTATGTATTGCAAATATATTCTCCCAGTCTGTGGCTTATCTTTCATTTTCTTAACAATGTCTTTCCAAGAGCAAAAGTCCAAGAATTGATGAAGTCCATTTTACCTTTTATTTTTCTTTTAATAGTTCATGCTTTTTTTTTTTTAATTATTTATTTATTTATTTATTTATTTATTTTTGGCTGTGTTGGGTCTTCGTTGCTGTGCGAGGGCTTTCTCTAGTTGCAGCGAGCGGGGACCACTCTTCATCGCGGTGCGCGGGCCTCTCACTATCGCGGCCTCTCTTGTTGCGGAGCACAGGCTCCAGACGCGCAGGCTCAGTAGTTGTGGCTCACGGGCCTAGTTGCTCCGCGGCATGTGGGATCTTCCCAGACCAGGGCTCGAACCCGTGTCCCCTGCATTGGCAGGCAGATTCTCAACCACTGCGCCACCAGGGAAGCCCAGTTCATGCTTTTTATATCCTAAGAAATCTTTGTCTCTTCAAGGTCGCAAAGATTTTTTTTTAAGAACTTCCCAAGTGACTCTCTTGCAAAGAAGATGTTGAGAACTACTGGTCTATTGGGAATCTGACCTAGCTTTCTCAATTTAACCTGACTTTCTGCCATAGAACCTTAGGGTAATAAAGATAAAACAGGAGTACAGTTACCTTAAATACCATAAAAAGAAGAATGCAATTCAGTCTTAGGACTGTCTGAATTGACTGGTTTCCAAGCCTAAGTGTGAGCAGCTGTTAAGGGCTAGAAACAGTGACTTGAAAAGCCAGGTTGGAGGTACTTTTAGGGTATCCCGGCTAAGTGAAAGGAGGAGGAGAGGACAGGATTGTCTTCTCCCCAGTGGGAAAAAGCACACCCAAGTTTATTTCAATTTAAACTGAGAAAGTGAGAAAAATGACTTCTATTCTTGGTGGGATCCTTTAGAACATGCCTCTCACAGAGACGAGATGGAGCTGGGCGTCAGAGTTGGCAGTATTTGGCCCCCATTTTTGAAGTCGCCACATTAAACAAATGAAGGTGGCAGCAATAATATTTCCCCAGACCTTGGTTCCAACAGGGGTTAGACAGACTGAGCTTTCATTGCATGAAAGGAGATGTCAGGAGCACCAAATGGGCACAATTTTCCCTGGAGTCCTAGACAAAGTGGGCCTGTTTCTAAGCTGTGGACAGGAGGTTACTTTCTCTAGATGTTATATTTAGCTAAAGGAGTCTCTACCAGGGCTTCATGCAACGTGTAAAATATGTCCCAGCAGACATAACCACAAACTAGAGGGCCAGCAGGGAGCATCCCTTAAGGGGGTTCAGTAGCACAGAAGGGCCAATTGTGCAGCCACCCTGACATCCCCAAATTAGCTGAGTTAGCTGTGAGCCAGATTTTTGGTCAGTTCTCATATTTAATGAGTCTTTGTTTCCCTCTTACTAGAGATTCTGCCCCTGGGGAGAAAAACACGCTGCCCTATTTCATTCTCAACTTCCAGCTGCTTGCCCAGACACCAGGTAGGAGAAACAACCCAATGTTGATGTTTAACACCTCCAGACCCTTTGAAGGGTTGTGTGCTAAAGAAAAGATTAGGTTAATTCTGTAACTAAGTGAAATATCTGAATTCAATGAAAAAGAGCAAGAAAATCCAGAGTACTCTCTACTCTGCATACAACACCTAGAGAGGCCTAATAGAACACGTAGGTGGAAAACCTTGGGTTCTAGAGCCAGATGACTGTATTTAAATATACTAGTCTCACTTCTTTTTTTGCTTAATCTCTCTAAGCCTCAGTTTCTTCCTCCATAAAATAAGGATAATAGTAATAACCACCTTATAGAAGTATTGTAAGGATTGAATAAGATAATGCATACAAAGTGCCTAACGTATTACCTGGCACATAAGGATTCAAAAAATTTTGGTTTTGATGATTACAGCCTTTGCCAAAGGATCATTAAGTTTTATAGATTAAAAAAAATTTTTTTTAAGGAAGAAAACCCATGACTTTTGCCAGTGACAAGCAGATTCAAATTCACTAAAACGCAGGTAAATTTTCACAGGTGTCCATAGCTGAACCAGAAATAAAGGTATCTTTTCTGAAGCCTGTGTCTCCAGAGAAATGTGGGTTTTCCTTTTGCTACTGGAACCAAATTTACAGGTAAAATAAGAGGTATATTTATTTTATATATTTGGATTTCAGTGTGGTGTCTCTTGGTTGCTGGCCATCATAGATAACAGAATCTGAAACAATGCTTCATTCTTTAAGAAATGTGGTCTTCCATTGCTTAAGCTAGCCCCCTCTCCATACGCAGACCCACTTTTGTTCGCTCTTATCTTGGGGACTGTAGCTTACCTATCACAATTTAACAAAGGTCATCCAACAACTGGAAGGAAGCCCTCAGTGTAGGATGCCTTTGTCATCACACAATTACAGTGTATTCGATTTCTAAGGCAGCATGGAGGTCGTGTAGCCCAAACACTTTTCCTTAAACTTGAGGGGACTGAGGCATAAAAAAGAGAAGTAATTGTCCAGAGTTCCAGAGTTACTGGCAAAGCTGAGCAGAAGGGAAAGGGTCCCTTAGAGAAGGGCTCCGCTCTAATAGCATAAAGTAAGCCCCAGAAAGCTTCACATAACTTCCAGGGTGACGACGGACATTCCTCAGTTCTCTTACCCAATTATTATAGCTCAACCAGTGGGATTCTAATTCTTCATGTGCAACATACTCTAAACAAAAGAGACTGAAAATTTGAGGTATGGAGAGAAAATGCTTCTTTGTCCATTACTAGAAAGCAGAGAGCCTCTCACCCAGCCAAAAAGAATTAATCTATTCTTACAATCAGCCAAGCCAGCTTCTATCTTAGAGTTCTCTGCTGCGTACATTGGACGCCAGGGGAGAGAAAAAAGAGGTTATTCACCCTGTGGGATAGTAAACATTGGCTATTTGACAATCCTACGGATATCTCTAATCAACTATAATTTAGCTGATGAAAAGTTATAATGATCAAGAGAAAATCCTATGATCCGCAACAACATACAACCATATGAACAAATCTCACAAATACAATAATGAATGAGAGAAACCAGACACAAAAGAGTACACACTGCATGATTCTATTTATATAAAGTATGAAACCAAGCAAAACTAATCTCTGCTGTGGACAGTCAGGACTGATGTTGTCCTTGGGTGTTGGGACCACCCCTCCCAACCCCCCAGTGACTAGAAAGGAGCATGAGGGGACTTCTGGGGGTACTGAAATATTCTGTTTCTTGATCTGGGAGATGGTTACCAGGTGTGTTCAGTTTGTAAAAATGCATTTAGCTGTAAGCCTATGATACATGCACTTTTCTTCAATGAAATGTAATATATAAACAGTCCTGTGATTAATTAGAAATTCTTCCTTACACCCTCAGCATAGAAATGCATGGCTTAAGGAGGTCAATGCTTAGACCACAGCTAGGAATATCATTCATGAGTGGATAGGGATATACACCATGTCTTATATACATGCCGTGCACTTAGGCTTTTTGTGAAATGTGAATGGCATTTGAGGAACCAGGAACATGTCTTTGATAGCTGGCTGCCTTTGGCATAAACATCTCTGAGATCTGGAGGGGTTATAAGACTCTCTCTGCTTGGTTCTTCTCTAACTTTCTGAAGCTGGGAGAAAAGGGAGCTGAGAGATTGGGTGAAGTCTAGATAGCTGAAAATGTCTCATAAAAGTTTTTCTCAGATGAACAGAGAAAATGGAGGGGGGAACTATCCATCAACTCCTTTTCTTCTCAAGATAGTCTAAGTGGCTGTCAAGATCGTAGAGAAGTGGTATCTGATCACTGTCAAGGTTCCATCTAAATAGGTTTAAAAATATGTTTTTTAAAAATAAAGATTGTATATATTTCAGGTGTACAACAAGATGATTTGATATACATATACACAGTGAAATGATTCCTACAGTCAAGATAATTAATATATCATCTCCTCACATAGTTACTTTTTTTGTGTGTGTGAAAAGAGCCCCTGAAATCTACTCTCTTAGCATAGTTCCAGTATTCAATACAGTATTATTAACTATAGTCATTAATTTTAGTCACATACAACATCACCAAGTGTTGCAGAATGATTCAAGTTAATGACAAGCAAGCTAGAGCAGATGCTGGGAAGCATGAGGAGACGGTGAAAAGTACCCTCGCCCCTAAACCAAGTATGGCCCCAACCAGAGCACAGCCGGGCCACTAAAAATAGCTAGTGAGCTCTGCAAGGAGTTATCTTTCTCTTCCTTCTTTTCATTCTGAGATGATTGTACCCTTAATATCCTGTCTGTAAGACACAGGGAAAGCCCCTTCACAGATGCAATTATGTAGATGGACGATTCTAAAACAGTTCTTTTTTCATGCTGGTATAAACAAAAGAAGTTGGGTTCTAATTCCAGACCTACTGAGATCTGTATACTTCCTAATGTTAAGAATTAGAAAACTGACCAAGAACTAAGGCTACCATCTACCACAGTCCTGTTTACTGAAGTCCATTCTCTCCCAGCCTCAAATTTTAACACTGGATTTTGTCAACTGGGAACCAGTGAATTCCCTATATATGAAACCAATGATAGCCCTCTATATATCCTCTTTTTACATATCACTTGTGGGAAGATTATTCACCTTCTAAAAAGTCTTCTGGGGATGTCAGAGCTTGAATGTTGGACATGGTATATCATGTACAATGGTTGGGGCTTTTGCCACCATTTGTAACCAAAAGTCATGAATAAATGACTCCATTAAGAGCTCAGGTTGAGAGAGCTTAGAAAAGAGCTTCTTGGGCTTCCAAAAGGCTAGTTCCACTACTGACAGGTAAGGTGAATTTGGTATAAATTTCTTAAGATTATCACAATAAATTTTGAGTTTTTCCTCAGTCAAATTTTTCGACATACACCCAAGGAATTGTGACAAACAACTGAGCTTCAGAAAGCATTCAGGGATGGGTTTGAATTCCACCTGGGGTACCAAAAAAAAAAAAAAGGAACAAAGCATTCAGGGACCCAAAGACAAAGATGCGTCATGATAAGAATAACCAAACTCATGAGTTCACCTTGGCCAAGATGAGAACCTGGAAAGAGAACTAAACCAAAAACATAAACATACATGGATTTGCTAAATGAACTAGAAGAAGAAATCATGAAATGACACAGAAGGTTTCCGCATCTCAACAGCTTCACAAACCACTTAGGAAATCAACCAAACACAGCCATTATTAATATATGCAAATTATGAATTATGCTGCCAGTCCTGGGGTTGTACCTTGCAAATAGTTACTTTCTCAGGGCTACTATAAATTCAACTCAGAAAGGAAGAAAAAAAGCCAATTCAATATTTTTTCTCCATAAGTACATGGCGGGGCAAGACCCATGGAAAGCCTTTTAAGTGGGCCAATAAGATATTCTTTCTCTTATTTACAAGACTGTGTCTGTGACTAGAAATAGCTATTTACCTTTTTAAAGAGTCTTCCTGAGTCCTCGCTGACTTGGACAAATCGAGGAATGATATTATTCAGGTAGATGTCACTCAGGGTGGTGTGGTCCCTGCTCTCCCGCTTCACCTGGTTTAAGAGGAGATTCCAGCAGTTGACTGGAGAGAGAACATTTTGATCCTTCCTGTGAGAAACAGCAAGAAAAAAAAAAACATCAGTGTTGGTAAGCAGGCAGGGCCAACATCTATGACTACAGTCCATGTCACAAAATCACAGCAATCAGAGCCAAACCAGAAATAAAGATGTCTTTCCTGAAGTTGCACCTCTAGTTTTCTCTTTTTCTAAAAACTCAGTGGAGGAAAAAGGGAGAAAATAAGAATAATGAAAAGGAGAAGGAGGAGAGAGGAAGAGGGAAAGAGGAGAAGAAGCAGGATTATCTGTTGAGCATCTTTTATGTTCTAGAAACTTGGTAAAATCTTTATATGCATTATCCCATCTAAGGTCCATCATTTTGTTGTCAGAAAAGAACTACCATTATCTCCATTTTACTGATTAAAAACAAAAAACAAACAAACAAAAAAACACTCAGAGAGGTTGTCACTTGCCCACAGCTAGTAAGGAGTCACAGAGACAGTAAAAGGGAGTCAGGGACCAGAACCACAGTTCTGTGCTGACTAGAATGATTCTAGGAGGTCTGACTCCAAATTCCATGACCTCAACCACTAAATCATTTGGTTTGTGTCTAGAATTAGAGGGAAAAGTTAGTCTCTAGGCAAAAATCTACACTACAGACTAAATAAATCCCCACACATTCATCTCTCGTAGGATTCAATGAAGACAACTGTGGAGGCATTTGCCATAAAAAAGTCACCGAAAACTCTTCAGTCCCATAGAACACATCTACAGAGGTTTGATTTCATTGATTGAGCCATTTTCTCATGTCCCATACAACCAAGAGCATAAACTGTATCTGAACACATGTGTTCCAAAGATGTCTACAGCCTGAGTGGAGCAGTAAAGCACCAAACCTAGATGCTCATTTCTACTGAAAATGCTGTGATCCAAAAGAATTATTGATTACATAATCAGCTCACAGCACTAATTTAAGCAACACAAAGTTTTGCATCTGCAAGTTGGACTTCTTAAAGGAGAGAAACAGAAGGTAGGGGTTATTTATCAAGCGCTTACTGTGTACTTGGCCCATGGCTGGGCCCTATACTCATGTTGTTTAACTTGAACTCTACAAAACTTGATGAAGTGGGGGTTATCAACCACATTCAGCAGATGAGGAAAGCTGGACTTTTAAGAAAGGTTTATATTTAAACCTTAAATAAAGGTTTATTTAAGAAAGGTTAAATATCTTGTTCAAGGTTACATAGCTAAAAAGTGGCATTGCTGGCATTCAAGAACAACAAGCCCTGTAATTGAAAAGAGAATGCTTGTAATCACTGCAAAGCATCACAACCAGTTTGTTCCGTTTCCCCTCTCCCCTCCCTACAGACAGACTCTTAATGCAAAGAAAGTGAGCTGAGAGTGGTTCGGTTAGCGAGTCTGCACCGCCTCCCTTCCTGCTGCCAGGCACCTGTGACTTGTAGAGCACGGAATTCAACTTAGAAGGGCTCTTTCAGTTCAGTCGGAAGGTAACTATTAACAAATAATCACGCCACACCTATTCTGGCTTCTGAACACACCATTAAATCAAAATATCTGTCTGACCAGCACCAACAGGCTGCTTCAAACCAATGAATATTAGAGTCCAAATTGAAACTGTTTTATACCTGCACTCCTCCCCCACCCGCTGCCCCAGGCACCACACTTCTGTGGTCAAAACCCTAACATGTATGTGCTGACCACTGTGGGCACAATTGTATCCACTTACCTTTCTAGGGAAATTAAAAGATTTCTATGGAAATTAAAAATATATACTAGCTAAGAGAGAGAGATACATGTAGTTAGTCCACTCCTTTCAAAATTTCTAGCATCTGGGAAAAAAAAAAGGTAAATAGGAAACAATCCTGAACTCAAAACGGTGAGATCTGAGCACAAGCATTCAGCAATATTTGATATTTCCACTGCAAGAAAACTTTCAAATTGATTCCAGATCAGTCTCAGTTACAAAATCCTAAGGAATCTAATTTTTTTGGGGTGGCAAGACATCCATGTCCTCAGTAAGCATGGGATATACCAGGCAATTACACTTGCTTTTTAAAAGGGCAGATCTCCCATGACCTTAACTTTACAACTGGTTTCAATCTGTTTCTTGCAGATGAATGTGGGTTGGTGGTCCCTCTTTGTTCTTCTCCTAGAGTGCTTTACACACATAAAAACAATACTACAATTCAATTTTATAAATGTATAAACATTTGTATCTTAAATGAACAAAGTACAGTAGTAGGAGCTTTAGTGGTTATAAAAGTGCTGATGTCACAGCACAGTGCGGGAGACAAAGAAAGACCTATAATATAACAAAAGGTTAAAGGTATGAACAAGGGGCCTCCTAGCTCACCAATGTACATCACAGATCACAAGTGAGGCAGGAGAGGCAAAACCGGTTCAACACCATGCAAGAGGATGCAGAGCATAAATCCAAAGGGGACCCTTGAGTAAACAAAGATGAGTTAATAAGAAGGATGGGCAGAAGTGGGACTCTTTTAAAATGCCTTATCACTTAACACTCATAAATTTATATTTATTAAAAACTTCTAAGGTGCTACAAAAACTTTTACCACATGTATTTATTTCTATTCTTACAGCATGTGGTGGGACAGCCATTATTAGTTTCAGTGAGCAGAAGCTTTAAAATGTGTTCTGAGAAATGCTGGAGTTACAGAGAATCATATTTCAGTTTCAAACAACTGTAATATACCCATTCAAATGAACAACCCCCACTGAAATATGTAAAGGACCCAGGACCCAGTTTCCCTGCAGTAGATACCACCACAATGTCTCATGGGCTGCTGAGGTGAGCTTTGTTATATGCAAGCTTTGGAATAAAGAATCAATGCATGTATCCAGACTGCTGGAAAACGTGCTATCGATTAGAATGAATGTTGCTCTGCACAGGTTTAGTTTTTAATTCAACCTGTGTGCCTCCTTGAGTAAAGCTGTTCAGGTGAGCACATGATTTGACACACAGTGGCCAAGTTCAATTACGTGCCACAGAAGGCTTAGGGGCCTATGCTGGGTTCATGGTAGACCACAGTTGGGTAGTAAGGATACACACGCTCAATATCATCTCATTTCATTATCAGTTGTTGTAAAGCTTATTATACATTTCCATTTATCCAATTAATATTGATGAAGGAGAATAGGAATAGCTTCTGGGTAATGTCAGTGATTCAACTTTAAAACAGAAAACATCCTTCTTTTTCAAGCATCTAAATCAATTTAAAACTATCTCAAGATTATGACAACTCGTCTGCGTGAGTCGGGATTTCTTGATATTGAGCAACCCAAACCAGAACCTGAAATAACTTGGACGCTGAAACTGATATAAAACTGCAACTCTGATTCATAATCTGGGTTCATAAACCCAGCCTCATCGTTTCTACTGATTAACTCTGTAATAAGTACTCTTTATAAATTGGCACTTTAAAAATAGATTTACACCTATGAAACACTGCTTTGATCTGTTGCATATATGGGAGTTCTATGTAGATTTTTATTTTAAAAAAGGAGTCTATGGCCCTAAAAAAAAGTACTAGACTCTGTTGTCTGTTTCTCCCAGGGTTTCCCACTCTTTTTTTTTACTATTACTGTAGTTTTCATACAATATTTTTGGCTCTTTGAGTTTGTATGCTTTCTCAGACTTATTTCTCCTTCCAACGGAGGTGTTTTAATTCATTTATTTATTTTGGGAGAGTGGTGGGGAAGGAGAGGTGTGGGGCATGCAGTAGGAGGGGAACACAACTCCATTGTAGAGGCAATTTTCCCAGCCAACATGAACAAAGGCAAAACACACTTCAGGCTGGAAAATGAGCAAGTCAACGAGACGTGATTTCATAGGGAGCAAATTAAGGTTCTGCGAGAGTGGTTTCCTGCTTCAGCAGCTTTGCAGCCTGATTTTATTTGGGGCTGCTAGAGCCAAGAGAGCTTCGTTTGGTCAGGAGATTGAAATTTGTCTTTATATCTTTTCCATCTATCATTTGCTTGTACAGTTTCTTTACTTTCCCCACCCACGGAGTCTTAGGTTGTGTGATACTTGGGCATTTAAAGAAAAGGGTCTGCATCCCTTAGGCATGTGCTGAACAGCTGCAAACCTCCTCAAACACTAATCCTTAAAAAGCAGACAAAATATCCAGAAGTATTTTTATTACTTAAAAATTTTTTCAGGAGGAAGATCAAGAAAACGTAATACTGTAATTGAGAGGGAATGACTCTGGAGTCAAAAAAAAAAAAAACACCAGGAAAAAAAGGAGGCTCAGAAAGTCACGCCAACTATGCATCCACAGAATGATCATTGTAAATGATCATCTGAAAGAGCTAAACCCGCACAGCTGAATCATTAGCTTCAAATACATTAGCCCAGTTTTTCTCCTTCAACTTAGACTATTTATGGACGTTCAGCAAACTTAATCAACAAATCCTTAAATGGATTTCTCTAAAATACCTAAGGTGAAGAGCTAACTCCATAAAGGTCCAAGTTGGCCTCAACAGAACACTTCCCCTTTTTTCCATATCCCCTCTGCTCAGTTTCAGTTGTCTCATCTATAAAATGGACACATGTCCTGTTGTTGTACATCTAGCTCCCCAAAGATCTTCAAAGCATGACTGTAAAATCCTGCAAGCTCTCCTGGCCTAAGGTGCCATTTAATTAATCATGACTATGTTCACAGCTCTGCAGATGGGCTGCATGACACAAGCCTGGCATTACCGGACGGCTTGAGCTTCTGCGTTGTTCTACTGAGGTACGTTTCCCTTTGGGCCAATGGTCTCTGACTTGCCCACCTCATGGGGCTGTTGTGTGGCTCAAATGAGATGATGGATGCAAAAAAATTACATCAACAGTAAAGCACTATACAAATGTGAAGAAATATTATTATTTTTATTTCCAAACAAACTAGGATTCACCGTTCATCAATTTCCAACATGCCCCTCACCCGGCCCTGGGCCAGGGCCAAGAGCTCAGCCTGCTGCAAATGCACAGCCCTCAGCAAATAATGGTTGGGATCAGACCGCAGCAACAGGCAATTAACCAAGCAGCTGTAAGTCTCTGGGAAGACATGAGGGAGATACCAACAGGAGAGCAGAATTTAATCTTCCACTGTCCTTCTGCCAAGGGGCAAGGTGGAAGGATCAGTCCTGCGTTCCACACAGGAAACTGTGCTGAGGTAGACAGGAAAGAAGCCAAAGGGAGCCCAGATTGCCAGAACCCTAGATGCTTCTGCAGCTTCCACCGAGCCCCCGTTCCCAACATTCCTATCAAACGTGTCAGTCTGTATATAAAGATGGCAAATGTCAATACATCTAAGAAGAATGTGGTTTCTCGCTTTTAAAAACAGACATACATGTGAGGGTATACAAACACCCAGATGAGTTAAACAAATACATCATTCAATATAGATTATTAAGTACCCAACTATGAGGAGGATTAAAAAAAAAATAAAAGGGATCATTTAGTGATAGCTGGACAGGAAACTAGTGACAAGGAGGAGGCTAGATTTTTAAACTTCAATTCCTTCCTGGTACCTTGATTAAAATGAAGTGAACTGAGGCAGCCAAAGAGATTATTTTATTCAGATGAGTGTTATTAGCCTTTCTGGCTTACTTTTTCTATTATGCATTTTGCTGATGCTGACAGAAGCAGACCGGCTGGGTAGAGAGGCAAAGCCGCAGCGGATTTATGGCTTGACAGTGCCATGCATAAAATCAGACCCTTGCTGACCCAGATAAGCCAGAGGATGGATGGGATTTGCTGGGGAAGGTGTTAAAAGAAGGAGGGGGAAAAAATCACCAAGGTGAGAACTGACTTGAAAAAGATTCTGCCTATAATGGTTGCTGCTGGTTGTGTGACCCAGTAGTACAGTGGCAGCCTGGAGGTATCTTTCAAAGATAGGCAGGCGGGCAGGCAGGGAGGGGGCAGGCACACTTCCCTGGGCTTATCACAGCTACAGCTTCAGTTTTGCCAGCAATGAGATCAGAGTAGGAGAGTTCAGAGACAGAAAGAAAAAAGGGCCGAAGGCAAAAAATGTATATTCTATGTATGGAGAAACCAGCTTTCAAATTTTCAGGGACAAGTTAATACCACAAATTGTCTTCAGTAGCCTAGACAGATGATTAGAAAGGATTCAAGCAGTGGTGTACCTACCTTACTCAAAATAGTCTAAACTGTCCCCTATAATCAGATTTGGGGGAAGAGCTGTATGGAAATGGAATTCTTGTGGCTCTGGATTAGTTCCAAGGAGCCCAGCCACACCCTTGGGATAATGGCATATTCAAGATCTGGGAGCTTAGGAATCTGCTTTGAAGTTGAGAACTGGGCTAGCACGTGTCTGACATCTTAATGACTATTTCCTGAATGATGGTAGGGCCAAGGTTCCTCTGAGTTAGGTCAGAGAACTGGGAGTGGTTCCCAAATCTGAGCCATTGTAGAAGCGAAATGGAAATGTCTCCAACAATTTATGTCAGGTGAGAGACTTTGCCTGCCCTTCAAGCACCCCCCACCCCATCCCATGTTCATGGCGAGAGAAGGTTAGAGGCTCACTCAAGACAGCTCTGTGGACCCTGTGAGAAGAGACTTGGCTTTGGGGGGGAGGGTGGGGGGCCAGGGTCGACGCAAGATTTGAATCTTTTCCATCCCAATTTCTTGCCTAGATTTCTGACAGCTTATTGTCCAGCCTTCTTCTCTGAGTCCCTGATCTCTAAAGTCTTCTTATTTCGTTCATTCATTCAACAAATACTGATTGAGCACCACTATGTGCCAGGCACTGTTCTGGGCACTAGGGTAAAAGGGAGCAAAATTCTTGCTTCTGACCTGCTTCTCCCATGTTTACAGACCTCCTGGATCTAAGACATGACTTTCCTGCTCCTAAACTGTCGATCAGCTATAACCCACATCTTACCCCAGTCTTGATGCTTGAGTGTACACTGGCTTGGATGGCCCATCATGAAACCCCGATTTGGCTGACTTAGAAGATCTACCTTCCCACCAGCCCATTCATGGCTTCTGCAGACCTGGGTCCTTCCCTTCATTTATATCCCATGTCCTGCTACTAGCATTCTCAGAACTATAGGGAGGTACAAACAAAGAGGTTACTAAACCCTCCTTGTGTACTCTGGGTACAATCAAAATGCTGGAGAACAAAAACTATGCCAATATGATCCATAGAACTAAGGGCCTAGAAATTTACTTAAGTATTAAAATTTCCCCCGTCAAACCCCCAAAATAGGCTGTGATCATTCAAAAGTCTGAGCTGACTAATTCACTTAATTAAAATGAAATATCATAGCAAGAACAAAAGACATATGGTTGATGACCAAGGAAGAAAAAGTCATATATGTTTCTCAGTTTAAAAAGATTTTATAACCATCTACATTAATAGTTAGATACACATATTCCATAGAATAACCTGCGAACAACTCTACAGTTATATCTTCAGTTTTTTCTTCTGTAGTTAATTAAGATGTCACCAGAAACCCCATAAGTAATTATAGCACATGACAAACATACAGAGAAAAAAAAATACACGCAGATGTGTTAGCAGATTTTTTTTAATGAATGAAATCTTGGGAGATGACTGAGACAGACAGTTTGGCTCACTCCTGGTAGTTCATTCTAGAAAAATAAATACCTGTTTGTGCCAAACTGGAATGATGTCACTCAGAAATCCACACACATTTTCAAAGCAGTAACCACTACCTTGGGAGCAGGCATCTCTCAGGCACCAGGCAAGAGCGGAGAAGCTTGATCTACAGCCAGTAACTCCTCTTGCCTGGCAAATGGTCCTTTAGCGTGTCAAGTACCAACAAGCCACTTGGGAAGAAAGGGTATCCCTAAGATTCAGACCTCCCCCTCCAGAATACCTGTTAATGAGGCAATATGTTTCCTTACTTGGCTCATGATAACAATGAGAAAGGAGAAATAAAGTAAAATGATTTGGTTCTGTGAAACTATAGAGCTACATGGAATGAAGTCTAAATAGTCATCAGATCTGCTGCCTGCATCATTATCAGTTCTCATGTGTTATTTTGATATTTATCTTGCTTACTGGAAGGAAGGCTCTTGAGGACAGGGGATAGTTTGGAATATTCAGTGAACGTCTATCACCAACAATGGGTGGGTAGTTAATCATCATCCACTAATGACAGATGTCACAGCCACAGAAACCCTGTTAAATGTAGAGCACAGTAAGACAATTCATTTAATGAATAGTTAATATCTTCAGCCTCCATCAATCTTGCCTAATCAACTACTGCAGCATGAATCTGGGAGGCTGCTGAGTGACTGAATTTGTTCACCCATTGGTTTGTGTGCTGTAAATTACAGCATATTATTAACCATGCCGATACTTTGCTGGCAAAATTTTAAAGGGATGGGTGGAGTAAAAGACGCCTTGGTCAATTTCCAGGTTAGTCGGTTACTGAGTTCTACTGGTCTATAAGGACTCTGGATGAACAATGATACCCCATCTCAGCAAGGTGGTATTCTGTGGAAAGCACTCTGAACCATGCTTACGACCTACAGTCTAGTCTTAATTCTGCCACTTGCTGGCCAGGTAATCTTAGATAAGTCACAGATGCACTCTGGGCCTCAACATTTCTTCATCTACTTAAAAAAAAATAAATGGGGACAGCAGACCTGCCCTGCCTAACTCACATGGCTATTATGAAGATCAAGTCACACGAGGTAATGTCCATTAAAACAAAATCATAAACACTAAAATGTTCTACACCTACATATCAGTATCGTCATCATGTGTTATTATTGTTATAGCTATGTTATTACTTGGCAGTCCATACAATGTATTTACACGCACAAAACAAAGTAGCTAGAGTCATGTCTGAAAAGACAAACATGTCCCCAAATTCCCAGGCCTTATTACCCAAGTTGCAATGAACTTGCTTTATAAATCTCATACTTTGTCCGTGCACTAAATAGGAATACATTTTGTTGCTATTAATTTATCATCTGGTTCTCTGGAAATTCCCAACCTCAGTGAATCTCCTGTGGAGAGGAGACCTAGGAGAGGCTTTAAAGGGAAGACTTTTAAAGTGCAAGGAGAAGCACCAGAGGGTATAAAAAACAGAATCCTGGGCTTCCCTGGTGGCACAGTGGTTAAGAATCCGCCTGCCAATGCAGGGGACACGGGTTTGAGCCCTGGTCTGGGAAGATCCCACATGCCGTGAAGCAACTAAGCCTGTGCGCCACAACTACTGAGCCTGCGCTCTAGAGCCCATGAGCCACAACTACTGAGCCCATGTGCCACAACTAATGAAGCTTGTGCGCCCTAGAGCCCGTGCTCTGCAACAAGAGAAGCCACTGCAATGAGAAGCCTGCGCACCGCAACGAAGAGTAGACCCCGCTCGCGGCAACTAGAGAAAGCCCACGCACAGCAACAAAGACCCAACACAGCCAAAAATAAATATAATTAATTAATTTAAAAAAAAAAACAGTATCCTGGTATTTCAGAGCTAGAAGGGCCTTTCAAGATGGTCTAGAGTCTAGAACAAACTTGTCATTTTCTAAGTGAGGAAATTGAGGCTCAGGGAGCCTGGAGTCACAGAGATAATGGCAGAGCAAGGCAAGGAACCAGGTGTCCTGACTAGCAATCATTTTCTTATTTTATTGTGGTTGTTGCTCTATTTCAGCTAAGATGCTCTTAGCATCTATAAAGCACTGGTGCTGAAAGAGTTAATGGGCAATGCTCAGCTGCCCAAGCCCCAGAGCACAGAGCTATTCTAAGACAACACATAACAGGAATACCAAGGGTCCATGAACCCAGAGGGAGCAAAACTGCTGGTGCCTAATGGCGCCGGGAAGCATGTTGACACACTGCATGTGGTTACACATGAAAGGCAAGTGAATAGGAAAAGCAGTTTTGAATCCCACCCAATTCTAATTTGGGATTGGCTGTGGTCACCTACTGGAGGGCTGAGCCACACCCCAGCCACTCTGTAAAATGACCCTTCAGTTCCTTCGCTCCCTATTCTGTGGCCTCAGTTAACTCCCTCTCTGCCTTCACGAGGGCTATAATAGGTATCAGGAAAAGAGGACGATCAAAGGACAGCAAGGTCCAGGAATGAGTGTGGGTGACCGGGATCACTCTATAAGGGGAAGATTCTCAGTCTGGATTCAGATGATTCTCACTAATATCTACCATCTCCAGGCAAGTGTGTGACCTGAAGCCTTGAGCAGCCATGCTCCTAAGTCCATAAGAGAGTAGTTTCTCTAAGTGTGAGTGTTCAGGACCCCAAATCACCTTGCATCAGAATCACCTGTAGTGCTTGTTTAAAATCTGGATTCCTGTGCCCCTCTTGCCAGAGATTCTGATTTGCTACAAGTGGAGTGATGCTCAAGAGTCTCCATTTTAAATACCCATCCCAGGTTATTTTATGCACACCAAAATTTTAAGAACAAATGTTCTTAAAGCAATGTTTTTCAAACTGTGGGATACAACCCATTAGTGGGGTTAAAAAAAGTCAACTTAGTGGGTCACCAGATAGCATTTCTCAGAAAATGAAACAGAAAACAGTGGAACAGAATAACACAGAACAAAGTAGAAAATATCAGAGTACATCACATAGAGCAAAGATACCTAGGTTTTGTTTTACAAAAATGTTTTTGTTAGTTATTTATTTTAAAATATACATATGTCTGTGTGTGTATTCCAGCTTGCAATATAAGATATTTGGGGGGGTGATTACACACTCCAGACCCTTTTGAGAATCTGAGGATTTCTTCAAAGTATTCACCTCCAAAGAAGGGAGAGAAAGAGGGAGGAAGGAAAGAAGGGAGGGAGGGAGGAGGATGTTAGGTACATACACATCTTACTTCGCATGAGTCAGGGGTCCCTGAGGACTTCTCTTGGGGACAGTTCCTACAGGGTCTAATACTCTGGTCACAGTAGATGCCTGATATTACTGGACTATGCCAACAGCTTTCTCCTGATGCTCTGTAAACGACAGCCAGTGTCTGCAAGACGCACCTGTAAGATATGTGGCCCCACCATGTTGATTCTTTTCCCCTTATGTTTAGGGTGACTAGAAATGTTGAAGTTAAACAATGTTCTACAGAACACTAGGAGAAAGCTGATGGTAAATTCCAAGAATAAGGACTCTGAAAGCGATGGTGTGGGCACAATGTCACTGCTACTTGAGGAACACGCTCCCTGTCTAGAATACGCAGGGGCAGCCTGTGGGACTGGCACCACTGTGCACCCCTATTGATAAAGTCGTTAGAGGAACATATACTTTATTCTCAAGTTAGCGACTTCCCTGACCTGTCAATACCCACATTTAAAGACAGAGAGATGCAGCCTCACTTTCTGTACATGACCAAAAGGACAGAAATTCCTTAGTCCTTGATGGAAGATTCAAAAAGGGCACAAACAATTAGAAAAAGAGCAACAACCCAGCCTGATTGTCAACACAGTCTCATCCCAATGGTTAGAGCTATCTGCATACAGAGAGGGTGAACACAGGGGCTAAGGTTTTAGAAACCAGCCCTTGCCAAACGAGGCATATGGAGAAGAGACGGAAGGGTGGCGAGATAGAACATGGGAGGGGGCAGGGGGAGATGGGGGAGCGGGCAGGGAGGACCACTGAGAAGACAGAGAGTCAAACCTCAAAACTATTCTAAAATTCCCTGATGCTTTTTAGTAATTTGTTTTCATGTGGTGGATATTGGCACAGCATCTAGGATGCTTTGGGTCCATCTGTTTTTGAACTTCAGCTGTAGGCAAGATTCAGAACAGCTGGAATCAGCAGCGCTGACCATGTTATATGTGTCTGGAGGAAGGAGAGAAATAAAATGAGTGTGTGGGAAGAGGGTTAAATAGGGCGGAGGAAGGGGAATCTGGAAGCCATCCCAGACAGAGAGGAGAAAATGTCCAGGTCACAGATGATGCAAAAGAGCTATTAGAGAGGCCAGGGCATCTGAGTGAAGAAGGCCAAGGAGGAGAAGCAGCAGGGCCATCAGAACTGGGAGTTAGCAAACAGGGCTGAAAATTCTACAAGCTCATGTGTCAATGAGCAGTGCCCTGAGGCTTCACCTCTGAGGGACCAGATCGAGCTCATCCAAAGGTCCTACATCAAGCATATTACATGAACTACTGATAAACAGTCCTCACAATCACAGCCTAGAACTGAGATGAAAGCTAGATTCTTGGTTCCCTAAATGCAACGGAGGTGACCATGGAGAACGCCAGGGAGAACAAGAGAGGAGTAGTCTTAGGAGAAAGCGGCAAGGGTCCCAATCCATAAAATGGCTTTCCCAGAGTCACAGCAGGCCCAGGGATGGGGGGGTGGGGGGGTGTCCACAGGATGGTCCTCAGTGTATGCTTTGTCTGGACTTTTGAACACTGTGTTTTGGTCCTCAAGGCTAAAAACAAAAACAAAAAAATTTCAAACCAGTATTGAAATCTAGTTAGTAGTAGTCATGCCTGTTTCAGAGCATGGGTTAGCAATTCTGAAACTCTGTGTATACTCTAGGAATGAGTAAATAAATATATTATGGATAATGGGTACCAGCTTTCTCAGTGTTCAGAGAACAGAGTTACAAATATGGAAAGGGGAGAAAATAGAATAAAACATGTAGTATTTGGTTGGAATTGAAGATATCGATGTGAACTCATAGGCTTCAATATAGATAACACAGAGACAGATAGAGAAACTGATATAGATGTGGGTAAATGTGTGTGCACATACATACATCTATTTACTACCTCTGTCTGCTGAGGGGGACTCTATAAACAATGGTACTCCAGTAACAAAGAGCACACCTAGCATCCATGGTTTCTAAATACCATTCCCCACTAAAAGAAACCAGGGCTCTTTGAAGAAATGGCTCCAGAGCTGAAACAAGGAAAATACAAGATGTACCTAGAACATCTTGTTGCGCCAGGAAGTATAAGAAGTACTCAAAGAATGATGGGGACATGTCAAAAGGACACAGGAACCAGCCTGAAGGGACTCTACTAGCCAAATCTGGGACAATATGAGCATTAAAATAAAGATGTTAAAAGATTATAAACTACTGAATAAAATCAGAATCCATGAGTCCACGTTGATATAAACAAACAAACCACCAGACAAATACAGAAGGAGATTCTCTTCCTTACAGTAGAATCCTAACTGATAAATGTAGAAGGAATGATGGAAACTAGAAAAATTACCATTTGGTAACCATCATAGTAATAACTGATTCAAGCAAGAATCATCAATAGATGCTAAAACTAGTGGGTGTAAGGTTTGAAAAATAACATGATATTTACATGGTCTCAAATGGGACAAATCATTGGCAAGTGCCTCCTCACATGGTACATTGAGAAGAATACAACATCCCTTCTACGGTAGTCCTGCCCAAAGTACATAACCTGAATTAAGAAATGTTAGACATTAACAGAAGTTAATGTTAATGTCAAATTAGAGAATATTCTACAAAATAGCTGGGCTGAATGTTCCCGCAAAATGTCAATGTCATGAAATACAAAGAAAGACCTAGAAATCTTTCCACATTAAAGGAAACTAAAGAGACAACTGAATGAAATGCATAATCTTGGACTTTGTTTTACCAAAAAGAAAATATTTGAAACAAATGGTAGATCTGAATGTCTGTAGATTATACAACATTATTGTGTCAATATGTACACCCTGATTTTGATAACTATACTACCATTGGGTCAGAGAACAACCTTATTTTTCATAAATACACATTAAAGTATGTAGGATTAAAGGAGTATCATGCCTGTAACTTATGCTCAAGTGTTTCATAAAAACAAAATATGTATGTGCATGAGTTGTATATGGAGAGAGAGAAAGAAAGAGAAATATAAAGCAAATGTTAATATGTTAACATTTTTGGACAATCTGGGTAAATGGTATACAGAAATTCTCTGACCTATTGCAATTTTTCTATAAGTCTAAAATTATGTCCAGAAAAAATTTAAAGATCCCATTCTGGATGAAAAGGATATCAGTTCTCCCCTCTTTCTTTCCTTTGGCAGTAAATATATGCTACATATGCTACTTTGTGTTGTCTTTCTTCATATAAACCTTCTGTCTTCCACATGACACGACGAGCCTCCTGAGGGCAGAGGCTGGGTCCTATAAATCTTCGTGACCCCAGCACCTGCCAGAACCTGTTGGTCATTGTTGATGATGAAGATGCAGCCGAGTGTCTATTACTGAATCACATGTAATGCAGGTGACTAAAAAGGTCCCTCTACAATTCTGGCTCTTCAGTCTTGAACTCTATACCTTGTCAGAACACACACATTCACACATGCATATATATACAACCTTAAATGTTTCACATTAACTGGTAACCTCTATAAGCTAGAATACTGGCTTAGTCTTCTGTGCATATTTAATTCCTAGAACAGCCCTAGAATAAGTGCTGAATAAATGTTTGCTGAAAGAATAAGTGAACCTCGAATAGTAGGATTGCTGTTCACCAAAACTTTCTATGCTAATTCACAAGAGGGCCAGGAATGGACTTGTTTTTCAGAAGAAATAATAGCACAAGGATGTTCTCAGCCCCCAAAATAATAAGCAAGAAACCTTATCCAAGATTTTCAAACCAATTCTTTCTGGCTAGAATGGCTCAAAAACAGGTCCAGATCTGATAAATCACTTTTACATTATATATATTTTTTTGTATTATATATATTTTTTCCATATGGCTTCCCTGAACTATGCTGTAAAGTAGGTTTCCTAATCATTCATCAGCTGTCTGGAAACTCAGTATGTGTATCTGGGGGCCGGGAGTGGGGTGAGGACAAAAAAAAAAGAGGCATCACTGAATTCTTTATAAGCCACATTATCTTCATTCACTTCCAGTTAATGATGTAAAGGAGACCTGGCAAAACCAACACTGAGAATGTGCAAGAATCAGGTTAGCATCCAAGACAAAGCCCCTAACAATACCATTTAATCCGTATACTAGAAGCACCTGAATGGCTTCAGGAGGTGCTAATGGAAGAGTGTGCCGCACACCTACCTGAGCATGTGCACGCATGTGTATGTAGAACTCAGTGATAGGGAAGGGCACACATTTCCGCCCAGGACCAGAGAAAACAGAAGCAAGGAGGTGGCTGACAAATCTAGTCCGTGTATAAAAAGGCGGTGGGGGGGTGGGCACAGGCGGGGAGAAGAGCAGAAAGTCAATAAACCTAAGAAACTGAACCTTTCTTAATTGTGCCTGCCTTCCTGGGTTTATTTGCTCTCTATTCAGAGTCCACTCAACGCCTGTGCTTTTGCCTTCCAAAGGAAATGTTTGAGGCATCATTTCCACCTGTACGCTGCGGCATCGATTCTGTACAACTTCCTCCTTTTGCTAAATCCTCGAGATGCTGCCTGTAAATTCAAAGAATTTCAAGCATCAACAGAAACCCCCCCCCCACCCCCAGAACTTAGTTACGAACATCTGTTGTTTACAAGGGTTCAGGCTGAGAGCTGCCAGACTTGTTCCGCAACCTCTACTTTTAACACAGAGGCTGCCAGGGAGGGATGTCTGAATTCCACGCAAGGATGCCCTGTCCCAACTGCTTAAGCAGAAATCAGCAAACACAGCTCAGCATCCTCCCGTTGAAGATAATCCTAGTTTGTTCGATTCATTTTCTAATCCTGATTCTTTAACTAGCTGTACCCAAAATATGTTAGGAAGCAGAGCTGTGCTCATCGATCTTCCCTGAATTAAAACCCGAGGGGCGATGATCCAATCATCGGTGGAGGTGTATAAGGGCAGGAGACTGTGGAAAGGATTTCAACTCTGAAAAACCCAAACCCTACTTTTTTCTTATTCTCCCTAAATCCTTCATTAACACTGAGCTCTTCCCACATGACTCTCTTTCTCTTCACAGCATGATACTTCAGTGCAGCACAGAAATTACATATTAAAGTCTTTACTTCAATTAACTTGGGACCAAATCTAATTGAGAACATAACTGCTATCCTTTACCTCTCCCTGGCTGAGCCAAGCACGAGTGCCTCCCGAGCCCTCCACCTTCCCTCCCTTCCCGGTGACTACTGAAACCTGCTTTACACTACTAAAACCTCCTATTTTTAGATTCGTGTGCCCATGCGCACATGTGTGCTTATTATTCTCTCCCAGCCTGTCTGATTTTTCCCCATATCAATTATGAGTGTCCTTATGGCAGAGACTGTCTTTTCTTCTTATCTTGTAAACCCTCCCACTTAACACAGTCAGCTCCCAATAAAGATGACATGGCTTTTGCCTTTAAAAAAGAACTGGATCCAAGTCAATTCACTTAATTGGCTATGAATTTCTGAGAATTAAAGAACCCGTCGCACATTGCTTCCTGTGTCTCCTGTGGAATTATCATGGGCTTACAAGAGCCAAGAAAATGAATACTAAAAGTTCCCTGAGCCCAGCACTGTTGTTAAGGGACATGATCACCAGGGCTGTGCCCCGGCAAGCTGAAAGCCCAAGGTGTGTCCTGGTGACATTCTGACGGCACAGCCAGCGAGACACAGGAAGGCCCCAGCCTCCAACATCCTCCCAACTGTGCATAAAAGCATGTTTTGCTCCCGACCTGCCCTCTATCATTCCCTGCCCTAAAAGGATGATATGAAGCCATTTATGCAGAAGCTTGTAAGCCTCTGTTTGGCCTCATGAGACAGACAACCCTGTAAACCACAGTCTGTTATGCTCATGACTGAGATTTGTGCTGCCCTGGCCTGCTGGTCGTGATGGTGGCCGCTCAGGAGGCTGAACAGGGCTGGCGTTCTTTTATTCCCCTGGGGCGCAGTTGGGACCTGTGGGTCTCAACACTACACCTTTAATGATCTGGCAATTAGTGCTAACTACTAACTCCGTGAGGACAAGGACATCTGAGGGTGATTGTAAGACAAATTTCCTCCTCTTGACGATTATGAGCCTGGATCTAAAAATAACATGCCAGGGTTAATAACCTGGTTCAAGGTAGTTCATGACACCTTGTGGATAAGACACCGTATAGGACAAAACATACAACTGCTGAGTTTTTATAAGAACTGGACATACAATTATATAGAGTCACTTAATTGCGTATTTCCTCCCAATATAGCCATATCATAAAAATCAAGAGGCAGGAAGAGTCTGTCATTCGGGAGGGCCCATGGGGGTCGCTGAAATAAATGGAGACTGACATACTATTACCTAGGGCCAGGCTTAAGAACGTTTAACTGTGCGCAGGGAATAATGGTGAATCTAATCTACTAGGGTCTTACCTGGTATAGCTATGTTTGGTTCCAACTCCTGAGGACAAGAAAAATTGTCACTGCTACTTATACTTACTCTGGGTCAAGCACTGTCTAAGGGCTTCACATATATTAAAATTTGTTTAATCAGCATAACAACTCCATGAGGTAGACACTATTATTATCCAAAATTTACAGATGAGGAAACTGAGGCAACTAACAACCTTCTTGTAAAATCACACAGCTAGTAATTAGAAAATCCAAGATCAGAGCCCAGAAAATCTGGTTCCAGAACCTGTGATCTTGACAATCACAGCTATATTCCTTCTGTGGTGATGATAATTAGATCGGCTACCATTTTTTGAGCATCTAGTAAGTTATAGGCACTCGGCTAGTGCTTTACATATATTATATCTAATCTTTAGAACAACTCTTCAAGGTAGGCATTACTCTCCACATTGCAAGGATGAGAAAACTGAAGCGAAAAGGGGTTAAGTGACTTGGTCAAGGTCACACAGCTGTAAACGGAAGATCCAAATTTGTCTGGATTAAAGCTCTCAGCTTTTTCTGCTAAGCTGTAAAGCCTCCCAAACAGCTTTCAAATGAATTCTTTCTCTGTTCAAAAGACAGGCCACCACTCTGTCTTGCTGATCCCCCAAACTGCCTGTGTTGCTTCTATCCTCCCAACTCTTCCAAAAAGGACCCAACTACCACTTAAGGTTCTACATGGACTGGGCCAGTGAAAAACTCACCAACAGACCTTTTGTTAGTTTCTAAATAAAGACAGCTTGAGCCATGGCAAAAGGAAGCCAACCCTTGCTCAACACCAGATGCTAATTCTCGGCAAAACCTTCCCTGAAGGAACAAATAGCTCCCAAATATGTCCAAAATGAATGAGTGACATACTGGTCCCAAGAAGTAAGGGGTTCTTCCTTCTGGCAGCTTCAGGCTTCCTCCTACCTCCCTCCTCAAAATCACCCCATATTCAAAGAGGAACTTTCTGGTCCTCCACTCTTTTCTGATTTGCAGTCATAGCTATAACATTCTCCACAGCCAGCTGACTCTGTTTTTCAACCCAGTGCTGTCCTGTGAGGCTGGTGAACAACTCTGAACTCAACTCCAGAGGAGAAATCCATCGGCAAGAGGTGATGTAACTGCAGAGACTGTGCACATTCAAATACTGGGCCCAAGGCCAAGAACATGGACACTACAAGAATTTCTCTTTAATTAACTGTGTACCTAACCTCCCACTGAAAGGAGTATTGCAGGTTGAACATCTACCAGATTCTTGAGATACCTGAGTGCCGCTCCCTCCCTCACATCCCTTCCAATAAGTTACACACTCATAACCAGGCAAATAAGCAGATTTACTTTCCATGTGTATTTCCTTAATATACTGCTAATTTAATGTTAGTGAGAATAGGATAGTGTCTTATTCCTATCCCCAGTACCTAGATCAATGTCTGTATATAATTAGGTCCCCAAAATGTGTGCTGAATGAATACACGAATAAATATATCTTTTAAATCCCTTTTCACTCTCTGCAATCTGAGTACCACAGACAATACAAAGAATGTTCTCCTCTTTTAACTCCTAAAACCTTTACTGTTGGAAATCAAACATTTCCACAGCCTCAACCATTATCTCTCTATGAACTTGCCCCACTCTCTACCAACAACCCACACATTAGCTCTGATTATGGTCCAGATCTTTAGCCCTGAATACAGCTATTCATTTTCTGTCAATTACAGATATTTCAGCTTCAATATCCTTCTGATGTCTTAAACTTAACAACCAAGAACCAAATTTCTCATATTCCAGCCCTTCAAGAACAGCTCCTTCTCCTAACTTTGGTATTTCTATTAAAGGCACCATTAATCTACCAGTCACCCAAGTCCAAAAGAAACTTCACAGCCCTCTTTCTTTTGTGTTGCCAAGATTACCTGAAACCCAAATCCCATCAGTCGGGACCTCCCTGGTGGCGCAGTGGTTAAGAATCCGCCTGCCAATGCAGGGGACATGGGTTTGATCCCTGGTCCGGGAAGATCCCACATGCCGCGGAGCAACTAAGCCCATGCACCACAACTACTGAACCTGCGCTCTAGAGCCTGTGAGCCACAACTACTGAAGCCTGCGTGTCACAACTACTGAAGCCTGCGCACCTAGAGCCCATGCTCTGCAACAAGAAGCCCGCACACCGCAACGAAGAGTAGCCCCCACTCGCCACATCTAGAGAAAGCCCGCGCGCAGCAACGAAAACCCAACGCAGCCAAAAAAATAAATAAACAAATCCCATCAGTCAGTAATTCCTGTAGAGTCTTCCTGTACCAGCTGTTTTCCATCTGTCTCTAGACTGTAAGCTCCAGGAGTGCAGGGGGCAGTATCTTTCTGCCTGGCATGCGCGTGGCGCATGGTAAGAGCACAATACATGCTTGCTAAATGGACTGAAGAATCGATTTCGATTCTTTCCATCCCTACCCTCCCACCCTAATTTAGATCCTTATTACTTACTGTGACAACTGGTTTCACTGTCTCAAGTTCCTTGTGAATTAGCAAACCATCACCATTAAGGATAAGGTTAACCTTCCTTAAGTAGAGTTCATAACCTCAGCTTGGACACTTGCTGTTCCTACCTTCAGTGGTTTCCAGTGTCCACTGCAGAGAGCCAAATCTTATTCAAGAGTCAGGGCTCGCCATGATATGGTCCTATCTACTTTTGTCCAGTTCCTCCATATACACTCATTATCCCAACCAAACCAGTCTACTCACTGTACCCCAAAAGTGCTTTGTACTTTCCTCCTGGCTATAGCATCTTTCCCCTCCCTCTCTCTCCATGTGTCAAAATCCTAGCCATTTTCAAGTCTGCTTCAAATCCCATTCCCCATCTTGAAAGTTTCCTGACCTACCAACTGTGCATCATGCCTTCTGTAGCACGCACTTGGTACTTACCCCATATTGCCCTACAGTGAATATCTGTGTTATTATGTTCAGGCATAATTTGTCCCTGATTAGATTATAAAGTCATGTGGGAAAGAACCACTACTTCTACTTCTTTGAATCTCTCTCCTCTAAGAGGCTAGACTAATACCTTAAAAATGTTCAACAAATATTTGTCGTTGAGGAGAAGGAAAAGCTGGAAGAAAGACAAGATGTTGGCAGTGGGTTATAAAGTAGCATAAGGTCTTTGTAAGGAACACAGCGGGATAGCATTGCAGGAGTATTCCTCTAAAACTCAACAGGAAAAAAAAAAAAAAAACCCACAACCTTACCTCAAAATAAAAGAAAGAACTGAGCTATTAAAAGTAGGAGATCAAAACCAAATGAGCTATGACTGAAAGGTAATTTACAGCAAGTTTATGCAAAAAAAAAAAACAAACCAGCCAACACATTATCAATTAGAGTCCTGCTGGGCAATATTAACACAGACTCCACTTAAAAGAGACAATCAAAGGCTTAGCAACAAACAGGAATACATTTAGACTCTTCAAGGAGCCAAAGAAAATGTAAGAACATCTTCCCTAGGAAGACTTCCTACCCTCTCATAATATCTCTGCTCTTAATCAAACCAGGCAGATAGAATTTCAGACATTAATAGGGTCCTCCCACAATTCAAAGGGATGGAGGAAGCCATATTACCTATCTTAAACAAAGCAGAATAAGATAGATAGAAATAATCACTATAGTTCTATCTGTAGGGGGGGAAGAGAAGGAGGGGGAGGGGACTGCAGGGTCAGACTTTGCAATGGAGTCAGAGTTGTGTGAGATTTAGTGAAGGTGTCTGCACTGAGACCGTGTGGGAGAGGACAAAAGGTAAGCAGGAGAAAAGCAGACTAGGAAGCCAAGCCAAAGAGTGACGGGGTAATGGCTTCCAGGGTAAGAAGTTGTCCAAGAGAAGATGAAAACAGCAGTTCAGCAACGTTGGTCCCTAAATGCGGTCACTTAAGACTATAAGTTAAAATACCCAACCTAACTCAGTATGAGGGGCTGAAATCTAGCCAGGTTGAGAAACTAGCCTGGAAAAGGGTGGGACGATTCATGTAGACCAATTTCAGCCCTGGCTAACCTACCCCATCCCAAGTTGAATAGTTTCCATGTCCCTGAGATGCGTCTGTCCAGGGCTCCTGCTGGCAGCTGCTCTCCTGGCAGCACAGGGAGACAAATTCATGGCATTACTGGGCCAACAGCTGCTACAGCTCTGGGGGAGGTGACGAGTGCCTGCTGAGATGCTCTGGGCAGAGAATGAACTATTCTAGGGACCAGCCCTAGAGTCAGCGAAATCGAGGCTACACTTCTCCGGCTGAATGAAAATACCATACAATTGCCACTCCAGAAACCCAGAAAACCCATAGCCCTTCCTCTGTCCCAGCTTCTTTGACTTTAATTGCTTCTTGTCCTCATGTTTGACCCATCCTTTCTAGTTCCCAGGGCACGACTTCAGTCCCGGCCCCCATTAACCTTAGGCTCACTGCCATCCCTTCCTAACAGGTCTCCTCCCTCCAGTCTCTCTGCTCCAGCTGATCTTATGCACTGTTGCCATAGTTACCTTTCCAAATCGCAGCTATCCATAATTATGCTCCAAAACTATCAGTGGGTCCCCCATGTTTACAGAATAAAGCCCAAACTCTTATCACCTGGCATTCATGGACCACTGTAATCTGGTTCCTACCAACTTTTCCAGGCTTATGTCACTATCACGTTTGCTATTCCTGTTCTTTAGCAAAACAGATGAGTTACCTACCAGTTTTGTTTTTCCCAGCTCTATGCCTTTATCAACACTGTTCTCTCTGCCTAAAATGCTTCCTTCCCGATCCTTTTACCCTCCTTCCACAACTTCTGCATCGTTTCAATTGAATTAAGCTTATAAAACCAATACCTTGCATTGGCACTTTTGTGTTTCCATTTCCCATCCACTGAACCTCACCTCCGTAAAGCCCACTCTTCTCTGTGCATTTATGGCACTTTACAAAGTGGATGAGCAGAATGGTCTTTCATACACCTGCCTGCTCGTATATCACATACAGTGTGGTAGAGGCTGTTAATTGTCCCCCACTATCTTTCCCCTCCAACTATATTAATAGAAACTCTACTTTCTGGTCATTAGAATAATAACTACATTTCCCAGCCTCCCTTGCAGCTCAGTAGAACCATGCCAGTCAGATGTGAGCTGAAGAGATGTGCCACTTCCAGACTGCACCTTTAAAGGGTAAGGATGTGCCTGCCCCTGGCCCTTTTGCTTTTCCTGCTGGCTGGAATGGGGACATGGTGGTCTGAGCCATCTTCGGTCATACAGAACAAGTGCAACACTCTAGGGATGGAATAAGGACCCTGGATGGCTAACGCCCAGACGATTACATGACAGAAAAATCAACCTCCATCTCATGTAAGATACTATTATTTGGGTCTATTAAAGCTGCCAAACCTATACCATAACCAAAACAGACATGCCTAAAAAGCCTTTCCTAGGCCAAAAATGTCAATTTTCAGTTGCTAACAAATGTTTCAAGCGTGGCCTGGTGGCGTTGTCTGCCAAGGGCCAGCTCCGTTTCAGCATTGTGGTTGTCTCTGTACAGTAACACTTGTACGTGCAAATACCTGAATACTTGGCTCCGTTTTACAACACAGAGATGAGTGGAAAGTGGAAAAATGCAAGTGCTGCTGCTAGTGTTACATTGAGAAGTAGAGTCTCATCCCTGGATGAACAAGACAAGGTTAGAAATCATCAGTCACCATAATTCCTCAAATGTTCCCTGGACTTATGCAAGCAGACCATGGGTTTAATTGTGGCAAAAAGAAGAAAATGAAAGACAAATGCTCAAAGTTCAACAGGTGAGGTGTAATTCAGAATTTCACATATATACTTATAGTAATAGAACCCACCTACTCCATGTAAAACTCCTGTACTTTTTAAGGAATAAATTATGTATGAAAGTAGGATGTTGCCTGGACTCCCTTACTGAGTTTCTCACCATCTTGCCTGTGTTAAATGCATTGGTATGTATGTCTCATTGCCTCTTCTATTAGGCTGTACCACATGAATTTGCCACTATGTAACATTTTGTGTCTTCCAAAAATCAGCAATTTCATGTTGCACTCTAACAGATTGAAAACTCTTGGGTTTGGAAGTCATTTTAGTCATCTTTGCCTCTCCCAATGCCTTATAATGGGAGAGTATCAATAAGAAATTGCTGGGATTAACTTTTACAGATCTTCTACTTGAAAGCCTGCTAGTTCCATAAGACAACACTATCCTACATACCTTCCATCATTTTAAGTGCTTAAAAAAATCACCTCTCCCTCCTTTGTTCCCCTCCGCCTTCCCTCCCCCATCCTCTCCTGGTAACTTTTACTTCTGGTAATTAACATTTACTACTCCCTAAAATTGGGTGTGCCCAAGCCTTGGGTCCCGGGTTTAGCTCTCTGTCCTTCTCTTTCTCTTCCCTGAGTTCATATAGTTTCAAATCTTCCATAGTCACTTTTTACCTCACCTCTTACCTCAATAGTACAACATCTCCACTGGACAGCCCTCCCACCGCCCCAAACCCAACATGCCCCGAGCAGGCTCACATTCAAACCAGGTCTTCCCTCAACAGCCCCACTTCTATCATAGATGCCCAATTCTTCCAGGTCACCAGGCTAGAGACACTGGGTCACCTCTGACCATTACAGTTCTTTACCCAATCAGTTACCCAGTCCTCTTCAGTTTCTTGAATACTTCTTGAATATATGCCTTCCTCTCTATTCTTTTTTGCTCTCACATCGTACATGGATTATCCCCCCAAAACCTCCATCTTGGCCTTCTCTGGCATAAAAATTCATTCTTCTACCATCTTTCCTCATGTTTCCTTCCCCACACAAGAACCCAGAGGGCTCCCTACCATGCTGCCACATCAAATTTGAACTACCCTGCTTGTCTGTCAAAGAACTGTTATTTGGTGTCTACTTATCTAAACCCTATTTTCCACTGCTTTGGGAAATACCTGTGTTCTCATAATATTTTGCTCATACCTCTGTTAAAGCCCTTTTTACATTATATTGTTTACACGTCTCTTTTCCCTGTTAGCCAAGATTCCAGAGCTTATCTCAGTCTCTGAAGGAATCAGCACAGAACACAGTACCCAGTAGGCATTTAGAAGGGGTCTGTTGAATAAGTATCAATAGATTGCTCCTCAGGATAAGATCCGACAAGAAGCTATTAAAGTAACCTAGCCATAAAGTGACGGCAAAGGAGTGGCAAAGGCTCCTCTACGAGTGCTTGTAGCCCTTTGTCCTTTTGTTCCGCAACACTTACCTCAACTCATGTAACTGTGTGATGTGTTCAGTGCCTGTTTCCTCATTCTATTATAAGTGCCATGTGGAAGATGGTGCTTGTTCATTGTTATATCCCAGGGTACAACGTCTGGTCTGAAGGAGTTCAAGGAATGCACAATAGACATTTGTTGAATGAATGCATACGAACCTCCTGTAATGAAGCTGGATCCCTCACTAGCCCCTTTATCCCTCACCACCAAACACTCCTTCCTCTCTCTTGCACATGCTATTCTCTCCTACACAAATCTACCTTTAAGGACTAACCTAAATCCCACTTGCTTCATGAAAATGCTCCTGACTATTCCAGATCCTTTATCTGTCTCTGATGATTGATCATTGACCTCTTATCACATCTATATTCTACATAAAACCAGTGATCTCTTAATGAGACCATTATTGCTTTATCCTCTAATTGCTTCCTATATTAAAAATCTTTTCTCCCCAACCAGATGTGGCTCCCTATGGATACACACAATAAACCTGTCTTGTATCTTCCAATACCTGTACAACACAGAGCACATAGCTGGCTCTCAAGAAATACTCACTTGTTGTCTGGGAAAAATGAAGCCAGGTACCAACTTTATCAGAAGGGAAATCAATTCTCCCAGTCTTGGAGAAAACACCCTATTTCTTGTATGTGATCTTAGAGCAGTTCAGCACATCTGTACCTTAATTTGTAGTAAATGTGTCCTTAAGCTGAGAATATAATATAGTACTAAAAATCAAATGCTATTTTAAACTTGGGAGGAGTTTATCAAGAGAATAAATCCAACTTTGAATCATTTTTTCTAAAGCAAACAATCCCCCCACCGATCTTCATTTATCATATACTAAAATAACATTTTAGTCTCTCAGGATTGCTTATCATAAAGAGAACAGGACTTGCAAAAGATAAGGGACTCGGAGGACAAAACATCTGGAGGAAATTCTCTTTCTGGCTTCTACTGAAAGTATCATATGTTCTCCTTACTTATTCATTGCTCAGAGCTGGCTTGTAAAGGATAAATTGTGTCCCAAATTATTAGAGTGATAAACAAAAATAGAAAACAGAGGGAAATAAGATACACTTGGCATTAATTCTTAAATTCACTCATTCACTTACTCATCCAATAATATTTAGTGAGCATCTATTATATATTACATTAGGCACTGTGGGAGACTGAACAATGAATCAGAAAAGCTTATACAGTTCACTAAGGGAAGATAATATAAGGCAGATAGTTCTGAATGTCCTAATAAAAGAACAAAAAAAAGAACTGCTGTAAGAATTTAGAAGAGGGAGAACATTCTTCCTTCTGGGAGAATCTGGAAAGTTTCTTAGAACAGGTTGCATCTGCATTCAGTCTTAAAACATGGGTATGGCTTCGACTTGCAGAGATGTGAAGAATGGGCACAAAAGTTCACATAACAGGATAAGCAAAGGCCCAGTGGAGTTAGTGTTCTGTTTGGCTGCAGTATAGTAGAACAGAAACAGGAAATAAGGTTGGAAAGCTGGTCGGGCCAGATGTAGAGGGGCTTGAAGACCAAGCCAAGGAGTGTACACCTTTGTGAACAGAGCAACACTTCTCAAACTTAATTGTGCACACAAATCACCTGGGGATCTTGTTACAGCAGATTGGGAGTGGGACCTGAGATTCTGCATTTCCAAAACCCCGGCGGTGCTGATCTTGGGAGACCACATCTTGAGTATCAAGAACACAGACATCGGGGGGCCATTGCACAGAGACACTGCCTGATCCCCAGTGTGTTCCAGGAAGACTAAATCTGATAATAATGGATCAGGTAGACTGGAATGGGGAGAAGCTGAAGACTGTTGTCCTCAACGCTGGTTGTTCGTTAGAATCATCTGGGAAGCTTTTACACCACACTGTTACCCAGCCTGTACTCCCAGAGATTCTGGTTTAATTGATCTGGAGTGGGGCCCAGATTTCAGTATTTTAAAAAAGTTCTCCAGGGAATTCTAATGTGTGGCCAGGATTGAGAACCTCTGCTAAAGATGATACAGTAAGTATTGCAATCACTCAGGCAAAGATGATGATGATCTAAACTAGTGCAATGGCAGTGAGAACAAAGTGAAGGGGCCAGTTGTATAAAATACTGTAAATGTAGAAGGAATAGGCTTTAGCAACTGTCTGCACAGAGACTTAGATTTATGGCTACAACATTCATTTCTTCCAGTTAAAGACAGTTTGGTGAAATGGTTAAGAACACAGACTCTGGAGCCAGATTGCCTGGGTTTGGATTTCAGCTCTGCTATTCTGCTATTTATTTATTAGGGGTGTGTGTGTGTGTGTGTGTGTGTGTGTGTGAGAGAGAGAGCGAGAGAGAGAGACGTTGGGCAAGTTCCTTAACCGCTTTATGACTCAGTTTCCTCATCTGTATGTTGGGGATATAACAATAACTAACATATGGAGTTGTGAAGATTAAGTGAATTAACAAATATGTAAAAGCCCTTAGAACCATGCTTGGCATATAGGAAGAGCTTTAAAGGCGTTTGCTATTATTATAAGCGTGGTTCATCATCTATTCTGATCTCTCCAAGATATCGAACTGAATGTAAGACTGATCTGGAAAAGGAGAAGTCCTTGAGGGCTCTCAACCCTCAGCCAATTTGAAGTCACTAGGTCACCTGCTTCATAAATACAATTGGATGGAGGTGGCACACCCTGCCTCCCTCCATCCCGGACCCCATTCTCAAGGTCTCTAAAAGTAACAGCCACAGCATCCCTACTTGAACTGCTGGTCCTTGGTGCTTCGCGTCTTGGCCAGGAAGCGCTCTGCCAGCTTCTCCAGGTTGCGGGAGTAGTCCATCTCGATCTCAGCCTTCTTCCGGAAGAAGTCCTGGAGGTCCTGCAACAGCTGCACCCGGAGCTCACACTGCTGGTCCAGGCATTTCATCTGCTCTGTGAGCTGAGCACGGATCTCTGCAATGAAAGCGAGGTGAGGCAGTCAGACAGAGATCCCTGGAAAAAACCATAACACCAACATTTACCCCTTCCATTTAGTTGTTCCCTGTGCTCTGGGGAACTTAAAGGCTTTAATTTTTAAAATGTGATGTGAGGCACCACCAAACTCACCAACTCTTTTCAGACCCTTAAAGAACACTGAAACCAGGGATCTGCTAAATCATTTAAGAGAAACTGCTTATCAGACATAATAATACTCAGAGCTACCCCTTAACGAGCAATTTATCGTGCTTCCAGCACAGTGTCAGAATGTAGGCTCCCTTCTGGCAGAGAGCCAAATGAATTATCTCCCAACCATCCTATTAGGTTAGTACTACTTTCATCCGTATTTTAAAGATGAGAAAACTGACTCTTAAAAAGAAGTCATGCTATTAGGTGGTGGAGCCGGGATTCAAACCCAAACAGCTTGACTTTAGAGCCCAAACTCCTACTTTTTATACTTTCTCCCATTATTTCAAACTGTTTTTCCACATCTTCATGAAGTAGGGGGAGAGGTCAGGATATTTTAATGGAGATAGAAAGGGCTCTGCCCAAGGGCAAATAGTGGCAGTCAAGAATGAAACAAGCACTGGGACCTCTAGGCATGCAAACCATTAACTGTCAATCAGATTCCATAGTTTCCAATACCACTGGATGTAATCAATCTTCAAGAAGTTGATATTTTCACCAACAAATATCACTCTTATCTCTGATGCTTCATCCTCACGGATGCTCAGAGCCTCTGCTGTGTCAAAGCTAGAAATATTTCTGGTTAAGCTCTAGCTTGGCAGCTTTCTGGCTGGCCAGAATCCTCGTACAGGGTTAGCAAACACCCTCTCTGGAACTGCAGCAATGGCAGCTCCAGATACAACCAGATCTGCCTCAGATGCAATACTGCATTCGTTACTGACAACAGACCTGGCACCCGCAGGAAGCAGCTTGCCAAAGCCAGACTGCAAGGCCTGCAGTGCGTATCCTGCTGAAGTTATGTCCCAATCCCCATCTGAGTCACAATGGAGTCACTTCTTTCATCCCTTTCTTCCCCACCCCTACCCCCAAGCCTGCTCAGCTCCAATAGCTTAGGATGTGACAGTAGCTCCAATCCCAGGGAAAAAGAGCACCTGTATTATTACGCCTTTCCTCTGCATGCTCCAAATTCATTCCCCAACAGTAGAGTTGTAACAGTGCTTTCAGTCTATGCTCTGTAATGCATAGGGTGGGCGTGTGGAATCTAGGGTTTTCATCTGAGCTGCGGATAAATCAGAGGCAAATCCAGGAACGAAGCTATGATGTTGAAAATTCTGCCAACCATCCTTTTATGAAGCAATGAGGGATGAGCAAATGGTACATTTGGCTTCGCCTTGGAGTAGCTGCGGGTCCATCATCCATCCCCATCTTCATTTTTGTTTGTTTTTACAGATATCAGGATGTACCACAAGTATCTGGTCCTTTATGGGTGATCTCAGGTGATCTCTGAGTGTAGTTCTTACCCTCTTTGGCTCCCTGCCTCCTCCCGTGCCAACCACCAACGCCAACCAGACCTGCAGTAACCTCACCTGAACTGAAACTGAGCACCGAAGGATTGTTTCAAGCAGACAGAAGGCTGTGCAGAAAAGCCGCCTACCTCATCAAAGCTCTCTTGTTCTGTGTTTTTTTGGAGTCTGATTACAGGGGTGTTGGGGGGGAAGATCTGCAGAGGGCATGCCAGGCATCTGGTTCCTGCCAGGGATTTCTGGGCCTCTTAAAGGCAACAGCCCTTGCCGAGACTATTCCTCGAGGCATCTGTCCTCTTTCTATCTTTGATAGATAGAAGTAGTAGCTGGTAGTAGTAGCCACTGGGTAAGCAGACTGTGGGTGGAGAGGACATTCACAGTGCTCATTGATATTACTTACAACTTGTCCATTAAATAAGAATCAGGGCATCTTAGGGTGAAAAGGCTTTCCAGGTACCCAGTCAGTAACAGATGTGCAAGAGGATGTGGATAGGCAAGGGGCTGTCAGCCCTCTCTGAGTCACTTGTAATTCATTTAAGACTTTACCTCAATAAACTCTCTAACTAGTGGAGCAGAAAGGGAGCACAGGAGGATGGATGATGCCCACCTTCGCCATAAAAACAGGAGGCTAGGGCTTCCCTGGTGGCGCAGTGGTTGAGAATCTGCCTGCCAATGCAGGGGACATGGGTTCGAGCCCTGGTCTGGGAAGATCCCACATGCCGCGGAGCAGCTGGGCCCGTGAGCCACAATTACTGAGCTTGCGCGTCTGGAGCCTGTGCTCCGCAACAAGAGAGGCCGCGATAGTGAGAGGCCTGTGCACCGCGATGAAGAGTGGCCCCCACTTGCCACAACTAGAGAAAGCCCTCACACAGAGATGAAGACCCAACACAGCCAAAAATAAATAAATTAATTAATTAAAACACACACACACACACACACACACACACACACACAAAAAGAGGAGGCTAAGCAAATTCCCACAATACCCATGAGGTTCCAGAGGTAGACCGCTCCAGGGTTGTCCTGTCTGAGGAACAAGCACTTCATAGGAGGTCTTTAAGATACGTGAATTAATCTAAGAAGCCCCAACGTGCATCCAGCCAGCATGGAATTCCACCCTGACCTCCTTAGGTGTCTCAACAAATGGGCAGCATTACCCAAAGTGCACCCCAACCTCAGGCATCCCCTCCGGGCCCCTGAAGGAAAGGGAGCACGTGCTTACTGAACACCTTTATACATATCATCTCATTTAACCTTTATTACTAGTCCATAATTGGTATCCCCAATTGTCCTGATTGCACAGATGAGAAAACTGAAGTATGACTCAAGTAATTTACCAAAGGCTCATACAATTAGGTGCAAGTGGGGTTGAAGCCAAATGAAGGTTTGCCTTGACTTGTCAAAGAGGTTGTCAGTGGGGCAGGGAAACAAGAGAAACGAACAAGAGTCTGGGGTCTCTGAGGTATTTCTGGGGGAATCACAGTGTCTCTCGCTCCAAACCCTGGAATGTCCCCTTCCCCACCTTCCAGATGAAGTGGTGACTCAGGCCCCCAGAGTCAAGTTTGGAGTAGCCCGGTGACTCACTAACTAGCCCATGTTTTGACTGGTCCACAACTGGGCTGGATCCCTTCCTGCTTCTTAGATCTCCTCTACAGGGCAGCTTTGAAGGAAGTGAGAATGCGATATCCCCACCCCAATCCAGGAAAAGGAGAGTCTCTGCTAAGAGATACCACCTGCCACTGTAGTTAATTAGTGATGCGACTCCACTGAGCATCTCCCCTGCCCCCCCACCCCTCCCCATGGAAGGAGATGCCGCCCTGGCTCCCACCCTCAGAGCCTCTGCACAGGCACTTAAGGGAGACTCCAACTACCCCCATCTCCAGGCCTGCAGCTCCAAGACAGAATGGCTGCTCTGTCCAGGGCAAAATGTGCTCTGTCCAGGCTTTTGCTGCTGCTGCTTTTGCTGCAAAGACAAACAATGGTCCCCAAGAAGGCAGCTGTGCCAGCCCCAGTCCTCTGTCCATGCATATGAGGGGCAGGAAACAATAGGCCACTGAACGCCAGCACGCCTGGGCCATGTGCCCAGGCGGGAGGCCCCTCTGCACCCTGGCCGACCAATAAACTACAAGGGCAGAAAGAAGAAAGGGTCAATTTATAAAAACATGGAGGAATTCCTCACAGTTCCATCCACACAGCTCCATCGTGTGCTTAGGCCAGAATGCACGTGCACACGTGTATACACGCAAAGACACACAATCACACCACCCACACTGCTTCACCACATCAACCCAAGAAGCCTTTGCAAATTCAGTTTATAGTTGGATGAGAGTTCCTGGGAGCTGGGGATGATGGGATCTTTGTAGGTTCTGTCCCTAGAACTACACTGAAGAAGTCAAGTTCTCACTTTCTACATGCAGCTGTATCTCAGGGCTATAAATGTATTTCATGGCCATCCAGAAAGCCAAAGTACAAAGGTCACCATGAACGACCTGGAGTGATACATGCCAAAAATGACCTCCCCTGGGCACCTCACACAGCCCATTTATTCAGCAAATCTTTACTGTGCACCTACTGTATAACAGACCCTGTGCTAGGTGATGGCAACAGAGGACAAAACAGGCCCAAGCCCTGCCCTAATGAAGCATGGCTTGACAAGAAGAGGAAGGAAAAGAAAGCAAAGACAATCTCATTACTTTTGCTTCAAATATTCTTTACGATAGATAGCCATGGTATTAAGCCCCCACCTAAAGACCAAAGATTTAAAAATCATCAGTAGCAGGTAAAAGATATTAGGCAACAAGCCTAAGAACATTTCAATGTCCTCTGACTCTTTTTCTATTATGTTTTATAAAAATGACACTTGAATAAAAACTGCAGCTTCCCTTGCAAAAGGGACCAAAGTTCTAGAACAAGTTTCTTGAAAATCAGAGTTAACCTTTGGTTAGCATTTCATTCAAAGATTCAAGTCAAAATGTAACTCCACTGTTCTGGAACTAGACCGTGACGATGGCTGCACAATCTTGTGAATATACAAAAACAAAAAACAAAAAACCCACTGAATTGTACACTTCAAAGGGGTAAATTTTATGGTATGTGAATTATATCTCATTACAAAAATTGAACCCCACCAAATCAGCATGTCCTGCTGAGTGCCATCCTGCCAACTAAGGGGAAAATGGTCCAGCAAACAGGCACCAAAAGGAGGAAGGAATTCTTGGTTTCCATTTCTCCACTTGTATGGGCTGAATTTCAGTTCTGAATTGAATATTCTTAAAGCAAATCTTAGAAGCTGTCCCTCAGGACAGGAAGCTTGGCCAGGACATTGAACTCCACTGGCAGATCACCATTCCATCATTTCCGAAGGGTGTCAGATCAAAACCTGGCAAGGAATGCTTTTATGTATGAGTTCAAATGCAGGCTCAGCACACACGTCCAGAAGAGCTCCCCCCAGGATATGCTGACGCCTTGTCCATGCTTGGCCATAGCTGAGAACCTAACTACACCTGTCCTGGGAGTTAGAAGGAGGCTCATTTCCTTTTTAGAAAGAAGCTGAAGGGTCACAAAATGGATGAAATTCAAAGAAAAACTAGACCTAACAGGATACTGATCATTTAACAAAAACAGGGCCCTGCCACAGCTACAATCATGGAGACTCCTAAATTATATAACACCTGCCAATGCAGGTGACACAGTCCTCTAGAAACTGTCCTCACTTCAGAGAACACCCAGGAAATTCATCAGTCAGCAGAGTACTGGGGGATTCTGTTCAGCTCACTGCTTCCAATCCAAAGATATTAACCCCTTTATTTCCCTCTTTCAAAATTCATCTCCTCTTTTAGGAATTCTGCCTGGTTAAGTCACACGGAACCCCCTCCTATGAATCCCTTATCTCTGAGGAGAAAATGGGGGTCGGGGGGAGGCCGGGAGAAAGATGTAATCTTTCAGGAGATCAACACAGGCACGTCCTTCCCTTCTCCTTGACGTGCTGGCACCTAGGGGACAAGAGCTGCCACTCCCACAGGCTGTGCTCAGAGCCCGTTGAGCATGAGGTCAGCCTGCGTTCCCCACTGGGAATCAGGCCTGATGCTGGTCTTTTTCCACAAAATCTGTCTCTCCTGCTTTTAGCCTTTCACAAACACATGATGTCACCTCAGCCATCTCAGGAATATGAATTCCTAGTACCTTTCCAGCAAGTGTTATAGAAGAAGACAATTGAGGCTTTCACCAGGCTCTACCCTCCATATCTCTTACCAAGGCCTCTTATCAAAACGGTCATCGGCTCCTCTCAGAACTGTTCCCTGGGAAACAGAATGCTGGAATACCTTGCCAAGTCTCACTCTTTACCTGCAGGTTTGCCTTTCTACAAACTCAGTAATGGGAGGGCCTTTAAATTTTTTCTTGGACAGATAACCGAACCAGAGCCCAGAGAAGGGGAAGGAATTTCTGGAGATCACACAGCTATTAAGCTGCAGATCTAGGCCTGGAACCCGGGTCACTGGGTTCCTAAGCCAAAGTTCTTTCTTACTTACTCTTGTCACAAATATTTATTTGAGCACCTTCCAGGTGCTCTGAGAGTACAAAGACAAAAGTCCTCTGTCAATGTTAGCAGAGCAGTCAGGAAGAGACAAGTAAAAAACCTACAACAAACACAGTGAAACAATAATATAAATAAACGAGGTATGTACACAGTGTCGTGAGAGCAGAGAGAAGGAAGACACGTATCACCCTCAATCAACTTCCTATACCACATCTTTCAGTGACTGACATTATTACTTATCTCAGTAGTCAGTATGCCAAAAAAAGCCATCAAGCTACTCTTAGCAAACTAGAAAACAGCAAATATTCTTCCTCAAAGAGTGTGATTGATGGCCTTTTTCCTCGTTACTTTACCCTATTGAACATAGCATAGAAACAAACATGAGTTAATCCAAACAATCAATCAACAAATAGCTACTAAGCTTCCAGAATATGTGGATGTGACATACTTATTGTTTTCCCTTCCTTGCATCCATATCCTCCCCGACTCTTAGTGCTTTTGACAAAGCTGATTCCACGTCCGGCCTCTCCAAAGATGGTAGATGTTACCTCTAGGCCCTGTTTAGGAGCTACAAGACCTGGGGACAAGGTCAGTCTGAGACAGTGCTACTATCTTGCCACCACGAGTGGAATGGAGCCAACCTAGAGGAAGCAGAGCTGAGGTATGGGAAAAGGAAACCTGAGCCCCTGAATCAATCATGGCCAGATGCCAGCCCTATCCCTGGCCCTTTCCAGCATACAAGCCAACTCATTCCGTTTTTGCTTAAAATAGTTTGCATTGGGGTTTTGGTCACTTGCAAACAAAGGATTCCTAGTGGACTAAGTAGGGAATTCTCAAGTATTCAGAAGCATGAAGGTCCCTGTCCTCAAGGAACTTACAATCTAATTGTGAAAACATGATCAAAATATAGACTACATTTTCAAAAAATACATAATTATTTACATATTACGTAATTATGCAAGATATATAATTAAATATATAAATATTTATTATAGTATACTGCAAGAATGAAGCTGAGAAGAAACATTACAAGTAAAAGTCTTAAGGACTCAAAGCAGTGGGGACTAACATTGCTAAAATAAGGCTTCTTGAGAAAGACTAAACTCCTTGAGAGGGAGAAATTGTTTGTTTGGCTCACTAACATACTCTAGACCCAAAACAATACCTGGCATATAATAGGGCTTGAAATTTGTGGAAGGAAGGAGAGGATAAAGAGAGAAAATGGGAGGAAAGAGAAGTCTGAACTAGTATTCTGAGGATGGGTAAAATTTCAATAAATGGAAGGGTGAGGAGACAATCTTCCAGAAGAAGGGAAAACATAAGCGGAGAGATGGGAATGTTTGAGCGTGGCCTCTTTATGAGATAGTGAGGAGGCTGGCCTCACCAGAACAAAAGGTGACGTAAGGGTAGGTCAGAGATAAGGGTGCATAGGGAGGAGCAGCTCCAAAGGCTAACAGGGTAGTTTGGATTTCAAGAGGCCAGAAATGGAGCTGGTGAAAGTTTGTGTCATGATGGGAACAGAGCTGAAGGAAGATCAGAGTGGAAGAGGTCTGCTGGATGGGTTCCTAGGCCTTCTAAATTAAGAGATGGAGTGAGCGTTAATGAGCAATCCAGGCTGAATAGTACAGAGGTCAAAAAGAATAGGAGAATTCCAAGAGTGGAAAATCCCCACACATACTAACACTAATCATTAGTAATAATACATACTTTAGAGCCACTGATCCTAAAGCTAGTTGAGTCCAACCTATCCCTTCCTATACAGTGGGGAGCAAACTGGACATGTAAGAGAGATCGTTGGGTTCAAAGGTAAGACAGTTACCTTGGTGGGAGGAAGGAGGGGTGGTGGCAACTGGAGTGCTAGCCTCTCCGGCTTTCCTTTTACTATAGTTCTTTGTGTCGAACTTTAAGTTTGGCCATCTTCAAAACTGTCTGCCCTGTGCAGTAGATTTCCCCAAAGTTAGGAAAGAAAGAACCTTTCCTCCCCTCGCATTAACTCCACACTACCTAAGAACAATGCATGCAGCCTTGGAGACAAAGAGAAACCAGCCAGGGGGAAGGAGAAGGAGAAAAATGGCCTTAAGAGTTTCCGAAGGACATCCATTCATTAACTGTTGAGCCCCCAAGTGAAGACACAGAAAGCAGCCTCATAAAGCCAATGAGACAGGAGGGTGTGAAGGGGAATAACTCAATGAACTTTAATCATCAGGACTGCTCTTGGCAGGCCGCCTTGGTTCTTTTAAGTGACTCAATAGAAAGTCAAAGACAAAAGGCTCCCAAATGAACAAGCTGCCACATCAAATGCCAAAGTAGTAATATTAGCTCCTAGGCCTTGCCTGAGATGTTTAAGAAACAGAATTCCTGAGGTCCAAAGTCTAGAATTAGCTTGTACTACAAACTAAAGATCTGGAATGAGATGACCAACAGCTCCTCTGGGAAATGTTACCTAGTCTGATGCCCCTGATTGATTGCTAGAGACAAAGTGGAAGTGAATTCCCAAGGACCATGATAACCAACCAACAAATCTAGCAAATATTTGTCTCATACCATCTCTGTGCAAAGATCTGAGTGACAAATCATTGGAACACACGAGAAAATATAAGACACTGTCTTGCTTTCAAGGAGCTTATAATCCAATTGGGAAAAAAAGGAGACTAAATGCAAAAGCATTCAACTGTATAGGACTGTGTGTGCTAAGTGCCAAAATAATGGTTCCAGATTACGCTCAGAGAGGAGATCAGTATAAACCAGGATCAGCCTGAGTTAGTCTTCAGGCCTGGAACCGGGGAGGATTTAAAGAGGAGTAAGGGTTATAGAGGAAGGAGGGCTGTGATTACTAGGGCAAAGGTGAGGAGGCAGAAATGGGCAGATCAAGCCCAGGAGCCTGTGTGAGTACAGCACAGTGATTTGAAAGTTTATTCAGAAGAGCATGTAGAGAAAGAGGGGGGTGGAAAAGCAAGAAAGGGCGCGCATGCTCGATGAGCAGATCAGATACACTGTTCCAAAGGGATCTGTAAACTGTGCATAAAGCAAGGTAAGGGTCTTGAAAAGCAGAAGGACAGCACAAGAAGAGTCAAAAACCCAAGGACTTCCCTGAAATCAACTCCTGAAAAGACTAAATGTCAATTTCAACATGTCCACTATAGTAATGGGCAACGGTAAACTGTATGCTGCTCAAGGCTCCAGCGCAACTGAATGGAAAACAAACCAGATCAATCCTAAAATCCAGACCCTGAATTCCTAGAGAGCTGGCTCTGGAGGATTTACTTCATTTTGTGTAGGACCCAGCTTGGCCTACAGTATTGGCACATCGTTTCAGATTTAGTTCCACCAGCATGGACCAAGCCCCTATTAGTTGTTGGGAAAAGGGACAAAGATGAGTACAGAGGACCAGGAGATTCACTCGGCCTTTGAAGTGCCTGTGGAACTTCCTATTGGAAAATGCAGTTTTGTTCTCCAGTCTGGAGTTCTCAGGAGAGGTCAAGTCTGGAAGGAGACATTTGCGAGCCATCAGCAAGTAGATGGGAGTATGAAGTTAACCATGAAAGGGAATGCAGCTGCCCATAGAAAGCATGAAGAATGAAAGAGAAGTAGGCCTAAGCCTGGGGACACCCTCATTTAGGTGGAAAGCAAAAGAAGAGGAGATAGGAAACTAGAGTGAGAATGGAAAGAGATGTATCAAGGTGTCAATAACTGCAAATCACTTAAAGAAGACAGAAGGGCAAAGAGTTTATTAACTTGGGCGATCATTATTGAGAGCCTGCTATGCATCACCCAAGATGAACACAACCACCTTACTGACAGGCTGGGTCAGCCTGTACTGCTCCAGTTGCTATGACTGTTCCAGTGTTTCATGCTGGTAGGCTGCCCTGACAGCCCCTTGCCTTGTACCTGTGCTACATGCCTCTCAATTCCCACCCCAGGGTTTCCCTGTCGCCACTGAGGCATGGGATTTGGAGGGACCTGCTCAGCCACCAGCCATGCCATGAAGAAGCACAGGGGAATTGAAGCTCTAGGACATCAACCCCTGAGTAAGAGGGGATGGAGGCTGGCAAATGAAATCTTCTCCCTCCTTTCCCCAGTGGACCATTCAGAGATGTAGTAGCTTCACATATTTTCTCTGAAGATGTCCCACAAGACCAAATGATCAGCCTGTCATGAAGCTGTGGCCAGCCTCTAAGCAGTCCCTTATATTTGTTCTCCCTCCCTCCCTCCCTTTCTCGCTTCCCTTTTCTCCTCATTCCTGCTTCCCTGTGATGGCTCTCACAAACAAAGTGTAAGCTTTTGCCTCTAGAGCTCTAATTCTAGGGAACCCAGACTAAGACAATTACCATGGGCCAGGCACTGTTCTAGATGCTGGATAGATCATCTTTTCTTTGATGAAACTTATTCCCCAATGAAAGTATCTCCTTAGTAGAGTGTTGAGAATAGCTAACTAATAGTTATTTTTCAAGGACTCAACATATTTGTGAAGTGATTGGTTGGTTATAAGAACTGATTTAGTTGACTACAGTTTGTTTTCTATGAACAGGTAAAGTGTCTCTACAAAAGTTATGGGCAGGTATACAAACAACAGTGATCACAGATGCCATTTATTAAATACTTTCTATGTGACTCATAGAAAGTTGAGTCACCATTTAAGTGTAAAGGTATGTTATCTCATTTAATCCTCAAAACATCCCAGTGGGATAAGTTGGCAATAAAGCAGGATGGTTAAGAGCCCAGACGTTGCATTCAGAAAGACCTGGCTTTAATTCTAGCTCTGCCACATGCTAGTTGTGTATCCTTGAATAAGACACTTAATCTAAGTCTGTTTCATTAACTATAAAATAGAGTTTGTAACAGCAGCCACACCAGTGGATTATTATAAAGCGTAGAAGAGATAATAAAATAGGTAAAGTGTTTACTATATGCCGGGTACCTAGTAAGAGTCTATTAAAAGTCAATCATGATTCCGCCCACTTCACAGATGGGGACCACCGAGGTTCAGAGAGATCAGTTAATTGCCTGAGGTCACCAAGATAGTTACAGATCACGACAGGATCTGAACCTAGATGTGTTCAATTCTAAAACAGGGCTCTTACCCACTCTCCTACATTTTTTTTAATGAAACTGAGATATGGACTCATTTAGTTGCCTTTCATACTGGAATCCTATAGTTCTAGCTGGCAATATTGATTGCGATCCTTGAATTTCTTCAGCTTTTCACACAAAAGTCCTCATTCTTACTGCCTTAACTCTGAGTATTTAAGTATTTGTGTTGCGGTGGAGTGGGAAAACACCTTTATATCATTTCTTCTTGAAGGAAAGAGTAGCAAAAAGTCCATGCCCACCTAGAGATGCTATCAATTGGAGAGGCAGCAGAGCAAAATCTGAGTTACCATTCAACTTTCTCTGAGCCTGCTTGGCACAAAGAAAGTATTTAGTAAGTGGCATCTATGATCACTATTGATTGTATATGACGTGCCTGCCTATAACTGGAAAACAGACTGTCGGGGCTCAAAATGCCAGCTCCATCACTTACTAGCTGTGTGACCCTGGGCAAATTACTTAACTTCTCTGTGCCTCAATGTCTCTATGTGTCAAAGTTCATTAATAATAGTACCTACCTCTTAGAGTTTTTATGAGTTAACATTTGTAAAGTAATTAGAATAGTTCCTGGTACATTGAAAATACCATATATGCTTTTGTTAAATACATAAATCAAATCTGTCTCATGGGCTCTTTAATCCTTTAACTTTCTAGACAAGAAGGTATAGGAAGTGATAGGAATTGAATAGAATAAATTAGTGGCTTCCTAACTCTTACAAGCCAACACACACACACACAGGAAACACAACTTCATGAAACAATACATATTCCATAAAGTCTGTTTTTTTACATTTTAAATGCTGGTTGTGGCCCACTAATTTGATTTCATGACCTAGTAGAAGGTCTTGACCTGAAGATTTAAAAAGCTATGGAATAAAACACATGGCCACCAAAGGCAGAACTAGAACAGAGTCTTCAAACCACTCAGCTCCTTCTTCATGGTCATTACTAAATCAGAAAGAGCTTAAGTTTCACTTCTTGCTTGAAAAGAAACTGTACATTCCGGGTCCTCCTCCCATTCCTTCCACATTTCACATGAACACTAGAAATTCAGAGAACACCAAGGAACCAATGGATACTTCCTGTCTATGCAACGCCTGCTACTGTTGCCCAATCCAATGTGTCACCACTGTGTATCAGGGAGAATTCTCCGGCTTGTCCTTTGAGGTTTGTCTTCCTGATTTTGAGGTCCAGCAACTATGATAACCCATCACACCTTCAGAGCAAAAAAGCTACTGATCTAACACAAAGGCAATGTCATTACATATTTAATAAATGGATTATAAACAGAATAGATGACACTTATTAATGGTTAAGTTGGAAAAAAAAAAGAGTTCTTATCTCCTAGAGATAAATACTGAAACATTCAAGGATGAATAATGTCTGGTATTTGCTTCAAAGTGATGGAGGGGAGTGACGGGTGGGGTGGGGAGTGGATATAAATAAAACAAGACTGGCCATGAACTGAGGATTTTCGAAGCAGGGTGATGGGGATATGGAAGTTCATAACACTATTCTCCCTACTTTTGCATATGTCTGAAATTTTTCATAAAGGTTTTTAAGAATCCAATTAATGGGGCTTCCCTGGTGGCACAGTGGTTAAGAATCCACCTGCCATTGCAGGGGACACGGGTTCAAGCCCTGGTCCGGGAAGATCCCACATGCCGCGGAGCAACTAAGCCCGTGCGCCACAACTACTGAGCCTGTGCTCTAGAGTCCGTGAGCCAAAACTACTGAGCCCATGTGCCACAACTACTGACGCCCGCGTGATTAGAGCCCGTGCTCTGCAACAAGAGAAGCCACCGCAATGAGAAGCCTGCACACTGCAACGAAGAGTAGCCCCCGCCCGCCGCAACTAGAGAAAGCCCACGCACAGCAATGAAGACACAACACAGCCAAAAATAAAATAAATTTATTAAAAAAAAAAGAATCCAATTAATGGCATGTTAAAAAAAAAAAAGACTTAAAAAGACTCATAGTAAAGGCAAAGGAAGATCAACAAAATAGAAAGAATACCCAGAGATATAATACAGAGCAATTAATTTCCTTAAAATGGATGGACTAAATCTGTGGGTAGAAAAGGGATACTACATACCAGGAAATGTACATAAAATAATCAACATCAAGACAGATACTGTTTAAATTTTTGAACTTCAAGGATAAAGAAAGAATTATTTAAGAATCAATGGAGAAAAAGCAAATTGTCTAACAAAGTAGGGGGGGGGGGAATCAGGATGGTCTCAGATTTTTCCAGATTGTTCCAGGCAATATTTGAGGCCTGAAGTAAATGAAGCCACATTCTAAAATGATTCTAAGGGAGAGCCACTGTGATCCAAGAATTTATGGCAAGCTGAGTCACCTCAAGTTCAAGTGTGAAAAATGTTCAGCCATTGCCAACTTGAAAGATCTCGGCCTATATAGACCCATGAACCCCTCCTGAGAGACAGAAATCCTGCACCCAGTAGCTCAATCAAAACAAAACCACAGGAACAAAGAAGCAGTAAAAGAAAAGACCCCCAAAATGGGAGCGTGCAGCTCAGAATGTAAATGTTAGAAACACTGCCAAGGAAAAAAAACCAGATAAGCTACAAAAACTGGGAGATGGGAAAGAGAGGTACAAGGAAGGGCAAGAAAATGAATCACCTAATCTTTCCAGGCAAGGGATCAGCCAGCCTTGTCAAAAAGTGAAGATTTAGCTAAAAATGTAGTTTAAAATATCAGCAATGACTTCAGCCTCCTAATGATTTTCACAATCATTTTCTTAACCTTAGAGAGAACTTAAAGGACTACGATCTTTTGTGGAGAAGAAACATTTATCTGAAGTTCACCAGTTTCTTTACTTTCACTTCAGTTTCTTTTTCTTCTGTTAGATTCAAGTAAAATTAAATTCAATTGTTTTTATTTTTAAAGCACATATGGCATAATGCCAATCTTATAAAATTATTTCACTCTCGCCAGCCACCATTCTGTTTCCATGCGCCGAAAGTGTGCACTGGAAGAGAAAGTCCACATGCCTGGCACCAAATCCACCACCTCCACCTCCCCTCCCAGCCCTCCCTGTCTCAGCGCCTAGCCTAGGTTAATCTTTCCACCTGCACACTAGAACCCACACCTTCTTGCTCACTCAAGGCCCTTGCTCCTAAAGTTATACACCTATTTTCTGTATCATCCTTTTCCCCTCTCTGCCGGATCATTCCCATAAGCAAACAAACATGCTATATTCCCCCCCAAGGAAACACAGTTTCCTTGCTCTCCCCCTTCCTCCCCAGCTACTTTTTCATCTTGTCCTCTCTTTACAATAAAACTCAGAATGGTTGTCCATACTCCCAGCCTCTACTTCCTTTCTTCCCTTTTTCTCTTTAGCCCACTGTAATCAGGCTCTTGCTTCTTCCATTCTCGCGGTGGGCAGTAACGATCTCCACGTAGCCAAACACAGCCAATTCTCGGGACCCAGCTTCCTCCACCACCACCAGGACTGGACAGAGGGGATCACTCTCTGGCCCCGGGACACCACCCTCTCCTGATACGCCCCTGGACACACATTCTCAGTCTCCTTCACTGGACCTTCCTCCTCTCTCCCAACCTCCAACTGCTGACACTCCAGGGTTCCATCTAGGGCTTCTTTTCCATGTCTACTTGCTTCCCAGTAGATCTCTTCTGGTTCTGTGCCTGGTAACTGCCAAATCTGCATCTCCAGTCTGGACCCCTCCCTGAATTCCTGGCTCCTATAACTGACTTAACATTTCCTCTTGGATGGCTAACAGGTACTTAGAACTTAACATGCCCAAACCTGAGTTCTTGATACACACCCTGATCCCCATGTTCCCTGTCTTAGTAATGACACCACCTGCCAGGCCAAAAACCTTAAGATTTATTATTGATTCTTCTCTTTCTCTCAAACTCCCAATCCAATTCATGAGCAAATCCTGTTCGCTCTACTTTCAAAATTCAACCAGAATTAAACCACTTCTTATCCCCTCTACCATTCCCAACTCAGTCCAACTCAGCATCATTTTGTTCTGAATTACTGTGGTAGCTTCCTAACTGTTCCTGCTGCCGCCACCCTCACTCCCCTAACAGTCTGTTCCCTGCTCATCATCCTCCAACGGCTTCACATTGTAGAAAAAAGCTGCAGGCTTTCTAAAGCCTTACATGGCCTAACCCCTGGCTATCTCTCCAGTCTCTCTGTTATGTTCACCTTACTCACTGGTCTCCAGCCACACTGGCCTGTCTGTTCACAGAACATGCCAAGCACACTCCCACCTCAGGGCCTTTGCATATGCTTTCCCTCGGCTTGAAGCACACTCCCCCAAACATTCACATGGTTAGCTCCCTCACTTCACTCAATTCTTTGCCCAGATGTTGCTTTCTCAGAGCAACCTTGTGGCCACTCCATTTGAAAGAGCCCCTGACTCTCTCTATGCCTTTACCTCGTTTTATTTTTCTTTATGACACTTATAAATCTACTTAGTTATGTATTTATCATCTTACCCTCCCACCAGAACATAAGCCTCACGATAGCAGGGACTTGATCCCTGGTGTCATAGTGCCTCACACATAGAAAGCACTCAATGTATACTCATTGAATGAATGAATGTAGAACTCTTTTGGTGTAATAGAAGTTGGAACAATTTATTGCTGACTTCTTTGTACTTTTCAGTTTTGCATATTTTTTAATGAGCATTTCCTATTTTATAAGGAAGCGACAGCTATTCCTCTAAAAATTAAAACAGAAAACCAATCAAAAATCAAAGGAGAGATGTATTATCTAATCAGCTCTGCTATATTTTGACAAGTGTTTTTGCCCCATTATTTATGATAGCCACAAAAGAGTTCACAATGTAATGCCCACAGGGCATTTTTCATAACTGATGACTTTTTAGGAGGAAACTTTACTGGAACAAAAGTTTTAATTGCCCAGGGCTGACCAAAGAGTGCAAAGACAAGCCTCCCAAGTGAGAATGAAAATTGGCAATGTTTTCCTAAATATCACTACCCACTATAATATTTTTTCAATATTGCTGCCGTAATCTAGATGCCAGAGTCTGTTAGCATCCTGCAAACGAAAGTGTGATGGTCTTCAGTAATACTTACATAGAAAATAAAAGTATCACTTTCAAATAAGCTGACACTTCTGAACATGTAATAACCAGGGTCACAGAATCACAGGGGCCAGTGAGAAGATTAAAAAGGGTCCCTGTGAGCCCCACTGACACACTTACCACCAGGAAAAGTTCCTGTCCCTCCAACCAACCCACAGCAACACCCAGCAGTGTCATTCAGCAAGTGGAGTGATCTGCTTCTTCCACCCCCAAGAGGCCCCAGGGAAAGTGGAGAGGGCATAGAACCAACCCCTTGTCACTCATGAGTGAGGTCCAATGGCAAATACAAGGCATGAACGGCACACAAAGCTAGGCCACGGTTTCAGTGTTTCTCCCTTCTATCCTCACCTCCAGTGTTACCTGCATCTTCTGCTCTTTTCATGATGAGGAAGAAAGCAGCAAAAGCCCGTCTGCTCTGGAAATGTGGACTAGTGATCTGGCATCGTGGGACATACCGCAGAAGTTACCTACCCCAAATAGGATTCAAACCCAGGTCTCCTAATACGTCCACCTACATTTTTCTAAGGCTGTTGACCAAGCAGTAGACTGTGAATCCCAAGCAGCTGACACATATGTTCTAGGGTCTTCACATGACTAATGGCATTCAGAGCAGCAACTTCTTTTTTTTTAAATCAATAATCTAATTGTTTTCCCTTTAAAACTAGAAAGTTTAGAGCCTCTGTATATCACACGAGTGTGCACAATGGTTAGTGGCGACAAGTCAAACATCATTAACTAGGCCAAGGCGATTTTTTAGTGTGGTAAAATATACACAATATAAAATTTACCATGTTAACCATTTTTAAGTGTCCAGTTCTAATGCGGCATTAAGTACATTGTTGTGCAACCATCACCATCATCCATCTCCAGAACTTTTTCATCTTCCCCAACTGAAACTCTATACGCATTAAAGACTAACTCCTCATTCTCCCTTCCCTCCAGTCCCTGGCAACCTCCATTTAGGCCAAGGTGGTTTTGAGCATTGTACAGTTTTTCATTGTTTTAATTCTTTGCCACACATCATAAAATGTATAATCATAGTGGACTATGGGTTGAAAACAAGAAGCCTAAGAATACAAATGATGAAATGCAATTGTCAATTAGAAGTATAAGTATCAAGTCATCCAGTTCACATCAAGATGGTCTTCGCCAGGTCACCATGTAGCATTCATGTGATTCAATCTTATGAATCCATTGTTAAAGACACAAGACATAGGAATAACCATAACCAAATTGACTTTTCAATTGTTAGAAGAAAGGCATTCCATACCTACAATGTGTTATTCCCTGTAAGATATGTAGTTGAAACCATCTGTGGTAACTCACCATTTAAAAACAAAACTTTAGAATTACATTTAAGAAGAAGTCATTTTTTTAAGAGTGCAAACCAAACATTGGGTCAAGAAGTCAGGTTTCTCTTATTTTTAAAAAAATATATTAGCAAGTCATTAAATTTCCAACTACATTTTAATGAAGTTGGTCCCAAATTAAGCACAATATTTTAAATTTATTTTGATAAATCACACTCTTTCATAATTTATTTAAATAAATTAAATAGTGCATATCACTTGCTAACTGAGAAAAGAAAAATTATCTTGATATATAATGGAGGCTATTAAAATTTTAAGTCTATGTTAAAATAAACTGTACACTATAATATAATTTTAATAATGTTGATATAAAAGAAAACATTTTACCTAAATTCACTTCTTTATCATAGTTTATAAAAGTGACAACATTATCTTTTAAATTCTTGAGGGGGTTTACAAAATTATATTACTCTGAAAGGAGTTCCTAAATTCTAAAATGTTACAAAATGCCAGTCTAATATAAAAAACTTTTTGATCAGACCCCAGTAATTTTAAGGAACTTCTTTTCTCTTGACCCTGTGCCTGCCTTCCCAAGGAAACTAATCCACCAGAGAAAAACTATAAAAGTTCTTGCAGTGTGATGAGCCCAGAATCAGGAGAAAAGAGGGTGCTGTAGGAATATACAGTAGATAAGACCAGCCTGGTCTAGGGCTCAGCAAGGGGCTCTCAGAGGTCCTGGAGTATCAGAGTGAGCCAGAGGAAGAGGGCAGGAAAAGTGCTCCAGCCCACAGGCAACAGCATGTTCAAAGGCCCAGAGGCAAGAGAAAGGAAGCCATGTGCAAGGAATTGAAAAAAATCTAAGAAATTCAGATTAGCTGAAGCACAGAGTTTAAGTGAGAGGGTGAAAGAAAAAAAAGAGATTGATTAAAAAGAAAGGCAGGGATCAAGCCCTGGAGAGTAATGCAAATAGTCTGAAGAAGAATGGAATTTTTCCTAAGAGCAGTGGGAAGCCATTAACACATGGAGTAGAAATTAGATAAGCAAACTACAGTATTTTTAATGACATAAGTGTTCCACTCCAACAGAGAGCCAAAGTAGAAGGGAAATGTGAGACTTTTTATTTTCAGAGGGTTTAAGGCTTTTGAGACTCTTCTTATAATGACTCCCTCAACCTGAATATTCCAAATAAAGCAAAATGCAAATACCCCACAAAACACAAAAAGCCTAGTGCTTCCAAATATTAGCCAAAAAACAACCACATGCACCGATCTTGTGAGTAGATCAGTGCCATCATTTAGATATTAGAGGCAGCAGCAGGGTATCTGCATGAGTCAGAAGATTTAGGTCTCTGGGTTTCACTTTCCTCATCTGAGAAACTGTGATAAGTATTTATCCTCTGCCTACCCACTTCACACCCTTTGAAGGCCACGTCTCGAACAATTAAGTGGAAAGGATTTTACCAGCTGCTTTTATTCAATCCCAGAGACAAGAAGAAGTAAATGCTTCAGAATGTACAGTTAAAAGGCTGTCCAAACATTTCACACCTCTGAAAAAATACTCCACTGTTCAAACCCATAGATGGGTTTATTCAAATTTGTCAGCGGGAACAAAATTCAGAGCAAAGTCAGCTGACAATTAAAAAAATACTGAAATAAATAGAATAAAAACTAAAGAAAAGACATTAAAACTCAGCTCTTGATTCAGTCTGGTTCCACAGTCATGGGATAGGCTTGGTCCAAATGCAGCTGACAGGAGTAAATTAGCCTGCATTTGGGAGACCCAGGTTCTAGATCTGTAACTTGCATTGCTATTTCTTTTGTTGAATTAGTCATGATTTTACATGTCCCCAAAAGTTATTACTGACTTTAAAGATCAAAGAGAGGCTTCCCTGGTGGCACAGTGGTTGAGAATCTGCCTGCCAATGCAGGGGACACGGGTTCGAGCCCTGGTCTGGGAAGATCCCACATGCCGCGGAGCGACTAGGCCCGTGAGCCACAACTACTGAGCCTGCGCGTCTGGAGCCTGTGCTCTGCAACAAGGGAGGCCACGATAGTGAGAGGCCCGCGCATCGCGATGAAGAGTGGCCTCCGCTTGCCGCAACTGGGGAAAGCCCTCGCACAGAAACGAAGACCCAACACAGCCAAAAATAAATAAATAATAAATAAATTAAAAAAAAAAAAAAAGATCAAAGAGAAAGTAAAAGCACCGTGCTGTGGGTTGCATCAGAGAAACGCGCTCAAGTTCCTATTGTTTTGTCTGGATTTTTAAAGGACATTCTAGAAAATCGTTTTACATTATTTTATGTGTCTCCAGACTTTCCGGGCAGGGATTATGCCAAAAAATTTGTTTTTAAAAATATTTTTTAAGACATTAAAATACTTTTAGAGTAAATGACATGAAATAACACAGTAGCCTGACTAGATGAACCCAATGTGTTTAGAAATTTCATTTTCCTTTCCAATAGAGTAACTTCCCCAACTTTTAGAAAAAAAACCCCAAAAAACCCTATTTTAGTTCTTTTTTTATTAAATGGCACATTTCTCAGAATGAAAGGCTGAGAGCACAGTTCCTCTAATTCGTAAGACCAGTTTATACACACTTTCTATTATGACACTCAGCACAATGTACAGTAATTAGCAATTTACATCTGTTTTCCCTGCCAGGCTAGGAGCGTCACAAATCCAAGACCATGTCTTATTCACTGTTACATCCCAGCACCTAGCGCGAGGCTGGCATAAATGTTGAGCCGAAATAAATGGAAATGAGTTGTGCTTTTCGTGTCTTCCACAGTGAATCTTTGGCAGATTCCAACAAAGCCTCAGAGTTAACTACGTGCAGATCCTGGGTCAGCTAGACTCACAATGAAGATTTCTGCCTAATTGCCTCTTTCTCCACTCTTCCTTCCCCTTCCCTCTCCATCTCCAGAGGGAGTTCCCACTGGAAATTGCACAACTCTTTGTGCAGAGAGAAACAGCCAGCTTAGTTCCTGTTGACCTGAACAGCATTATGTTCTAGCACAATAACTTCTACCGTCATAGAAGAGTAACAAACCCAATCTGGGTTGTTTTTCTAACTAAAAACTGTCATTCCAACTTCTACATTTATCTCACAGAGCTAGAACCTTCCGAGGCACTCACTTCTCTTCTATCCTCACCAGTCCCATAATAAGCAAATACAACATTTGGACAGGCTAAGATAGTGTTTTAACTGTTTTGACCGTGACCCATAATGAGCAATACATGTTACGCTGTGCCCCAGTATACACAGACACAAAACACACACACACACCTAAAAAAAATTGATGCAATATTTATCCTTTCTACTTCCAATGCACTTTCATATTTTCTATCTTTTTTTTAATACTATTCCATTTACATTTTCAAAAAGCTGGTGAGAGACTTCCCTGGTGGCGCAGTGGTTAAGAATCTGCCTGCCAAGGCAGGGGACGCGGGTTGGATCCCTGGTCCGGGAAGATCCCACAGGCCGCGGAGCAACTAAGCCCATGCGCCACAACTACTGAGCCTGCACTCTAGAGCCCACAAGCCACAACTACTGAGCTCACACACTGCAACTACTGAAGCCCAGGTGCCTAGAGCCTGTGCTCCGCAACAAGAGAAGACACTGCAATGAGAAGCCCGCGCACCCCAACGAAGGGTAGATCCCGCTCGTCGCAACTAGAGAAAGCCCGCGCGCAGCAACAAAGACCCAATGCAGCCAAAAAAAAAAAAAAAAAAAAAAACCTGGTGAGTGGGTGATAAAATTGGTTTCATGACCTGCTTGGCAAAGTCAATTTTTCTGCAGTCAGAAAACTGGTCTGCAGACAGGGCTCTGGTCAGTGTTTTCAAAATCCGTTTGGAGACTTTAGGCAGTAACACAACAGCTCTTGAAAACAAAACAAATAGAAAATCAGGTACACAAGATGAAATTCTCATCTAGAATAAACCATTCCACATCCCCCCGTGGAAAACTATGCCACCACCGGACTTCTTAGCACAAAGAAACACAGGGACTAGGTACTGATATAAAAAAGTCAGGGCTGGACTGGATCCAGATATGCCCAATATCCAACCAAGAGAGAATTCCTGCCCAAGAGTATTGCTCTGGCTGTGCTTTTCTGGGTATGAAGGTGGGTAATGCAGGCTCTCTAGTGATGCAGCCTGACCATCTCTTCCTGGAGTTTGAGTTTCAAAGGGCTTTCACATCTATTTCTTCACTTAAACGTTATTGGAAAGTTCCTTTCCAGAATTAGAAAGTATCGTGTTGGTGGCATAGAAAAGTGTTTCAGGATGCTCGCTGAAGCATATTTATGCCAAATATGCCAAAAATCATTCTTGAAGCAGAAGAATTCTTAAGCAGAAGAAGGGGAGAAGCTGGGTTAAGAAAAATATATGGACTTCCTGTTCTGTGTGCCAGGGAAGGGTGGATGGGAGGAACCTTACCAAAGGACCAAGTCTCAAAAAGCCCAGGTTCAGGTCTCTAGTAAGGCTTTGGTATAAGTTTCTCTACATTCTCCCTCATAATCAACCTCCCTCCCACCCCCAGTTCCTAAAGACAGACCTTACGGAGTTAAGAAGATGGGAGAGATACAAAACTGTAAGATACGATGGTACCTAGTGTGATGTAGTTATGTATATAGATGTATAGATAGAGATATACACATAGACAATTACAGAGTAAAAGCCAATGGCCTACATGGCATGACATGATCAAACATCGTCTTCCCCTATAGACCCTAGCCCCTCCTCTCAGACCTCATCTCCTACTCCTCCCCATCCCCACCAAACCACTCTGCTTTAGCCACAGAGGCCTCCATGCTATTCCTCAAATACACCAAGTACACTTGGGCCTCTGACCCTGCCCCAGGGCCTTTGCATTGGCTGTTTCCCCTGCCTGGAATGCTCTTCCTTCCCCTAGTATCCACTGACACCCTCCCCTCCTTCAAATCTTTGCACAAATCTTAGCACAAATGTGACCTACTTTATAAGGCCTCACCTAAAGGCTTGCCACTCCCTGTTTTAAAATGCAACCAGACCTCACTACCCTGATCCTCTTTACTGTACTTATGACCTTCTAAATACTAAGTAATTTACATATCCATCATGTTTATTATTTATCTCCATCTTCCCCCACTGGAATGTTAACTCACAGAAATCTTTGTTTTATTAACTGATATAAACCACGCACCTAGAGTAGTATCAGGTACCTGACAGATGATCAACAAAATAACTGTCGAATGAATAGATGAGTGAGTAAATAAAGGGATGAATAAATGTATAGTATAGAATATAGCTCTTTCTTCACCTACTTGGTGATGGCTAACACAAGAATAGGGCCTTCTATTCACAGATGGAGATGAATGACTGAAATACAAATGTTCATTTACACTACAGGATAATGGTCAAACCAACAGTATAAAATTAATACTATCAGATCCTCCTCTGTTTTTACAGAATAATACTTTTCTGCAGGTGAGAATGACAGCCACCACAAAAGGAGAAAAGAGCCAGGAAAGGAGACAGGTTTACAGAAAATCAGAAACTTTTAAAAGTTCACAACTTATCCATGAGCCATTTCTATTTACCTTTAACCAGAGAAGGAACAAACAGAAGTTTTAGGAATATGTTTTTGTCAAGTCTCTGAATGCCCATAGCTCCCTCTAGAATGATTTATGAAGAGGCCAGGCTGTGAAAACCACGAAGACTTTGGGTGTGTCTACTGGCCCCAAGGGTGATATGTGAACATTTTGGGGGCGGGCTTAAAAGCCAACAGCTTAGATTTCCAATCCTGAAATTTAACAGAACTCAGCAGCAAATATCCAGCCGCTGTGCAATAACAATTCAGGATTCTGAGCCTGCTTCTCTGTGGGAAGTTACCAGCCTAAAAATAAAATAAGGAAAGTTCAGAGAAGCTTCCCCATTGGTCTCCTCCTCCGTTGTCACTGAGGAGGAGATGGGTAGATGTATTTCCCACCAGCAAGCACAGCCCCCAGCCTAAGGAAAACCCCAGAAAGGATTTCAGGCCACAAGGGGGCAATTTCAGAAGGATGAGGCCATAAAACAATTAAAGAGGGAAGAGGTTAATCTGTAGCTGGTCATAATCCATATGCCCAGAGCAGCATCGCTGCAAAAGGCAATCTCACATCAGTCACTGGCTTTTCAACCCAGGCAATTTTCTTTACTCTCCCTTTTCCCCACCCCCCCACCCACAAAAAACACATTTTATGATGAAGGAGAGGGAGAAAGAAGGCAGAGGGTTAGATTCCTCACATCTAAGCCCCTCAGGCAACCTGAATTTACTGAAGCCACTCTCCCTGGAGGGGGCATATTGTGACCAAGCTTCTTGCAGTACCTCCTGCCATGTGCAAAATTAAATTAAATGGTCCTTCACTTTTGAAATCCTGCCATCAGTGTACCAAAAGGAACATCTGAGTGTACCAGCCAGGGATGATGGCTTTTCCATTCTACCAACATACACAAATCATTAGGAGATTAAGTCTCTGAATAGTTAATGTGCATTTTCATAAAGAAGGAGAAGTTAAACGCTCAGTCTAACACCCACGTAGAAGGGGTTGAAAGGGACTGGGATTGCACTCGCTGCTGCCTTGGGAAAGTGATTAAAAGCAGGGCAGACAGAAAGCTAATGGCTTTTTTTACCTGACTTTCATGGAGTGAGGGGTGTGGGGAATGGACATGGGAAACCCAGCGCCAAATGCTAAAAAGGGAGGAGAAAAGGGCTGCCGTAGGTATAGAAGGTCCGGAGAAGACTGCCCCACCCCACAGGAGCTGTTCTCTGTGGGCATTAAACCCAAGGACTCTGGAAGGCCTGCCGCCACCACACTGCAGATGGATGCTCTAAGGCAAACTGGGATTTAAAGCAAAGCAAGGTATTACTGTCACTTTGGTCCTTTCTGCTCTACCACGGTTTCCACTTTCTGACCCTAAAACCTAAACAAAAGATTTTGATGGTTTTAGTAATCCATCTCCCCCACCTTCCCCTGACTGAACAAAGTTATTTTCACACCCACCTAGTCTCACTTCCAGTATGCCTAAATTTGGAACAATGGAAGCAAGTGGGTGAAAAGAAACAAAGAAAGGAAAATTCAGGAAATGACAATCTTCAGAGCAGCAATATATAATTTGAAAAGTAACTCAGACTGGGAACAGACTGAATATAAAATTACATACAAATCCTATTTAATTCAAACCACTTCAATGTAACAACTCTTTATTGAGCTCTTACTATGCTCTGTGGAGAAGACAAAAACTTATGGGTCAGAGCCCTGATCAGTCCACAGCACAGCGGGCTCCTATTCAGGCTCCAGGAGGGGACTTTTGGGCAAACCTAGTAGAGGCCCTTTGTTAGGGATAGACGAGAAAGAACTTGCACCTACCTCCAGGTCACTCTTAACGGTTTCTCTGTACCTACTTGCCACCCCCATCCCCAGAGTGGACAAAGAGGAAAGTCAAGTGGGCAAGGCAGAAGCAGGGAGAACTCAGAGGGTTGCCAGCAACGATGAGGAACACATTCGTGTTTCTTGATGAGTCGTCTGGCAAGAAGGGTGGTAGAAAGAATCTTTACATCATATTCTTACAGTCTTCAAGGGCAGTCATTCACCGAGATTTTTTTTTAAACTTCCAGAGTCATTTATAAGCCTGTTTCTCTCCCTTTTCCTCTATCCTGTTCTGAAAAATACAGAATTTTCAGAGAGAATAAGGAATAAAAGCACCTCTTGATCGGCGATAAAGGAAAAGATACTGGGGTATCAGAATTGACTGGGTAAAAGGGTGGGGGGAAAAATCATAGAAACTGGGAGCAAGGGAATTCTGCAAAGCTCCCTGCCACACGATGTCCACCTTCCCAAGCCCGACCTCCAATTGTCTTCATAGAAACACATATCTGATATCACAAAAAACGCCATCAATTGGAACAGCTCATAAATTCTCATCTCTCAACTTCAGAAGGGTTTTTGTGAAAATGAAAAGTCTCCCCAGAAGCCTGAACTCTGAGGGTCATCAAAACAAGGACAGTCTCTTTTGAGCTTTCACATTGCTGTCCTCAGTAGGGGGCTGCTCCAGGGTCTGGGTTAGTCTGCAACTGAAGTGATATCAGCCCTCTCTGCCACTTATTCCTACTGTCATTATCCGCCAGGAACAAGCACAAGTCCAAAGCCTTCAGGCAGAAGGATTCTCTGGGTCTCAATTCTTCGCTGAAAAATTCAACAGCATGAACAATCTGTATTTCACAACAAAGAGGTTCCACCCTAAAAACGCAATAACACAGAGGAAAGCCAAGGTGACAGAGCTCGAATTCTGGTAGAAAACACACACCCCCAGACATCTTCTTCCCCTGTCCAAGAGCAAAAGCTGACCAGGTATAGGGAGGAAAAACTCCTGCACAGTCTAGTACACACCACTCCTGTCCTTCCTCCCAGAAACCACCCTCCTTGGCAGGTGACCAAAGCCAAACGTCCTCCAGAGACGCACTGCCTTCTCCCATTCTGCAAGGCTTTAAAGCCAAGCCAGGGCCGCCTGCTGTTTTCGGATACCCTTATAGCGCAGGGTTACAAGTCTCTGACCCTCTGTGTGCCAAATCCCAGACCCTCAGGGATGCAAAAAGTGGAGCGAAGGAGTTTGTGGCTTCAAAGATGGAGAGAAAATGACAGTTTAAAAGGTTAAAAGTCTCTCTTGATAATTATTTTCTTCATTTTGCTCTCCTGTATTTTCCAAATTGTCTATGATAAACATGTTGCTTTCCTAATTAGAAAAGAGGAATAAATGTCACTTAAAATGTTTTGAAAAATCAGCATAAGCAGTATCCAGAATGCTCTGAGACAGTCCCTGGGGGTGCCGCGTGGGGGGAGGGAAGCAGGAGATGAGAGGCTGAAAGCGAGAGAAAATCCAGTTTTTTTAAAAAAGGAGAAAAGCTAAGGGGTTGGGAAAGGGTGGGAATTTCCTGTGATTTAGTTGCATGTTTAGAAAACACTGAATTTATAACAGAAGGCACCTGGTTAGTGTGCTGCCCAAGAAAAGACTCAAAAGAGAGAATCACTATTTCTGGGTATGTTCTAAGAAGACAGATTTCTACCTTGATGTTTTTACCCCTGGGTGTGTCACGGTGTAAGACCCTGCTAGACTAAAGACTCCTAAAGGCTTAGGGTTTCTCTAATGTCTCAAAAGCTTGCTTCCTGTTTCAGGAGGGTCAGAAACAGCTCTTGGCCACTGCCAAGCAGACAAGTCAGGAGCACGGCCCCCCCGGTGGTAGAGAGCCCTCAGCTCCCCCTCCATTTCTGCTCTCCTCGTGGCCTCCAGGAACACTAGGGCCTGATGGGTTCTTCATCACGAGTCTCCTGAGAGAGGCTTCTAATGTTAATTCAGTGCTACATGGGCCCGGGCTTGGAGGAAGCGAGGGGAGAGACAGATGCCAATTTCCAACAGAAACATCTGTTGCCTTCCATCTCAGAAAACTCTGCTGGCAGAGAATAGCACAGGAGGATTTTGTCATTGTTGTTACAAAAAAAAGCTAAAAAGCACACCCTAGAAAAATGGACCAATCCTATCAGGATACAACCAATCCTCCACGCCTTTTAAGAGAAGGGAACCAAAATCCTCCTTCCTGAACTCTTGGCCATTTCTACCAAAGCCTGAGGGCTATGTCTCTCCCCAGCAAAGGTGCAACGCTGCCTAGTTAGAGCTCGCTAACCAGTCACTGGCCCTGGTCAACGTCTACCATTACTGGCTAAAAACCCAGAATTACAGAAGGGAAGTTTATTTAGGTTCCTCTCCAGGCAAAGGTCTACAGCTGCCCATGGGAAGACCCTGCTAGTGTAGCAGAACCTGGGAACTGAGAAACCCTGAAGAGAAGTTAGATTCTTAACTCAAACAGCAGCCCCCCATCCCACACCCGGGGTGCTCACAAATCTACAGGGGCGTTTTTTGGTCACCACAGTGATTGGAGAAGTGCTACTGGCATTTAGTCCAAAGGGACAGAGATACACCCAAAATGCCAACGGCATCTTTGCTAAGAATTACTACGGACAGTAGAAGTGGTTTTGTCTTGTTCTGTTTTGTCTTATGTTTTCCTAAAGGGGTATAACATTCACCTGGGGAAACACTTTCCAATAGTAGAAACAGTGCAAAACAGTAAACAATGAGATGTTTCCCTCCTATCCCTGACCCTGCTTTAAAATTCTATACCTCTAAGGAAACACCGCTAATATTTTCTTGTATATCCTTCCAGATATATTCTATATGTATACAAACATCTGTGTATATTCCCCTCCCCCTTGACTCTCTACCAAGTTTTTTTCATTTAACAGTATATCCTGGAGATTTTTCACATTAGCACTCCACTTGATGGTTGTGCTTTTATTTGTTCAACTAGTCCCTTTTTGATGATCCTTGTCATTGTTTCCAAGTTTTTGCCACCATAAACAATGCCATTCTAAATGCAGATATGAGAATATCTATAGAATAAAGTCTAAGAAGGGAATTGCTATGTCAAAGGATATACGTATTTTAAATTCTTTCAGATACCGCCCAACCAACAGGGTATAAGTGCCTGCTACCTTGTACCCTGAGAACACAATGTATTAGCAATTTCTTTTTCTGATATGTGAAAAATGATTAAGTGCTGTAGTTACAATTTAATTTGTATTTCCCTATTATGAGTGAGATCTGGGCATCTTTTCCTGCATCGTATGTTGCAATGTCTTTGTGGCTTTTTGTTTGTTTGAATCAACAGTTCATGTTCTTTTTCTTTTTTTGATTGGAGTATAATTAATTGCTTTACAATGGTGTGTTAGTTTCTGCTTTATAACAAAGTGAATCAGCTATACATATACATATGTCCCCATATCTCCTCCCTCTTGCATCTCCCTCCCACCCTCCCTATCCCACCCCTCTAGGTGGTCACAAAGCACCAAGCTGATCTCCCTGTGCTGTGCGGCTGCTTCCCACTAGCTATCTATTTTACATTTGGTAGTATCTTTGCTCATTTTTTCTTTTGGATTCTGACCTCTTTTCACATTTCGTTGACTGTGAGCACTTTATCTATAAAAGAAATTAGCCCTTTGTCATGGGCTGCAAATATTCTTCCCAGTTTATTCTTTTGACTTTATATATTTTTTTAATTTATCAATCTTTTCTCAAATAGCTTCTGAATTTTCTGAATCATGCATAGATTATATTCCATGGTTTTAAAAAGTATTCTCCCATGTTTTCTTTTAGTATTTTTATGGTTTCATTTTTTCCATGTATATTTTTAGTCCATTTAAAATTTACTTTCATATAAAGAAGATAGGGATCCAATAAAAATTTTTTTCTAAATGGCTACCCGGTTGCCTCAAAACCAGTTATTGAAAAGTCCATTCCTCTCTCCCATCCCACCAATATGAAATTCCACATTTAATCTATGCTAAATTCCTGTGTGTATTTAGATCTGCTTCTGAATTCTCTATCCTGTTTTTCTAGACTCTATTTTTAATTTGGAGATGGCAAAAACAAATCTAGGGAGCAACCTTGACATAGCATAAGGAAAAGGAAATGGCTTCAATAGCCTAGAGACAGTGTTCATATAAATTGGAATTTAAAATCACTCTCTCCAATGACTAAGTTCAAGATTGCATGAGACTTTACCCTACACTTTGTCTTTTGTTTATAAACAGTTCATATTTTCAAATGCAGGCCTTTTATTAAAATGTAACATACATATAGAAAAGGACACAACTCAAGTATCCAGCTTAAAGAATTTCCACAAAGGGAACAAAACCACACAACTCGCACTCAGATGGAGAAACAGTGCCCTAGTGCTCCACAACCTCTTTTGCATCGCTTTCTAGTCATTACCCTCCCCAAAGGAGGACCAAGATCCTGATCACTATCACCATAGATTCCTCCTGCCTGCTTTTAAACTTCATATATTATTTTTATATTATATATTGCACATACATAATATATGACATATATAGAAACTTCACATATCATATATGAAGTTCATATTCCATGTAACATATTACATATGTAACATTATATGTTATATGAAATTTAAAAACAGGCAGACTGAATCTATGGTGAGAGTAATCATATATGTCACTGTATTGTATAAATTGTATAATCGAAATTTGCTAAGAGAGTAGAACTGAAATGTTCTCATCCCCCCACCCGCCCCCAAAAAGGATAAAGATGTGAGGTGATGAACGTGTTAATTAACTAGATGGGGGGTGGGGGGGATGGTCATCATGTATACTTGTATCAAATCACCATAATATAGACTTTAAGTATCTTACAATTTTTCATGTCAATTATACATCAATAAATCTGAAATAAAAATGGAATAAAAATTTTTAAATGGAATCATATACCATGTACTCTTGTTTTGAGCCTCTTTTGTTCAACAGCATGATTATGAGATTTATCCATGTTGTTACAGGTACTTCTACTTCATATATTCTTATCAATAACTGCAGTAGTATTCCTCTGTGTGAATACAACACCAATTTATTGTGTTTATATTGTTTTACACCATTTTTACTGTTTCTACTATGCTATATTCATTTTATAGTCTTTTTTTTACCATTTGGGAGGGTAGGTATTTTTGTTCTAGTGGTTATCTTTATACTAATACGTTTTGTAGTGTCCATAGCCCCCTTTTCTCCTTACTTAGTCTCCTACTATATGGCTTGTCAGCTTTAATGAATCCTTGGACTCCTACCTATTAACTCTGTGACAATCGTAATGTCTTCTACGTCCCTTCTCTTCTTCTCCTCATTTTTATTTGGTTTATTTCTATTTGTCAGAATATATGTATAATTTACATACATTATTCTATTATTATTCTGTTCTTATCTCTACCTTTGTTTTTGTCTATCTTTAATTATATTCCATGAACACTTTAATCCATTAATTAATATTAATTAATATTAATTAAGATATTAATCCATTTTTTTCTGGCTTCCTATTTTTTTCTTTCCCCAATTGAAAATTCAGCTGTCAGTCCTATTGAGTATCCATTGAATAGGTCTTTTTTTCCTTTGGTTGCTCTTAAGATTTTCTTTTTGTCTTTGTTTCTTAGGCAGTTTTACCATGATGTGCCCAAAGTGTGCTTTTCTTAATTTATTCTGCATGCTTCAAAGAGCTTCTTGAATGTATAGTTTGAATATTTTGTAGTTTTGGAAAACGACTCAACATTATCCCTTTAAATATTGCTTTTATCCTGGTCTCTCTGCCTCTCCTTCTGGGCCTCCAATTACTAGTATGTTAGATGTTTTCCACATGTGGCTCCCTATACCTCTAGTGTCTTTTTTATATTAAAATGAGAATTTTGGTCTCCATGCTTCCATTGGCTATTTTCTTCTAGTATATCACTAGTTTACTAATTCTTTCTTCAACTACGTGAGACCCATTCAATACATTCTTACTTTCATTTGTTACATTTTTTAGTTTGATATTTGTCATTTTATCCTGTTTATAGTTTTCAGATCTCTGTCAAAATCATCAAATTTTTTCTTACTCTTAAACATATTTTGCACAGTTATTTTTTAATCCATGTCTGATAGCTCCATTATTTGGATCCTCTGTGAATGTTTCTATCGTCTGTTATTTCTCTTGTTTTCAAATCATATTTTCAAATTACCTTATATATCTGCTTTTTTTAATTGTCCACTGAATATTTTATATGAAAAAATTATAGAAATAATTTAAGGCACAGCCATCCAATCAGGATCCTTAATCCAATTAGGCAGTTAGAGGGTATGAAGCTGGGCCTCAGTCCCTGGGAGGGCTAGTCAATTTCTAGTTTATGCTTAATTCTGAAATTCAGCCCTTCAGAGTATCAACCCAAAGCTCAAGATATTTACTAGAGCCCACTCTCCTTGGCAGGTCCTGAATACAATTTTTTACTCCTAGCCCTATAAGTAAAAGTTCTGCTAGGTTTCCAGCCTCTCAGCTGCATCTTCCAGATGCCCCTAGAAGAAAAGTTGCTCCAGGGCCACTCTGAGTTTTCCTCTTCTCCAGGATCTTGACCCCATAATGTCTTACTGCTTTGTTGGCTCTCCATGACTTCAAACAGATTTTTAAAATTCTGTCCTATTTGTTGGTTGTATGTGGAATTACCTTGCCCATGACATGCAGAGGCGCTCCAATGAAGAAGCCTGGAGGCTGGAAGTGCAGAGCTGGTGAGTAACTTAATGATGTCATCAGGGATTCAGGGCTCAATTTGTTATTCTTTAGTGAATTAGCATGGCACTTTGTATCACAAAATGGCAACTAAATTTCCAGGCATCACATCATATTTCAAGCAATAAAAAGCATGGAGCATGAAAGAAATGTGCCACACCAGCCAGGTCTATTTCTCTTTCCAAATATTCTTTAATATATAAGAATTTTCTCCCTTTGGGTTCTTTTTGCCCTATTCATAATAAGTCACCTTCTCTTTTGTAACAGGAGACTATGGACAAGTCACATAACCTCTCCAGGTCTCAGTTTCTGTCAAATGAGTGACTTGAACTAGATGACTTCTAAGTTCCTTCCAGCTTGAACATTCTTAGAGTCTATTAACTTACTTGTCTTATTAGGAGAAAAGTAGAAAAAAATTAGGGGAATTTACCTATTTAGGAGATAAGAACCAGAGTCTGAAGATACAGAATGTCCAGAGCTTTATCCCCTAGATAGCAAAGGTCCCAGTTTAAGTTAAAGCAACATACTAAATCCTAGATTTAAAAATTAGGTTGGTGAGAAAGAAATATGTTCACTTTATGAAAAATAATTCCTATCGTCTATCAGGTCTTGTTATAATGTTTTCCTAATACCTTTAAATTATTATTTGATTTACAGTAATTCAATTTGCACACAACTTTCAAAAACATCTCTAAGCTCTTTTTGTTCATGCCCAAGAACTATAATTTTACTATTATTTTCTTAAAACAGACCAACACTCCTTGGCTTGTGTATCACCAAGAATATCAGACATTGCTTCCTTTTTGGTATTTCTCTGACCACCCTTCTATGACTTTCGGAGCAATTTTTGGAGTGTTTCTCAAGCCCAACCCAAAACTTCAGCTATCAATGCGCATTCAAAGGAAACATCTTTAAACTTCCAACTTGAATTTTTATATATTTACTTCTTTAGAGATGGACTGTTGAGAGATTCTATATATTTAGTTAAAAGAAATATGAAAAGATTCCTTAATTTTCTCCACCCTTCCTCACATTCCTCATAACCGATCCCCCCACCAAAAGGGGGTATAATTTGCCTACATTATGTCAAATATTTCAGCTTTATTTTCACCATGGAAAAAGCATTAAACTCAGCTGAATTATTCATGAGACCCTAGGTAACATGATAGTTGTTTTTGGCCTTAGGCTTCAATACTTTCAGCCTTGCAACTCATTTTAGGATTTCTGAATGGGGCTAACAAAGGACTTTGCTATACACATCATTAAATTGTTGGCACGTGTCCTGGCACAGAAATTTACACTGCATCAACATACCCATATATTTGCAAGGATGCAGGGTAGTTCTTACTTTTATCCATTTTTTTCTACTTCCCTGAAGTTTCACCCAGATGGGATTTTCAGAGCATATGCCAATGTGAGATGACTGAAATATTCAAGATGGAAAAAAAAAGGTCTGGGGTCCAGCTTAGAGATTCTCAGTCTACCTCTGAGGATGATCATAAGACTAGTTTGACTGATGAAGGGCAAACATCACCATGTACAACCCTCTGGATTCCTTTGCATTGAGACTGCAAAAGCATTTTTCTGAATTAGCTCATAGAATTCAGCAGTCCATACTCACCTAATGCCCAGTCGTTTAATGAATTGTTCTTCTTTTAACTGTCATTTAAACATGCCTCCTCTCCTGACCTTCCTCCATTCTGATTGCTCTGGTTTGTCCCAAAGAAAAGAGAGAAAAGAAAAGCAGACAAAGCTCTCCTTCCCCATTACAACACCCAAGCACCACTTTTCTCACTTCTTCAGACAAAAGCAGAATAGGTGTTGCCCACTCTTGTACCAAGAGATTTCTTCCAGTCCTATGGTCACATAAAATAAATCGCTGCCAGTTGGCAATGGAACCAATGTCCCTCAACAACCAGACCTGAGCTCTATCCCTATGCTTCTTTCAGAAAAACTATAACCACTCTCAAAACTTTCATTGGGGACATTTACAGAAATTTTAAGGAAATATTTCATCATCCTATTTTCTTTCAAAATTGTATTAGGTAAGATATAAGGATTATGCATCCATCTCTGTTCTACTTCTCCTCAGGATAAAAGCCAGGTTAACACTACTAAACTGGACCAGTGTCCACCAAGCAACCGGATGTCATGTCGGGACAGTCTGACTGCTGAAAATGGGTGCTCTCTGCGAGGGACTTAACACAACACATAAACAAAACTCCGATTTCATCTTCCAGTAAACTCAGTGGGATACTAATGAGTTTTCAAAGATGAGAAGCAAACTGATATCACTCTTGGCTGTCATTTTATTTTGGAATATACTAGCTATTTAATTTTGCCACAATGCTACCAAGTAATACGACAAATTTCTCTCTTACTTTTAGTGTTATTTTTTTTCCAAGGCAATTGAAACTACTCTGGAAGCACCCAGAGTCTTAAGAATATCAGGAACTATTAAAGAACATTAACAAGACCTCTGGTGGGGGGTGGGGGGTGGGGGTGGTTCCCATTTCCTTCTCATGACATCTTTGCTCTCTGGAGACTTGTCTATCACATGACCTCATTTATTTTCTTTCATAGCATCTATCTCAACTTGTAATTATCTTTATTCATTTGTTTACTTATTTATTGTCTGTTTCCCTCATAGAATGTAAGCTCCATGAGGGAAGAGGTTTGTCTGTCTTGTTCACTGTTATATCCCAACCTAATAGTGCCCAGCCTGCAGCAAATACTCAAAAAATACACGTTAAGTAAATACTGAAGCAGTGATGATGGGCTGGGTTCTGCTTTGTAACAAACATCCCCCAAATCTCAGTGGCTTGACATAACAAAAGCTCATTTCTTGCTTATATTGTGTGTCCAACATGAATTAAAAGGGGAGAATATGTCCATTGCTGTAGTTCAAGGACCCAGACTGACAGAGGCTCTACCTGGTCACAAATTTTCGTATCACTGAGGCAGGAAAAAAGAACACTGCTTTGTCTCATACTGACAGCTGCTTCTGCCCAGAAATACCATGTATGGCCACATTTGCTGGCCAAAGCAAGTCAAACGGCCACATCTAACTACAAAGGGAAAAGGAAAAGTGGATATGAGCACTGGAAGCCTATGGAGAATTAAATAGCACATCTAGACTCATGCTGTTGTAAGGGGGTTCATTGGGTCCATTCCTCTGTGTCTGGGTAAGGTTGCAATTAGAAGAAGGTAACAGATGTACTAAAGAATCAAACTAACAATGGACATTACATACATCATACCAAAAAGCTTTTCACAATCAGTTATCGAGTGATATTACTGGAAAAGTCTTTATAAAAAGAAAATATGTCTTAATCGCCCAATCAAGAGGAAATACCTGTATTCATCATGTCATTTACCTCAGGAACAAACTAAATGATTAAGATGCACTCGGTACTCATGCTCTTTGTAACTGAAAGTCCCCCCTTCTTGGGGACTGATAACGAACAGCAGGAAAAGGTGTAACAGTTTGATGTCATGTTTTCAGATGACAAAAAAAAAAAAAAAAAAAAACTCACTGAAATCCCATTCATAGAATTTTTTTTTTTTATCCAAGTAATACCTGTGAACAAAAGCAGTAAACTGGCAGCAGCATTTAAACCCACAAAGACACCCCCCCACCCCATTATCGCGGAAGGCCCACACAACGTTCTGACCCACGTACAGAACTTTCCCTAGAGCTCGTCTTTTGGTATTTCCTGCCAATATAAAGCGTGATTTCATTCCTGCTAGACAGGCCTTTTTTTATCTCCACCAGTCAGACTCTCACAGTGAGATAACCTCCAGTCACAACTCTCTCTCCAAATGAATTCCCAAGTTGCTATGGTAACTAACACCTTCCTCCCAACTGTCAATATGTTTCCCAGTCTTAAAGGCAGCCCTCTTGATTTACTGCCAGAAGTACCAGTCTCCTCGTGCAAAAGAAAGTACCTTCCTTCTCTCCAAATCTATAAAAGAGCCCCTTTAGAAGACTCTCTGCTAATACTAGTAGCAGCCCCCATCTATTAGAGCCTACTTGTATCTATTATCTCATTTAATCATTTTTTTTAAAAAGCTCTGCCAGTAGATATCATTCTCCTTATTTTACACATGAAAATAATTATAAATCCAAGGTTATATAATTTAGCCAAAGGGCATAGTAGGATTTGAACACAAAATTCTCTGACCAGACTGTCTCTGAGGCATCTTCCCTGGGCACAGCCCTTCTCCAGCTCAGAGGAGCATCCTTACCTGTCTGGTTCTCTCAGCCCTACCCCTGCTCCTTTTTCCAAAAGGACTTTCTACATTCCAAGACACTTTAGTTTGCTTTAATATTAACACAACACTACTCCAAATCCAATGGCACTTTAAGGTGTGTTAATGCTGATGAAACACTGAGAAAGAAAAGGCCTCATTCTTCTGCTGTCTCCTACTCCAAGGGCTTTGGTGGGCATGAACCAGATAATGGGTGTTAAGTGTTTTGTACTGAGAATGAAGGTACAAGATCAATACCCCAAAGATGTTAAGGTCTCCACAATGTGACCAGGTGCCAAGGAATGTCCATAAGGGTGGAACTGCAGCCAAGTCTCCTGGATTTGCTTCCTTTGGTTCCTCTGAAAGCCCCTCTCCCCCATGTGACCCAAATCCCCACCCTTCTCCCCTAAACACAAATTGAGGGACACACAAAGCAAGCACTGTACTTACTTCTTAACTGATCCATCCCCTCCCCCACACCCAACACACAGGCAGACTATGTTAGCCTTGTAAATAAGAGCTGAACACTTACCGTCGTCTCACAGTTATTTTTCCAGTCTGCCTTTTTTTAACCACTCACCTGGCAGAAACTGTTATTCCCCTGGCCAGCAGTTATTTGTAAAATGGGTCTGCCTCCTTATTTTCACACCAAAGATACTAATTCCTTAGCGGAAAGGGGAATATTCCAAATAAGACAATTAGCAAGTCACCTAGAAACTCCACCCGCTCCACAGAGGCACACAAACAAGAGAATTAACTCCATTTGTTGTCTATAATAAACAGGATGCTCTACCCACCACAGAGCCCCAGAGGTTGGTACGGAATGACTCATCCCAAGTAGTAATGGTTACAATGGCCCAGTTCCCTATTTTGTAAAGCGATGTACTGAAATTCAGAAAGTGCTCCTCCCCCACCCCATCTTCCCTTGCATACTTCTGCGTATCAATCCATTAAAAATCCGAAGAGTAATTTATCTTATTCACTATTATCCTGTTAAATTGCTCTACTGCCACAGCAGTAATTGCACTGATCAGTGATTCAGACTTCTTGAGCAAAAGGCCTTAAGTAGGTTTCATTATTAAAATTTCCCAAGGTTTTATTATTAAAATAAACCTGAGATAAAGCAGTATGCCGCCATGGAGCAGTCATACTAATGATTTTAGGGTTAGGAAGGGATGTCGGTCCCATCATCAATGTCTCACTCATGAATACCAGTAATTGGGAATTTATCAACCAATAAAACCAACCGGCATTCTAAGAATGAGAAATAAAAATCTCATTTTAAGTAGCACATGCAGTGCTGCGTAATCCTTTAAAAGGCTGCTTTTGTTCACTGAGGTAGTGCTTGTAACAGCACACACTGGAAACAATGCAAGCGTCCATTTCTAAGGGACTGGTTCAGTAAACTAGGAGGCAGCCATCCACACAGTGGAATACTATGCAGCTCTGAGAAAAGAATGAGGAAGCTCCTTCTGTACCAACATGGAAAGATCCCCGAGACATACTGTTAAGGACAGAAAGCAAGTTACAGAACGAATTATAAAACATGCTGCCTTCATCATGAAAAAATCTACAAATAACAAATGTTGGAGAAGGTTTGGAGAAAAAGGAACCCTCCTACTGTTGGTGGGAATGTAAACTGATGCAGCCACTATGGAAAACAGTATGAAGGTTCTTCAGAAAACTAAAAATAGAATTACTATATGATCCAGCAATCCCACCCCTAGGCATATATCTGGACAAAACTCTAATTCAAAAAGATACATGCACCCCTATGTTCATAGCAGCACTATTCACAGTAGTCAGGACATGGAAACAACCTAAATGTCCCTTGACAGATGAATGGATAAAGAAGATGTGGTACATATATAAATGGAATATTACTCAGCCATTAAAAAGAATGAAATAATGCCATTTGCAGCAACATGGATGCAACTAGAGATTATCATACTAAGTGAAGTAAGTCAGAAAGAGAAAGACAGATACCATATGATATCACTCATATGTGGAATCTAAAATATGACACAAATGAACCTATCTACGAAGCAGAAACAGACACACAGACATAGAGAACAGACTTGTGGTTGCCAAGGCGAGGGGAGGGATGGAATGGGAGTTTGGGGTTAGTAAATGCAAACGATTACATATAGAATGGATGGACAACAAGGTCCTACTGTATAGCACAGGGAACTATATTCAATGTCCTGGGATAAACCATAATGGAAAAGAATATGAAAAAGAATGTATATATATATGTATAACTGAGTCACCTTGCTGTACAGCAGAAATTAACACAACAATGTAAATCAACTATACTTCAATAAAAAAAAAATTCGACAACAAAGAACAAAAAATAAAATAAAATAAAATAATAACTTGCTGCCTTTTGTACAAAAGAATAGGAGGAAGATAAGGATATATACTCCTATTTGCTTGTATTTACATAAAGAAATACTACACTGATATATAAGAAACTACTGAGTGGCATGTATAAGGGGCAGGGGGGTCTATTGGGCAGACCAGAGCTGAGATGGAAGTGATTTTTCTCAACATATACATTTAAAAATAATTTTCCATGTCTTTAATTTATATTTACTACCTATTAATTTGGTAGTAACGGTTAGAAGGCTCTATTTCCTCCACTTTGGGGTCAAATAACCAGGCTTCAGACTTCTTACCTGGGCCTGCTCGGAGTCACTAACCTCAGGGCAATAATAATTTAGGTGAGAGGAGTAACAAGACTATTACTTGACTGTCTCCTTAGGGAAGGAGAAACCGATAAAACATGAGGGCCCATAAAAATTTGAACACTATACTTAAGACTGGGTTAACTCAGCCTTCTAAAATGTGCAAAAACAACAGAAACGTGACACTACGCTAAAAACGGGGGTGTGGGGAGAACCGGGTAGAGAGTGGCCTTCCTCTTTTCACAATTGTGATTTTATTCTTGGGTTTTCATAATGGACTTTTGTGAAGAGGGGAGATTTACATCCAAGTCTAGGATTACAACTATCTTAAGGCCACTTTCAATACAAGTGCTTTTTCATAAATCGCTTCTGTGGTTTCCCTGCCCCAAACAAGAAGAAAGAAGGGAGAAATAGAGGGGCACGTCAGGGGTTTATCTAGCTTTGTGGGTTAAGAGGATTGGCACCAAAATGAATAAAATTCAAACAATTGTCTAACCCTGGTGTCAGAGAGTTCTTGCTTTAACAAAACTCCTAGGCCAGCTAAGACCTTCCTACCTATCCAGATCCTCAACAAGATAAATGCAGACACGAATCAACTGCAGAGTTAAAAGGCCACAGATGTTCCCGTGTTAGCAGGGAGTCTGGGAAGGAAGAGCCCCCAGAGCTGCCCCAGTCACCCCACTTAAGGGAAAGAGGTTGGCATCCAGGAGAGTGAGTAAGGCAAGCCCTCATGGGAGCCTGCCAGTCTCCACAGAAAAAATATCCTGTAGTCACGAGACGACCAGACTAACGGATGCAAACCGTCCAGACAGCTAGTGTAGCTTTGCCTCCTCTCTAGATCCAAGTCTGTAGAGGAAATAAATGCCATGAGCTCTAGTTCTGCCTTCCTCTTCTTGGGAGAGCCTGCATTAGCTAATGACTCCAACATGCCTGTCACCACCAGTTGAGTCTCATGCCACTGAGCTCCAGACCTCTTTCAACTATCTTTTGGACATCTCTACCTGGACGTCCTGGGTGCCCCATGTCCTTCTCCCTGGCAACATATGCCCTTTCTAGCTCCACTCTCCCTGCCTCAGTTAATGGCAGTGCCATGCACCAAGATACCTAACCCAGAAAGCTGAAGGGTATCCTACACTCCTTCTGCCTTGCCCCTACTTCTATCCACTCATCAGCAAGGAGCTGTATTGATTTTTTAACCTCCTAAATATCTCTCAAAGCCTTGCTTCCTTTTTATTTGCACTGTCACTGCCTTAATCTGTACCTCATCATTCAATCAACAATATTTAGAGAGGATAGATAAGAGCTAGGTGCTTTTAAACAGAATAAAAGCAGAATGACCTCTGCCTTCTGGTGTTCAACATCTAGTAATTTCTTATCTGAACTATTCAGATATACTCTTTCTCCTACCATTCATTCTCTACATAGCACCCAGAGTGTCTTCTCAAAACTTAAATAGAGCATTTAATTCAGAGGTCAGCAAACTTTTTCTATAAAGGGCCAGTTAGTAAATATTTAAGGCTTCTGGGCCATATGTTCTCTGTCACAACTACTCAGCTCTGCTCTTGTAATGTAAAAACAGCCATAGGCAATTTGTAAACCAATGGCCATGATTGTGTTCCAATATGCTTTATTTACGAAAACAGGCAGCAGGCCAGATTTGACCCATGGGCCATAGTTTGCCAATCTCTGACTTAATTAATTGTAGTGCTTCTCACTCCACTGGAATGAATCCGAATTCCTTCCCATGGCCCACAAGGCCCTCCAACCTCACCTCAGTACCACTTGCCCTTCCTTCTATGCTCCAGCCCCCCAGATCTTCTTTATGGCCCTCAAACACTGTGCCAATATGTTCCCATCTCAGGGTCCCTGCCCTTGCTGTTCATCCCATCAGGACCACTCTTCCCCACATCTTCCTGTAGCTGCCTCAGCGCCAATGTCACCTCCTCAGAGAGGCTCTCACTAACTACCCCAATAGGTCAGCACCTACCCTGATGCTCATTCTAACTTCCATTTATTTATTTTCTATTCATTTTCTTCAAATTACTTATCACCATCTGAAAAATATCATGCATATTGTCTGTCTACACGACCTCACACCACCACTAGAATATAGGCTCCCTGAGGGCAGAGACTGTCTGATTTGTTCACCCCTAGGTTCCCAGCACCTAGAACTACACCGAGGACTAAGCAGGGGCTCGATAAACATCTATTGTCTGAACTGTTATTGCCTCCAGCCTCACCCCCTCTAAATCACTTTATCCTCACTGCCACTAGTGATCTTTCTAAAATATAAACTGAATCATGTCACTCCCCTGCTTAAAATCATCCCATGGTTCCCAACTGGCTTTAGGATACACATGTAAAGTATGTGGCAAGACTACTATAGCTCTTCTCGTACCTTCTGATGCTTTCCCATTAGACTGTGAGCTCCAGGTGGCAAGGACCATGTCTTGTTCATCTTTTCATTTCAGGTGCCCCAGCAGAGTGCCAGGAACTCTGTAGGCGCTCCATAAATGTAGAATGAAATTGATCAATCAAAGGGGCATAGCAACTAGTACAAGGCTAAATTAAAATGTGATAACTCAATAAATACCATATTTAAAGCCAATGAAGCAAGATTTTGTACAAAGCTCTTCCTTTTCTTCCTTTGTAAGCAACCTGGGCAGGGGTTATGCTTACAATTCTGAATCTAGCTTTGGATTTTGTCATCCAGATTCTACCTGGCAGGCAGCCACTCACCGTTTTCTAAAAGAATGGTAGGAGGAGGCAAAGAGAGAAGTAAAGCAAATCTATCTATGCTGTTTTCCTGTGAGCAGCTCTGGTAAAAGGGTTAGGAAAGGTGACATAACACCTGAGCTAAAGTGCAACTCAGGGAGTCTCCATGAATTCCAAATGTCCACATTCTGTCTGTCATCTATTAGCAAAGAAAACCCAATGCTGGCTGTTTTACTTTATAAAATAACCCAACACGTTTGGGGAATTTCTGCAGAACTGTCTTACCAATAGAATGGAAATTGTTACTTCTAGAAGAATTTCCATTAGCCCTTTGAAATCCTTCAACATTCATTAAGGCCAAGGAGTTTTCACCTAATGCAATCTGATGGGTGCGAGAACAGAGTCTTTCTAGGGAATACAGGCTCCCAAATTGTTCAGCTGGGAAGTAGGGAGGGAATTTATTACTCAAAATCAAAGGGAAATGAAAAGAGGCCAACCCAGAATGTTATTACTCTCTTTCTCAGGTGGGGGATTGAGTTCCAGAGTCATTCTGTTCCCTTCATATGGCCTCCTTACTTAGCATCTAAAAGCTTCGGGTCTTAGACGCAGCCAGCTAGGTTCTCTTCTCATGTAATAGAATCTGCTTCAGCAAAGCCATCTCCAGACTCCAGAAATGATAGGCTATAAATTACTGAGTCTCCCACCAGATATAATGAAGTGCAAGTTACTGCAGTCCTGAATGACCACTCCCCATGCTACTCTGAGTTGCTTGAAGTAAATTTGACTGAGGACTGGAGCAAGCACGAAGCAGAGCTAGATCTGGGCTTACTTCATTTTGAGCCTAGCTCCTTACTACTCACCAATGGGTCCCGTTGCAGAACCCAAGTAGGGAATGGGAGGGAACAAGGCTCCTGGGTTTCTCAATCCTAATGTCTGCTTCTCTTCAACATTTACGGTGTCCATGTAAACAAGCGAAACTAAAATAACAGAACGAGTAAACCTTAAACACAGAACCTCCAGAGATTCACAAAACTGCATTCAAGGTACACAGTCAACCTTGAGGAAAGCTAATTGACTTTCCTCTGAAGTTAAGTACAAGTGATCTGTTAGATTTGGAACCATTCAAAATTCCTGTCAAGGATCTGCCAGTATGGGAGCCAAGAACCAACCGTTCAAATGGGCCCCGCTGCCCAGCCTCTTTACAAGGCCATCTCCTCATACTGTTCCATTTAACAAAACTGTAGCCCATTACCTATCCTCAAATCCCTTTGCCAATGGTACAGAGCCAGAACATCCTACTCCCTGGCTGAAAATCAACAGGACAACTTACAAACACCACTAAGAAGGTGCTGAAATGCATGGATTACAAGAGTAAAGAAAAAGTTGAGAATAAGTCAGCCAGGTACGTGCTGTGCCAACAGCACCCTCTAACCCCCGTCCCCACTCTGCCTTATCCCAGCCGGGTTGACACTTACCTCATGAGACAGATCTATAGGTTCTCAAACTGAAACAGGAACACCTGAGCTGGTTCTTCAGCACCCAAGAAGCAGCAGTAAATCTTTAAAGACCCAATAAGATTTTGATGAGGAAAGGGAGAGTTTCAGATGAATGGAACGCTGGGAACGGGTGGAACACAAGGCCCACAGGGGCAGAAGTTAAGCCGAGCCCAGATAGAATCTTGCTTACAGGGTATTAGGCATGGGCTGGGGCAACTATTCTAGCCTGGGATGTTGGCCCCGGTGAGAACAGCTTGGCAGTCCAAGGCACAGCATACATAGCACTAGCCAAATTCAGGGTGATTGAAGCAAAAGTGTCAGAACCAGGGGATAGAACACCAGATTCTCAGAGATGAATCCTTACCAGAGTGAGGCAGAACTCCACAGTGGGTGACTATCGATCTGTTGATTCCCAGCAAGAAGCTCACACTGGCTACGAGCAGGGAAGCAGGCTGTAGTCCCCGAGGAGAAGGTTGACAGTTGACAAAAGTAATTTAGTCCTAGAGCCCAGACTGTGTTCTCTACCAAAAGAAATCAAGGCCCCCGGGAGAAATGGCTGATTCCACATCTGGTGCAGGATATACAGCCTGGAACATCTTATGCCAGAAAGCAAGGAAGCTATCAAAGTTCAATGGGGTCATGTCAAAAGAACATGGGATGAACTTGAAGGGATGTCCACTGATCTAAGATGAGACAATGTGAGCATCCAAAACAATTAATGAATAATGAATGCAATGGGTTGAAGCACACTGATAACATAATAAATCTGTGAGTTCATAATAATATTTTAAAAAAACAAAAAAAATTGTTGGTCACCACTGGAAATTACTAGGTCACTAACTCATTATTCTGAAAAGCGATTTTAAAAGGTAGATGGGGTGGGGAGTTAAGTAATTATTTAGCCTTTCCTGTATAACAGTAAATGTTTAAGGGGTCTGGGGAAGATGAAACCAATTTGGCAAAATGGGGATAACTGTTTTATCTGGGTGCTGGGTAAATGGAGATTCATTAAATTTCTTGTGTGTCTATTTGAACCCTCTCCCCGCCACCACCACCACCACCAAAAAAAGAGCAATTCAGAACTTGAGTCAAGCAGCTTGCGGTTTAGCCAAGGCCTCTGCCTCTAAGAGAGACCAGGATACGAGCGGCAATTTTAGCCCTAATGGGCTGAGCCAACTAGAGGGATGTGGGGAGTTACAGGGGTGTCATGGTACCCAGCCCTTGATCTAGAATCCCAGATCCCAGGTCTAGTTGGCAGCACGGTTTACCAGGTGGTGGATCTGAGGCTGCTTATAGAACTTACTTTTCAGTCATAATTGGCTCAGGAACTAAAAAGGAACCTGCTTTTGAAAATGGAGCCCTTAAATAAATTCAACCAAGAGGAGCTGGGGAAATTATAGGCTGAGGAAGGGGGCAACGGCTAGCAGAGAATTATGCATAGAATAATGGTAAAAGTCACATTGACTCCTGTAGTCTGGACTCCTTCACCAACAAAAAAGAAACAAAAAAAGACCTATCACTCCCCCAACTCACCCTATCCGCATCTCAAGAGCCACGCACAACAGCACCAGAGGCAGCAGAATGAAGATGACGTTCTCCCACTGGTCCAGCTGAGAGTGTCCAGACAGAAGACTGGCCTCAGCAGCTCAGAACGCCCCGCCCTAACCCCCACTCAAGTAACCAGCTGGGAAAGCATTCAGAAAACCCGCATCCTGACACACCACTGCCGAACAACTTAAACAGCAAGCAGAGAACAAACCGTCTAAACAGCAATGCCGGCTGCCAGGAAAAGTTTTGTAGGGACAATGAGTAGAGGAAAAGCAGACCCTTCAGGGCCCCCTAAGACCCGGTCTCTTAGCTTCAGCACTTTCAAATGCGGAATCCATCTGCCTCTGGGGCCCGAGGAGCCTCACAGGCAGGTTGTCTCCTTCCATCTCCTCCAAGATAAATGAGCAGGCGAGCTGGCCAGAAAACCACTCAGGGGCATTACTTTTTAAAGAATCTTTATAGGGTCAAAGAGGAATGGGTCTACAGGCTGTGCGTATTCCCCACAGATGCCGGGGATGATGTCAGACTCCTCTTCCAGATGTGTTTAACACTGTGGTCACTTGTATTCCTGCCACGCAGAGTCAGTGCTGTGCTAATTTGACTGATTCCAGCTCAGGCTGCCCCCAGCCCCCTGGCTCTGGTTACCATTAGCGGAGACTGTCATCTGTACTGTACTCTTCCAGACAGTCCTAAAAACAGGTCTTCACCTGCTCTTCCAATTCAAGTAATAATGGCTGCCAAAAGAACGGGGGGTGGGAGGGGGAAGGTTACTAGAGAAAATACAATTAACATGCTACCAAAAGAGCAAAAAAAAGCTGGGAAAAGACTATGTAGGTTCACATTTATTTCCCAGGCTGGGTAAATATCCTTTTGCTTTTGTCTGAATCAACAGCCAATTTCAAACTGCTACTGGAAAAAAAGAGAGAGAGAGAGAAAGAAAAAAAGAGGCAGGTTCAAATCTCAAAGTAATAACTTCTAGCACAAAAAACAAGAATGGGTAAGAATTCCATTTCCTGGTTATTGAACCCACAGGCTGAATAGTTACCTCTGCCCCTAAGGATCAGAGCATTCTGTATTTGATGACAGAACCCAAGTGAGAATCCAGCATAATCCCAAACAACCCAAGACATCAGGGTGAGTTCCCCTGACCTTGAGATTGCTCCTCTAGCTCTTTGGTAAGAAAATGTACAATAATCAAGAGGAGAGACCCTCTCACTGCCCTAGTTGTGTGAACTCAACTACTCAAGGTCCATCTTGTCCAGATCAAGGGCTCCCATGAGTGACGGTGACCCGGATCGGACCCCAAAGGGGTCCGATTATAAAATCTGAAGATGTAGAAGGGAGAATTCAGTGGTGCTCAGAAACTCCACTAGCCCGGCCTGAAAAGAAATAATCTGTAAACAGAGTCACTCTTGATTCCTAATTCTAGGTCTTATTGTTTTGCTGAGTGTCTTAGGGCACAGCTCTAAACTTTCTGCCCTTTATTATTTTGCCCACCTAAAGTAAGAAAACTAAGCTAAAATAAAATTTGCAACCAAACCAAAATGAAGCTTTTTTAGCTAATATGGCTACTGTACTCAGGATACTTAACTTCCTTTGACCCCCAAAATGGCTACCTGGAAGTCAGCATCCCCAGAGTACATTTCATATCTAAACTGGAAATATGCTGAAATAAATTAAGAAAGTCTAGAGCCTTTGCTTGAGCAAAACTAGAAGCAGCAAAAACATGGGCTTTTTGCATGTTTGATAGGTACGGTCAAAGAGGCCACCGAGAGTAGAATTAATACAACACATTCTTCATGTATGATCAAAGTGCCTTCTAAAATCGGGGCACCTTATATGACAAAACAGCTGACAAGAAATTAATAAATTTAAGCCTTTTTTCTGCCATCCCAATTACAGCTCGGTCAGCTCACAAACATGTTCTAGCAAATGCTGAAGGAGTTTTTCTCTCTTTGAGGGTCCTCTCTCACTTCACCCTGCTTAACAAAAGACCACACACACGCACTTAAAAAGAGGATGGAGGCAGGCCAGCTTTAGGACACATGCTGCATGGGGGGAACTGACTGTCGCAAAGAGAGGGCTCTACACCCCTCTGACAAGTCCACAATAGGCCGGCTAGACACAAACGCCTGAAACAAGGAAGTCCATCGAGAAAATGAACAGTTGGCGAGATCAAGGTTTCTGGCCTAAAGGGCTTGCAGCTGGTCTGGCCATTCATCAAAAACTCTGAATTTAAATGGAAGACACATTCTGACTGTGACATGTAATAAAACAACTGGAGCGGCAAAGGATCTTGATTTTGGTTTCCTTTCCACCCTACGCAGCTCCTGCCAACGGAAGAGCGAGCCTGCCTGTGGTGCTCCTGGCACATCTGGGGTAGTTCCCATTCACACTGGTCAGTCTTTGGGATTTTTCCACATATTACAGGGTCATCATCCATCTACACTCACCCAGAACGTCCAGATAAAAGCTCCTGTTTGGAGTCTGGAGAGAAATTGTCAAATCTGAAAGCCCGTGAACTCTCTCAGCCAGAGGAGACTAGATGTAGTGAAGACTATGGAACCAGATGTCAGAGGCCTAATTTCAGGTTAACCCTAACCAGCTTTATGACTCTGGGTAACTCACCCACTTTCTTTAGACTCTTATTCTCACATCAGTAAGAGAGAAGTAGACCTAATGGTGTCCCAGATCCCTTCCAATCTTAACATCCTCTGACTTTACGACTAAAAAGTGATACTAATAAGGCTAAAACTGTAGGCTTCAACCCAATAGGAGCCAGTTGGGATGATGCTAAGAAAAACTCTATTCCACATAGGCAGAGCCAATCGAACCACGTCATCCCCACACCAGCCATCCGAGAGATGTGCACCACTGGTCTAAGAGCCCCTTCTACAGAGGACATTCACTGAGTGATTCAGCAATAGGCTGATTCGTTCATTCAGCCAACAAGTATTTTCGTTTTTTTAAATAAATAAATTTATTTATTTGTTTATTTATTTATTTTGGCTGCGTTGGGTCTTTGTTGCTGCGTGTGGGCTTTCTCTCTAGTTGTGGCGAGCCGGGACTACTCTTTGTTGCAGTGTGCGGGTTTCTTATTGCGGTGGCTTCTCTTGTTGCAGAGCACAGGCTCTAGGCGCACGGGCTTCAGTAATGGTGGCACGCGGGTTCAGTAGTTGTGGCACACTGGCTTAGTTGCTCCACAGCATGTGGGATCTTCCCGGACCAGGGCTCGAACCCATGTCCCCTGCATTGGCAGGCGGATTCTTAACCACTGCGCCACCAGGGAAGTCTGGCCAACAGGTAGTCACTGAGCATCTTCTAGGTATTAGAGCTATAGCCATGAACAAAACAGGCAAAATCCCTTCCCTCATGGAGTTCATGTTCTAGTGAGGAGAAAGAGGAATCAGACACTAATCAAATGGGAAGTACAAGGTGAGGGTACCTTTTATAGAGAGTGGTCAGGAAGGACCTGCTGATAAGGTAACTTTTGAGCAGAGATCTAAGGCAGTGAGCTATGCAGATCCCAGGGGAGGAATGTTGCAGGCAGAGAGAAGAGCAGAGCCTTAAGACAGGACTATGCCCAGGATGGCTGACATGTTAAAGCAAACACCATGAACCCAATATTGATGAAGAGGAGTCCGAGGGGGAGAACAGCAGAAGGCAAGGTCAAGCAGATAGTGGGGGCCCAACCATGCACAGAATGGAAAAACCACTGGTGGGTTTGAACAAAGGAGTAACATGATCTGAATTCCATTTTTAAAAGATTGCTGTAGTTGTTGTGTTGAGAGTTGACTGAAAGAGGCAAGAGTGGAGGCAGGGAGACCAGTTAGGAGGCAGCTGAGATAGCCCAGGTGAGAGGTGATGGCAGCTAGGCCCAGGGTAGCAGCAGTTGGGGGGTGGGGGAGGGAATGGAGGACAGCAGAGAATGACACGCTCTGAAGTAAACAGGGCACTGGGGGACAGGGTCTTGGGAAATCTTGGAACTACTGCAGAATCTAATGAAGCTAAATGACACTAAATTCCAACATCTACCGTGAGATCTTAAGATTTAGGAGTTTGTTCATCTCTGTCATTCAATGTCCAACGTGGTACCTGACACAGAATGGGTATACAGAAAATGTTGAATGAGCAACTGTGAACTGAATATATTATGAAGCCAGAAGATCTGCAGTTGGATAGGTCTTCAGGAAACAAAAAGCATTTGGCATTAGACCTATTTTACTAACAATGGATCCCCTCCCCTGGGTGAATCTATCTCTTTTTGTAAAAAGTTCCCCTTTATAACTCTGCAGTGGTAAGTAGTGAAGCTGACCAAAAACGTCACGTAATGTAGCTGAGAATCTGAACAACTCGGCCATTTTCCTAAGAGGCCAAATGTAATCACACCACCTCACAGCTCCCATCTAAAATACAGGGAGAAACATTTCATGAGTAATCTCATACGTTTTAATGAATACTGAGTCATGAGGGTAACTAGAAAGGTATCATTATAAATAACAACATTATTACAAGAAACAAGAAATAACACAAGCCAAATCTGTACTCTTCCTACAGGACAAGGCTATCATTGAACATGCTGCCCTTCCTCTGCGAAGCTGAGGACAGGAATTTCTAGGAACCCCCCACCACCAACAGCACTGCTCTGAAAAACGTGACAATTCCCAACTACGGCAGCTTCTCTGTCAAGGTTACCCTTGAGAGTCCCAAGGTTCTTAACCCACAGAAACTGACAGTGTGCAAAATATAGGGGCAGAAAATTCAGCATCAGGGAGAAATCACAACAAAGGTATGTTTTTATAAACCACATTCTGGCAGCAGTTTTCTAGGTAAAGTCATTGATCATCTTGAAGGGCTAAATTTAAAAAAACCCATCGTTAATCAGGAAGTAGGTGTAAGAAACATCTTATTTACCAAATGAGAAAAAGGAGAAGAAAGATAAGCCACGCAAAGTGGTGGAGACCAGATTACACTGTAAGGGAAGCTGCAACATTTGGGACACCAAGTCCTAGATGGATTTGTCAGCTGAGTTGGAAATCATTTGATGTGACCTTGGACTAATTATTTAACTTCTGTGCCTCTGTCTCCCATCTGTGCCTGAATCTCCCACTTGCTGTAAAGGAGAGCAAATGATTTCAGACCCACCCGTTTCGACAGGGATGTTATGAAGCTGAGATCTTGTCTCTGGGAGCTCCAGAGTTCCCAGAGAAAGACACTCCAGGAGCAGAGGGCAATGTCTTTAGTAAGATAATTAAGGGCTCAGGCTGCTCTTAGAAACACCCCCACACTATGGAGGCTCCCAGCACCATGGCTCCAGAGTCGGGCAACCAAAATACTGCATACAATGCCAAACTCAGGGTCAGGGCCAGCCTCTCTGCAGATAATGTCAGGAGCTCTATGGTGAACCCAGTCTCACATATATAATAACTACATTCAGATGTTTAATGAACATTCAGTGATGCTTTTAAATCACCAGGATCTTCCAGACATGACCACATTGTTGCCTATCTATTAGGAGAGATGGCATGCAAGGTATGAAATAGTAGAAGGCCCATGACCATGACCCCTGGGCAAATCCTGACCCTCTGTATTACGGGACTAAAAATAATGAGGAATAAATGAAGTAAGATGCGAAATGCTGCTGACACAGCCCTGGGCTCTTAGAAGGAGCAAAATAAGTGCCAAAGCCCTCCTCCCTCCCAGGGCTCTGCTCAATAAATAACAAGTGCTATTAATCCTTTAATCACAGATCTAGAGAAAAAAAAAGAAACAGGAAACGGTTCACCCATAAATATCTTATCTGCCTTTATTCTCCTATAACCCCTCAACTGGAGCAGAGTAAACAGGCTGAACTTTAATTGGATCATAATGTGGGACATAATCCCCAGGTAAGCCAGACTCATAAACTGCAGACAATTAGGAGACTGGCTTTTTATGGACTGCCCCCTACCTGGCCTACTCAACGACAGAAGCAGACCCAGCCCTTTGTCCCAGCTTCCCAGAGAAATCCATTAGCAGGCACACGTGGCTCCGGTGGGATGTCAGGTTAGAGGCTTTCTATTCCGGCGATTGTGGTCTTAGAATTCCCAAGCACAAGGCAAACGGATTCACAAGGATTGTGTTCATCTACTATTCAAGTCACCATCTGAGGACTATTTAAAGCACAAAGCCAGCGAGCCCTGCTCTGAATGGGAGACCGAGAAGAGGAAACAAGCAGGGTATATTTTTAATATAGTTCTACAACTTATACAGACAGCGCAACTTGTAGAACCCCAATTTTGGACCCAGGATCCATCCTCACCAGCTCAGATATCTCACTTGGCTCCCTGTCAACCACTGAGTAGGAAATGTCAAGTTCATTTTACAAATGGAAAAGTGGGAAGCACGGAGGGACAGATGCGTACATTGCTAAGTCCACTGCTAATAACAGAAACAGCTGAAGCTGATGTGTGCCTCCACGTGCCAGGCCCTTCCTGGGCATTCCACCTTCTAACCTCACAACCTCCCCACAAGGTAGGCAGTTATTCTGCTCAAATTTTACAATGAGAAGACTAAGGTTCTAGGAGATTAAATGATGTGCTCAAAGTGACACAGCTTATACATGGCACAGTCAGGATCCGAATCCAGGTCTCTCTGACACTAAAGCTGGTTGTTTGGGGTTTTGTTTGATTCTAGTTACACCATACTGCCTCTCTTGGTTTCTCTCTGCTAACTTAAGAACCCAAGGAACCTATCATCCAAAACCAAACTAATGTTTAGACATTAGATCTCATGCCTTATTACTGATGTCATCAATTTGATGAGCAAAGAGAATCAGGCAATCCAAGCCCAACATCAGTGTCTTTAGGGACAGAAACCAGACTATAATTCCAATTAGCTAGACAAAACAGAGAAATTCCACATCAGAGGAACTTTTGCTAGAGAACAACAGAAGATCTTCAGCCTCTGATAAAACTTCAACTCATCATTTCTCCTGTCTAGACACCCCTTCACTTCAGCTGGCTTCACGTATTGTGATCCACACAGAAGACTGATCCAGCACCTTGCCATCACGAAACCAAAAGGCAAGTTCTTTGGGATCGCATCAATATGAATATTTTATTTTATTTTGTGAAGCCATTTCCCTGTCCAGCCTCCCTTGTACATATCTCATGTCAGACCTCACATTTCCCAGAACACACCCTAAGTGACCAGGCCTGACCAAGTTCAGCAGAACTGATCGCGATTTGTTGGATCAGGGGCAAGATCAATTCTCTGCCCTCTTGCTTCCACAGCTCTTAGAGAAAGCTACCTTCCCTGGAATTTTTGGTGTCACGTAAATTATCAACAGCAGTTGCGGGGAAATGATGCAAAAAAATTCAGTAGCAGATATAAGCCAGAAAAAGTAAATGTGACACAATCCAAACCAAGAGGGGCACATTCTCGCAATCCCTTGGGAATGACTTTACCTGAAGGCTGTGTGACTCATCAAACTCAGCACTAAGATGGCGAGGTCTATGGATCCACAGGGGCTCCTGGCAGTAACCTCCATGCTTTTTCAAGCCAGATCTCCAAGGCCTGGCACCGACATGTTCACCACTTTAATGGAGAAGATTACAATTCTGTTCTCTCCCCTCCTCCTCCCCATCAGGTGATGCTAACTGGCACTTGTCTTACCTAAGGAGGCTAACTTGTAGCAGTGATATAGTGTGACAACTGGAAAATATGGGGACCTCACATAATCAAAGCACAGACTTACCACAAACAGGAACGTGCTGTGAACCAGTTGTCAGGTCTATAGCCAGTGTTTTCCCTACACTCATTTCACACAAATCTTAATCAAATCAGGAAAGAGGTAAAAGGCCACTCTGAGGTTCCCATGTACCACTCTAAAGGAAGAAAAATTTTTCTTTCTTCTAAGAGGGGTGAACTGCCTATAATAACTTTTGGGGTAGCTGAATGGACTTAGCATTCTGAGTAAGAAAGAAAGAAAGGAAATGAGATTTTTTTTCCATTTAGAGAAATGAGGAAGTGGAATGGTTTCTATACAGGCCCTATCCCTTTTAGAGAGTCTGTAAATTGTAATGCCACAATTTCAGGCCCTCCTTGAAGAAATCCCATCTCATATAGGGTTCTGACTAAAGACATGCTCTTGTAAATGTTGACTTGGAGCTATTGTCAATGTTAGACAATAAGCATACAGGGTTGGGGCTGGATGTATATCACCTTCCCACACCCGGTCTAAGAACGTTCATAAAAAAGATCATTCAGTGGTAATGACAGTGACAATACAGATCCTGGCTAACACCATCACTATCCTAATCCAGGAAAATGTTACCTGGAAACATTCCTCCTATCAATCACACCCTCAGATAGGGAAGCTGGGTGACTGGTCCAGCTTCCAGACCCTGATATATTCAAATCAATTAGCAGTCACTGGGTGACAAGAAAATGGCTGGCATCCACTGTGGCTATAACATACATCAGGCATTTCTAGTCTTGGTCTTACAAAGGCAAATCAGGTTTGACCCCAACGTGAGAGACTGAACAACAAACCAAAGAACACAAGTTTCTGAAGAAGGTTTAATCCAGGCAGCCAAGGCAACCCTCTCTTTCTCAGAAGCTAAACCACTCAGAGTGAGAGAAGCTACTCCATCTACCACATAGATGTGGATCGTTCCTATGGAAGAAGTAGTACAGGTAGGAGGCCCACTTCCCAAGCCTTTCTCTACTTTCTCTCCAGATCCATTAAAAGAGAAAGCCATCCCCTCCTCCATCTCAGTGTGAGACACACGACTGTAAAATTTTTTACCAAAAGAGGAAGGTCTGGAGGACACTAGCAGCTACCATGAGTTTCTCTCTGACTCGAAGCGCCTTGGCTCTAGCCTGGGGCAGCCGGAGTCCACATTCAGAAGCATCGTGTTTCCTGTTCTTCTCTAGGTTAGAGTCCCAGCTAAGAATAGCTCCCCATTCATGCCACTGTGTACACATCCTTTTCACTTGCTGTTTTCTCTTATATATGCATGAAACTCTGTTCTTGTACGTTCTCCAAGGTAAACAAAAATACTTTAAGAAGGGCACAGAGCAGCAGTTTTATTCCCTGTCCAGTCTACAAAAAGGCACTCCCCGGAGGAATTCCACTCCAGAGCTGAGTGTCACAGGAACAGTTGGGGCACAAGCTCCCTCCCTCTCTGAAGCTCCAAATAGAGACTCATACTCCGAGCTGGGAAACTGGTGGCAGTGTTTAGGATGCACTATACCTGCCCAGAACCTCACCTCTGTGCCTGTCTTAAACCTAAAGAAGACCAGAAGGCTGTAAAATTGGCCTCTTTTTATTAGGTTGGACCATGTGAAATTACCTACAAAATGATGATTTCATATGATTTAACCTAAGAGAATCCTAAAAAGCAAATTGGACATTTTGCAATAAGCAAGAATGCAAAATCCATTATTTCCCAGGTGGCTCCACCCAAGACCATTTCCTATCAGTCTTTAGGAATTAAAACATTTTGCAGGAAGGTTAAAAGCTACGGGACCCCTTGTAAGACAGGCCTGGCATTGGTAACAGACCTCCTTTCCCTCATCCGTTCCATATCCATATTCATATCCACATCCATATCCATTCCTGGACCTCAAGAGCTCACAGAGGAACAAGCAAGTAATCAGGTAAATGGAACACAGGATAGAAACTGCTACTCTATAGACAAGTACAAAATCAGAACTGTGAGTGTAGCTTGATTACAACATTTCTCACATTGAATTTGCCTGGTTGTTTGTATGTGGGCTTCACGATCAGATGAAGCACTCGGAGGCAGGAAGCATGTTCTCTTTGTCTTTGACCCCTGGCATCTAGCACAGTTCTTACACATAGTCAGCACTCAATGATGTTTGTTGAATAACTGAATGACTCATAGAGGCTGAGTGGCCTCTCTATAAAATGAGGCGAGTAAGCAGTGTTTCTGTTAAGAACTTTAAGGTTCTTATGTCTTAGACCAGACTACTAATTATAGCACTAGAAAGAGAATAGCAGACTCCTGATTATAGAACTAGAAAGAAAACCAGAAGAAAAAAAAAAAATAGAGGGGTCACTATACTTTATAATCAAATAAGTCTGAAATTATGGATTAAAAAGCCTGCCTCTAGCTGGGAGTGTGGCAGCATCATTTTCTCTCTCAGTTTAATATCTTTTGATTTCAATTGATTTTCCTTACTTTATAAGTTCAAGACTATCAGCAACAAAGGAAGTGAAAGATGTTTTATGAACTAAAGCAAAGCGGACAAACCCGAACCACTTTCTATTTGTCTTAAGGAAAAGAGTATTCACTGGGGTGGGAGGGGGAGTTTTATTTCCTCTGGGGGCTAGAATGCCTTTTATGAGTTCAGAAAAAGAAAAAAAAATCTAATTCTTATGTGCACCAAAATAGGTAATTAAAGGATCAAGATGAGGGAAGACATTAGACTGACTGCCAGGTGGTCAGAGTTGAAGGAGGTAAAACACACACACACACACAAACACACACACACACACACACACACACACACACACATACACATACACAATGTCTGTAAAACTCCTCCCAGACTTAAAAAAGTCACTTGGGTCACCTTTTAAACCTATAGAAAAATCATTTCTAAAAGAAACAGCAGGTAGCAAACTAACCTCAAAACAATTCATCTTTCAAAGTTGAATATTTTGATGTAGGCTCAGGAAGTCTTTCCCTCGCTTCAAATAATCAAAGCTCTGAAAAAAGGGCAGCACAGAGCTCTTCCCAATATGAAATCTTTTATCTATACATTTTACTTCGAAAGGAGAGAGACTGGCCTGAGCACCGCACTGCTTTGGAAGTAGAGGAAGTCTTTATCCTAATGAATTGATCTCATCAATTTAACTGCACATTTGATCCCAAGACCCTTTGTGGGCCTGATGACCCCAGGGAGGCCCTTAAGTGAAGCAGTCCCCAGGGTGGTGCAGTCCATCACGGCCACCAGCAGACAGGAAAGGGCCATTGGGGAGATTCTAATTTTATTATGTAAATCACAGGAAGCTACATTTAGCTCCTCTCCTCTGTGCAGCATCCTTATTTCTACCCAGTGGCCATCAGAGGAGAAAGAAGTCTGTCCACATAAACGAAAATGACAGGGCTGGCTGCTCCTATCTGACAGTGAGGGTCCCCCACAAGCACCTATCTGAACGCTCACAGTTAGGTTTCTCTTTTTCTCCCTCACACCCATTTTAGTTCATTTATTTCCAAGGAGTGCAAAAGGCAACATAAATGGCAAAGGGTTGAGGTCAAGTTCAGAAGCCCTGTGGGAAAAGCATAGACTTTGAGTCAGGAAGACTTTGGAATCCTAGATCTCAGTTCCTAGGATCTACATGACCTTGGGCATGTTACTTAATTTCTCTGAGCCTCAGCTTCCTCTCTGTAAAATGGGGATAATGATACCCACCTCTCAAGGCTCTTGTAAGGATTATGTTTGGGGGAGCTTTTAAGGCCAGTGGTTTTGTGAGGGCTATTTGACTTCATTCTGTCTCAGGAAAGCGGAAACTGGATATGAAACTGAAGAAGAGTGACATCCAAATATGGCCTAGGCATGAACAATTTCTGCTTGCATGCATGGCTAGGATGCTGGCGTTTCAGAGAACCAGCTTCGCGGGTTTAAGGCCAAACTGCAGAAGCCTTTCACCATGATGGGCACGGCACTTTCCAGAGACAGGACCCACATCACACAAAATTCTCTCCCTACTCTAGAATTCCTGAGGTGGACAACTTTATCCAGCTCAGAATAAAACTCAAGGTAGTCAACGTTTTTCTTGTCAAGGAACATAAAGTAATCCAAGAAGGATCTAGAGAATTCATTCTAACATGAAATCAACCTTGCTAATAAATGAAATCACCCTCCTCAATTAAAATCTACACTCTTGTCAAGACAACTGTCAAAAATTGTAATTGCTGCAGACAAGTAGAAAAAAATGGCCATACAGCAGCATAAAAGCCCTTTGGCTGAAAAGTACATCAAGAATCCTTTCATTTAAGTTCCGGGCCAAGGTGTCTTTATATTAATTTAAAGTCAACCACAAAATCAGTTACAGCTTTTCCTTTGAAAAGGGGGACTAGAGAAGGTGGGCTCTGAAGGCTGTCTCCTTCCAACCTACAAAAAAGGGATGAGTCCAACATTCAGACGTAGCCTTGAGAAGAAATTCTGTTTGCCAGTCCATGGGCGTTTTGTGTGTTTGTTTCTGCTGTTGATGTTCTTACCCTCCTGACCAACAGGCCCATGGACTAGCACTTTTTAAGATTCATTTCTGTCATTTGTGAAGACGAGGTCTGTGATATCTGCTGGGTCCCAGAAGTGTAGATAGACCAAAGATCCTACCTCTCTCTTAAATTCAGCTCAGAAGCAATCTCATGCCAACAGCTGGGAAAATTAATTCCATCATCACTGCTACAAAATCGAGCCTCTCCACCCTCTGCCCAGCTCCCAGCCCAGGCTTCCGGGACCCACACTGCTGTTTGTATGGGCACCTGCAAGCAGCTTGTTCCCACACATCCAGACCAGCGGAGCGGAAGGAGTTCAGAAGAGCCGCCGACAAGTGAAAGGCCTGGGAGGGAAGTGACAGGCAGGATCCAATGTCCTGCAGTAGCTTGTTCTCAGTGCCACCTTGGCTTTTCCTTACCACCTGCCAGGAGCCGTTCAAACACTCTGAGCAACGCGCAGTCACAAGGATCCTTTTTATTCTCTGGAGTCCAGAGAGTGCCTACCCTGGATCCCAGAAAGCCAAAAGCAAGTACAGCTTCTCCCTCTAGGACTTCTCTCTAGATTCAAGGGCTCCTTTCACCCCACTTAGAGGGACCAAACCCCTAAAATAAGAAGCAGCACTCTGAAAACAAACTATACTCATCACTCAACTGTTCCAAGATTAGGCCTTCCAAACGTTCCTCATCTGTAAGTAGGAATAATAACACAACATTCTTTGTTGTGTCTCCTTTCAGGGTTGTGGCGATTAACTGAGATAATATACATTTACCACAGTGCCTGACACATAGTAAGTACTCAGTAAATACTAATTATTATTGATATTATTTTTATTATTCTAAGAATGAATTATAGCTATTATTAAGAAAATACCTTCCTAGGGACTTCCCTGGTGGCGAGGTGGTTAAGAATCCACCCCAATGCAGGGGACACGGGTTCGAGCTCTGGTCCAGGAAGATCCCATGTGTCGCAGAGCAACTAAGCCCGTGCACCACAACTACTGAGCCTGCGCTCTACAGCCCGCGTGCCACAACTACGGAGCCCACGCACCGCAACTACTGAAGCCCGCACGCAGCAATGAAGACCCAACATAGCCAAAAAATAAATTAATATATTAATTTAAAAAAAAAGAAAGAAAGAAAATACCTTCCTAAAAGACATGTCATTCTAACCCGAGGGTAAACGCTCCACAGTCAATTTCAGTCTCTCCTGCAAACAGAAGGAACAAGTGCGCAAAAAAATCTGAACAATAGACATTCTAAAGGTTCTTATTTGAATTTTGAGTACATTATGTGCAGTGATACACATATAGATCCATTTATTGAGAAAGAGCTGTCTGGCACCAACTATGTGTACAGCACTACACTAAATATGTGTGTGTATATACACATACACACACACATGTAGAATCAATAAGACAATTTACACTTTTAAGCATCTACTATGGGCCAGGCATTATATTAGGCAACTAGAGATATACAGATAAATAAGACATGGGCCCTGTCCTCCCTAAGCTTATAGTCTAATAGAGGAATTACGATTACAGGTGCTAAGATAAAATTCCATCTATCAAGCAATGGATGCAAAAAGGAGAGATACATACAGACGATGCTCTCTTAACCAACTTGCCAGCTTATGTGACATACTTCAACTGTTCTCTACACTACATTGGCTGGGTTGTAAGTAGTAGGCCTTTTTCTTGTGTATCTGCTCCCTTCTGCCCCATCAGCCAGGCTGGGTGCTTCCCCAGGGTCAGTAGTCTGTTCATAACAGATATTATTTTAATTATGTATTATATAAAGTGATTAAATATGAGTAAAAAAAGGTGTTTCTATGAAAAATAAATTGAATGCTTTGGAAAAACTTGATAAAGGCAAGTTGCTAAAAAAATTGCCGATGAATTAGGTGTGGGCAAGACAACAGTAAAAAATTGTATTGGTGGAACTAAAAAAATCTAGAAACATTATGCATTTTATTTCTCAAGTGTATTAAAGAACTCACTTTACTTAAAGAGACAAACTGGAAATCACAGACAATGTGTTAAGTGTGCAGTTTATGAAAGAAAGTCAACAGAACTCTACTCAGGAGAACCTCACTCTAAGAAAAAGCCCTGGTCCACATCAAAAGATTTGTGAATATATGTACCTTTATTTATTTTGAAGTTTAAATAAAATGCTTAGGGACGGTATCTTTTTTTTTTTAAGATTCTCTGCTGTAACTGACTTTTGGGACTGACTGACCAACTACTGGTCCAGTTGCCCAGATAAGAAGGTGTCCCCACTACACCTGCCTGTTTCTCTTAGGCCAATAGCAAAATTAGTTTATATTCCCTCCGTCCAGTGTAACTGGGTAGCATAGAAGGTTGACCTGGGATTTTATAAAATAGACCCATTAAACGTCTCTCAAACAGACAAAGTGCATGGAATTTTAGCCAAATTTCCAGAGACTGAGATGCTAACCCTTGTAAGCATGAGCTGCACACTGACTACTCATAGCCTGAAGCATGGACCAAGAGATGAAGGATGCCCCAGATGCCACCTCAGCTTTGGTCACAGATCTTGGCACATGATGCCATCTCTGCAAGAAAAAATGTCTCAGGTGATGTTTTATTGAGAAAAAACACAAGTACTAACTATCAAGGAGGAGTGAGATCCCTTCCCAGGACCCCTTGATAGTCAGTCTAATACATTTCTGTTAATTTGCATAGAACGCTGGATTTCTATCCCACATAACAAGATTCCAGCCACTGAAACTGAACCGACATCATTAGCCTTCCACCAGAGCTTTATGCCATCAAGATGCAATATGTCAAGGGAAAGCAGCACGGGGCCTCATGTCAAAAGAAGTCTGCAGGAGCAGAAAGCCGAGGCAAAAGGTAGCCTTCAGCAGAGTTTCAGTCTCCTGACAATATTTTTAAAAGACATATTTAACGTATGGAGGATCCCATTGATGGAGGAGAGAAAAATACCAACCCTTTTTTTCTTCTTTAAAGACACGGGATTGGTACGAGAGGAGGGAAACGAACTGGGGAAGCCTTTGTATATTGAAAGCTGAGTTTATTTTTATTTTCTCTGCCAACAGAAGCAAGGTAATTCTATAAGCATCATTTAACTTTCTCACTAGAAACAGAGTAAGGCAGTTAATGCCTTGCATTTTACATCTTCCATTCCCACTCCAGAATCACATGTTTTCCCCCAGAAAATTAAATTGATTCTCACACAATGGCACCCAAATGTGTGCTTTCAAAGGCATATCCCCAAACTGATGGGATCCTCAATGAGAGGATGAGGAATTATTTTCCATTTCAATCTGGAGTCAGGAAATCTGTGGGTCTCATTTCCTTCATTAGGGGTCGGCCCCAATGACCTCGAGGATCTCTCTCCTTCCAAAGGAAGAAAAGGAAATGAGTTTCAATGACAGCTGTCGAATTTTAAGTCAGATATCAGCAAGAAATTCCTAATTTGAGAGCTGTCAATCAGTGGAACAGGTTTCAAAATAGGCTGTGGAATCTTCTTCCCTAGAGACAGATAAAAATAGGCTAGGCCGCCATCTGTCTTGGTAGGGTGCAGCCCTTCCAAGAGGCGGGTGAACAAAACCCTTCTTTCCTCCAAGAGAGTCTACGAAGAAGTGATTAGGCTGATGAGGGAAAAAGGAGAGAGGCAGCAGTCCATCTGGGCCTGGGGAAAGCTGGTGGTTAGGCAGCTGAGACTTCCTGTGGAAAGGGAAGATTCAAACTGCAAAGAGGAAAATACAAGGGGAAAAAGACAGGAAATAACCACACAGCTCTGAGCTCTTTGGGGAGAGCTGAGCCAATTTGTTTCTCAGCTGCGGCAGCTCCGTTTGGTCCTGGGGACAACGCACTCAGCCACAGATCCTTGGGGAGGGTATTATTCCCCTCCCTAGTTCCCAAACAAGTGTATACATGAAGCCTAAGTGGAAGATGGGAATTGTCAAATAAATCCAACGTCTCCCCAGGTGACCAGCAGCACCCACAGAGCATCTCCAAAAATTTTTCCTTTAAAAGACACTCTTTTCTTTTCTTGGCAACCCTCTTTGGCCATCTGAAATCCTACCCATTTCCTGCATTTCTTTCATTGCTATGGAAAGCTCTCTTGGGGCATGAAAAGGAATGAAACCTTCATGGACCTTTAGAAAGCTAACTCCAATGGGAGATGCAAGAAACAGCATCACTACGGCCTGTAACCTCTGCAAAATTGGAGTTGTCCCTCTCTCTGCAGACGTGAGCCGACCTTTGACCCAATCTCTGTGCAACCACATCAAATGTACACATTTGGGGCTCTCAACTAAGTCTTTGTTCTAACACTGTCTTCTCACAGCACACTGGAGTCAGCCACATGGAGTTGTCACAGGGGCCTTTAGGTACACAGCTTTGCTGGTAGACAAAACACAGGAAGCCCACTGTTTTCTAAGTCCATATGGTACAAGAGGCCCCTGCAGGAGGGCAGCGAGGTCAAGGAGTCAACACCAGGGACTCACCGAGCTGAGGTCAACAGCAAACTAAAGATGGAGGCGAGGGATGGCCACCAGCTGTTGAGAGCTAGACATTTAAGGGCATACAAGGCAAAAACCAGTGCCTGAGGCTCAATTCTTTAGAGAAGAATTTTTTTCTGGCGGGGGTTACCAGCTAAGGAGAAACCTGAAGCTCAAGCATGCAGCCTGGTGACTTTTTCCCCCTTCAGCAAAGCCAGAGAAATTTGCAAAGATAACTAGAAGAAAATCAATACCATAGGGCCCTAGATTTTAAGATGAGCCTTTGCAGAGGAGAAATCTGAGTCTGTTCTGTCCTTGCAGCTGTCCTAGTCAGATGAGACAGGGCTTTTACCCTCACAGAAGGGACTAGACTTATTGAGAACAAGGAGATAATGGATAGAAAATGGCCCTATAAACTCACGCAGCCCAAAACAAATTAAAGGAAGGGATTATCATCATTGCTAATAGCACAAGGGCTGTCCCCCAACTGGGTGGTGAAATGGGAGCAATGTCACCTTAGAAAAGCAGAGACTGCATTCTGGGTCACCCCCTGTGGCCACTCTAGAGTTTCAGCTAGGTAGGACACCATCTTCTATCTTGCTGGTCTGGGGGCAATGCCGGCTATGAAAAGGGGCAGGCCCCTTCTCTTCCTTTACTGGATGCTACACAGCAACCTGGCCAGACATCCGAACCCTCTGGAATGTGCCAGACATTCTGGTCAAAATCCGGGACTTGGGAACAGCATATCAGGAAGTGTCTCTCCTCAGAACCTAGCTCAGGTGCAAAGGGAGAGTTCTCTCCCAGACCCGCCCTACATAACTATGAAATTCAGGGTTTGCTCATTTTTCAGAGCTGGGATCTTCAACACCTTTGGGGATTCATTCATCAGATATGGGATTCGGATTGCTTAAGGCCTTAGGGAACTGCAACTAAGCAGCAGAGAGCTGGTTTCCATGGAGGAGACTGAGCAGACGATCCGGGAGTCAGGCATCCCCTAGAGGTCGTCTCCTCCATCACCCCATCACCTCCGGCACCCCTCTGCAGACTACAGGGAAGCCAGTACAGGCAGGTGAGTGGGTGTCCTGTTCTTCAAGCTCTCCTGAGAGGGGAACCCACACGAACTTTCTGTAGCCTGGGAAGGAGGAACCAACACTGGAGTAACTAACCTACTGGCTTCCCATTCACTCTCATAACTCAACGCAATGAGGCTGGCTGGCTACCAGCCTGTATTCTCTGCAGCAGGATAGAGCTAAAAAGGCTGTCAAATCGGAGTATGGGGCAATGAAGAGAGCACTGGATTAGACATCAAAAGATCTTGGAGGGGGGATTAATTAATGCAAAAGGAACAGGAGAGAATTTGAGGGGATATAGAAATGCTCAGCATGTTACAACTGCGGTTACACAAGTGTGTACACTTGTCAAAATTCACTGAACTCTAGGTTTTAAGTGGGTGCATATTCTAGCATATAAATCACACCTCAATAAAGTTGTTTTAAAAAGAAAATTCTGCATTCTAAATTCTAATTCACCTGTATTAAATGTGGGACCTTGGACAAGTCACTTACCTACCTAATGCTTCACTTTTCCCATCTGTTAAATGAGGTTAATAATTTCTGCCCTGCTTACCTCACAGGATTTTAAGGTCACATGACATTATATATGTGAACCAATTTCAAAAGGCACGAAATGCTAAGCCGTTATGAGGTAACTGTAATTATGTTTGTTCCCCGGCACTTGGGACGTCCTTGCTATATATATTTCCTGATGATCTTCAGGTGCGGAGGGAAATTCTGTTCTAATTAATAGCTGATGGTTCAAAAATCTTCCCTCCGGAAAACCTTGACCTGAGTATTCTTTCCGCTCGCCCACTTCTTCACTATGTAAAGGTCACTTACTATGGGCGTGTGGGCCTTTCTGGTTCCCACAGATAAGCTCCCAACATGGAGCACAGCTACTGAGCATGGCCATCTGACCAGAATGCAGACACCATGGCAGATACCATTCTGGAAGTGTGCACCCTCCCCGTCCTGGGGAAACTAGTGAGTTGGCATTTACCCGTGGCCACAGAGCACCCTTTCAGGCAGAGGAAAAGGAAAGAAAATGCAGGATCTTCTCACAAAAGGACTAAAGGGGAAAAACTCGGAAGCCTGGGCGGTTAGGTACAAACCCCCCTGCTAAAATTAGCTAAAAGGGACTGAGATCATCGAATCCAACTTCTTCATTATCAAAATTAGAAAACTAATTCTCTGAGAGGGCAAGAGTTCAAGGCTAAGCAAAACTGGTTTTTTGTTTTGTTTTTGGCCGCGCGCCATATGGCTTGCGGGATCTTAGTTCCTCGACCAGGGATTGAACCCGCGCCCTCAGACAGTGAAAGCTCTGAGTCCTAACCACTGGACCACCAGGGAATTCCCTAAGCAAAATTGTTAAGTAGGTTCAATTGCAGGTGCCGGAACCTTCTAGTTCTGGCCACATGTACATGGGCACTTTCCCCTGAGATGCTCTCCTTCCCTAATTTGGCATCTAGTAGGCTTAGACTCTTATCAAAACCTCTCATAGGAAACAAATGCAATCTCACACTCAAGTATAAATACACAAATAGCACTTTTGAGTAATGTGAGGGAAGAGACCATTGTAAACAGGTAAAGCTAATAGTGGAAGAGACGTCTTCAGCCCATCCCCCCACAGGGGACCTTGACAACAGCCCCCGAATCACACCCAATAGCTGGTTTTCTGCCCAGCCTCAGGCAAACAGAGAACTAAAGCTTGAAACTGTTCCAGATAAGTTCAAGTGGGTTTACAAAGAAGTTCAAGTGGGCCTGCAGAGTTGTAGGTCTTATCTGCAGGCCTGCCATATCATTCTACAGAGCCTGGGCTGTAAATGGCAATGCTGTCCTGTAGAAAGGTGTGTTATCCACCCTGCATAAATGGGAATCAGAGCTCCACATACAGTCCTGCCACTCATCCTTGCAAATGCTCCTTTTAAATCCATCTTGAGAATACCATTCATTCTGGGATAAAGAAGATGTGGTAAATATACACAATGGACTATTACTCAGCCATAAAAAAAGAATGAAATAATGTCATTTGCAGCAACATGGATGGACCTACAGGTTATCATATTAAATAAAGTAAGTCAGAAAGAGAAAGACAAATACCATATGATATCACTTATATGTGGAATCTAAAAAATAGTACAAACGAACTTATTTACAAAACAGAAACGGACTCATAAACATAGAAAACAAACTTACGTTTACCAAACGGGAAGCGGGAAGGGGAGGGATAAATTGGGAATATGGGTTAACAGATGCACACTACCATATATAAAATAGATAAACAACAAGCATAGTAAATGTATAGCACAAGTATATACAAGCATAGTAAATGTACAGCACAAGATATATTCAATATCTTATAATAAACTATAATGGAAAAAAATTTTTTTAAGAATATATATATATACACATTAAAAAAAAAAGAATACCATTCATTCTAGTTTCACCTGGTGGAGAGAGAAAACAAGTCTCACAGTTGTCTACTTTTCACCTAGTCAAAGCCACCAACATCTCTCACTTGATTACTGCCAAGAGTCCAACTAATACCCTTGCTTCCACTGTTTACCAGCTAATGTCTGTTTTCCACTCAGCAAGCAGCGTGATCTTAAAAATAAATAAATAAATCAGACATTCCACTCCCCTGCGGCTGCCCTCCAGTGGCCTCCCACTGCACCCACTGGAATCAGTGCATAGTCCTGACCATGCTCTCCAGACCGTGTGGTCTGACCCTGCCTGCCTAGTCCACCTCACTCCACATCCGTCTCGCATCTGCTCTCTACCTCTGGCTGCACAGACCTTCCTTCTGTTCCTCAAACGAGCACCTTCAGACCTCGGCACCTGCTGCTCCCTTGCCCCCAGATCTTCAGGAGTCACCTCCAAGAGGCCTTCCCTGACCACACATGGGTTAAGTAAGCTCCCCCCACACTGGTCCCTGCCAGCCACTCTTGAATCCACCACCTGATCTCTTTTTATTTTTACTTTTTGGCCACACCACACAGCTTGTAGGATCTCAGTTCCCCGACCAGGGATTGAACCCGGGCCACAGCAGTGGAAGCCCGGAATCCTAACCACTAGGCCACCAGGGAACTCCCGCACCACCTGATTCCTCTATTTCCTTCAGAATACTCAACTACCTTTCATTACCCTATTAATTGATCCACTTATCTTTTTACTGTACATTTCTCCCACTAAGATTACAGCTCCATGAAAGCAGACAGTTGCTCTGTCTTGTTGGTAACTGTCTCTAGCACCAGACCACAGCCTGGTACATAGTGAACATGCATCACCGCATGATGAGTGCATGAATGAAAAAATGAATGAATGAATGAACGAATATCTTTTAAACAAATTGAATTGAAATCTTTAAAGACAGGGTAAGGCTCTCCGGTAGGCCCCACAGAGACGGTGTCCTGGTTCACTCCCGTACTCACGAGAAATGCCAATGCTGGCACACACTTCACCAACAGGGGAATAAGACGCTGAGGTAAAATCAAGTGCCTCCATCAGGCATTTCCATAATTAATCATCAGCGTTCATAGGCTGAGAGTTACCTCTAATACCAACTCTAGCATCAATCTAAAGGAAACCTATTCATGTAAACTGACAAAAACATGCTGTCGTTTTCATTTCCATTACAAAGCATGCCAATGTAGCAGAAACACTTTGATTGATTGAACATCTTTCTCTCAATCCAAGTGGCAACTGATCAGCTTACCAAGGGACAAATAAGTTCAACAACTCATGTCAAAAGCAGAAAAGTCTTTCCTTTCTTTCTTTCTCTCTTTCTCCCTTTCTTTTTTTCTTTCTTCCTTTCTTCTTTCTCCTTACGAGGCATAAGTTAGATATTTAAAATACAGAAAATTACTAAGATGTAAAATTCTCTTTTAGGGGACACTAAACTGTGACACTGTCATCCATTTTGTTTGAAATAAGGTAAGATGTATATATGTGTGTGTGTGTGTGTATATATATGTGCGTATGTGTGTGTGTGTGTATATATAGATATATATCTATATAAATATATAAATTGGGCAACAAGTAACTAGAAGAACTCCTATTGTAACTACCCGTGGAACACGGACTCCACAGCCCAGTAAGTGATGCACCACTTCACCTCCATCAACACCTAATTCCTGCTCCTACAGAGAATAAATGAGATGACAGAACTAAAAGCACTTTGAGTCTCTGAAAGAAAGAAGCTATAGAAATCCTGAAAGAAAAAAAAACCAAACCCAAATACAGTCTCTGAGGAAAAAAAAAAAAAAAGATATAGCCTAAAAAAGAGAGGAAAGGTGTTAATTGCTGTAGAGTCCTTCAGGTTGAAGAGAGCCACCCTTGACTAGCCTTCTGTCTCCTTTTCAAGGATCTGCAGTGATCGGGTCTCCTATTAAAATCAGGCTGTTTATTCAGTGGCCTTTTGAAAGCTAAGATGCCAGGAACTGCTCAAGTGCTCAGGTGCAGCCCAGCCAAGCAGGCCTGCACAGGTTTCCACCACACCCAAGTTTCAGCTTGGCAGATAATGAAAATGGCCAAAAGAGTCACTAATGATTTAAGTATTCGCCGAGATATGCTCACAAGATAAGACAAAGGGAACCTCAGAACGGTGAAACCAAATCAAACCAAGAAGACCTTCAACAGTAGTGAACGTCATTACACAACTTTGGCACAAATTGAGGAAGCTTCCGAAACAGAACTAAGACTGCAAGATGCTAAGGTCCAGGCTTCTGCCTCCACTCAGAAGCAGCCCCACCGCCACCCCCACCCCATACCCTTCCTTAAAAAAGTATTCTATTCTTTTCTTTAAACTCTCTTGAGCAGAGTATTCAATAGCTTTTCTTTTTCAACCCTACCCCTCAACTGCTTACAGTTGGACTTAAGCAACTGTTTGAGTTACAGCCCAGTCCAACTGTACTGTAGACTAAACTTGAGCAGGACGGGACTAAACTTGAGTTGTTTCCTATAGACAAAAGTACAATGGTTGACATTAAAGAGCACCTAATTGCAGGAAAACTGGTTTTAAGCAGATTAGTAAACTCCATGCTTACAGGTTCTCACACTTGGTATATTTTTCAGAAACATCCCCAACAAGATAAGAAGTTGGGAAATGGTTCCCTTGGCTAGTTAAGAAAGAATGTCATCTTAAAAAAAAAAGAAAAAAAAAATCATACTAAGGAACTGGCAGACACATGTCATTCTTTTGGACAATGTTTTTGCAAGTAGATTTGATTTTCTTTACTCAAAGGTATCCAACTTTGGAGTTTGCAAGACCAAAATAGATACAGAAGAAGGTCCTCCAATTTCCCATTCTTGGCTCCAAAATAAATTAGTTTTATATTAAGTCAAGACACTGAGATTGCTGCTAAATAAGAATGATTCTAGGTCATGATTAAGATTGCTTTTCAGGACTTCCCTGGTGGCGCAGTGGTTAAGAATCTGCCTGCCAATGCAGAGGACGCGGGTTCGATCTCTGGTCCGGGAAGATCCCACATGCTGCAGAGCAACTAAGCCCGTGCGCCACAACTACTGAAGCCCACACGCCTAGAGCCCGTGCAAAGCCCGCGCATTGCACGAAGAGTAGCCCCCGCTCACCGCAACTAGAGAAAGCCCGCACGCAGCAACAAAGACCCAACACAGCCAAATAAATAAATAAATTTTTTTTTTAAGTTAAAAACAGTTAAAAAAAAAAAAAGATTACTTTTCAAACTATCAACAATAGTATATCTTAAATGCCCAGCACTATGCAAAACATCAGGGGCAGGTACAAAAGAAGTATAAAATAGAGTTCCTATCATCCACACCTAACAATGTAGAGACAGCTCTCAATTAATTTACCAAGAGTATGTTGCATAACAAGATTATTTGTAAGTTTATGTTTGAAGTGCAAACACATTTCCCCATAAAAGGCATGAGATAGAGTTTCAGTTCTCAGGCTGGTAGAAAACTGACTCAGCCCACAGCGTAACTGAAATATCCAGTATGTGCAAATGAAACATGATATAGAAAAACCAGTGTAACAACAGAAATACCTGACATGTATATGGTGCTTTGTTAGCTACAAAGAGTTTTTCATACACATAAACTTCACCATGACTCTGTGGATAGGTGATATTTGGTAGAACATGGCGATGTTGTCAACAGTTGAGGAAATGGAGGCACAGAAAGCCTAGAAACTTCTTCAAAGTCACAGAGCTACTGAGTGGCAATAGGACTCTAACACTGGCCTGCCAACTCCAAATCCCATTCTCTTTCCACTGGTGCAAAACGGAATAAGAAATAGGTTGTGGAGGGTTTTGTTTGCTCTGCTGTTTTTAGACTGATGTCTGAGAAAGAAGAAATTTCATTTGAGAAAGATGAGGAGGTAAATGGAAAGTTTTAGGGATTCCAAAGGAGGCGTAGGGGCACTTTTAGAAGCTTTCAACATTGACAGCACTGGTGCTTTATTGCTTTCATTTCACTGTGAGCCTTGTGGAGGGGCTTTTCTCCTTTCAGATTCATCACTAGTGCTTTTCCAGTTCATCTGCCATGATTAAGGTATGTTGGAGGCGGGTGTTCAGTTTGGGCTCTAACTCAAGAAGAAGAATACACCATCGGCAAGAAGGGTTTGGAAAGATTTCCTTGATAGTGGATAAGCACTGGAAAAGAGAAGGGAAGGAACAAGTGTGATGAAGACAACCATGTGCATGAGGAAGACTGCCTGAGGCAGACAGAAGGCAAAGGGGATAGGGGCTGAGGGAGGCCATTATTCTATTAAGAGACCACAGGCCAGTGTAGAGTCAGTGCTCACCATTGCACCATCAGGCCAAGGCAGCTTGGCTGCAGGCAGACGAAGCAGGAGGCGGCAATTGCCACAACCCAGCTTTGCATAAATATGGGTCTCTCCTCCACAGTGAGGGTCTCCAGTTGAGACATCTATAAAATTAGCAGATGACAACACGAATAATCACACATCTACACCTTCCACAAAAATCCTTTTAACTGAATAAAAGTGCCAAGAGTTTCGTTCATTCATTCATCCAGTAAAACAATAAACATTTACTGTGTGCCAAAGCGCTACACTAGATGCCAGAAAAACAAACATAAACAGGGACAGTCCCTGCCTTCAAGGAGCTCACAGTTTAGTAGGTGAGAAAGATGTACAAATAAATAAGTGCAAAGTAATGCAACTGGTATGAATGTATTTAGTTAAACATCAAGTACAGCATCAGCATAGTACACTTCAAGCATAGACAGAAGCCAATAGGTTCCCCAACACGCTCTACTTGGCAGACTTGCTGTTTATCATTTACCCATCTGTATACAGAGGCCCACACTAATATTAGGCCAAATCTACATTATTAATCACATATTTGCCTGCTAAGTCACTATCTTGATGTCTGCCCTGCCCAAGTTGTTGTTTTGTTCTTATGGGGGAAGAATGGGTGTGCACATAAATCTCACCCAAATTGTGTAAGAGCAAACCTAAACTTGGGGCGGTACAAAAGAGGTTCACCATAACACGGCATGTCGTTTCAAGTATGGCCCAGAAGGCAATGGGTGATTCACTTTAACAAACATCCTGAGTCAATGTTACACAGGTCAAGTCTCCTTAAAACAAACTCCAGGAGACCATCCACCATTTTCTGTCACAGCAAATAAAATCTTAATGTATACTTGTTTGGACCGTGTAATTTACAAAGCAGATGCACAAGCATTATATTATTTAATCAACACAGCAACCCCTAGGTATGCTTATTACATGGTCATCTTATATCTGAAGAAGCTGAGGCCAGGAGAGGTTAGGCATTTACCCAGGGCCGTGTAGTTAATGTAGTTAAGGGTCAAAGCTGGGATTGGTGTGCAAGCCTTCAAACCTCCATTTGGGTGTTTTTTTTCCTACCAAATTGCTTAAAATCTGGTTGCTTAAAATTCCCAAGCCAACTGTGGATAATCTTTGTTACTCAGAAATTTTTTTTAAAAAGGAGATTATAATAATTCCTACAGCCTCCTTGTATCCAGCACGTTGGATGAGAAGCAACCACAGGCCACTCTGCTCAAAACATAAATAACACTAAAAATTCAAAGCCTTTGGAGGTGATGATGGAATCCACTCGGTCCAACTGCCAATATCGAAAATATGTTTTCCCATAAATAGCTTTAGTCTGATCTCCTCTGTCAACAAATTCCACATCACAATCTCCAATCAAGCCCTCTATCTCACCATCCCAAAGTTATTCAAATTAGGACAATTAGCCACTTCTGCTCCCACACCTTGAAACAGCCCAGGCATCACCCAGTCAAGTAGCGCTGAACTCAGCCTCTCCCACACTCCCTTGGGATGCTTTTAAAATAACTTGTTCCTTTGCCAGTTCCTTGTCAACCCTGAGAGCTCCGGTGGTGGAGGGTGGTGGTGGGGTTTGACTTGACTTTTCTTTAATTCACAGGTTGACCCTCAAAAGGGGCCTCTAACCGAATCTCGGGCCGGAGAGAGGTTTATCAGAGGAGAACAGGGCAGCTAGGAGCTCAAGTTTTTCCTTTCCTTGTTTAGCTGTGCTCACCCCCTACAGGGACTGCGGAAAGAAAATGCTATTAATTCCTAAACACAAACAGTAAGTCCCCCTTCAAGGGAGAACATTTCTCAAACTGAAATGTAAAGAAGCTGCAAATGAGGTCAGGTATTTGGCATGGGAGTGAGGCGTCATCTATTTCACAGTTTCTCTGCAACATTCTCAATTTAGAAGAAAGGACAATGACAGATTTAATGAAAGTGGGGTGGCAGGAGTGGGGAAGGGATGGCACTGTCACTTGCCTGATGCAATTCCTGCTTGAATGGAACTGTCACCTCAAACTCAGGATGTCTAGAATAACGCTCCCTGCTCCCTCTCTCGGCAAGCGCGGCGCCCCGACTTCCCCGTGACTATTTCTGCCATCGCCACCATTGTCCTCTCTGTCTCCCAAGCTAGAAATCTCAGGCATTCCTGACTCTTACCTCGGCCCTGGTTCCTATCTCTGCAGCCCATTTTCCTACCTTAGTAGTGTCTCTGACTATAATGTGGACAAACATGGTACTAAGGGTAAAAGAACAAGCAGGCTTTGGAGCCCAACAGACCTAGGCCTCAGTCACCACCCCACCCCAGGTCACCTGTCACCTTAGATCATCTGTCTGAGCACAAGTTGATAGTTCAGTAAATGGAGACTCACACTCCCCTCATCGGTGGCACTAAGAATTGGTCATATTTAACAACATATTCACAGCGCCCACTTCTGGGCCGGGCACAGACTGGTGTACACTGTGTAGGCAGGAGCGAGTCTCCTTTCCCAGTCCAGAGCAACCAGAGTGTCTCTGAAACAGGACTGCATGGCCCCACTCTTTAACCCAGATGGCCTCTATTGTTCTGACCGTGGCAGCACAGAGTCAGACTCTGGCTGATCTTCAAGATCATCAAAATCCATCCAGCCCAATCCTACTCCCCTGTCTCTTAACTCCTCTGCTCTAGCCAGGGTCTACTCACTCATTCAGCAAACATTTTTTGGGTGCCTACCACATGCCAACATACTGCTGGATGCTGGGAATGTGAAGATGAAAGGCTGCCCACCCTCAAAGAGCTCACAAGCGCCTTTCTGGTAGGGAGAGTGTATCTGCGGGAAGGGGCACGGGGTGGGGTGAGGGTGGATAGAACCATCATTGTATTACGGTGTAGGAAGTGATGCCGGAGGGGTGAGCGTGGTGGGGGCTGTGGGAACACCACCAAGGGAAGTGCACACACGGCCTCTGTTCTTTCCTCCTACCCTCCAGTTAGCCAAATCCTACTCCGCAAGTCAAGGTCTTATTCATTCTGGCCTACACCTCTCCCATCTCTGAATTCCTCAAGTTCTTACCAACACTACTCATTTTCAGTCATCCACTGGCTGATGTCATTTCTTGTATTGCTGTCGGTTAAATTTTTTTTTTATTACTTTTTGTATACGTTGGCAATTTTTCTCCACTGGTTTATGCGATTGTAGAGGATACCCACTAAATTCTAGACAGCTCTAAATCTCTCGTGGAACCTATATATTAATTACTGGTGGCATAAGTGATATGTTCAGGGTTACTGACAATCACAAAGTCATGTATTTATTTGGCACATTCTCCCCTCACCGCTAGGTCCTGACTTCTGCATGGCTTGCCCTTGAAATCCAACCCAAAACAAGAGAGAAGACCCCTGGTTATCTCTGAAACACTTTCCAACACATAATTTGCTACTACTATAGTTTTAAAACCTTTCCAAAAAAGATTTTAAGTGTAAGAAGATCATCAAATAAAATCTGAGGTGGACACCCAATATACCAAACATAAAAGCAGAGCTGTTCTGGTTGGAGCCATGGTGACAGCTTACTGCTGCCTACCTCAGGAGGGAGACATGCAACTCTTCATCAACAGCCCCTGTCGCACATTCCAGATGGCAACAGTGTTAACACCACTACAGCATGAAGGCAAGCTCATCTTGCCCACAAATATGTGGAAATTCAATACATGTCCAAATATGACATTACAAATCAATGGGGGAAAAGATGGCCCCTTTCAACAAATGGAATCAGAACAAATGGTTAGCCATACGGAATATAAAATAAAGTTAGAGCCCTACCTCACACCATTCACAACAATAAATTCCACATTTATTCAAGTCAGATTTGTGAGAAGCAAAACTTAAAAACATTTAAAAGAACACATAGGAGAATATCCTTATGATTTCAGGATAGGAAAGGTTGTGTGTATGTGCATTCTAAAATAAGCTCAAACGAGAAAGGAAAAGCTAGACAGATTTGAGTATATTAAAATTTAAAATTTCCTATACATCAAAGAATCCAATAAAAAGTGAAAAGTTAAGCCAACTGTGGGAGAAAGTATTTGCAACCCATATCACCAACAAAAGATAAGTAACCAGAATATATAAGAAACACCCACACATCAATATTAAGAAAAAGAAAGGCCACCTAAAAGAGCTGTTTCTAGACTGCAATTCAAGAACTGCTCTGGGGGCTTCCCTGGTGGCGCAGTGGTTGAGAATCTGCCTGCCAATGCAGGGGACACGGGTTCGAGCCCTGGTCTGGGAAGATCCCACATGCCGCGGAGCGACTACGCCCGTGAGCCACAACTACTGAGCCTGCGCGTCTGGAGCCTGTGCTCCGCAACAAGAGAGGCCGCGATAGTGAGAGGCCCGCGCACCGCGATGAAGAGTGGCCCCCACTTGCCGCAACTAGAGAAAGCCCTCGCACAGAAACGAAGACCCAACACAGCCAAAAATAAATAAATAAATTAAAAAAAAAAAAAGAACTGCTCTGGGTACGTTTCCAGCTCAGTTCTCCCAGAAAACACAGTGAGGTGGTATCTTGTCCCACTTAGAAATGTTTATATTTTATTAGAGTTTATAATGTTTGTTACCATATATTATCTCAGTTTATCTATACAACAACTCTAGCATGTAGGCAGAACATATATTATGCCATTTTATTGATGAGGAAATTGAGACTCAAGAAGTTAAGTGATCAGTTTTAGGAAAATATATACATCACTTCCTAGTGAATAACAAAACCTAGATTTTCCACCTTCTAATCTACAATCTTTCCATTTAAAAAAAATTACCTCCATTTTTTAAAAAACACCTGTTCACACAAAAATCTGTACATGAATGTTCACAGCAGCTTTATTCTTAACAGCCAAAAACTGGAAACAACCCAGCTGTCCTTCAATGGGTAAATGGTTAACAAACTGTGATACATCCATACAATGGAACGCTATTCAGCAATAAAAAGGAATCATCTAGTGATACACAAAACAACCTGGAGGGATCACCAGATAATTATGCTGAGTGAAAAAAGCCAATCCTAAAAGGCTGGATACTATATGATGCCATGTATATAATAGTCTTGAAATGACAAGATTATAGCCATGGGGAGCAGATTAGTGTTTCCAGGAGTTAAGGAATAAGGACTAAGGGAGGTGAGATGAGGTGAAGGGGGAGACAGGACTATAACACGTCAACATGCGGGACCCCTTTAGTGACGGCACCGTTCAGCAGTTTGTATCAATGTCAAAGTCCTGGTTGTGACACTGTACTATAGTTTTGCATGATGTTAACCATTGGGGGAAACTAAGTAAAGGGTATGTGCAAGCTCTCTGTATTACTTCTGACGATTGCATGTGAATGTGTAATTATTTCAAAATAAAAGATTTCCAAAAAGCCCAGAAAACAAAAACCAAAACTGCCTGAAATCACACTGCCCTGTTGTCGTACCAGTCATAGGTTAAATGAGATAAAGTATGGAAAGACACTTCTCAGACTGTCAAGTGCTCTATCAATACCAAGAGGCAATCACTATCCTCCTCCTCCACCAGCTTCATCAATGTTAATCATTGTCAGACTATTCTCTCCCTTCTGGGCCTTCTATATCCCTCCACTGTGGCCCTGTCACTGTATTTGTGTAACCTGTCCATTCCTTTTAATAGGCTGTAGCTCCTTGAAAACCAAAACCTTGTTATGTACCTCTAGATGCCCACAACCCAGCACATAACAAGCACATAGTAGGTGTTCAATAAATGGGTGCTGGATTGAAATTAGCTCATGATTTCCTCGTTCAATACCAGATGAACCAAAACTGGTGGCAGTGGGGAAGGGAGGATACTGGGAAGAAGAACACCCCAGCAGCTATGAGGCAACGCCTTGAAAGTTTCGTCAATTACCTCCTCCTTCCCTGAGCCACTGAGAACCCAGATGAAGCAAAGGTCTGTACAGAGGGAGTGGCGGCAGTAGCAAAAACATAAGTTCAGTTCATCAGGCCTCCTTTTTTATCCTGTTTCAAGCTCCACAAATGAAAGAATTGACCATTTATAGTTTGGGTCACTGGAACAAGATGGAAAGGTAGGCTACAGTGTACTCTTCTGGAAAAGATTTTAAAGGTTAGCTGACAGCCCTTTTCCTGACATGATTAGACTGAAGAATTGCCGGGGGCAGAAGAATATACTAAATGATCTGTTGGGATCTCTCAGAGACCTCACACTCTGTCTGGGCAAACAGATTTGGCTCATGGGGTGGGGAGGGGGTTCCCACACCCTGAAAACAATGCTAGCAGCTCCTTACTCCTCCTCCAAATAGCTCTCGAGCATTTTAAAAAAAAAAAAAAAAAGCACAAGCGAGTGCTTTGCTGCTCCTAATGTTATCGGATAATTTTTCAAATTCTTATTCAATTACATATCATGGTCTTATCTGCAATCTCCACAGGCCAAATAGCCCTGCTTTCACATCATGCCCACTGAGCCTGCAGAACACAAGTAATTCCAGCTCTCATAAACATGAGATCATTTTACATTAAGTTTTGTAAGAGAGTGTGTGTGCGCGCGCATATGTGCACGCGCACGCCTGTGCTCAGGAGTGCCTCATCTTCTGTGAGGAACAAGGAGAAGACTTTAGGTAACGGAAGGTTAAAAACTTGGGAGGTTTGTTTCTGCCTGGATAATGATGAACTCTTTTTGCTGCTGAATCCAGAAGAGCTAGCATTTCTGGACTGGCAGCCCTGATCCCTGGCCCAAGAGGGAAAGAAAGCTCACATGCACACGTGTACTGTCAGAAAGAACTAACTGGTATCGATCGATTTCAGGCTTTGGCAGTGGGAACACTACTGTAGTTTTAAAGGGTACTAGGTGTTTTAAAATTGTATTGTCACTGGTCTTAAAATATCCAGATCAAGAACCTCATTAATCAAATCAACAGATATCATCTACCCAAAATGCTTCAATGTTTGTTTAAAACTGCTGACAGCAAAGCATTGAGATAACTTACATCACCACAAATCACTGAATAAATAAGAGAGATCAAGAGATACAGCACAACGGACTCCAAGGACATCTAAAACACAAAGCTTACTAATGTCATTTAAAGATGAAAACTTAAACTAACATGTGGAATCTAATTTTTAAAAATGATATAAATGAACTTATTTACAAAACAGCAACAGACTCACAGATTTCGAAAACAAACTTATGGTCACCAAAGGGGAAACGTGGTAGGGAGGAATAAATTAGGAGTTTGGGATTAACATATACACAGTACTATATATAAAATAGATAATCAACAAGGACCTACTGTATAGCACAGGGAACTCTACTCAGTATTCTGTAATAACCTATATGAGAAAAGAATCTGAAAAAGAATGAATATATATATATATATATATATGTATAACTGAATCACTTTGCTGTACACCTGAAACTAACACAACATTGTGAATCAACTATACTCCAATAAATTAAATAAAATTTAAAAAAAGATGAAATCTTAAACCAGGAGTAGGAGAGATGAGTAGGAAGAACCTACAGTATCTGTTCTATGGTTTCTAGCCTTCTCTTGGGACAATTATGAACATGTAAACTCTATGTGTCAACTCACTTGAAGATAACCATTTTGGATCGTATGTTCTAAAAATGACGAAGCAAGGAACTAGTAATCCATCTTTCTACTTTCTAGCTGAGAAGCTGAGAATCCCAAAAGTGGAAGGACTTGTCCAACATGACATAGCTAGTCCTCCATGGCCCTACAGCCCTCCTTCTCTCCCTGTGAATGATATTTTTTAAATGCTGTACTGATAAAAATATGAGCTGTCATCATTATTAATGGTACTCATTTTAAAACGACAGACTGTTACTTAGCCTATTCATTAGGTGGAAAGAAAACAAACACAAACGTGGAACACTTCCACTCCATATTACAGCATACCTCATCACAATCCACAAAGAAATCCCTTAGTTGACAAAGGGCCTAACATATGGAGAGGAATATAAGAGGCAAGAGGCCATCCTACATCCTGGGAGAGCCTGAAGTCACTTACCCCACAGCCCAGATGTCTAGATTAACCCTACCCAGTTCCACATCCATGCCACCTCCGCCCAGTTTGTCCCAGACCAGATGTCAGGGATTAAAAACCTCCTACTTCCTTATTCCATAATTTTAATGTAAGACAATCACCCAACTTCCATTTTCTTTTTCTTTTAAACTCAAGTTCTGCACACAACATAAATTTCTATAATACCCAGTGTTACACAAGTTCCACTTCTGGCCCATGACCATTGATGAGGAAAACCATATACACCAGTATCAGAGGAGAATTTTCTCACTCTGTAAGTCTCTGAGCTTACTGGAAGTCCTAGGTTTAATATATTTATCCTGATTAAAGCATTTATTGTCCCTAGTAACCCAGTCACAAGTCCACCTCTAGGTCAATCAAGTAACTATCCCTCACCTCAATTTCTCCAGCTGTGAGGCTCACCTTTCTATCAGATAGTGACACCTAACCAAGTGTCACTTCAGATGCTCTCCAGAGCAGCTGTCACTGTGCCACCACAGGGGTCCACGCTCCATGTGTGCAGCAGCCACACAGACATGGCAAGCCCTGGGGCTGGGGAGAGTGTCATTCAGACAATACAAGGGGTTTTGTACTTACAAGTGTGCCTGCTAAATAGGGGCAAAACTGTTACCTTCAATATCTTAAATAAGCAAAACTAATGAACCATGAAAGCTGCGGGGGCCTTAGAAATTTTCTAATTTAACCCCACTTTCCTAGATGAGAAAACCAAGGCATAGGCAGATCAAATAGGTACATACTAGGAAGACGTTTAGAACACTGCATTTAGAACTCCTTTTCGCATCAAGATACTAGGAAATGAGAACAATCAACTAAATGTCCACAACATTTTATAGTTTCAAAGGCATTTCAAATGAATTATTTCATTGGAGCCTCACAACAATGTTGAGTGGGCCTGGTTTCCCACTCTGCCTTCATCACTTACTAGCTGTGTGCTTTGGAGTAAGTTATTTAACCTCCCTGTTTCTCATCTGTCAACTGGGGATAATAATAGTAGCTACCTCATAGGGCTGTTGGGAGATTCATGAGTTAAGACTACACGTAAAGCACTTCAAACACAATTTAGACATAAGAAGTACTCACTAAATGCTAGCCATCTTCATCATAATCACCATCACCATTAGCCAGGGCCAAGAATTGTTGTCCCGATTTTACAGATGAGGAAACAAACAAGGAATTTTGAGACCTGAGGTGAGTTACCCCCAAAATCACAGTTGTAAATGGCAAAGCCAATCTAGAACCAAGGCTTTCTGACTCCAAATCCAGCACTCTTTCCCAGGGAACCATGCTGCCCTGTAGTTCAGTTTGTTATGGACCCAAAGAAGTATTGCTCCAAAATAGATATCTCAGTCAGGATGCTTTCCCAAAGAGCAGTTTACTCATCTGACAAGATCTGGCCCAATTACCCTCACCCCCCCAAAATAAATAAATAAACACAAGAAAAAGACTAGTGGGAAAAAGGAGCAGATCTCCAAGGGGTTTCAACGTTTGGAGAAATTGGTGCCAACTCTTCAGAAACAGGATGTATTTCTTAAAGCTCCTGGCATATCACGTCTCGGCCAGCTCACGCTCCTGGATCCCTTTGTTTTCTGTGCTTTGTCTTCCTGTGGAGCCCATGGCTGGTGAGGTCACCTTCTCCAGGGTGAGCACTCAGACCCTACTATGATTTGAAAGGCAGAATCTGGGCTCAGGCAGCAAAGACAAGGTCCCAACTTTCATGATGCCTTTTGGGTCACCTGCCCACTGATTAGTGCATTTTTAGAAGAAAAGGTTAAAAAAAAAAAAGGCTCTGCCTTCTCCCTAACAGATGGCATCCTAAAATACTCACAGAAATGGAGGAGGTGCACTTCCCAGCTGCTCTTCCTTCCTCATGAATGTATATTTCAAGTTCAGAACCCTTCGTTCACAATGTATAAATAAAGTCAAGGCTACTTAATACCAAATGACTAGAAAAACCAGCGGGGAGAGTTTTTCTGTTGGGCACTTTGGACCTTTCTTCTCCTTTTACCATAGACCATGCAGCTGCTTCTAATAAGGCAATAGCTCTCTCCAAAACCATGCCTCGAAAAAGTATCCCAGCAGTTCTTCTTCAGGTCAACTCTGTTTTAACTCCTGGTCAAAACAGACCTAAACTTTCTCAAATTTAGACCTGGAATATCTGTTTTAAATGATGAATAAATCCTGGACAAATGTAGAATGTGTTTTGCTTCAATTACAGAAAAACCTTACTTTTGTTTGAAACTCTTTCGAATTTCAGAGTTAATATTTTCCTTGAATTTTAAGGAAAGACATGATTGAAGAACTCAAGTATAGCTCTAGGGCAATGATTCTAAAGGGGCAGAGGGGGTAGTAAATAAGGAAAAACTTAACACCATTGGGGAACCTCCACAGCGCGACATAGTTTGTACTTGTCCCTGTATGATGATAATATTCACAATGCTTAATCTACTTTGAATTTCAAATAACATTAACATAAGGAGAAGTCTTGTTATTGGAGTAGGAGGAGAAATGCAGAAGCAAGGCATCCTGGCATTGTCAAATCCAACCTCAACTCAGAAAAGGTTCACATTCAATTTATAAGTATTTATTCATTTCCATGCCAGAAGCTGGACGCATGGAAATGAATAAAAGACAATTCTGTCCCCCAGGTACTCAGCTACTTATAAATAATGAGGTGTAAATGAAGAGATTACAATGTAATATGATGAGTGCAATATACAAATAAGCACAAAGACACTGCTGAGGAGATGCTGAGGGTGGGCTGATTAACCCTGTGCAGAGATGCTAAGGAATCCTGCTTGGGATCTTGCACAGGGTCACTATGCAGAGAGTAGGGATAAGCAGGGAAGACTTCCTGGAGGTGGTGACATCTGAGCTGGGTTTTAAAGGATAAGTTTTCCAGGTTCAAGGAAAAGGACCCATTCCAAACAGAAGACACAGCATGGATAAAGCATGAAGCATGAAATAACATAATGCAGTAAGGGAACGAGAGGCAGTTTAGCCTTCTAGTGGTAAAAAATGTGATCAAGGTAATTGGGAAGTGATGGATGTAAACAGTCTATGCTATGACCTTAGCAGAACAATAAGTTTGGTTTTTTAAAAAATCACTTTGGTGCTATTATGCAAGATATATTATCAAGATCAAATTAAAAAACTACTTCTAAAAAAATTATTTGTAGTAGTCCAGGTCATTCATTTATGCATTCATCATTACAGCCAGTATATATTTACTAAGAGCCACCATTTAGGCTAAAACACTATTCTAGACATGTTTACTATCTGAAGGGGCCCCCCCATAGTAAGAGTTACTTATTTAGCATTTAATACTTGCCATACATGGAGCTAGCATTTTACACACATTCACAATAAACCGGCAAGGTTGGTCTTATCTCTGTGTCACAGAAGAGAAGTTGAGTGAGCAAGGATATACAGCAAGGAGGTGATATTGACAAGATTCCAACTGAGGGCTACTTCCAAAGCCTACACTCTTCGCATTGCACTGCACTACACAACCTCAAACCATTCCTACCAGAAGTCTAGCAGTAGAGAGAAGACTAAAAGACAAATATTTAAAACCTAAGGCAGTACAAGATCAATGCCATAGCGCTATGTGAATGAACTAGAGAGAAGGGTCATTTCTGATCAGTGTGACCAAGGAAGGCATCCCAGAAAAGTTGAGCTTTACTAGAAGGGTGAGATCTCAGTAGGTGGAGATGTGGGGCTGGGCAGGGAGAAAGAGGTATTTCATGAACAGTGCTCAGAACTTAGACTCTGGTGATGGCCGAGGTTCTAATTCCTGTTCATTCACTAGCTGCAGCCTCTGGGTGAGTCGCTGAATCTCCTACACCTCACTTTCTTCATCAGCAAAATGGGATAATAACAATATATTCCTCCTAGAATTGGTGTAAGAATTATGAAATAATTTATGTAGAGTGTTTAGCATAATGCCTAGTACATTAAGCCCCAAACAAACAGCAAAATATTAGTTAATAGTATATGCGTCTAAAGAATGGCAAATAGGGAATTCCCTGGTGGTTCAGTGGTTAGGACTCCGCACTTTCACTGCTGAGGGCCTGGGTTCAATCCCTAATTGGGGAACTAAGATCCCGCAAGCCACGTGGTGTGACCAAAAAAAATAAAAAATAAAGAATGTCAAATAGTGCAGATAGGCCTCCAGTCCTTTTAAAGTAAAATGAAAAAGTATGGTTGACATGACAGGTTGCAGCCAGATTGAAGACCAAGTAATATTCACCTTGGAAAGTTGGTCTCTATTCAACAGACGATAGGGAATCAATCTTTAGAGGAAAGAAGCCATATTCATAACACTCTGAGCAGATCTCCCATGGGAGCCCCCAGCCCCTCCCCTTGGCATCTGGCTCACTTGTGACCAGTTTCAGAAGAGGCCTGAGGCCCAGGGGACTAGTTCAAGCAAGGACTATAGGAAAATAGATACTGTCACTCTTCAACTTGTAACGTATCCAAGATTTTTTTCTTTTCTTTCTTCCCCTATCCTGTACCCTCTCTCCTAAACATGGTACTAGCTGAGACACAATTATTAACACAACTTCCCTGGGAGATTGTTTATTTTTATTTACTAAGGTTAAATAAATTTTCCAGGGACCAATCTGGGTGGCGTGGATCATTATTTAAAACTTGGTAATATCTGGCTTTTACTTATTTTTAACCTAATGTCATTTCTATAATGCAGTATTATCTTACTCATTTATTAACACATTATGATGAAGAAACTTTGTGATGGTTTCATTCACTTATCTTGATTGTGATGTTTTCATAGGTAGACAACATGCCAAAACTTATCAAATGTATACCTCAAACATGTGAGGTTTATTATATGTCAGTTGAACCTCAGTAAAGCTGTTAAAAATACAATAAAAGTTTAGTCATTCACGTAATTATTAAAAGGTATAAAATTAATATACAATGCTTATACTACCAACATAAATATATACTCATAATATGAAAATATGTATATTTAAAGGTTAATTCTAAAAATTTAATGAGGACAGGTGATTATATAGAAATGTATACACAGGCCTGTAAAACTTTGGTGTAGAGGACATTTAAAAAAAATAGGAATATACCTATGTTCATGGCAGCATTATTTGCAATAACCAAAAGGTAGAAACAACCCAAGTGTCCATGGATGGATGAATGGATAAACAAAACGTGGATTATACATATAATGTCCTTAAAAAGGAAGGAAATTCTGACACATGCTACATCCTGGATGAACGTTTAAGACATTATGCTAAGTGAAATAAGCCAGTCACAAAAGGACAACTACTGTATGATTCCACTTATATGAGGTACCTAGAGTTGTCAAATGGGGGCAGGGGGCAGTTATTGTTTAATGGGTAGAGTTTCAACTCTGCAAAATGAAGAGTTCTGTGGAATGATGGTGGTGATGGTTACACAACAATGTGAATGTAATTAATGCCACTGAACTGTACACTTAAGAATGATTAAGATGATAAATTTTATGTTATGTGTATTTTACCACAATTAAAGAGAGAGAGAGATGAGAGTTCCTACACATTATTGTAAAATCAGTAAAGGTGTTATTTTGTAATTTTCAAAGACATTTTTAAGTGCTCTCATTACTTATTTTTAAATCAAACAACTTTGAAGGTAACTCTCCCAGATTCCCCAAAAGTCCAATTCTGTAGCTGACCAGTTAAAACTATTCACTTGAATTGTATTACCAGTAGAGATATCAACTTCTTTTTCCCTACAACATGACACCATATTTTCCTAACAAAGCCCTCAGAGGTCTAGGATCTAAAGTAATCACAATTCCCATGAAGAAAACCTCTCTTCTGGAAGGAGAACCCTACAGGTGCCACCAGCAGCCCACGTTTATCTAGAGTGAACAGTGGGAGTTTAGGAGTCAGGGGCTGAGCACCTGCTGATTTTAAAAGGGTGTGGAGGGCTTCCCTGGTGGCGCAGTGGTTGAGAGTCTGCCTGCTAATGCAGGGGACACGGGTTCGAGCCCTGGTCTGGGAAGATCCCACATGGCACGGAGCAGCTAGGCCCGTGAGCCACAACTACTGAGCCTGCGCGTCTGGAGCCTATGCTCCGCAACAAGAGAGGCCGCGATAATGAGAGGCCCGCGCACCGCGATGAAGAGTGGCCCCCGCTTGCCACAACTAGAGAAAGCCCTCGCACAGAAACGAAGACCCAACACAGCCAAAAATAAAAATAAAATTAATTAATTAAAAAAAAAAAAAAAAGGGTGTGGACCCTACATATCAGGGCCAGCTCAGACCTTGTAAACTTCAAAACAGAGAAATGATCAGGGCTTGTCTGGGCTGTCAACCTGTGTGGTGCATAATTACCAGATGGGCTTCTCCAAAGGAAATTTCTGTTCCCATTCCCCAAGAGAATGCCTGAAATTGGAAAAGTTAAGGACTCCTCACAAACCTTGTTTCTAACCATTGCTACTTTGCACAGCGCACAGCATCCCCAGCTCCTTGCCCACCACCTTCCTCCAGGGCCTTTTAACTTGGAGATACAGAGTACAGTACTTTAATTTTTCCAAGAGCTTCATTTTCTTCCAGGAGCTCACCTTACTTAGAGTCCTATTTTCCCTGAGCAAAGGAAGAGGTGCCTTCAATCATCTCGCAGGAAGATGATAGCATCTGCTTGGGGATTCCAACGAGATGTTTTACTGCAGCTTTTCACAAACTGATTATATTTAAAGCTCCCTTGAGGAATGGGGGCTGGGAGGAAAGAAGCTTCGGAGAAGACCTTTGTTGGCAGGAGTGAAGAACCGCTCACACCTCCCCGGGGAACAAGCTTGTTTAAATATCAGCAATCCGCATTCCCAAGTGTGTGTGCACACACAATATGTCTAAAGTTTTAAATTTCATCTCTTGCTCTGAAAGGGTCCTGAAAGGGTTAAACTGTTCCAGGCAAAGGCTTTTCTATCAAAATGCTCCAGATGGAAATTACAAAATTTCACTTCTCAGCTCTGTGGTGCTCACACACTGTTCTTCTAAGACATTAAAAAAAAAAAGACAAGACCCCTAATGTTCTCAAGAAAGAGAATTTGACGGCTCAGCACACAGTGCCACTCTGTTTCAGATGATTCCTCCTAGAATATTTGCATTAACTGTCAATCTCAAGTTTTCTGGGGGACAGTAAAAACTCAAGGTGTGGAGAGGGTACAGGAAAGGTTGCCTTGAACAAAGACAGGACAATAGCTGGGAGGGCTTGCTGTGATGTGAACTCATCCAAATGCCAGCTAGATTATCACCTCTTGTGATGGTTATGCCCTGCACCTTACCACCTTTTGCTGCTCCAATCCCAAAAGAAGCTAACTAACTAGAGGCCAAAAGGCCTCAGGTTATGACGATGAATCTGACCATGAATCTGTCAAGAATTTGCAGAGATTAATGTATATGAAGCACTTTGTAAATTGAGCCATGTACAAATACGAAGAGTGTTATTGCTTTCGAGTCAGAGATTGAAAGGCATGAACTTTCAAAGGAATCTGAACACCCACAAACCAGAAACAATGATGGTTTTTAAGAAGTCGGCTCCAAAGCAGACTAAGGAGTCACGCCCCTCATAAAACCACACCGGGGTAGGGTTGGGGCTGCAGTCTCAGAAGTCCCTCAGGGCACACGCAAGCAGGTGGTTTAAAGGGACCCAAAACCACAGGATAGACAAGGTCCCCCAAAGTCCATTAAGGGTCCCCTTGATTCAAACCATTCTGACTGAAAAGCAAGACCCAGGACTCTGGTCAGAGACATATAGAACAACAGCGGCCAACAATTAGACAGTTTACCTGTTCATTTTACAGAATGGGAAACTGAGTTCTAGAGGGTTTAAGTGACTAAACCAAGATACCTTTCACTACTACTGGAGGAACTTAAACTAGAACTCAAGTTTCATCCTAGACTTGTTTCCTATCATTATAACTGGCACTTTGGGAGTGAAAGGCAACGCGGCCTTAATGGTCAACCCATTTCAGCAGACCTTACTATTATTGAGCATTTACAAGTGCCAGATACTGTGCTAAATGATTTTGATATACTATCTCATTGAATCCTCACAATGACCTTAGGAAACACATATTATGTTGCCTATTTTCCAGGTTAGGATCCCGAGGCTTGGACAAGTCAGGTAACCTGCCCAGGGAGCGAGGCAAGCAAGTGACAGCGCTGAGATTTAAACCTGGATCCCTTTGACTCAAAAACTTGCGCTCTTAACCACCAGACCAAAAAAGCAATTTTCTTTTTTATCTTGGCATCTATAAGAGAGGTAAGACTGGCAGCACTATGAGTCCCACACAACACATAAAAAGCTGAAACATCATAAATCTGACCAAGGGCTTCCAGCTAGCAGGGGAGCAGAGCCAACCCAGAACCCGGGTCCTTTGTCTCCAAGTTCTATGATCTTCCATGGAGAACACAGACTCTAGAATGCAAGCTTCATGAGGGAGAGGACTTTTTCTTGTTCACTGCTACATCATCAGTCCCCAGAACCCATTGAAGGCACTCAGTAACTAGTTGATGAATAAAGAAGTGGAGTCCATCTGCTGTGGTTTGGCTGTGTGACCTTGGGAGGGCTTCTTTATCCTCTCTAAGCCTCAGTTTCTTCATGCAGTGAATAGAGGATGAAGTAATATTCACCTCCACGTTTTAAGTGAAGATTAAATGAGACAATTCTTATAAAGCACTTGGGACAGGCTGGAACATAATGACCACCCAAAATGTAATCTATTATTATCACTATTACTACTAGTATCCATTGTCAGACTTTGGCTTCTTGAGTTTTTTTATCCCTACTCTGGTCAAATGATGTTTCATAATAAATATGAATAGAATAGAATAGAGAATTGGGAGTCAGTAACCTGCTTCTAGTTTCAGATCTACCACCACCTAGCTGTGTGACCTTGGACAAGCCTCTTTATTTCTCTATACTCGCCTCAGCTGTAAATGAGGAACTAAACCATTCAAATCAGTCTCTTAAGCATTCATTGGGCACCTTCTCTGAGTAAGACATCATGCTCGGCCACCTATAAAATTCTATGATCCTGAATAGTGTTAGTGAAAAAATATCAGTGCAAAGAAAAAGAGTCCCCTCCTTGTGGCAAGGGTGAAGAGAAACCCCAAATAGTCAACTGCATTACATCATCTCAATGAGTAATGTTTGTAAATACACAAAGTATTTAATTGAGACACTTGTGAGAAATCCTTCACCAATACAGAATCAGCAGATACAGTTCTATTAACACCTATCAGTCCTGAACCTTCCAAAAAATAAACATGCAAAGTCACTTTGCACCTTAGTCAAATGGTGTGCTTCTGGAGAGAAATCTGGGAAAGTCAAAGTTATTAACACTCCCTATGGCAACAGTTAAGAATAGGATGTATTAAAAAAAAAAAAAAAGAATGACATATCTGGTTAAAACTGCAGGGGGGATTCCAGCAGCAAACTGCAGTGCATCTGGACAGGACACTGAGGCTAGTGGCTTATCGTTTACAAAAAGAGGCCCGGATTATGAACAGTGACAAGAGGCCAAGACCTCAGTTATACCTCACAACCACACCTCTCCCAATCCCAGTTCAACTGAAGCTATCCATCAGTCAACTCCCCCATCTCTGCAATAAACCCACCAATATTTGCAGCCCAGTGGATAGAAGGTCCCTCAGGGCACCTCCAGCATTGACCAAGCTGATGACATTAAAAAGATCCTACAGGCACAGTGGGGACTTCAAACTACCTTCCAACCTTCCAAGAGATAAAGCAGCTGCCCATTTCAAACTCTAGCCCTACTCGCACCCCCCGCAATCATTAGAGGGGAGGCATGGCCCTTCCCAAGTCCTCTAGGATAGGAAAAGGTCTTCTCACATTGGTGCAGGGAAAGAAGGAGGGGCCCCTCCCTCTGTACTCCGAAACAAAGGAAAACCCAGAGCTCCAACCATGTGGTGTAACATTCAAGGCCACCCACCTCTCCCACTACCCAGCTGAAGTCTCAGTGGGCTAGAGCCACATGGCTCTTTCCAGTGACTGGCCAAGAAGGGACGGTGCCTTGCATAACCATATGCTGGGGCTCTTTAACAGGCGGGAACCCCTTCTATGGGAATTGCTGGTTAAAAAAGACTGTCTGGGAAGGGGTTTTGATTCATGCGCCAAGTCAGGCAGTAGACTAGATGTGCTGGCAAGTCACTTGCTTTCTCTAGGTCCACATTTTGCTTTACCCCTCATATTTTTGCAGAGAGGTAAGCAGGCCTTTAAAAGCATGTATTCTGGAGCAGAGGACAACACAGAAGGGTTAAACAATTATGTCTTCCCATTCTCCAGACTCAGCACCACCCAGCAACAAGCCAACTCCATTCAGGTTTAGGTGAGGGCGGAGACCGGGTTTGAGTGACCTTATTCTTTCTGTTCTCTGATCTCTGAATGCAGACAACCAGAGACCAGGCAGGTACAAGGTGCACCCAAGGTGGCCACAGACTTTCTGTGCCTGATGCCGTAGGAAATGTCATGTTTTGATATAGTGCATCAGAAAAAAACCCCGCCTCTCCCAGGGCTCTCCAAATGGTACACCTTCTCAAGGTTGCCTTTCTCTGCCTGGACTCCTCTTCAACCTCTGAAATAAATTCCCAAACACCTGTCAGATTTCAGTTGTCCTTCAAGGAAACCTGACCCAGACACCCAGAGGCAAATTGCCGCCTTTCTCTCTCCAAGAACCTCCTGCCCCTCCCCCCATCCTATTTAGCCTGGGGAAAAGGACTGCCAAAATAATGGCCAGCCCTACAGACAAATCTAAAGCCCACTCCGAAAATTCCTTTCCAGAACCTGTGGCCCCTGGCATGGCCAATCCCTCGGAGGCTCAGACCCACATATGAAACCACCTCTGGGGTCAGCCTGCCCCCACCTGCTCCACCCAAAGAAATGAACATCTTGCAAATCAGGGTGGAAATCCATGTCTCAATGGTCTACAGAGAATATGCATTATGCTATTTTTCAAAGCCCTTACCTTTGACCTGAGTATCGTACTCTGCTATAATCTCCTTATCCTTTTTGAATTTGGCTGGAGACGTCATGTTTTCCTTCTTTCTTCCAAATTCGAATTGTGAATTGATAAATCCACGGGAAAAATCCAACCACCGAAATCAATACCTCCAAGATCGCTTCTCCCAAGGGCAGAAGGGGCCCCCCGCGGTGGTCTCCAGCGCTCCGGGGAGCGCGGGCTGCGGGCTGGGCAGGCGGCTACGGCGGACACATGCAGACGGTGGGCGCTGGGGCCGGCGCGGCGGCGGTTGGTTCCTGTGCTAGAGCCCAAGCCGCAGCCTCAGCATTAGCCGGGAGAACTGCAGCGCCCGGAGGCTGGCCTGGGGTCTGACATCAACGACACAGGCGGGGAGTGGAAGTCCTTCCGCACAACATGGTGTGGGGAGCGCGGGGATGTGGACTCGCCCAGCTGGGTCCCCGGGAGGGAGTGGGTGCGTATCGGGGTGCCGGGGGAGGGCTGGGCGTGCTTCGCGGTTTTTTGTTGCACAGCCTCGAAGATGCTGCAAATCAAATCCCAAACGGGAGCCGCAGCAGCGCAGACTGGATCGGAAGTCGTTTGCTCCGGTTCACTTGCCTGTAAATGCAGGGAAAAGAGGAGGGGGCGATCAGCCCCAGCGCAGATCCTAATCGATGCGGGGGTGGGGTAAGGGAAGCCGTTTCCAGGCTGGCCTGGGCCCATTCATCTCAGCCAAACGCCGCCCGGCCCGCAGAGCCCGGCGCAGCGAGGTGGGGAGGAAGGAAGCTCCCTCCGGATTTTGTTTTAAGGCTGAAAGAAAACACTTTGGAGCAGCCGCCTTCGAGGGCTTGGGGTGGGGACTAGCGGCGGGAACGCGGGGCTCCGGGCGGGGACTGCGGCACCTCGGCGACCTCCCGAACCTTGCCAGAGCTGGGCAGCGGCTACCGGAGGGAACCCTCCCGGCCCTGCCTCCGATACGGCCCCCGACCCCCGGCTGGGGCAACTCCCTTGACTTAAAAGGGGATCAAAGCCGGGGAGGCACAAGCCACCCGGGCACAACTTTTCTTCCCCTCCGCCCCTCCTCCCAGTTGTTTTGTTTTTGGTTACTAGCTTCTCTTGGCAGCAAAATGTTGGGGGGTGAGGGGGGAGTGATCTGCAGGAAAAAGCCTGCTCGGCACGGGACACATCCAGGAAAACAATGTGGTCGGCAGAAGCAGGAAACGGGTTAGAGGCGAGGGTCGGAGTCGGGAAAACCGGGAAGGCGGGGGGTGGGGGGCGGGGGTGGAGGAAGGCAGCCACCGCCTCTCAGGCCATCCCCAATTGGTCACCCAAGCCCAGAGATCCCAGATACCGCACCCAATCCCCGGCTGGGGGTTGGGGGAAGGTCGTTGAGGGTCGCAGTCCCGACTCCTCGCACCAGGAGGTACCCGAGGAGATCCCGCTCCGACCCAGGCTCAGGAGGTGGGAGGGACTGGGACGGGAGTGCAGAGCCGGGCGTCTCGCTCCCGGACGCGCCGCAGCGGCGACCCTCCCTCCTTGGCCGCCCCTTTCCCTTTCCGCGCCGGGAGTCTCCCACTTCCCGCGCCTGGAGAAAGGGCCGCACCGAGGGAGGAACAGGGAGCAGAAGAAGCGGCGTGGTGGTTCAGACAGGCAGGAAGCGGGGAGGGGGGTGAGAGGTGGGGTCCTGAGGCTGCACGGGAACCGGGGATAACTGGAGCTTCTGCACACGCTTGATAGGCGAGGAGAGGGCAAAGGGAGGATTACCTTGGGGGTGAGGGGGAAGTTAGGAGACTATCGTGGGCCGCGATGTTACATGGAGTACTAGGATATTAGCAACTTTGGGGACCCAGATATAGGTCTGGGAACGGGAGTGCGTGAAGAAGAGCCATTCCGGGCGGGCCGGGGGCTGGGGCAGGGGAAGAGCCCCGGAAGCAGTGCGGAACACCCATCCTTCTGGGTCCAGGGCTGTAACCCGCCTGTCTGCCAGGACTTGGAGACAGAGGAAGAGAGCAGCCGATGGTTACGGGTGATGCCAACGACGGTTGCCCAAAGGTGGACCAAGGCTGCCAGTGTGCAGAGGACTTGGGGAGGGGGCTGGGTGCGGACTGCGCGGCGGCATGTGAGCCAAGGCAGAGTCCCAGGCAGTACGGTAAAGGGCGGAGATGCAGTCCTAAAGAAGTATTTGGGCTGTACTGGGAGATTGGGAGTGGGTCAGGAGGGAGGTGGTCTGAGGGATTTCGGGCGGCAACGCTAAGGCGACGCCGAAAGCAGCATCCGCGCCCTCTCCTTCCCGCCTCTGCCCGGATTTGTTCAGTCAGGGCTCCAGCTCCGCGGCGGGGAAGAAGAAAGGGGAGAGGGAAGGAGCCTTTACCTGGCTCTGACGCGACGGGTCCCGGGCCCCCGGCTCCGCTTCCCACTCAGAGCTCTCCTCCCCTCTCTTCCCCGCCACCCGCGTCTACGCAGATCGGTCCCCCAGTCCCCTGAGGAGCCTCCGCCAACTCCGCAGGACCCCGCCGGGAAGCAGAGCCCACCCCCTTGCCAATCACCGCCCGCTTTCTATCGACCGATGGGGCCTGTAGCCAATAGGAATAGGTGATCCCAAGAGGCTAGGAATGAGGAGGAGGGGCTGGCGAAACTTGGAGGTGTGACTAGCACTACCGAGGCGTGGTCACAGAGTAAGCTCCTCCTCGGGTTGCCGAACCCCAAAGTAGAACTGATGGGCGGGATTAAGATAGAACCAACAGCCAAACACATACTTCTGAGAGAAGGCACGACCAATTGGACCGGGGTAGTGAGGAGGGGCGTTGCGGAGAATTTTAGCCAATACAGAGTAGAGAGCGGCGGGGACTGTAGAACGTCTTCCAATGAGAAGCGCGAAGGGCGTGCCTTGCCTCTTTCACTGGGGCGGGAGTAGGGTTCGTCCAAACCTCCCGGAGCCGACCAATGAGATCGGAGGAGGGGCCAAGCTCGGCCAACCAGCAAGCCGAATTTATCTAGGCACCGTTACTGGGGCGGGGCGTAGAGCTCCTGGCCACTAAGATCTCGTCAGGGGCAGGCTCCCGAGCCTTCCAATGCGGGACGTGGGCGAACTCTAGTTCTCCCAATCGGTGCGCAGCGCTGGCAATTCAAACTGACAGCCGGTTGGAAAGGCAGAGAGCGGAAGAGGGAGCAAAAAACGACGTGTTCAGTGGCAGAGACACCGACGCCGACGGAGCCCCCGAAGCGACCTCTGCCCCGCCCCACCAACACCACCGCGAGCTCTGGAGCGGCCGCTCGGGAAAGACTTGAGGGGACGTTGTGGGGCACGAGGGAAAGCTGAGGGGAGGGAGTCGCTAGAGGAACGACGCGAGAGCCCGCACGCTGAGGGCTGGGGACTGCCAGGAGAGAAGTGAAGCGGGCGGCCCGCGAAAGAGCAGAGCGGAGGAGGGTCGCGGGAGGATTAAGGAGCACCCGGGATTGCCCGGTGGGAAAAGCTGAGGGGATTTCTGAATCCTGGGGAGAGGAGAAAGATTTCCAAAGAGGACACGTGGGTAGGGACGCTTAGCCAGCGATCCGAGAGAAAAATTGGAGCGCTCCGAGGGAGGGGCTTAAGGGGGAAGCTTTAGATAAAAGAGCCTGTACGGGAGACGCTAAGGGAATTGCAAAAGGAGCAGGAGCTAAAGAGTAGAGAATCCTTCAGACTGGAGAAAGGGAAAACTAGAGAAGTTCCTGAGGCACCTTGCAGCCTGCCTCCTCCCCACTTCAAACTCCTCTCCCTTCCCCGAAAGTTAAAGAGAAAGCCAAGGCTGCTGCTTCTCCCCTGTTTCTACTCAATAAATACTACTTTTACCCTCCCACGGGAAAACAGAAAAGAACTCATTTCCTTCTCAATTTTCGGGCTTAGAAAAGATCGAGGCCTCGCAATTCGTTTTTTAGCCTGGGAGAATCAAACTAGGGAGGGTATTGCTCTATTTTCAAAATCCCGCACCTCATCCTTCCCCGGACGCCATGTCTACGAGCAGCTGTAGTTTCAATGACCGGCGCGTGTCCATCCTGTGTTGCAAATTCTGTAAACAAGTGCTCAGCTCTAGGGGAATGAAGGCTGTTTTGCTGGCTGACACTGAAATAGACCTTTTCTCTACAGACATCCCTCCTACCAAGTAAGTCATGCTAGTGGCGGGCAACGGTAGCCTTTAACTAGATGGGAAAAGTGTATGGCTTGAACCTCTGATAACAAGGAGGTTATCATTTTGGTGTTCCAGCCACTCCCAACAGTCTGATGATCCCCCTGGAGTTTAACTAAGGGGGCAGACTGTCTGGACAAAGTCTGTGGTTTAGCCAGAGTGGTCAGTCCTGATGTAATGCTTCTAGTTCAATTATAGTCATGTGGTCCCTTCAGTTGAATCCCTGGCTACTGTGCCCTGCCCAACCATCCTCTCACTGGATCAATTCCATGACTGAGACGGTAGGTAATTCAAGCAAGATTTTCTGTACTGTTGGAGAAGAGAGGTCATTTAAGTTTTTGATTTTTGTTACTAAGGTTTTACTCCAAAAAAACATTCCCTAGCTTTCTACCATTTTTTGCAGTTGGCATGCTGATTCAGATCCATTGTCCACCTAATTCAGTATTCTTTTTTTATAATCTCCCTCTCTCTCTCTTTCTGAATGAGAGAGACATATAGATTTTTATGGGATGAAACAGGACTTAGCCCTCAAATAGCACATTTCAATTCAGGTTAGCCAAATTTCAAGTACTCAATAACCATGTTTTGGATAACACAGGTCTAAACCTTGGTAGGAAGGGTCTTTGGGTTTTCATTTTTGGTCAGTGGAAAGCTATTGAAGGAGTTTTAACAAGGGAGCACCCATAAAGCTTATTTTAGATATTATGCATTGGTTTGCATACTCAAATCCTTTTAAATTCTGTTTTCAGTCACTACCCACTTTTAGGTGTAGAGTCCTTAAGAATTTGCTTCCTATTTGGAAAAATAGCCATTTTATTTGACTCAAATACACCTTTTCTAGCTCTAAAAGGTACTTTCTCTTTCTATAGTCAACATATATGTGCCTTTACATGCTTTTCAAGATTTTGCTCTTTACTGAAACTTTATCATTAAAGTGAAAGAGAAATTATCCAAAATGCACATGGACAGCTGTTCTTTGGACACAGAGCCAGAGAAGGCACACTAATAATCAGAATACTTTAAAATGAATTTCATGATAATGATAGAAACTTTTTAAAAAATTAAATATACTCAGAGCTGTGGACTCTTCCTCCCTTGAAATCTTATCTTCATTGGGTTAACTGTAGTCATGCCTAATGGCAAAGCCAAAGGCCCTCATTTATTGCAAAGATAAATGGGTTATTATAAGTACCTCTGTGCGTGTGTATGTGTTACAAAAAGAAAAAGCACTAGACAATAAATCTAGAACCTACTACTGCAAAGTTTCTGTGATTTATTGTCTAGTGCCTTTTCTTTTTAGTAGCACATACAGAAACAACAGTTTTAATTATTAACCCATTCGTCTTTGCAATAGCTATGGTAAGTATAAAATAGTCATAAGGAGAGCTCAGATATGTGAATTGTTAAAGGTTAGACCAGAGTCTGGAGCACAATCAGGTCTTTCCTCTTGTCTTCTCTTCCATGTAGGGGTTATAATAGTGATGTATTAATGTGCTAAGATGTATACAAATCAATGAGCACATAAGATTTTTTGAATAGAAGGTTTGTCATATTTATAGTGAGCTCACAAATATTAACTTACCCTTACAAAATACACTATCGTTTTCTTACAGTTTCTCTTAGAATCTCTTGCAGCTCTTTGAGCCTACAAAATTCATGCTAAATCACAATCAAAAGTACATTTTGTGGCAAGGGTATGAAAAAATGGAACCCTGTGCACTGTTGTGGGAATGTAAAATGGTACCACTACTATGGAAAATAGCGTGGCGATTCCTCAAAAAAATTGAAAATAGAATTACCATATGATCCAGCAATACCACTTTTGGGTATATATCCAAAAGAATTTAATGCAAGATCTAGAAGAAATATTTGCACACCCATGTTCTTAGCAGCATTATTCACAATAATCAAGAGGTAGAAGCAGCCCAAATGTCTATCAACAAATGAATGACTAAACAAAATGTGGTACATGCATGTAACGAAATATTATCCAGCCTTAAAAGGGAATGATATCCTGCCTGTCACATGCTATAACATGGATGGACCTTGAGGACATTATGCTAAGTGAAATAAGCCAGTCACAAAAAGACAAATACTGTATTATTCCACTTATCTGTGGTATCTAAAGTAGTCAGATTCATAGAAACAGAAAGTACTGGTGGTTGCCAGGGGCTGGGGGAAGAGGGAAATGGGGAGTTGTTATTTAATGGGTATAGACTTTCAGTTTTGCAAGATGAAAAAGACTGTAGATTTGTTGCACAAAAAATATGAATACACGTAACACTTATGAACTGTCCACTTAAAAATGGTTAAATTTGGGCTTCCCTGGTGGCGCAGTGGTTAAGAATCCGCCTGCCAATGCAAGAGACACGGGTTCGAGCCCTGGTCCGGGAAGATTCCACATGGCGCGGAGCAACTAAGCCTGTGCGCCACAGCTACTGAGCCTGCGCTCTAGAGCCCGCGAGACACAACTACTGAGCCCGCTCACCTAGAGCCCATGCTCCCAACAAGAGAAGCCACCACAGTGAGAAGCCCACGTACCACAAACGAAGAGTAGCCCCCCGCCCCCGCTCTCCGCAACCAGAGAAAAGCCCGCATGCAGCAACGAAGACCCAACGCAGCCAAAAATAAATAAATAAAATTAAAAAAAAAAAAAAGGTTAAATTAGTAAATTTTATGTTATGTGTTTTGCACAACATTTTTTTAACAGTGCTTTTGACTATCTCTACACTTTTCCCTCTCCAGTGCAGTGGACTTCATTGGAAGATGCTATTTCACTGAAATTTGCAAATGTAAACTGAAGGACATCGCATGTCTAAAATGGTAATGTGTGGCAATATTCCAAATAGCCCTGGGTTTGGGAGATGGATGTTGACACCGAAGCACAGAGAAAGGTTCAGTGGGCTGCATCGAGCACTGGTTATCACCCATGCAATGAACCATTGAAAAACCATTTGTTACTTAGAACTGTTTTTCAAAAGGGTCTTATGACACTTTACCTTTGTATGTGATTTTACAATTTTTCAAAGTGCGTTAGCAAATATCTGCTTTAACTTTCAGAAAATGGCAATGTAGTTTAGAGGGAAAAAAAAAAAACGCTTGGATTTACAGTCATAAAAATCAGGCTTGAGCCCTGGCCCTACCCTTATTCTCTTGTTATCTTGACTAAACTTCTTAAATCTCTAAACCTCTGAACCTCTGTTTCCTTATTTAATTTATATCTTAAGAAGACAGGTATCTTCTTAAGATAGATAGGTACCTTCTTAAGATAGAAATTAAAATATCTTTTGTGTTTACGTTACAGAGTTGTTGTAAAGATCAAGCGAATTATGAATGTTAAAAGGCTTAGTAAACTATAAAGTACAACTCAGAGGTCCTACCATGTGCGAGTCATTGTTATAGAGGCTGGAAATCTGGCAATAAAGAAGACAAAGTCATAGGCCTTTGGACATTATATTCCAGTAGGAAGACAATCGATCAGTAAGATATTTAAATAAATAAGATCTTAAATAGGGTGGGAAGTACTCCGAAGGAAATAATAATAATAAATGACAGAGAATAATAGAGCTTGAGAGAGTGATAAGAGCTATTTTAGATAGCATGGTCAGGGAAGCCTCCTCATGAGAAGGTAACACTGGAGTTGAATCCTAAAAGATGAGATAGGGAGGAGCCAGAGGAAGAATGTTCTAGGCAGAGGGAACAGCCAGGGCAGAGAACCCAAGGCAAAGAAGAACATGTTCAAGGAATAGAAAAGACAATGGCCAGTGTGGCTGAAAGATTGTGAACATCAGGTGAGAGTAGTATGGGTAGATTAACGATGCAGTCAGAACCCAGATAATCTAGAGCAGTGCCATCCAATAGATGTGTGCAAGCCACATACGTAATTTAAAAATTTCGAGTAACTACATTTTACAAAGTGAAAAGAAACAGGTGAAATTAATTTTAATTGTATATTTTACTTAATCTAATAGATTCAAAAAATTGTCATTTCAACATATAACCAACATAAAAAATTATTAATGAAATATTTTACATTCTTATTTTTTATTCTTAGTCTTTGAAATCTAGTGTATTTTTATACTTTCAGCACATTTCAATTCAGGCTAGCCAAATTTCAAGTACTCAATAGCCATGTTTTGGGTAGCACAGATCTAAACCTTGGTAGGAAGGGTCTTTGGGTTTTCAATTTTGGCCAATGGAAAGCTATTGAAGGAGTTTTAACAAGGGAGCAGAATCATCTGAAGTGTCCCTACTAGAAAGCTCCATGAGAACAAGGACTTTACTCCTAGCACCTAGAACAGTATCTGACACATAACAGATGCTCTGTAAACATTAGCTGAATGAATGAATGGATGAATACAGGTGGTAATTAAAGCCATAGAATTTATTCTTGCAATATAGCCTTATAAATAACTGTCAGTCCTAATCCAAGAACATCTTTTGTTTTCATTTGTTTGCCTTTCAAGCCGATTATGATTAGAAGACATGTTTTAGGTGGGCTGGTACATTTTATAGTATTTTTTGTAGGGCCTCACAAAAATGACTGACTCACATCTCACAGGGGAGGAACAAGCTATAATAGGAATTTTTACAACTCAAGGTGTAAGCAGTTCATGTGGTCATTAAAAACAAAAACAAAAAAACTTCTAGCTAAAATGTTCCCTGTATATTCATTCTATTTAATAGTGACCAGATAGGAAAAAAACCTATGGAAGAGTGAGTTATTTCTAATCAGAAGGATAACCCTGGCGACAGTAAAAACTTTTGCAACTTTCTCTAGAAGCTATGGATTTGCTTAATTTCTGAATTCCTTCAAAAACACTGAGACTAAAATTAGATCAGCCAGCTTGTGTTCGGTTTTCATGGGCTCATGCTGTCTTCCTACTCCTCCATCTGTTGAAACAGTTTTTAGGTGCTGGCATGGACCTGCAACATATAAGAACCCAACTTGCCACAGTCCTGGGGAGAGCAAAAACCTTTTATCCGCAGGTCTGAGTTTACTTAATGTATTTTGTCTATACAGCCCATCAATTTTGGACAAACCACAACCTTATGGCATTTAGAAACTAACTTCTGAAAAGGGAATGCATAAACAATACTAGCAAGGAAACAGAATATGTTACTCTTATTTCACTTAAAGACTGTTTTCCCACTTGGCAGTAGAACTGTAACCATTATCAGAGCAACTCCCATCCCAAAGATCCCAGCAATGGAGGGTGTTAGGAGAAAATGAGATCTTTATATGGTCTGTCTGTTTACATTAGCACATAAAAATGCTTACATGGTCAGATATTACCTTGTATCTAATAATATTTATTTCTCTTTTTAGTGGGAACATTGTAGGTTATCATGTGATTGTTCCATGTTGTTCCTGCCTTCTTTCCTGCAACAATGGACACTTTTGGATGTTTCACAGCCAGGCAGTTTATGGTATTAACAGACTAGACTCTACTGGTAAGAAACAACAGACTCAGACATTCCTCTAACTTTTGTCTACCAAGACTTGAGTGAACCTCTCCATAGATCATTTCAGGATCCCCTCTGAGACTTTCTCACCTGGGTTGGATCCACTAGAGTGAAACTTCAGTCCTTTTATCCCAAACATTTACTTACAGAAACTACTAGCCAAAATTCATTGCATTTCTATTTCCATCATCATATTTAGGAGCCTCAAACTTGGCTGGATTTCTTGGCCTTTTAAAATTAATATTTTAATTGCTCTAAATTTCTGCCTTGATATATAATATGGCTCCAGAGAATTTTGGAAGAATTTAGATTTGATAGTCAATTGTGTGTATGGATCTGTGTGTGTGTGTGTGTCTAAGAAAAGGGAGGAGGGGAGGCTAGGGTCATGAGGAGCTGGGAGGAAGGAAAACTAGGTAACCTCTGTATTTGGTAATGTTTCAGGATAAAAATAGCCATTTTGACATCTATATTGATAAATTATGATGAAATTTCAGACAAGGGAAGTATTTAATACCAATATGTTTTACTGATTACTTAGTAGAAAAATACACAACCTATTCTTAAAAGATATTTACATAATACATTTTATATTGTCTGGAGCCTTTCAGTTTTGTTATAGGACACATGTTCTCAATGTCTAATATCTGCTTACACAGAATACGAAGTTGACTTTAATACGAAGCTGACTTTTAGTGGGACTTTTTTAGGGAACTAAAGTTTACAGAACTTTAGTATACAGAACAAGTTTAAAGAACTTGACAATCCAAGTTGGCACTAACATTCTCAGGTTTTTAAATGTATGTCTTAGTCTTCTTCAGAACTTAAAATATACTTCTTTTTTTGAAGTATGATTTGCCTTCACAGACTAAGAGATCATGAGTTGTAAGCTAGGTTGTCAGTGTCTTTAAACTCTCCAATTATGCTTGGGTTTTTATAGACTCTAACTTTTTTTTTTAATCACCTGGCGTTCAGTTGTGGCTTTCAACCCATCATTTGGAGGTCTTAATTTAAGACTCTAGTATGTTAAGAAGGCCATTTTTGAGCAAGGACTTATCTGAAACCCCCTAAGTGAGATATAGCTTCCTAATTTAGGCCTCCGGTTTTATATTTGTGTTGCTCATGGGACACATTAAAGGAAGTTTCTGCTTTGATACTATTTTTCCTGCTTCATAGAATTCAAAACACAGGGTGGAGGTTTTTCAATTTTGATTTACTTTTTAATATTGGTCAATTTTTCAAAGATAAAAGCCCAGCATTCTTCCATTTGCACTGAATCTAATCCATGAGAAACAGATGTATCGCAGGATTTCCTTCCTCCCTTCTTAACAGAGAAAGGAAGGTGCTGCTTCTGTCAGATCCAGTCTCTTAGTTTATTTTTTCTCCTTTGAACCAATTGTGCAGAGCCACTCATGTCTCTGAGTATCGACTCCAAGAATATCAAACTTCTCCTTTGTAACCCTAATATTATGATTTGAAGTAAGATTTTTCTAGATGCTTCGTATAAAACAGGATTTCTCATGGCATTGGAACTGTACTTGAATCACCTGAATCAGCAGCATCAAAGGAATACGTACACAAGCTTTATAAAATTCTAGAATGTTTAGACTGAAAGGGCCCCAGGAAGTCTATGTTCTAGGTTAGCCTTCACGTGTAGACCTGATTTCCTGAGACTCTCCTGTGGAGGCTTGGGAAACCTCAGTTCAGATTCCGTGGGACTGGCAAATGCCCTCAAAGGAAAGTTGTCTTCAGCTCTCCATTCACCTTTATGGGTTCTAATTCTCCCTTAGATTTCTGCCTAGTGATTCCTTACTATCCTGTCATCTCTTCAAAAGCAGAACATCATCCATTCTCCGGGGAAAAGAAGTGTTTTTTATTGAAAACAATTCAAACATACAAAAAAATTACAGAAAATAATATGATAGACATCAATATGCATCAAATAGGTGCTAATTTCTTGCCTGATTAAACTCCAGTATCTCACCCAAGAGAGACAGTTCATTGTTTCTGCTATTTTAATAATGCAACAGTGTGCATCCTTATACACGTCTCCTTGGGCACCTATGCAAAATAGGCAGTTAGAGGAAAGGACGAGTGATGGGCCATATTTAAGATATATACATTTTTTTGTTTTTAATTCACACAATGGAATGCCCAACAGAAATAAGAGATGAGCTAAATCTACACATATGGACAGGCAAATCTCAAAAACATAATGTTGAATGAAAAAAGCAAATTAGAAGAGATACATATAATAGCATACTATAAAAAATTTATATACACAAAACAATAATATATATTGCCTGTGGTTATATACATTTGTAGTAAAAGTAGTAAAAACATCCATGGTATACTGTTAGTGGTGGAAACTGGATTCAAACCAAATCTCCAAACCCTGGCTCATTCTATTCCACCATGTGACCACTATCTTAGTATGTGTGGAGTGGATACCCAGAGTTGCTGAGTCTTCCCTGTGCCCACACTGACAACTGGACAGCTTGAGATTTGCTTTCTTATTGGCTCTCCAAGAGGTCAATTAATAATGGTATTTTTTTTCAATTTAGTGCTTTCAAGTTATAGTACGTGCCCATAATAAACCATCTCATTATCCTCTACCATATATGTGGTCTTGTATCGTATACCAGTGCTGGATTCTTTAATATGATATTTGACTGTTCTTTCATAATGAGGCTTTAGACTGTCATTTTGCTTATTGTACTGACAGCTACAGTCTGGTCCTAAAGTTTATAGTTTTACCTTGACAGCCTCTAGCCTAAAACCCATGTATATCAAGGATTACTGTTCATATTACAACTGGCTCCAAAACCCTGCTTTTTTTAACCAGAAGAAAGGCACCAGTGACTTCCATACTTGTTGAGGAGATGAGGAGACTTATTCAGGCCTTTCCCATGCACCCTCCAAGAGAAATGTAATCTAAAAAGATGTTGTGAGATCTCCATTCTTAAAAATCATTAAAATAGATTTGAAAATTCTCAGTGTAGAGTGATTATGGCATAATGTAGCTGGAGGCAAGGTTTGAGGAAATGGACTCCTGAGATCTTTTTGAATTCCAAGATTCTAGAGTTCAAGCCCTTAATTAAAAGTGTTTAAAGAATGATTGTATTCTAGATGTTGGATAATTTTAATATCTAGGTATCGATCATGTTATTTGTGGTTCATTCTTTAATAGCTTTTCTCTTAACTGCTAACACTGTGATTTAATACAAGAATGTTAACATATAAGGTTTTATATATCGTGTTCTGAGTTGTAACAGTAGTCAGCACCAAATAATTTTATGAGCTTTTCTTTTCAGGTGTAAACTTCCTACTTTGGGGCAACTTGCCAGAGGTAGAAGAGAGTACAGATGAAGACATGTCAGATATCTCAGCAGAGGAGTGTATTAGATGAATAGAATTATAATAGATATAATATTTAAACTTTTTCCTATGTAAAAAATATATTAATGGACCAATTCAAAAATTGTTAGTAAGGATTTGCCAGTGATTTATTTTTTTGGAAAACAAAAATGGGGCATTTGTTGATTTATTTATTTTCTGTCTCAAATTAATTACCTGAGTTTACTGAACCAATGTAGTCCTTTTCTTCTACTTCTGCTTCTACTTCTACCCTTCCTCTCTCCATCCCTCTTCCCAGTATAGGTGTACTCTTAAATTCAGACAGTAGAAGAATCTTTCATGTGTCACTCAACTATCTCCCAATCTGGGGACGGTTTTCTTACAACTAGATGCCAGATGCTATTAATTTTACATTTGAATAAGGGGCATTAGTATCCACACATATATCACCATGCTTATATCCATGCATAAATCTATGCATATAACCATGCATATAAGCATGTATATATGTGTGAAGCACAGCTGGGAATTAAAGCTTAACAGGGACTTTTTAAAAATAGGCTGTTTGTTATGTTTCCATGGGTACTGGTTATCATATGTTATATTGGTGATAACTATGTTAATATGGAACAAGACTTTGTGAATGTATGGGGAAATCCTCTTGATTCCTCAGCATGATTTTAGATAAATGAATTTGCCAGGAAATTATCAATATATACTGTTTACTAATATTATTTATTTACATTCTTCTAAAGTCATACAGATATTGTATTATGAAAGCCAGATAACCTCCATCTTTAAGTTTTCCCATTCTCCAGGGCTTTCTCTGTGAATAGCAAATTTTAGATGAGTAGTCTCAGTCCTAACCCTTAAATAGAAAAAAATTAAAGAAGTGGTTTGCTTAAGCCATTGTACATTATAAAGAAGGTTTTTTAAATTTTGTTTTGCTTCGTTTTGTTTTGTTTATCTGCATTCAGAGCCACACAGGAATAAGAAACTGGGATAGTGTTGGATTCTTGTTTTATGAAAAGCTAAAAATCAATGTATCACCTTAACTAATATTTTAACCAAAGGCATTTTGTCAATAGTAATACCAAAACAGAGCAAGTTACAGTTTTGTAAATAAAGTTTTGTTCTAAAAATGATCAGCCTTCCTTTAATTTTTAATTTTAGCCACTTTTCTTACCTAAAAATATAGAGAAAAATATTTCTTATTGTACCCACTTTTCTTACCTAGAAACATAAAAGTATAGAATATAAGAGGTAACATTTATTGCACACTTACCATGTACCAGTAAGTGCTTTACACATTTAATTCACTTATTCCACACAAGGAACCCATGCGAGGTAGGTATCATTATTATTTCTTTTTTGCTGATAAGACAGGTGAGGCATAAAGAGGTTAAGAAGCTTGTCTAAAGTCACATAACCAGTCAGAGGCATGGCCTGATTCAAACTCAGACAGACAGACTGACTCCAGAGCTCCTGTTCTTAATCATTATGCTGTACCCCCTGAGCACCTTCAGACATGAATCAGCTATGATTTTATTTAGCTGGGACACATGCTGGGTAACAACTACCTTGTTACGTGGTCTAGGTGAGGGCCTCAGTGACTGATTTTAAGGTTGAACAAACTCACTGGATCTTAGGGTAAAACTGACCTGTGGGCACTGACAGGATCATTTGCTGCATAAAGATGGAAGATAAAAGATGCTTCAGGAAATGCTGTTACTAGTACTGGAAAACTTTTCCAAAAGTCTTTCACCCTGACTATCAGCACTGACAGAAGGTACCCAAAAGAACCAAAGGGATGAGTGTGGAACAATTTGGTTTGGATTTGGGTTTTTTTTTTCCTTTAAACTCTCTTAAAGACTCTGGAACAAGGTGGCATAATGGATAAGATAAAAAATAAATTGATACTACATTATATACTTCTTCAGTTAACTTGTTCAGTTAGAGGAGAAGAGTTTAATGCTAGAGTAGACAATGTGGCAAGTTTGGAATTCAACACAGTTCATCTGGTTTCCGTTCTGCTCAGGCCTTCAAACGCTATGGTTGACGGAGGAGCTCTTTGAAGAGCAAAGTGAGACAGGGGTTCACCGATTGAAGCAAACCCCAAATGTGATCCCACCCCAGCTGGAGAGTATTTCAAATGACTCAGCTACCTTTTGGCTAACCGGGTTATGGGAAGGCCAGTTCTAAGCCAAAAATGGATTATTAATGTTTTATCTAGAGAAATACATTCATGATGCTGTTTTTTAAATAAAAGTAAATTACACGCTCTCTGGTAAGAGCAAAAGCAAAATCTCATATGTGGATTTAGCATACACTTTCTAGTCCTAACATAATTCCCAGGCCTAGAAAATCTATTTATGCTTTGGTCTTCTAATATTTGACTCAATTCAACAAAACTATATTATGCTCCTATGGTGTGCCAAGAATTGCACAATGACAGGCTCACGATTGCCCATATAGAGTATTCAGTAAGTTTGGGAGAGGATAGAACCCTATGAGTCTACTTAATGAGTGGGATGCTTCCAGTTCAATGACTCGGTAGACAAAAGAACAATCATTCTGAGTAGTAGGAGAGAACAGAAGTTAAGAAATCTACAGAGAAGAAATCATACTTGAGACAGGCTTTGAAGTCCGTTAGGGGCTTGCCAGCTGGGATGAGAGTTCTGAGCAGAGAGAATAGTGTAAACAAGTGGACTGGAGTTTAAAAGTATCTGGTTTATTTGGTAAATTATTAGTGGTCCCCTATACCTTCCAAGATATGTAATGAGAATTAATTAGAAGATGAAGGTGCTAAGGAAAGTTGGGATCATGTTATGAAGACTATTCTATGCCATCGTAAGTTTAGACTTGATCCAGTAGCAATGTAGAGTTATTGAGGTTTTTAATCAGGGGAATAAAATGATCAGATTTAGGGTGATAGTGCTGATGGTAAAAAGTAATTTAGTGTTCCTAGTTTCCTTTCTTTGATGTACTCAACAACTTGACCATGGAGATTATATTTGTTGCCTTTACCCTAAGAACATATATAAGTTTTTAAGTTCCCTGAATTTCTTGTCTTTCTTGAAACATCTGGTCTGCAGTGGGGCACTGCCTTTCTTCCCCTCTTCCATCTTGTCATTCCTGAAGTTCAAGGAAGGGGCGGTGAGTCATCAGCTCACCCACTATGGCTTTTTTTGCTCTTTTATCTTTTTCCTCAAGTCAGTTTCTCAGCCTCAGACTCAGGCTCTGGTGAGGCATCTTGGGTGGGGCATAATCTTAAAGCCATAATATTCTGAGTAATCCCTGGCTCTGAAAACCAGGTCTTTAAATACTGCTAATCTAGGAAGTTTACCCGGCAAAGAACTGCTCTTTTGACCTCTGAGTCACATATGACTGATAAAGAATAACCTATTTTACTTTTCTTTGGTGAGGGGGAAGCCACCATAATACATAAATCATGATATATAAAATGACTAATAATTAGAACAAAAATAGGGAGTGGGAAAAGGTAGGAGAGGATATGGATTAAATATGCTTGCATCAGTGGTGAATTACTTGATGAAGGCTTTCTCTATTCTAACATTCATGCTTATAAGAGGAAATAGTTTCTTTTTCTGCCTTTTTTTAAAACTTTAAAAGCAGCCTAAACCAGTTTCTTTCTTGCCTGGTATTGAGTGTATGCCAAATCTACCCTAAACTGCACAGATGGAAAAAATTAGTCTATGTCTGTGGTACCTCTGGGGTTGAATATTTTTAGTACTTAAATCTTTAGCTAAAGATTCTTTCTTCCAAGACTCTCATAGAATCATTTGATTGTCATCCAATGGATAAACTTACTGAGATAAAAATTAATAATACCATGTGTTGTATATCCCTATATATTTTATTGGGAGCGTTCATACACACTTTAATTTAATCCTCAGAATAACCTTGGGAGTTACATTTTACAAATCGAGAAAGAAAACCTTGGTATCAACACCCAGAGAGTTAGAAGAATTTAAACTTAAATCTTGGTCTTCTCATCTTAGTTTAGGGTTTTTTTCCTACCTCCCTAACCTATCTTAAACCTGAGGTCTGTTTTTCCCTCACTAGCTATAAAACTTAGGACAAATTCTCTTTCACTTTTAGCCTCAAAACCTAGCTACTTTCATTAATTAATCCATTCAACAAATATTTGTTGAATGCCTACTGTGGGCAAAATAGAAGCTGAGGATCCAGAACAAAATCAGGCAAAGTCCCTGCTCTCATGTGGAGCTAATATTTTGTTGAGGAAGAAGAAGAAAGTGAACTAACATTTATTAAGGACTTACTTACTGTACGCCAGGCACTGTTCTAAGTGTTTTACACTTAACAACCCTAAGAGGTAGATCCTATTGTTATCCTCACCATACAGTTCAGGAAACAAGGTACAGAGACATTAAAAAACTTACCCAATTATCACACAGCTAGTAAATGACACCACTCTAAGATTTGGAAAAGCCAGAATTAATTAGCTTAATGACTATGTTTCCTTTTTATTTTTCAAAGTGGTTGTCTTCTATCCAAATAAAGTCAAGTTTTCCATCAGGGATCTTCCTGTACACATCTTTCCCTTGGTAGACTTTTTATTTAAATAAGATGGTGACAACAGCATCTCCCTTTTCAGTAAGGGAGACTTGGTGTGCCTGTAAATGATAAAAATGCTAATCTCATAACTAGAGAGAAAGGAAAAAATAAATCTATGCAAAACTCTTAATTTCCAGCTTTGCTGCATTTCTATCTGGAAACAAAGTCTTTTTTACTAGTCCAGATTTTTATCTTACAAGCAACAAAATTTCACTAGAGAGTAAATACCTGTTCTTTAAACTTTTTGTATGTCTCAAATATTTCATAATAGAAAAGTGAATTAAATGACCACCTTTTGCGAACTGCTCTAGTCTCAGCCTTCCTTACAAGCTTGTATTTAAAATCTATTTCTATGGAATTTCAGAAGCTGTCTTGCCTCAAATGAGCACTACTGAATCTTCATAACAAGATTAAGTATTTATTATGAGAGGAGTGAAAACAGGTATTAAATCCATAATCAAATTTTGTGTTTTGAGACTCGTAGAAGAGTGGGTTGACAAATACCTAAAGATTAATTGGATCTGCCAAATATGGGCACCATCGAAGTTTGCCCACCAGAATGCATCTCTACACCTCCATTCACACAACCCACTTCCTCTGGAAAGGGGCCCATGGTAAGAGTAGGCATATGGGAATGATTCACTTGGGGAAAGCTGTACCCAGAATATCAAAACAGTTTGCTTTTTGTCTCTTATCCTTGCCATAATTTTTATACCCAAAGGAACCACCTGCTATTATGGCTGTGACACCTGAAAAGTTTTCTGGAGATTGCTGGAGATTGCTCATGCGGGGGTGGATTTCCAGGCTGTTCAGTGGTATTTTTAAAAATGTTTTTTGGGGAAAAATATTCTCAGAGACTGGAACATTGTCTTATCAAAATTGCTCTGTAGCCTTGTTCATAAATACGTTAAAACATTGAACTACAGATGGAATTCAGTAGAAGACATACTGAGCTAATTTCCTTTGCATGATGTTACCCAGAGAAATCAAGCTGTCAGTATCCTGAAGAACAAGCCCTCAAAGAGAGATGGTGGCCAAAGCCATGGGAAGCAGGAAAGACTAAAGAGCTCGCCCTTCAAAAACTTCTTTCCATCCTCCCAAATTCACCTTTTTAATGAAAATCTATTACACACGAAAAAACCCAGTGTGTTTGACTCAAGATGGTTGCACAGTGATAGTAAAGATGGCAAATACTAGATTGAAAAAAAATCTTGAATTATAAGTCTTTCTTGATACTCCAGGATATACTCAGGAAAAGGAATGACAGAAACAGGGGTTTAGGCATACAGAATGTCATACTCTAGGCTAACTAAAGACAATCATCTCTTAATCATGCCCCTCCTTTATCAAATTTTAGTTCAATCATTTAACAAATATTTAATGACCATCACTTATGTGCAGGCATTATACTAGGTGCTATAACAGTGAACAAAACATTTTTTAAAATTCTTCCTTTTGTGCCTTTCAGCAGCACATAGGCTAAAAAGCTGAAAATTACATTTCCCAGACTCTATTGCAGCTAGAAATTGAAACATAATTTACTTTTTGCCAGTCATATGCACTTGCACAAGTCTTTTTTTTTCTTTTCTGTTTCTCTAAACTTGTTAGAGAGGTCTTTCTTAAAGATTTATTTATTTATTTATTTATTTATTTATTTTGGCTGTGTTGGGTCTTTGTTTCTGTGCAAGGGCTTTCTCTAGTTGCGGCAAGTGGGAGCCACTCTTCATCGCATTGCATGGGCCTCTCACTATCGTGGCCTCTCTTGTTGGGAGCACAGGCTCCATACGCACAGGCTCAGTAGTTGTTGCTCTCGGGCCTAGTTGCTCCGCGGCATGTGGGATCTTCCCAGACCAGGGCTCGAACCCGTGTCTCCTGCATTGGCAGGCAGATTCTCAACCACTGCGCCACCAGGGAAGCCCTTAAAGATTTATTATTAAAAAATTTTTGTGAATCACACAAAGTAGTCTAGAATACCAAATGGATTCTGTGCTTAATTTCATACCTGTACTTGCACACGTCTTGAATTCAGAACTTACTTAAGTGGGGAAAAGGCACATTAATCATTCATTTTGCTAATGTAAAATGACTGTGATAGATCTGCAGCCAGCAGGTCTTGTAACAAGTCCGTGATGCCCAGATCATGGCTAAGGTGATGTGTTTCTGGAACTAGAAAGTGGTTGGTGGCTTCCTGACCCTTAGATTATGGCAGAAGTAGTAGTTCCCTTGGCAGGCCAGTTCTGCAGTATTATTCTGGGAGTCATTCCTAGAGGCCTAGCCTAAAGCATGCCCCTACAGCCCTTCAAAGGTTTTGCAAGCCCTAACTTCACTGACATTTCAGTTACCTTTGCTGTGTAATGAACACCCCCCAAACATAAGTTGGTTGGGTGCTTCTTCTGCTGATATCACCTGGGCTCACATATGCAGTGGTATTTAGCTGTCAGCTCTGCTAGGCTGGAAGGTCCTAGATGGCCTCTTTACATGTCTGGGATCTTGGCAGGGATGCCTAAAAGTCTGAGCCCTCTCTCTTCATGTGGACTCTCATCATTCAGTAATTTAGCCTAAGCTGCTTTATATGAAGGCTGCCTTCCAAGAGGGTGAAAATGGAAGCTGCAAAAGCCTCTTATGGTTAGGTCTGGGGGTCACACAACATCAGTGCTGCCTCATTTTATTGGTCAAAGTTAATCAGAGGGCTAGCCCAGATTTAAGGGAAAAGAAATACAGACTCCATTTCTTTTTGGGAGTTGTGGCAAAGTCACATTGCAGAAAGGTATGTGGGGTGGGAAGGATTTTTGTAGCATGAATCTACTACAACTTTATTAAATCCCTTTCTGCTTCAGATAACTAGAATGGCTTCTGTTATCTGCAACTGAACTCTGACTGATACAGAAAGCAAGCAGAGAGACCAAACAGCAGGCTGCTGTAGTAGCCCATGGAATAGAGGAAGATTTGGGACATATTTGAAAGAGCTCACAGGACTCTGATGGACTGGAAGTGAGTATGAGAGAAAGTGAGGAAGATATGAAGGACAGAATCAAGAATGACTCCAAGGTTTTGTGATCTCAATCACTGAGATGAGGAAGAACAAATTCAGAGAGAAAACTAGAGTTTGATTTTTAATATGACTATTAGATATCAATCAGGCAGTTAGATATAGGCTTCTGGTGTTTGGGGGAAGAGGTGTGGGCTGCAGATATAAATTTGAGAGATATTTACCTATAAAAACATTTAAAGGCATGAGACTTGATGCTATGGAGGGAGTAAGTGTAGACAGAGAAGAGACTGAAACTTAGAACAGCAATGTTGAGACACAGGGAAGGTGAGTAGAATCCATTTTTAGTGTATATTGGGGTCTCTGGAGATACTCGTTAACCATGTAGATTCCGGAGCCCTACCGTCATCAATTCTGGTGCAGAACACATAAGGAGGCCTGGCAATCTACGTTGTTGACAAGCTCTTTAGGTCATTCTGAAGTGGGTAATTTGGGGGTACCCTTCGAAAAACACTGAAATTTTTTACCATCAATCTAAGAAAACATTTTATAGGTCCTTAAATTCAAGAATACTTCTTTTTCCCTCCCCACTTCCTCTTATGGATCCTATAGGAAAGACTTGTGAGATGCTGAGAGGGAAAGTTGGGCCTTCTCTTTTTTTCTAGTTGCCCTTTACAGGGTGGGTGAAAGTGAACTAAGAACTCCTGCCAGGAAAAGGAGAGGGGATATAGGTCTAAAAATAGTGTCTGCCCTTCAAGAGAAGTGTGTTCTCCTTTAAATACCTAACTTGATGCCCAATGATAACACTTTATGAAGCGAAACCAAAAGCAAAGTCAATATTTATTTGTCTCCTAATTATAAGTAGCATACACTCCTTCCATATCTCTGGGAGAGAAGAACAGTCATATTCTTCCCCATGTTTCATGGAAGGTTTAGAGAAGATTAAATGAAAAACAAATGCTTAGCAGCCTGCTGTAATTTTACTCTCCTGTCTATCAAAATTAATGCTGATCAGGCCTCTGTAAGGGGAAAATGCCCATCACTGTTTATACCATACCATTGATACAAGACTGAATTCTTACTGTGTTTCTCAAATATAAAAATGTGAATATATTTCCACTTGGACCTCATCTGGGACTGTAAATCAAATGTTGTTGGTGGTGAAATTAAACGGATATATTCTCCCTTTTGCAGTTCAGTGGTTGCAAGGGGGCCTGAAGCTGCAGGAGCCATGTGCTGGGATAATGATTGCATTGATTAAATGCCAATTACTCCTGGACACTTTTCAAAGGTTTCTGCTGCGGAGTCGAAACTGGGCTTTCTGTCTCATATTAGATCAGATCTCCATAATCCTAGGTGATAGCTGGTTTGGGATCTCTGGCAATTATTTGTGTCATGTACTTTAATCAACAGCGTGCTTGCTATTATAACAAGTCTCCACACCCACCATGAAGCCAGACTCTGTTTCCCCAGCCCCAACCCCACTCACATGAAACTGAGCTTCTGACTGATAGATGATTAAGTCACTCTGGTGAATCATCCTCTGTGGGATGGGGGCAACCCTCCAGCCAGAACTAGACCTTTACCGCAACCAAGTGCCTGTCTGGATGGGTGATGGATCCTATCAGTCCAGCCATAGGTCAAGTTACCTGTCTCACTGTTCCACCGGGTATCAATCTTCTGGCTGGCATGTACCCAGCAATTAATTCTCCTATTTAGCACGTGCTTTCATTAGCAAATACTTAGAAAGGGTCTATGCTCGCATATTGTCCCCAAAGAAATTCTTTTCAACAAAGTCTTGGATCTAATCACCATCATAGGCTGATTTTGCCGCCATCTTTGAAATATCCAGCAGGTTAGGAGAGACATGGAAGGACCAAAGGCTGAGCTAAGAGGGTGACAAAGTCACCAACTTGCTGTGTGACCTTAGGCATCTTATTTCAAAACAAGGGGACTGAGCAAGTTGTTTTCTGAGATTCCCTCCCAACTCTAGCATTCTATGGATTAATTTCATTTTTGCAGAGATTCTTATTCATTTGCCAGAGGAAATTGTGTTAGTTTGCTAGGGCTGCCATAACAAAGTACCGCAAGTGGGTGGCTAAAACAACATACATTTATTATCTCACAGTTCTGGAGGCTAGAAGTCAGAAATCAAGATGCTGGGAGGGCTGGTTGCTTCTGAGGGCTGTGAGAGAAGGGTCTGTTCCCGGCCTCTCTCCTTGGCTTGTAGATGGCCATCTTTATCTTCACATGGTGTTCTTCCTTTACATATATCTATCTCCAAATTTCCCCTTTTTATAAGGACACCAGTCATATTTGACTAGGGCCCACCCTAATGGCCTCATTTTAATTTGATGACCTCTTTGAAGACCCTTTCTCCAAATAAGGTCACATTCTGAGATGCTGGGTATTAGGACTTTAACATATAAATATTTGGGGAACACAATTCAACCTACAACAGCAATTAAATATCAACTAGTAATAAGGGATAAAGAATAATTATTTGATTGATTTTAAGGCTGATGACGGACAGGGGCACAATCAGCTAGCAAATAAATATAGATTGTTGAATTTATTTTGTGTACTCTAATGGCTTAAACCCACACTGATACTAATCTTTATCTCCACATATTGATTTTGTGTAAGAATCGGCTCTGAATCCCTTTGTACCTGAAATTCTTAGCTTTGCTGTACTTTGTAATGTTTTCATCTGTTTTTATAATTGCATGTGAAACTTCCTGAAAAGGTCCTATGACTAACCAATTATTGCTCAAAGAAGCCTCCTGGGGGTTAACAAGTAGGCAGGCCATTATTTAATTAAATGACCCTGTCAAGGTTTGATTGAGTTTGGCCATCAGAGGATATAATTATGAGTGGAATATGCTTTTCTGTGCTGATTTGAGTCTCCTGATCGTATAATGCTATTTATATATTAAGAACAGAGAAAAGGAATGCATTAGATTCTGCTGACTCACAGCTACACATTTGGCTTTAATGGAAATAAATGAAAGAGCTCACTCAATCTGAACAAAGACAGATTGGGGTGGAACAGGGTATTGTCTTTAAAGAAAATGACTGAAGTCCAGATTGATCAGCAAAAGTATACCTTTCTCTTCTGGTTTCTTTTCAGAGTCTCTCCAGCATAGAAATCCACTAGGTGGAGCAAAGGACCAGGAATTAGCTGACCGGGAGCGCTCACAAGCAAATTTGCAGCTATTCTTTTTCCTCTACAAAACTTAGACAAAGGCTGGGGGAAATTTGGGTTTCTGAAACTGCTTCAGATCAAATGTTCCTTGCTCATTAAAATGGATAGCAGTCCAAAGAAGAAAGAAACTCGGCTTTGCTGAGCTGGACACGATTACTAAACACACAGGAGGCACACCCGACTTGGACTCTTTCCCCATGGCTTGGCTCACTTTACACATTTCCTTTCTGCTTTCATTGGTGGCAGATGGAATTTGGGGCAGACCTCTTACCCAGGCTCCCATAGTCCAAAAATCGTATGCTTAGATCATGCATCGTTTTCCTGCCTGCGATAACCCTCCTAAAGTTCTGGTATCAACCTGGTTTCTATTTGAATATGTTCTCTTTGATTCCAGGCCCTTGGATTAACACTTCCTTCCTTAGATTCCAATCTTGTCTTTTTTTCTGCACTTATGGGTTGTTGGTTAGCTGAGCACGGGCCAGGAACTTGACTGATATTTATTTGAGGACTTTTAAGGTGTAAAAGAGGACTATCCTCAGTCCCCCATCAGATTTTTGTCCCTTTTGCAAAGCATACTCCATATGCCTTTGCATTCAGATTGCAGGGGTTAAATGTCTTGTGTCTCAATCCATATCTACCAGTGGAAGACGTGGTTTTGTTTATATATTATAGTCATCATTCCAGAACCACACAAGTCCAAACACTTGCGGACGAAATGATGGAGGTAAATTCCAAATCCAAAATTATCCTGTTTTCCATGGCTATGATTCTGTGGCAGGATAATTTATTGAAATATGAATTTCTCTGTCTTCTTCCTATATTTTCTCTTCCCCTTTGATCTAAGCAAGTTAGATAGGCCCTCAGTAGTTTCTCACCTTAGAGATTTTTTGCAGAATGATCTCGCTGTCTTTAGATAAAACCTGAGTTCATTGAAGAGAGTATTCTCCATGCCTTTGAAGGCAGCAGGAAAAGGGAAGGAGAAAACCTCCCAAGAATATGAAGAAGCTTGAAATGTAGAGGTGGGAGTGTGTAAGACTACACGCTGTGGCTAGAGAGTCTTGAACTGGGTCAGTGGACATCTCCGCGGTGACCAGGTTTGGCTGACAACTGTCAGGGTCTCTACCAGGCAAGACCCCAGGACCTTGCACAACCCTTGGAGAGGGGAGCGCCAATAATGACTAAGATTATATTTTCTTCCAATAAAGCTGGATGGGGACTCAGAATCCGTTTTAAGTTGACTCAAAGAAAGTATAAACGTCCTTGCACATCTGAGTTTGTTTTCTAAGTTTTGTGTTGGCTACACTATAATTAAGAGTTCGTCATGGAAGTCTGAGACTGCATAGGAGCAGTAGAACATGGTGGCTAAGACTCTGGTCTTAGAACAAAGGTACCTGGGTTCAAATCTCAGCTCTGTCACTGATTAGGTGTGAATCCTATTCAGTCTTTCTTTACCACAATTTTCCCACTCTGTGAAATGGCCATAATAATAGTACCCACCTTAACAAGGTCCTGGTTGAATTCAATCAAATAATACATGTAAAGTGTTTAGAAAATCAGTGCCTGACATACAGCAAAATTCAATGTGTGTAAGCTATTTCCCATAGATTTTTTTGTGTGTCACTATTGTGGGTGTTGAAATTTTAATTACTTTTAAAAATATACACACAAATGGTACAAAATCTAAATGTTAAAAAAAAGTATACAATGAAAAATAAGGGTATAAAAGAAAAACTGTTTTCTAATTTCCCTTTCCAGATGCCACCTGTGTCACTAGTTTCTGAATATTAAACAAATGGGATTACCTACATGTTTCTGTACCCTTTTCTCCCCTAGCAGTACATCATGAAGATTATTCTTTAATAGTATCCCATTATATGGATATACTCTAGCTTACTAATTTATTTACCCAGTCTTCTTCATGGACCTCTAAGTTTCTTTCTTTCTTTTTTTTTTTCTCTCACAAATAATTCTGCAATAATTATCTTTATACTTACATCTTTGAGCACATGTCTGGAAGATCTGTGGGATAAATTCCTAGAAGTGAAATTACTGGATCTAAGTAATTACTACTCTAATCTTTGTGCACTGCAAAATTTGATAGATATTGTCAAGTTGTCTTCTGTTCAGCAAATTATACTCCTAATACCTTTACATGAAAATGCCAAGAGAGGAGGTTATTTAAAATTTTTGCCAATCTGCTAAGCATCCTCTTGTAATTTTTATTTGTTTTTATCTTAAGAGTGAAATTGAGCATTTTTAAAAATATTTCAAAAATCTCATTTTTTTCCATTTTGAGAAACAATCTATTATAAAATGGACTTTCAGAAGTGGAAGTGATACATCTGCTGGTTTTATGAAGATCCTTCTAGTCTCATCACCAGGAAAAACAATATTTCTGCCGTCACAAGCTGCCTGACAGCTCCGTTATAGGATACACTCTGATTTCTTTGTGGTTGTCCCTCAATTCCACTGCACCAGAGCTAACAGGAGAAGACTCTTGTTTTTTTTAGTGTATTTGGTAGTGGAAGGTGCCCAGGGGTCAAAAGATGGAAGTGATATGATCTTTCCTTAGATGCATTTCTTTTTTTTTTTTTTTTTTATTTTTGGCTGCATTGGGTTTTCGTTGCTGTGCGCGGGCTTTCTCCAGTTGTGGCAAGCAGGGGCTACGCTTCGTTGGGGTGTGCGGGCTTCTCACTGTGGTGGCTTCTCTTGTTGCGGAGCACGGGCTCTAGAGCGCAGGCTCAGTAGTTGGGGCGCACGGGCTTAGTTGCTCCGCAGCATGTGGGATCTTCCCGGACCAGGGCTTGAACCCGTGTCCCCTGCATTGGCAGGTGGATTCTTAACCACTGCTTCACCAGGGAGGCCCCTTAGATGCATTTCTAGATCACCTGCTAGTCACCTGCTCAGAGAATTGGAGGATCCAAGAGCAAAAGAACTTGAAGATATCTTTTACATCAAAGATACCCCAGTGAAATCATTCAGAGGTGAGAGAAGCAGAAAAATCAAATTTTACAAAATGTCTGAAAAATTAAAAAATTATTCTCTTGTGCTGTTACACTCTCTACAGTTTTTCTGTACAAGTAACGGGTGAAATGAGAATGGATCAATCAGATGTTAGCCATTTATCAAAAGAACCTCAGGAAAACCGTAAGCTCTGTTGTCTCAGCTGTTATCTGGGAAGGAAGAGGCTCCCAGAGAACTGCACAGTCAGAGCTCACAAGAAACCAGGGAAGAAGGAAAACTACTATCCAAAGGAGCTGCTCTCTCTGACACACGCTATTTCTTTTCCAGGAAGGAAACATTGCTAACTAGGAAGCCAAATCCAAATTTAGGATTTAATTAATCTTCCATTTGAAAAGTACAATCGAGATAATCAGTGTCTACTCTAAATCACCCTCTCTGCCACCCTAAGTATTAGCACACTTATGTGTGTAAATTACCCAGAAGGTGAATTGCTATTCCAACCATAAGATGGGCAGAACCAAACATTTCAGGGATCATCTAGTTCATCATTTAATAGATGCAGACATCTAAGATAAGAGTCATCAAGTGACTTTTCCATGGCTACTCTGTGGAGAGTGGGTACCATTGCTAAAATGGGAATGCAAGCTCCCCACCATAGTTTAGTATAAGGCTCTTTCCATCGGTAAAACCAGCTCTGTGCCTATTCAAGGTTCCTATTTCAAACATGTATTTACAAACAAACCTGTTTTAGTCTCCTCAGACTGCTATAACAAAATAACATGAATTAGGTGGTTGAATAACAGACATTTCTTTCTCACAGTTCTGGAGGCTTGAAGTCCAAGGTCAAGGTGCTGGCAGATTTGGTTCCTGGTGAGGGCTCTCTTCCTGGCTTGTATATGGCCACCTTCTCACTGTGTCCTCACATGGCAGAGAGAGTGCTCTGGTGTCTCTCTTTTCATAATGGCACTGATCCCATCATGAAAGCCCCACTTTCATGACCTCATCTAACCCTAATTACATCCCAAAGGCTCTACCTCCAAATACCATTGCCTTGCGGGGGGTGGGGGGGGGGTGTTAGGGCTTCAACATATGACTTGGGGGAGAGGAATGGGGTAGGAGGACACAATTCATATGTGTGTATGTATGTACTTTTTGTTGTTGTTTGCCTCTTCCCACCAGGAAGTAAGCTACATGAGGGCAGGGACTTATTCTGTTTTATTGACTTTAGTATTCCCAACATAAAACAGTGTCACATATTGAGCCACAACTATATTCAATAAACATTTGTGGGGTATTTTTGTTTTTAAATTTAATTAATTTATTTTTTGCCACACCGTGCAGCTTGTGGGATCTTAGTTCCCCGACCAGGGATTGAACCCGGGCCCTGGCAGTGAGAGCATGGAGTCTTAACCACTGGATTGCCAGGGAAGTCCCAATAAACATTTGTTGAATTAATGGGTTTATTGATGCTTACTACGTGCCAAGCACTGTTCTAAGCATGTTACATTAACGTAGAGAATCCTTATACAGCCTTATAAAATAGATACTATTATTCCCTCAATTGATGTGTGAGGAAACAAGCACCGAGAGGAGAAGTAGTTGCCCTGGTTTCACAGGAGGCAGAGCCAAGCTTTGAAACAAGGCAGCCTCCTTAGCCCATTTTCTCATCCATTACACTATGAACAGAGTATAATTTTCCCCCAAAGCTACTAGGATGCCTATGGAGTTAAAAACTTGCATGGATTTTAAGTACAATCTTGACTAAAGTGTTGACATTTTATCCCAATATTCCGTAGTTTCTAGAAATGCTTCTGATTATAACACCTCAAATTCTCTAATATAAACGCTATTGTTCTGGTGGGGGCAGAGTTTTCATTGCACCATTGGTATCCAGGGTTATAGTATAGACATATATTACTGACTAGCCTTGTGTTTTAGGTAGCCAGGGACAGGGGTTTCCTCCTACTCAGATGCTTCCCAATACAATATTGTCATTGACTAATTTTCCATTCTCAGGGAGTTTCCATTGCTGTAAAAAGTGATAATAAGGTTGTCGATGGAAAATGGACTTGGGGGGGTACTGGGGGGCAGTAGAGAAGACCTTCAGAGACTTAGAGCCATAGGAGCAACAGGAAAGCATGACACAGCTTGGTTTTAAGAGAAAAAGTCTTCTTGCCAGTGAGGCTGGACATTCTAGGAAAATAACATAAATTCCATGTTTATTATAGGCTAGGCACTTTCATATTTCATGTTAAATCATTCTTACTCAACCTTGAGATGTGGATATGGAAAAGGAACCGATACCTCATAGCTAATAAGAGGAGGATCTAGGATTTGAAAGCAGGCCTGTGTGACTTCAGAGTTTTGCTATTTCTGCTGGCCTATTCCAGGAAGAGCTTCATCCTTTAAAACAGTGAGATGGCCACCCCTGTCGTCCAGTCACTCTTTAAGGTGAGGAAGTATTTGCAGTCCTTAGGAACAGAAAGTGCGTTGCCGAAGCAGGAAGCATATTGTACCATTATCACATAAGCATCTAAACGAAAAGTAAAATCCACCAATGAACCGGAGTCATATTTCTAACTAACCTCCAATTCTTTTCTGTGGCAGCTGCAGCGTCTTTTTCTCTCCCCGTCTGCGTCTGTCTCGGTCTCTCTGCTCAGAATAGTTATTTGAGGTTTATTTTCACTTGAAATATATTAGTGATCAAAGTATACTTTCCCTTTTCTCTCTTTTTAAAACTGTTTTGAGATAATTTACATACCATAAAGTTCACCCATTTAAAGTGCACAATTCAGTAGTTTTTAGTATATCTCTAGAGCTATGCAGCCATCACCAGAATCTAATTTTGGAACATTTTTGTCACCCCAAAAGAAACCTTGTACTCATTAACAGTCACTCCTCAATCACCACCTCCCCAGCCCTAGACAACCACTAATCTATTTTCTGTCTCTCGATTTGCCTATTCTGGACATTTCCTATAAATGGTATCATGCATTCGTGACTGTCTTCTTTCACTTAGCATGATGTTTTTGAGGTTCATCTGTGTTATAGCACATAGCAGTAATGCATTTCTTTTTATTATATCCAAGATCTCCTTTTTAAAAAACCTCTTTTTCATGCATAAATTTGTTCTGAATTTGGGCTGACCTCTCCAGGGAGCCCAACCCTGACCAGAGCCTGTTTCCTGGTGAACCAGCTTTAACATCTGACAAGGGCACCATCAGGACAGGAACCCTATTCAAGGAGAAACAGACCCCAGGTTCCTTTCCAGGCCACTGTCCATGGCAATCTCAGGATTCCTTGGAAGGACAAGATGTGGCTGTGTGGATGGCAGCCGAGGAACAACATCCTGATCCTTAGTGGCTGAGGCTAATGGCGCTGGTTCCTCACTGTTTTGTTTTTGTTCTTCTGCTGAGTTTAGATTTTTAGATGAAAGGTTTTTACTAAAAGCTGCTTCTCTCCTCCTCTGAGAACCATCTGAAGCTCCAGAAGCTTCTTGCTGTGAAAAAGCTTGATTCTGCTGCCACCTGCTGTCCTTAAGCCAGAAACAACTTTGGAAAAGATGAGGTCTTGTTCAAAAGCCCTCGTCTGAATATGCTGTGCTTGTATAGTTAGGCCTCTTCTTTATGTCTAGGTTTTTATGTTTTCTACCTAAAAGTTCTTATCCCTTGAAAATACATCATAAGAGTGATCTGACTGAAACTCTGTCAATAGAAAAGTTCCGCATAAACTTTTTGTTATTTAAATCAGATCTCAGGCATGGTAGCAGAGACAGTGGCCAGGGATCCTCCACAAATAGCTTCTCAGCAGAACACGAGCACATGTGAGAGACTTCCTATCAGCCTCAGAAATAACAGGGGAGATGGAACAGCCTAAGATCATGCAGCTGTGCTGCTGGAGGCCAGGTGGTCAACACAATCTAGCACTGATGTTAACGTGGCCTCACTGGTGTCCATGGGCGTGGGAGGCCCGGGAACATTTGGCTTACATGCACATGGGGACACTGAAGCCCGGAGAGTTCAGGGAACTCGCCCAAAGGCATCCAGCAAATAAATGGTAAGGAAGCCAAATGTCCTGCACCTTTGCAACTTTTCAAAGTTGGCTCCCGAATGGGCTCCTGTTAAGGAAAACCTGAAGAAGTGACTTCTTGAATTTTTTTATGAAGCAGGACCTGGAAAGGACACAGCATTGACAGACTCTGTGTTGAGATAAGCTTCACACAATAGGACATGCAAAGTCCCAGGAGGCCCACTAGGGAAAAATACCCAGACCAGGTTTTTACCAGCTGTCCTGTAAAAGAGGCCTGCTCTGCACACTGGCCAGCCAGACTGGGACCCATCTCTGCAGTCCCCAGGGGCATGCAACCTGCCTGGACGTTCCTCTTGGATTCATTCGGGCCCAGATATCATAAAGACCCAAATACTGCCTGCCCCAAGCTCGTCTCAGAAATCTCATACATCATTCTTTCAATCTGTCAGCCAACAAATAATTACTCAGTTCCAATTCTGAGTCCCAGACACTGTTCTAGGCTTGAGAAGGATAAACAGAGAAAACCCACTGGCTCTGCCTCCGGAGCTCTCAGTCCAGTGAGAGAAGTAGATGGGCAGATGGATATTTACAGCACGGCGTGGATATTTACAGCACCCCGAAGGAAGGGCAGGTAACACAAACTGGGGAAAGGCTCGTGGACGTTTCCTGGAAGAGGTGACAGAAGCTATAGCTTGAAGGACAAGGAATAATTCGTCCCGAGGAGGAGCAGTGGCACATCTCAGCTGAGGTGTAGAAAGCTCAACAGGATGGGAGAATGCACAATTACTGTGTGATGGTTGGAGCCGCGGAAGATGAGATTTGAAAGGTGGTCAAGGGCCCCATCATGAAGGACCTTACATGCCATCTCTGGGCCTGGGTTCTCCCCAAGAGCAGAGCCTGAAAAAGGGTTGGTGTTTAGGTGGTCTATCTTGTGATGTTTCCAAGGAACTGGAGTGAGAAACGGAAAAGGTAAAACAGGAAAGGAGGGAAAATCAATCTGAGGGTACGTATGGAGCTGGCCTCCTCTGAAAGCCACTGTGCCTTTATCCCACAAGGATCAGAGTTGTCTGCCTGAGAACTGAAAGAGGGGGTGTTTATCTACCAGTTCCTGGCCCTCATTGGACAAGAGTTGTTGTCCCGGGGGTGATAATTCCCTCGTGCTTCCAGTCTCACACACACAGGGTAGTTGGGCAGGTTCCCAGTTATCCCACACGACAACATTGTTGGAGAAGGCCTGGGACAGAAGCGAGGGATGGACAGCTGAGGAGGACTGGGGTAGGGTCACACTTGCATACAGCTAGGTGCTGCAGCAAAGGCTGGAGTAAAATAGTGGGTCGAGGGGATGTGAGAAGTGTATGGAAGGGGTCAGCATCATGCTAGGGAGCTTGGAGTGTTTCCTGATGGTACTTAGAAGCCCACTTTTTTTTTCAAGTTTGTCCTGGCAGCAATATGGAGAACAGTCTAGAAAGGATTAGAATGAGAGCTGAAGGCTATAGATGAGCTTCACAGGGTTGTATATTACATGTAAAATGGTGTGCTTATTGTGTCCGTGTGATTTTTAGCTGAGAGGGGTCAGAGTTTTCATTGGATTCTCAAAGGGGTCTGAGGCCTGAATGGAGGAAGGCAACTGTTAAAGCATCTAAGCAAAAGTGCAGATGGGTGATAATAACAAGAAGCAAGGCCATGGGTGGAGTGGCCAGGTGTAACTGGCATCTCTCCTGGCCTGGGGGGTCCCAGTGAGTGTAAATTTTGGAAGGACAATTATTTGGTACCTTGCAATCTCCCCAACTATATTGCTAGAAGGGGGAGGAGGGGCAGATATCCCTTGCGTGTCTTAGAGCTGCTGATGGGCTCTGATTGTGGCAGACTTAGGGCATGATGGGGACATGGGGTCCATGTCCCACCACATGGCAGATGGCCCCACAGTGGGCACCTGACTTGGTGAGTGAAGCCAGTGACATGCTCTCAGCCTCCCTAGGCACCATCTACATCACAGGCACTGGCTGCTCTGGGTTGGAGACTTCTTGAGGAGAAGTGGTAGATAAGGTGGGATCCTTGCTAACATGTATCCATTCATCACCCCAAAGAGGTGTCTACTCAGTAGAAGGAGCCTTCACTTCTGACTCTTACAGGGCTGTTAAGGGATTAGGTCCCTAGTTTAGTATTTAATCTATGCCCTCGTCTCTATTTTATGGGTTGGTTGAAAGCAAAAGCTGCTATCACTTTCTTTAACTAAAAGGTCACTGGTTACAACCGGAATACCACATGCATTAAGTAAAGATAAGGTTCTGACTGTTTTGTTTCTAAGTGAACAAATAAGATAAAAGGTTTCAGGCTGCTATTTATAAGCACTTTTTGGCAAATAGCATGTTGTGGGTGTAGAGAGTCTTCATTCCCAGTAAGTGAAAAGCCAAATGGAATAGGCTGTTATAGGGTCCACCTGAGCCCCTCTGCCCTTGACCCTGCAGCACAGAGGTCTAGGGTTCCAGTTCCACACTGTGGGTGCTCTGGAGCCACTGTGGATTTCTGGCTCTGAAGAGTCCTCTGATTTCTTGGTTTGGGTCAGTTTATGCTTTGTTCTGTTTTGTTTTGGAAAGTTGGAATCCTGCCACTCAAAATGGCCCCACGCATGTATTCAGTGACCAGCTCAAGCATGTAATGTGGTTTCAACACCAAGCAGGCAAAGATGAGGTATGGGTTGACTGAGTAGCTGGACCTCAGGCAGCAGGGCAAGTCTGGGATTAGTTATTTTCATTCCAGTTGTGATTGTGTCACAAGCTGATTCAGGAAGCCGCAGGAAGTTGAGATTCAAGTACTTCGCAGAGAAGAGTAAAGCAATGTTTCCTAATCTAGTGGCTCATGACGCCTGAGAGATTTATCATGTTGTCACAGGGGCTTGCATCCTTAAAGTGGGATTGGCAACTACTTCACTTTTAAAAATTCTGTAAATATCAATGTCAAAAAATAAAAATAAAAACCCCAGTCAAAAAATGGGGACCTACATAGGCATTTCTCCAAAGAAGACCTACAGATGGCCAACAGACACATGAAAAGATGCTCAACATTGTTAATTATTAGAGAAATGCAAATCAAAGCTACAATGAGGTATCACCTCACACTGGTCAGAATGGCCATCATCAAAAAGACCACAAATAATAAATGCTGGAAAGGATGTAGAGAAATGGAAATCCTCCGCCACTGTTGGTAGGAATGTTAATTGGTGCAGCCACTATGGAGAACAGTATGGAGGTTTCTGTAAAAGCTAAAAAAGAATTACCGTATGATCCAGCAATCCTACTCCTGGGAATATAGTTGAAAAAGACGAAAACTCTAATTTGAAAAGATACATGCACCACAATATTCATAGCAGCACTCTATAATAGCCAAGACATGGAAGCAGCATAAATGTCCATTGACAGATGAATGGACAAAGAAGATGTGGTATATATACACAATGGAATATTACTCAGCTATAAAAAAGAATGAAATAATGCCATTTGCAGCAACATGGTTGGACCTAGAGATTATCATACTAAGTGAAGTAAGTCAGACAGTGAAAGACAAATATATGATATCACTTATATGTGGAATCTAAAAAAAAATCCAAAATCTTGAATATATATATATATATACCTGAATCACTTTGCTGTACACCTGAAACTAACACAATATTGTAAATCAACTATACTTCAGTAAAAAGTTGTTTTGAAAAAAAATTCTGTAAAAGTAAATCCATTTCTCAAAGGCCGAATGAAAGAATAAAACATCAAGCCTTGAAGTTCAATGTCTGTTTTAGAACGCAAACCCCAAACCAAACACTATAGAACATGTCTTTTTAAGACTTATTTGTTAACTAATCATTCTTTTTCATGCTGTTAATTTAAGGTAAATCAAGGAGCCTGCATTATTTGTTAATGGGGAAAAGCAGAAAATTATCTCAATGTTATAGTAAAGATTATAGTAAAACGAATATTATAATGCAGTCCTTGATCATGTGCTGATTTAAACAAAATATTTGTATTTAAAATCATATTGTTATTACATACTTTATTATGCAAATGACCTAATATCCTTTAATATAATGATCTTTAAACATTTTAATTTATGTACTTCCAAAATAAATTTAATGAAGCCGGTTTTCTAAAGTGTTCAGGTCATTACATACTTCATTGCATTTTAGGAACATTTTGTTCTACATAGGTAAATGTTCCATTGAGACTGCAGCTTAAACTACCTTGTGGAAATAAATAGCAAAAGGAAAAGAAGGGATTGAGCTACTGGTAAGTGCGGTGCTTACAAAAGATATAGTAATTATGATTTTAAGTGCATTATTTACAGTTGGGTTGACAATATATTTCCATTAAGTTAATCTAAATCTAGTAAGTGCATAACACGAATGACTTAACCAGAGGAATAGTGGTTAATGAGGAACAGCAGGAGATTGCACCCCAGTAAAAACTGAATATGGGTTTATGATATCAATAATCTTTTGGCCAAAATGAATGAAATGTTTCATCTACAAGTTTGAATGAATGTTTAAGGAAATATGGAGTGGCTCTACTTACTTTTAATATCTTTTCCTAGCTTGAAGATCTAATGTTGATCTCTTGGAAATAAACATGAGACTTCTCATCTTCTCTTTGAAATAATGCAAAATTCTCAACTGAGATGTGAGTGAATGTAGGTGAAGTTTTGTAGCATACTCTATTCTCCAACATAAATTTTACAAATTTTGATATCTTAATTCTAAGCTGCATAGGAAGACAGAAGAATGAAAGGAAGGAAGGGAAGAAAGGATGGAGGAAGGAAAGGAGGGAGGGTGAATAAGGCATAGTCTTGCTTTGCCATGAGTTTGTTGCCTAGAAGAAATGGCTCTGCTAAGCTTAATATCTTGATCCTCTCTGCTTTGATCTCACAGAACTCTTCCATAATAATAGTGCTTTCTTCAACAATAACCAGGGGTTGGAAGATCACTGAACAAAATTTGCCATCACTCCTGCCACTTCACCCTGCGATACACATGAATTCAGGACATCCCAAACCACCTTGTTCCTATACTGTATTTCACCCTTATCAGAAATATGGGTAAAATAGAAAAAGACACACAGCCCTAGTGTAGGATTACAATGTCTTGAATAAAGAAGGCTTCCCTAACTACAAAATATCGAATTGCCCATCACCACCCTGGAGGTTATTTCAGCCTGGTACAATGCACCATAATTAAGTGCAGTAAGAGTACTAGTCATTCATTCATTCATTCATTCATTTTTAATAAAATGGAGAATAGCAATTCTGAAAGAGGAGATGGAAAATGTGGGCCAGTATGACACCTTGACTTCAGACATGCTATAAGGCAGATTAATTTTAAGAAAGAGTACTTTTAGAATTTAGGAAATCAGGAATTGATTCTCTTAAAAATCTAAGACATGGAAACTGTTCTCCAAGGCTGGAAACTGAAAATCCATGTATGGAATCTCAATCTCCAAGCATAGAACTTGACACTCCTATATGAAATACAGACTTTCAGGCATTGATTTAGGTCTTCTAGGTGTTAATTTTACCTTTCCAAGCATATAATCTGATCCTCCACATGATAATCCACTGAACAGGAAAGGGACTTGGACCTCCCAGAGTAGAACCTAGTTCTCTAAGCATGAAAACTTGTAAAACAGGTATAAAATGTGTCCCTTCAAACATGGAACATGGCTTTCCAACTATGGAATTCAACTCCCCAAACATGGAATATCTCTCCAGTTGTGAATCCTGCCTCTCCAGGCATAAAATATGACTAATATGGGATCCCAGTATCCAAGCATGGAAGCTGGCCCTACCAAGCATGGAATCTGGTGCTCCATGTATGGAATCTCACTTTCCAGAATGGATCCTGGCCCTACAAACACAGATCCTGGCACCCCACATAGGAATCTCTATCACTAAGCATGGAATCTAAACTTACAGGAATGGAATAGCACACAATGGGTGGAATCTCAGTCTTCCAGTATGGAATGTGGCTTAATAAGTGTGGAACCTGGCACTGCAGACATTTAATCTGGTGTTTCAGTCATAGGAGTTGGCTGCCTAAGATGTGGAACCTGGTCACCCAGGCATGGAAGTTGGCACTCTGTGTACAGAATCAGAATATCCCAAAATGGAACCTGGTGCTGTAATTGTGGAACTTGACATTCCATGAAAGGAATCTCAATCTCTAAGCATGGAATTGGCTCCCAAAGCATGGGACATAGCACTCCATGTATGAAATCTGGAATTTCAAGTATTAATTTATGTGTTCTAGAGGTGAAGTGTGCCTTTCCAGTCATATATTGTGGTGGTCCTTAAGACCCAATCCTACTGGCATGGAACCTAGACATCTAAGCATGAATAATTGCCCTCCTGGTATAGAATGTGCCCTTCAAACATGGAACCTGGCCCTCCAACATGGATTCTGCATTCCATCCATGAAGACTCTTCCAGGTGTGAGCCTGCCTGTCTAGTCATAAGATCTGGCACTCTAGGGTTGGAACCTCTACTTTTATATGTGGATCCTGATGCTTTAGGCATGGAATTAGGCCTTATAGTCATTTCATGGAAACCTGTGTGAAATCTCTCTTTCCAAGTTTGGAACCTGGCCTTCTAGGTTGGAACCTGAACCTCAAGGCATGTCATTCGGCACACTGAGCATGGAACTTAGTCACCTTGGCATGAAATCTTGAATTCCAAGTATGGAACCTAGAATTTTAGGTAGGATATAAGGTCTTACATTCATAAGAACTGATCTGTAGAAGTAGAATCTGGTTCTCCAAGTAAGTAACTTGGCCTAAAATGTGAAAAAACTGGATTTCTGACTGTGGAAAAGCAAATCTCAAAGTAATTATTTGACCCTCCATTCACAAAACTGGAACCTGGCATTCCATATGTGGAATCTCAACCTTCAAGCATGGAGATCAGCTCTACAGATATGGAACCTCGCACTCCATGTATGAAATTTCAATGTCCAAACATGGAACATGTCCATACATGTCTGGAGGCTGGAACTCCAGATATGGAACCTGGCACTTCAGTCATAAAGTTTCATTCTCCATGCATAAAAACTGGCCTACCAGGCATGTAACCTGGCACGCTAGGTACAGAACCAGTGCTCCTATGTGTGCATTCAGGCCATGTAGACATGGAATTAGGCCTTCAGGCATGCCATGAATTACTAAACTGTGTGATATCTTTCCCTCCTAGCTTATAACCTGGCCTTCTGTGGCATTTAGTTAGAACTTGAATGTAATCTAGCCCACCAAGTATTGAACCTGACCATCTAGGCCTTGAATCTTAACTTGTCAAGTATGGAATCTCAGTCTCTGAGCATGGAACCTGCACTACTAGCAGTGAATTTGGCACAATGTGTATGGAACCTGTGATGGTTAATTTTATGTGTTACTTTGTCTGGCCACGGGGTGCCCAGATTAAACATTATTTCTGAGTGTATCTGTGAGGGTGTTTCCAGATGAGATTATCATTTGAATCCATGAATTTAGTAAAGCAGATTGCCCTCCCTAATGTGGGTGGGCATCATCCAATCCGTTGAGGGCCTGAATATAACAAAAAGTGGAGGAAGGAGGAAGTCACCCCTTTACCGCCAACTCACTACTTGAACTGGGAGTTCTCATCTCTTCTCCTGTCCTCAGATTGGGATTTATGCCATTGGCTCCTTGCTTCTCGGGCCTTCAGTCTCAGACTCAATTATACCACTGACTTTCTTGGGTCTCTAAATTGCAGATGGCAGATCATGGGACTTCTCAACCTCCATAACTGCATCAGCCAATTCCTCATAATAAATCTCCTCATATACATCTATCATATATATGTATATCTGATAGGATTCTGTTTTCTGGTTCTGTTTCTCTGGAGAACCCTGACTAATACAGATTTTGGAACCAAGTGTGTTCTAGAAAAACAGAATTTTAAGGATGAGTTTTCTGAATTGGTTCTGGGATTTCTGGAATTGACTCTCTAATCTGATTAGATTTAAAACACTAATGACTATTTCCTGTAGTAAATAGAGTACTGATAGTCCACAGTGTGAACTGTTTATAGAGATATGCAAAATATCTGCAATGAATAGCTAATTAACCACTTATAAGAAGCAAGGAGCTGGATGACTCTATATATGATACTTTTTTCATTTTTATTGTTTTTTTATTGAAGTATAATTTATTTACAATATTGTGTTAATTTCAGGTGTACAGCAAAGTGATTCAGTTATACATGTGTGTGTGTGTGTGTGTGTATATATATATATATATATATATATATATCCTTTTTCAGATTCTTTTCCATTACAGGTTATTACAAGATATTGAATATAGTTCCCTGTGTTATACAGTAGGTCCTTGTTGTTTATCTTATATATAGTAGTGTGTATCTGTTAATCCCATATTCCTAATTTATCCCTCCCCTTTCCCTTTTGGTAACCATAGGTTGTTTTCTGTGAGTCTATTTCTGTTTTGTAAATAAGTTCATTTGTATCATTTTTTTTAGATTCCACATATAAGTGATATCATATATTTGTCTTTCTCTGTCTGACTTACTTCACTTAGTTAGTATGATAATCTCTAGATCCATCCATGTTGCTGCAAATGGCAATATTTCATTCTTTTTTATGGCTGAGTAATATTTCATTTTATATATATATCACATCTTTTTTATCCATTCATCTGTTGATGGACACTTAGTTTGCCTCCAAGTCTTGGCTACTATAAATTGGGGTGCTATGAACATTGGGGTGTATGTATCTTTTCAAATTAGAGTTTTCATTTTTTCTGAATACATGCCCAGGAGTGGGATTCCTGGATAATATGGTAACTTTATTTTTAGTTTTTTAAGGAACCTCCAAACTGTTCTCCACAGTGGCTGCACCAATTTTCATTCCCACCAATAGTGTAGGAGGGTTTCCTTTTCCCTGCATCCTTCCCAGCATTTATTATTTGTAGACTTTTTGATGATGGCCATTCTGATCAGTGTGAGGTGATACCTCATTGTAGTTTTGATCTGCAGTTCTCTAATAATTAGCTATGTGGAACATCTTTTCATGTGCCTGTTGGCCATCTGTAGGTCTTCTTTGGAGACCTATTGGTCTATTTAGGTCTTCTGCCCATTTTTTGACTGGGTTTTTTTTTGTATTTTTATTGAGTTGTATGAGCTGTTTGCATATTTTGGAAATTAATCCCTTGTTGGTCGCATCATTTGCAAATATTTTCTCCCATTAGGTATGTTGTCTTTTCATTTTGTTTATGGTTTCTTTTGCTGTGCCAAAGCTTATAAGTTTAATTAAGTCCCATTTGTTTATTTTTGCTTTTATTTCTTTTGCCTTGGGAGACTGACCTAAGAAAATATTGCTACAGTTTATGTCAGAGAATGTTTTGCCTATGTTATCTTCTAGGAATTTTATAGTGTCATGTCTTATATTTAAATCTTTAAGCCATTTTGAGTTTATTTTTGTGTATGGTGTGATGGAGTGTTCTAACTTCATTGACTTACCTGTGGCTGTTCAGCTTTCCCCACACCACTTGCTGAAGAGACTGTCTTTTCCCCATTGTATATTCTTGCCTCCTTTGTTGAAGATTAATTGACTGTGTGTGGGTTTATTTCTGGGCTCTCCATTCTGCTCCACTGATCTATATGTCTGCTTTTGTGCCAATACCATGCTGTTTTGATTACTGTAGCTTTGCAGTATTGTCTGAAGTCTGTGAGGGTTATGTCTCCAGCTTTGGTCTTTTTCCTCAGGATTGCTTTGGCAATTCTGGGTCTTTTGTGGTCCCATATAAATCTGAGGATTATTGGTTCTAGTTCTGTGAAAAATGTCATGGATAATTTGATAGGGATCACATTAAACCTGTAGATTGCTTTGTAGATCTTAACAATATTAATTCTTCCAATCCAAGAGCATGCACTATCTTTCTATTTCTTTGAATCATCTTCAATTTCCTTTACCAATGTTCTCAGCATGTAAGTCTTTCACCTCCTTGATTAGGTTTATTTCTAGGTATTTTATCTTTTTTGATGTGATTTTAAATGGGATTAAAATTTTTTTTTCTCTTTCTGATATTTCATTGTTAGTGTAAAGAAATGCAATAGATTTCTATATGTTAATCTTGTATCCTGCTACCTTGCTGAATTCATTTATCAGTTCTAATAGTTTTTATGTAGTCTTTAGGGTTTTATATAAAGAGTATCATGTTATCTGCATATAATGACAACTTTACCACTTCTCTTCCAATTTGGATACCTTTTATTTCTTTTTCTTGTCTGATTGTTGTGGCTAGGACTTCCAATACTGTATTGAATAGAAATGGTGAGAGTGGGCATCCTCATCTCATTCCAGAATTTAGATGGGAAGGCTTTTAACTTTTCACTGTTGAGTATTAGGTTGGCTGTGGGTTTGTCATAAATGGCTTTTGTTATGTTGAGATGTGTTCTCTCTATACCCACTTTGGTGAGAGTTTTTTTTTTTTTCTCATGAATGGATGTTGAATTTTATCAAATGCTTTTTCTGCATCTATTGAGATGATCATGTGGTTTTTGTCTTTTCTTTTGTTGATGTGGTGTTTATGATATTTTTGAACATTTTTGGAAAACTAATGAATATAATGACATTGGTTGGGGCTCTTAATGTTGCTGCACAGAGTAGTGAAAGAAAAGATGAGCTCACAGATTCCAATTCCCAGCTCAAGCACCATATAAATGACCTAAGAGCTTCAATATGTGCTCTGAAAGAGATCCTTATCTCCTGTAGCCACAAGGCTGAAATTGCTGAAAACATGAAACTTCATCCTGGGACTGGCTGAATTATAGTACAAGTTGAACTCCCAGTCTCGCAGGGTATCTACTGTTAAAGTGAAGGCATGGGTTGGGAAGATGTGGGGTTGTATAATTTGGAATAGAAACTTACAGAAAGAGGCTTATGAAGCTGGGGACATTGAGCCCCTAAATTCTGAGGTTTTTGTTTTTGTTTTTGTTTTTGTTTGCCAGTGGAAGAGGTCTCCTCATCTCCAGTGGCAGTGGCTTCCCTACCCCCAATGGTAGGCCTTTCCACTTCTGTCTGAGCGGGCTACCTCAATACTCAAGCATGGAACCTGGCCATAAATCAAGGAATTTGGCATTACATGTATAGAATCTCAAACACTAATCATGGAAGATGGCATGACCAGCGTGGAACCTGGCTCTCCATGTATGAAATCTGGACTTTCAGGCATTATTTTGGTATTCTACATGTGAATTCTACCTTTATAGGCATTCAGTTGGGTCCTCCATATGCTATCCATCCCTATAAGCATGGAACCTGGCATTCTCCAAGAATTGAACCTGGTCCTACAAACATGGAAACTGGTACCCCATGTATAGAAACTCAACCTCCAAGTATGGAGCATGTCCTTACAAGTGTGGGATCTGTAACTCTAGACTTGAAACCTGGAATTTCAATAATAGAAATTTTCTCCTCAAGAAAATCAAACCTTCCCCTACCAGCATGGAACTTGGTACTCCATATGTAAAATCTTAATCTACGAGCTTGGAATCTGACACTCTATGTGTGGAAATCAATATCCAGTCATGGAAAATGGCCTAATAAGTAAGAAACCTGAAACTCCAGACATGGAACCTAGTATTTGAGTCATAGAAGTTGGTTCTACATTCATGGGACCTGGTCTCCCAGGCACTCTATCTATGAAATCTGGACTTTGAGGCATTGATTTAGCTCTCATAGGTGTGAATTCTGCCATATCATGCATATAATCTCATCCTCCAAGTGAAGCCTGGCCCTATAGACATGGAACTTGGCCTAAAGAATCTGACTTTAGGCTTGGAAAATGTGTCCTGATGTAGATCCTACCTCTCCAGGCATAGAACCTGGCTCTCTGATTGTGGAATCTGGGCTTCTATGTGTATTCTTTGGTCTTCTAGACATGGAATTAAACCTTCTGGGCATGACATGAGGATAAAATATCTCTCTCCAAGCTTGGAACTCAGCTTTCTGGGAGTGAAACCAGAACCTCATGGAATGTCATCTAGCCCACAAATGAGACAATTCAGGCTCACGGTTAAGTGATTTTCCCCAAGTTTGAACAACTGGTTTTCACTAGCTTGGGGCCTGAAGTCTAGGTCTCCTGCTTTCCAACCAGTGTTCATTGTACAGAATGAGTTCTGCTTATGTTGCCTCTCTCCCTGGTGGTGTAGTGAGAGAAAAGAGAAGTAGCAAGAGTCAGACTCTGCCCTGTCTGCCTGTGTCCAGCTGCACTGAACTTCACCACCCTCCATTTCAGGCAAAGAGAGAGTCAGACTAGATGGTCGCTGAGACCAGACCAGCCCTGGCATTCTGTTCTCTGCATCTATTTTGTGATTTCTCTATTAAGGTCCTCTTCCCCTTGTCTTCAAGCTGTGTGGAGCTCAATCAGTGTGGGGCAACTGGGCCATCTGAGCAAGGAGCAACAAGAAGACTAGCTTTGATCCTACCCTGACCTGTCCTCCCTCCTGTGGTTTCCTCCATTATTTCAGCTGTTGCCCAAGGAAGGTATTTTTTATTTGGTTGAAGTTTCCCTTTCAACCCAGAAAATCAAATACCATTTTAAAAGATCTTGACTTTGGAAGTTAGCCTTGCAGCTGCCTGGGACACCTCAAGATTCCCCTCTATTCAAAGGCCTGTCCTTTTTCTCCACTTTACAGCTCTTGTCTGAGACTCTTCTTTCTGTTTGGATGGGGTTGGTTGCCAGGGGTTCAGATCTGATTGACGCCTGGGTATGAGCAGAGGAGAGTGTTAGGGCTGGTGGACTAACCTAGGGGTGGAGGAAATCTTTAGAGCATCTCCTGTCCTTTCCTTCAAGGGCAACCACTTTGAACTCTTTGCCCTTCATATATCTGAAAGATAAACATCTAGAACTTTGTCTTGATTTTTCAATTTTAGACATTATTTATTTCCGGCTATGGTAGATGAGTCTTTCACACACTTATGGGTGCCCAGCTCCTCTCTTCCATCTACCTAATATAGTGTTTAGGCTTTTATAACCCGGAAATCCTGTTGACCCCAGAACATGTAGTATGTCTGATTCCATTTCTTTTCTTCTCTAGATTTTCTCCACCAAGTTTCTACATTTCTTTCTTTTTCCTCATTCTGTTTGCTTTGATTCTCATGTCATTTTTTTTAAAAAAACTTATTTATTTAATGAACAGAACTTGCCTGGAGTCGCAAAATAGATTGTGTGTGTGTGTGGATCATTTGTTTGTTTTTTAAATTGAAGTATAGTTGATTTACAATGTTGTGTTAGTTTCAGGTGTACAGCAATGTGATTCAGATATATAGACTCTTTTTCAGATTCTTTTTCCTTATAGGTTATTACAAGATATTGAGTATAGTTCCCTGTGCCATACAGTAGGTCTTTGTTGGTTGTCTGTTTTATATATAGTAGTGTGTATATGTTAATCCCAAACTCCTAATTTATCCCTCCCCCACCCCTTTCCTCTTTGGTAACCATAAGTTGGTTTTCTATGTCTGTGAGTCTATTTCTGTTTTGTAAATAAGTTCATTTGTATCAGTTTTATAGATTCCACATGTAAGTGATATCATCTCACCTCATTTTTTTTCTCGCCAACTCTTCATCATCTCACCCATTCTACTTGGTGCCTTTCTTCCCAGGGATCTCCTATGCAGTGCCCTCTGTCAAGGAAACACTTTACTGTTTGAAAAACAGCCCTGCCTACTGACAGCCAGGGTTACTTCAGTGAATTCAGTAAGTCTTTATCATTTCTTTCAATAACCATGTATTGAGGGTCTACTATGTGACAGGCATTAATAATACAGAGATAAGTAAAATATTGTCCTTGTGCCCAAGTAGTGACTCTATCTCTTTCTCTTGCCTGGGGTGTGATCTCTCCTGTTCCCGGCACCTAGCCCGGTACCCTCAGTAAATGCTTATTGAGTACATGATTGGGACCCATTTATCAGGCCCATTTTCGCTCATCTCACCCTTATTCTGCTTTCCTTAGGCCCCAGACAAGCTGCACCCCTGGCACAAAGTCCTTGCTCCCAGAGCTAGCCCCAGGGTTGGCAGAATACTGGGGACTAGGGTAGGATGGCAAATGGGAGCTTGGGCATCCGTCCCATCTCCCCATCTGTGAAGCCTAAGGCAGTCCCCTCTCCTCTGAGTCTCTGTTTCCCTGACTATAGAACTGTGAAGCAAGGCCTGCCTTCTCTCCTTCTTTGCATGCAGTTTAGGACAAGGTGAAAGTTCTTGGCTATGCAAGGCTGCATGAGGCATATTCATTTACTCTTTAGAAGGGTTTAGTTTCGGCTCAAGTGTATTCTGCAATTATTTTCCAGTGACAAAGAGTTTATGTGTGCATCAAGAGATGGTCCCCTTCTCCTGCCCTGAGGACATCAGCACCTGCTCACTCAGGACAGGATTTTCCAAAGATTGTCCCCATTGCCACCCTCCCTCCTCGGGTCTCTGGTTACCTTCCCGGACCATGTAATCCAACCCTCCATCTGGGCAATAGATTAAAAATCTCCACATAATGCAAAGGGCCCCTGCAGATGGCCGTGCACCTGGGACTCCCGAGTCTCTGGGCCACAGGGCCTGGCTTTGGACTTCCCTGCTTGGCCAGCAGCCCTGGAACCTCCAGCTCATCTAGCAGGGAACTGCAAAGCCGGCCCCTCATTAGAACAACCTCCAGCCCAAGTCAGCTCTGAGAAGAGGTGGGAGGTGTTAAACTGATGTGTGTTACTTAATATCCGGTGTATTGGCCCACACAGGGCACAATGGAGATGCAAGCTCAGCCACCTTGACTCTGGTGACCAGCATCCTCTCCCCACACTCAGCGTGGCTGGCTCCCAATTTTTCAAGTTTTAGCTTCAACATCATCTTTGAGACATCCTCAATGACTTCTCTGTCCCAGATCGCTCCCCCGGCATGCCCTTATTCTCTCTTACACCTAACTCCCTGCTCTGATTCTCCAATTTATTTTTAATTGTATAATATTTTTATTTACTTGTTTATGCTATGTTTCCCCCTAAATAGTAAGCTCCTGGAAGGATGGATTATGTCTGTTTCATCAACCAGCCTCTGACACAGTGCATGGTACATGGTAGTTGCTCTACAAATATGTGTTGAATGTCGAAGGAACGTCAGGAAATGAATTCAGGTCAGAGCACTTCAGGGGTAGCAGAGCCTTTTAGAGCAGTGGTCTCAAACTTTGTTGCATATTAGAATCACCTGGGAGGATTAGAAATCCCCACAGTAATTAAATCAGAACATCTGGGAGTGAGACCCAACCACCAGTATGGTTTATAAAATCCTCAGGTGATTCCAATGTGTAGCTAAGACTCCAGTGTTTTAGAGCAGAGGCTCTTAAATAGAGTCCCAGACCGGCAGCATCAGTGCCACCTGGGGACTTGTTAGAAATGCAAGTTCTTGGGTCCTACTCAGACGAACTGAATGGGAAACTCTGGTGGTGGGGCCCAGTAACCTGCTTTTAATGAGCCCTCCAGGTGATTCTGATTCAGGCACTGCTTTAAAAAAGGTTGTGCTGTCTCACCTCTTCTCATCTGGTCTCCTTTCGTGGGCATCACCAGTAGGAAAAAGGGATGATCTTTAGTAAGGTGGCCACTATCCCAGATAACTGGGAGACCGTCCCAGATTTACTGGAAATCCTCCGTCCTGGCAACCAGGACATGTGGTCTCCCATCTCTTTAGAACTCTTTCAACTCAGACACCAGATCCACCAGAAAAGATGAATACAGTGTAATAAGTGCATTCGTGGCCTTTACTCCAATATCCATGTGATGGCTACCCTAAGTCCTGGGGGATAGATACGAGGCCATCAGATAAACCTGGTCTCCATGACTCCCACTTCAGATATCTGCAGAAAGCAAACACTGCTGGGCCTTACTCAGAGCCACCTCACTGCATGCTCTATGTGGATAATTTGGCTTTGTTTTTCAAAGGGAGGCACCAAGACAGTTAAGAAAATATTCTTAGAGACCCACTATCACCTTCCTAGTCACATAAATAGTTTGGAAGAAAATGAAAATAGAACTTTCTGTCCAGTTCTTTTATAGGCAACAAAACAATGACACCATTTGCAGGTTGCAAAGGCCTCATCAGAGAGTATCAGGGACTTCTACCTTTTTTTTTCCTCTTCAAAATGTATTTACTTTCAAATTTTCCAGTTAGCTGGGTATGCTACAAAAAAGCCCAGAAATTTGGCTTTAGGTTAAAATCAGAAACCCGGATCATCATCTACTCCAGACTTCCTCACAAACCAACATGTATGAATGAATTTAAAACCTAAATGGCCATGGAAGTCAAAGAAACAACCACAAATGCCTTTTAACTCAAATACTGGTTTCAAGAGTGAGTTTAAGCTTTCTAATGGTCACAGCCAGGATCATTTGGAGGTGGCTTATGACCAAGGGGAAAACGGTGACCTGCCTAATTCTCTGACCCCCACCCCAGCCCCAAACCACAGTCCCTCATCTGAAACCACTTAAACACTGGCAAATGCAACCTGCCCCAAACCCTGGACCTTCTCAGGCAAGGAAAGGTGAGAGCATTCGATTCAGCCTCAGGTCAGGGTTGGTGAGTCCTAACCATCAGATTCAGGCCACATTCATCTACTAGCCTCTATTAGGTGCAGGGGCTGTGTTGGTGGTGGCAGATCCGGGGTCTGATGAAATCCTCACAGGAACTCTGGGAGGAGGGCACAACCAGTGTCAACACCTCCATTTGACAGCAGAGGAAACTGAGGATCAGAGAGGTTGATTGACTTGAAGAAGGTCACATATCTAACATTCTACAAAAATAGGATTAGAATCTGGTGTCCTGACTTCAAGTTCAATGCCAATTCACAGCTCTCTCAATTCCAGCAATGAGACCCTTAACTAGTTTCTCATTATTATTACCAGTACCACCGCTACTACTATTACTCTACTATTACACTACTAACTCCTGTGAGCCTTCACAATTACCATTACTATTGCAATTACTATTTTAGCCCCTGCTATGCTCCAGGCACTGTCCTAAGCCCTCTTTGTGCATAATTTTATTTATTCCTTTCAATAGCCTCATCCAATAGCCTCACCTTATCAGATGCAGATTGGGACCTAGAAAGTTTAGTAAATGACTGCCCTGTCCATGCGACTCCAAGGCTGCACTCTAAACCCCCTGTAACATAGTGCTATCCTCTCCAATTGCAGTGTCTGCGGCCCTCCTTGTCCCTCACGGTTGAATTCCTGCCTGGGTTAATTGTCTGGTAATGAAGTTCCTGGAATCAGGGTCTTGCTTTGTTTCTTCTGGGCACTGTCTCGTCTCTGACTGCCAGCTCCTGAGATTAGATGCCACCCTCAGCTCACAGCCATAGCCTCCCCTTCACTGGGCCTGTCAGCTAAACCACTGTCTGTGGCTGCCAGACTCCTCTTTCTCAGTGCCTACCTTCTCAGATGAAATTTTTCCCTGGCCCTTACTAGTGGATTCTTTTGAGATGTTGCCCCCTTCTCCTGACAGCCAACATTCCGAATGTTACTCTCTTCCTCATTTTGGACAATGCTGAGTGAACCCTCTCCCAAGTCTCCTGGTCTCATTCTGGTGGGTGAGTCCAACCTCCAAATCTGCAGTCTCTGGTTAGACCATCTCCCCCTCACAAAGGCCTAGAACTCTTTATTCTTTAAAAAAAAATTTTTTTAAATTAAGATATAATTGACATACAAAAGGCTGTACATATTTAAGTACACAACTTAATGAGTTCGGAGATAACTCGTTGAAACCATGAAACCATCAGTACATTCTATGCCATGCCCCTCTCTTCCAAAAGTTTCCTCCCACCCTTTTTATTTATTATTATTTGTTTGTGTGTGTATTTTAAGAACACAACACAGGGCTTCCTTGGTGGCGCAGTGGTTGAGAATCTACCTGCCAATGCAGGGGACACGGGTTCGAGCCCTGGTCTGGGAAGATCCCACATGCCGCGGAGCAACTAGGCCCGTGAGCCACAACTACTGAGCCTGCGCGTCTGGAGCCTGTGCTCCGCAGCAAGAGAGGCCGCAATAGTGAGAGGCCCGCGCACCGCGATGAAGAGTGGGCCCCGCTTGCCGCAGCTGGAGAAAAAGCCCTCGCACAGAAACAAAGACCCAACACAGCCATAAATAAATAAATAAATAAATAATTTAAAAAAAAAAAAAAAGAACACAACACAAAATCTACCCTTTTAGCAAATGTTTAAGTACACAGTACAGCATCATTTACTACAGGCACTGTGCTACCCAGTGGATCTCCAGGACTTATTCATCTTATATAACTGAAAGTTAGTGCCCTTTGACTGCTACCTTTCCCTTTCTCCTCCTCCCAGAACACTTTATTCTTACATTCTCAGGAAAAAGAGAGTAGGGTAGACTGTCATATATTTACAAGGAGTGGTAATTATGCAAATGTTTATTTGCATGTCTGCCATCCTATCAGAAAAAAAAAGCCTGCTGGGCATATGTATCCTCTACTAACCCTCCATCCAAGAAACAGGGAAAAGCTGTCTCCCTGGGCAGGCTAAGGGACCCCCCACCCCTTGCCTTAAACCCCCAGCTGGTTGTCTTGGGGGAAACTTATGTAAACTAATCATTACAGTAACCATGCTATATTTTAATCTGTGGCAGTCTTCACCAAGTCGTATGGACTCAGAGAGGAGAGAGGGACTAAGCCTGCCTGGGTAAGTGAGGGAAGGCATCCTGGAGAAGGTGACATTTGAGATGAGTTTCAAAGGGAAGGCAAGAGTTCTCAGTGTTTTAAGATTTCCCTGTGTTAAGATTTTACTACCAATTTATAGCTTTTCATGTTTACTGAAAATTTCATACAACCCAGCCTTTCAAACTTCAGTCAATAAGTTCCATGTCCAGATTTGAGCTGGTGAGGGGAAGACAAAAGAATGTAAGATATGGCCACTATCTTTCAGGAGCTTGCTGTTCTGTTAGCAGAGAGCATACCTACATATGTAACATTTATGTTATTTAAGTAACTTTTCAAGATTGTTTAAGTGCTAGAGTCAGAGCCTTGGCTGTCTCATTCATTGTGGTATCTCTGGTTCCTGGGTACTGACTGCACTTGACACTCAGTAGGTCCTCAGTAAAGGCTAGTTGAGTATCGGAATGAATGATGACTGTTTAGTGTGAGGGGAAGATATGATTTGGACTTTGAAGGCAGGGCCATGTTTGAATAGAAAGAGGCAAGAGTGTATATACTCGCTTATGTGACTTAATCTTTCTTGTGGGCAGGTTCGTGTCACCGACTAAATCACAAACATCCCAGGGGAGGGGCCGTAGTTCAAGCATATCTCGTATCCGAAAAGAACTAGGTATTTTGTAGATATTCATAGATATTAGTTAGATTCAAAGGCAAGCTAGGGTTGGGAATTCCTTGGCGGTCCAGTGGTTAGGACTCGGCACTTTCACTGCCAGGGCCTGGGTTCAATACCTGGTCGGGGAACTAAGATCCCCAAAGCCGTGAAGCATGGCCAAAAAATTAAAAAAATAAAAGGCAAACTAGAGTTTTTTAAGCCCTTACTGAGAAATTACAAAAATATTGGTGTTGGGAAAAGATGACTCAATTCAAATATTCCCAAATTTTCCCTCTGCCCAAACTGTTTGCGTATAATCTACATATTAGTGGATAAACATGTGTTCATTGATGCGTGTGTGTGTGTGTGTATATATATATATATATATATAAAATTGACATTGTCATCATCTTTATGGAGCTTACAATTCTGCAGTAAAACAGGAATGACCCGATAGAAAAATATCATCATTTGAAATATAACTCCAAGAATCTCAAAAGCGAATTGAGTATTTTGGCAGGTTAACCTGGGCATATGTCCTGAAGGAGGAGAAAGATCTTGAGTTGTTTGTTGTTGAAAGCTGTGATTATTGAGGTTCCCTGAAAAAATCAGCATTTCATGGAATCTCTGACTATTCATTATCTGGGCTTGTCTTCTTTAGACTGCTATAACAATAGCTGCAGCCCCTTGCTGGGTCAGATTGCTTTTGTGTTGCATCTGTGATTCAATACCTCTGGCTTTGCAACTGTTAGGTCTGTGTTGTTGATACTTTGTATTTATCTTGCTTCCGGAATGCCAAACTGTAACGATTAGAATTTTGGAAGACCATTCCTCCCAGATCAGGTTCTTTAGAGAGTACCTAAGAAAGCCAAAAGTAGAAACTGAGCAGGGGAGGGTTTCAAATTTCTTTGGCCTCGGAGTGTTCCAAGTTGCCCTACGAATGAGCAAGAACTAGGTGAGATTCATAGAGTGAGATCTAAAAAGGGAAAGGGCAAAGTGGTAGATGTGTTAGTACCCCGGGGAGAAACTACCAAGTGGACCCAAAGTACTCCAGGTACTGACAAGGTCTGCTCTGTGAGTCCAGGTTCATGCCCAGTGGGAATAAAATCTCTCCTTTTATAGCTACTGGACTCTCTGCCAACTCCCCCTGCCCCCCACCCTGGGTTCCCACTATCCCACCACTAGAAACTTATCCCCTTGATTTAAGGTGGTTACAGCACCAGACATTTTCCTTAAAAATATGAAAGAAGTAATGCCTTGTGGAAATGATTTTCAAATCTTTTTCTTTTTTTTTTCTCAACAGCAAACTCTTTTTGTTCCTAATAATAAAACCTGCTCTGGCTGAAGCAGGGGCAGAGGCCTCCTTCCCCCTCAGCCTCACCCTTGCTGGTCTCTGAGATATTTGTGCAGAAGCCTGAGGCTAGTGGGAACACTATTTAAAAAGCTTCGATGCCAACAAACCAACCACACAAATTCATTCTTGACACAACTGGGGAAATATGAATATGGACTGAGTATTCATTTTGTTAGGTATGATAATGGTATTATGGTTATGTGAGGAAATGTCCTTATTTTTTAAAGCTTCATATTCCATGATGTCTGTAATTTGCATTAAAAAGAAGCAAATATGGCAAAATGAAAAATAATATTAAATCAAGGTGGTGGGGCGACTTCCCTGGTGGTCCAGTGGTTAAGAATCCGCCTTTCAGTGCAGGGCATGCAGGTTCGATCCCTGGTCAGGGAACTAGGATCCTACATGCTGCGGGGCAACTAAGCCCGCGTGCCGCGACCAAGACCTGACGCAGCCAAAAATAAATAAATAAATATATTTTTTAAAGGTGGTGGGTATATAGGGTTCATTATAATATTCTTTCTGAAAAATGCAAAAGCAGAGCTTAACACTGTAGGAGTCCTAGGCATCATCATAAGAGTAGGTCTATCAGTGCAGTTTTCCTCTGAGATCACACTGGGGGTGGGAGTCTGCTGCATCCTCTCCACTCACCACTCACGGGGGGCTGGCAGGACACCAAGCTAGACTGAAGGGCAAAGGATGTATAGCATTTTTTTAACATTATGGGCAGGGCTGGCCCCAGGCACATCTTCCCCCCGCCCCTGTGTTGGGCCGCTCCTGCCTGTCTTCTCTGAGTAGGCAGGATCCCCTCCGTGCCCTGCTCTAACCTTGCACCTGCTGCCTCAGAGGAAAACCGAGCTGATCAGCGTGTTCCTTCTTTCTTCCCCCACCTCCTCTCCCTCTCCTGGGTATCCAGGGATCCCAGGAGAGCGCCTCTCATTACCAGGAAGCTGAGACATGCCTGCTGGGGCAATGCTGCCCTTTCATTTCCGAGCCCTGCCTTAGCCCACTGGCTAAATGCCAGCGCTGCTCTCGCTTCTCTTTGCTCTGCCCTCTGCCACAGTCAGCCTAGCAAGATGAGTTGTAGAATCTGAGAGAGAAGTACAGCCTCCCAAGCAGAGCAAGAATCACCTCAGGTATCTCTGCTGGGAGGACGGGCAGTCACCTGGCTTTTGCTAACATGTTTCCGCTTGAAATTCTTCCCACAAACATTTACAGAACGCTCCTGTGTGTCAGGCACAGTGTGAGGAACTAATCATGGTCAGAGACCAGTAACATCTCCCAGGGACAGTGAGAGCTCAGGAGCAAATGAACCAAGAAACCTCCTGCAGCCCAGGAAATTTAGACCCACTAGTCTCCAACTGCAGACGCTGGAGTCCCTGGGACTGGACAGATCTATGTCCCTGTAATGGTGAAATGTGGCTTGCTGGCCAGCGACTCTGTCGCTCGCTGAGGATGCTGTTTGTCAATATTCTGGTCCTCAGCTTTGCACGACTAGGAGCTCAGTTTTATTAATTCAGGTCCTGGGGGATATAGGCCCGTGCTAACCATACCTCACAAGAAACGTGTATTCCATATCTACAAGTGAGCAATGCTTGAGCATGGCTGTCCAGTGACCAGAATATTCACACCTGCTTTCCAAGACATACATTTCCTGAATGGAATTTATAACCAGATGGCTGCTTGGAGAGCACAGGATCAGCCCAAAGGAAGGGAGTGACTGTGAGGGAGATTTTACTCAGGCTATCGAAGGGGCCACGCAAGAGCCCCCTCGGACATTTTTACACCTAGAATACCCTTGAGTAGACTCTTCTCAAGATGCGCCTCTTTCTATACACCTATTTTTTTTTTTTGGCTGAGCCACGCAGCATGCAAGATCTTAGCTCCCCAACCAGGGATTGAACCCATGCTCCCTGCAGTGGAAGCTCAGAGTCTTTTTTTTTTTTTTTTAATTTTTTTTTTTTTGGAGGTTTATCCACACTACAGCATGTATCAGTAGTTTGTTCCTTTCTTTTTTTAAAATTAATTTATTTATTTTTGGCTTCATTGGGTCTTTGTTGCCATGCGCAGGCTTTCTCTAGTTGCGGCTAGTGGGGGCTACTCTTCGTTGCGGTGTGGTGGCTTCTCTTGTTGCGGAGCACAGGCTCTAGGTGCACGGGCTTCAGTAGTTGTGGTGCACGGGCTTAGTTGCTCCGCGGCATGTGGGATCTTCCCAGACCAGGGCTCGAACCCATGTCCCCTGCATTGGCAGGCGGATTCTTAACCACTGTGCCACCAGGGAAGCCCCGGAAGCTCAGAGTCTTAACCACTCACTGGACAGCCAAGTAAGTCTTGACTAAACACCTATTCTTTTGTTAGCCACCTATAACACCATCTCAAAAGATTACAACTTTCTGCATATTAGTTTTAATCGTGCTTTCTGGAGGTTGTCTTGAGATTCTGGGGGAGGCGAAGTGACTTAATGGGAAACTCCCCAGCCCAAGGCTCTCTGAAGTACTGTAGGTTCTGGCATTTCTACACCAATACGTGGAGGTGGGAGTGGTGGGGGGACGCAGCCTGGCAGTTCTTTCCTTCATCTGGTTCTGTGGGACGTGAATAGATGTTATAGCAGGGCTTGCCAACTTAAATGCAGCAAGGACCAGGTGTGTAGCGTAGTGAATCGGGCTGAATAAAAGAACAATTTCAATAACAACTTGAGCATAAATATGCTTCTTAATGCTTCTTAATGCTCTTCACTATAAGAAAAAAATAGCACAGGTGTGAGGATAAGTGGCAACTGATGCTCAGTGGGGGAGGGGACGAGGTGAGTGCTGGGGACTCTGGCAAACTGGAGAGGGTGCCTCCCTTCTCACAATGACGCAGCGACTGTGGCCTTGTGGGGATGAGGTCCTGAAGTTACCAGATCTGAGTGTTTTTCAAGAAAAGTTCATAATCTGGATTTTTAGGTGAAATCACCTGATTTTTTAGAATATTGGCAACCAATTCAAAGTTTTAAAAAATGCTCCTCTAAACAAACAAAACATGTCAGGGACAGATTCAGTCAGTCAGTCAGTTAGTTTGCAACTTCTGTTATATATATATATATATTTGGCCCTGCTGCGCAGCTTGTGGGAACTTAGTTCCCTGACCAGGGATCGAACCCACGCCCCCCGCAGTGGAAGCTCAGAGTCCTAACCACTGGACCGCTAGGGAAGTCCCTGCTTTATATTTTTGAAGGATCCCATGATGAAACGTTTTAGAAAATGTTGGTTTAAAAAAAATTAAATAGGCAGAAAAAAATTAAGATAGTGCTTGGGCCTCTGCTGGCATAAATGGAATCAGTTTTTTCCACACTATTTCATACTTTTTATGTGTTTGTCATCTATAGCCTTCCGACTTTCAAAAGGAATTGGTGACTGCCCGCAATTAAAACACACACACACACACACACACACACACACACACACATCTGTGACGCAGGTTGACATGTGGCATCTGTCCCTCCTTTTCAGCACCTCCAGCTCTTATCTCACGCTAGGCTACTGCCAACACCTCTGAACGAATCTCCCATCTCCAGCTTCCCAATCAAGTCCATCCTGTGCACTGCTGCCAGAATAATCTTCCTAAAACACACAGTGATTGTGTCAGCTTCCTGCTTTTTTATCATTTCCACCTATATTGTGAGCTGCCTGAAAATATAAACTATACTCCTTTATATTTCTTATGTTGTAGTGATTCTCAAACTTTGGTGGGGAACTTATTTAAAATGTGACTCCCTGATTCTTACTACCAAAGATGGATCTGGTAGGACTAGGGTGAGGTCAGGAACCTGCCTTTTGTTTCCAGACAAGCACCCGCAGGAGACTGTGGTGCTGGGGGTCTATAGACTACAAATTGAGAAGCGTTCTCTTTTAGATCTGGTAGGGACCTAATAAATGGATAAAAATTGAGTTTAGTTCTTCTTAAATCAATGCACCTATATTTCATCTTCCCTGAAAAGATTTTAGTTCCCCATTTCCTTCACCCCAGCATCTGGTAGAATGTCATTGATTAGTTTCACACTGAAGTGATTTTTTTAAATATTCAGAGGAGAAAAGAGGAGGAAGGCGCTTATAAATGGCTTTCACTGCACACCTGGCGGATCATCAAGGTGATGGTTTGGAGGCAAATGGTCCTGTCAGTGGTGGCTGTGTATAACCCAGGTGCTCAGGTCACTGAAAAAAAGTCTTTTCCATCTCTGCCTGCCCACACCATCATTTACCCCTCCACAGCGGACTGTCAAAAGAAGCTATGGCTAATGGAAATATATTTTAAGCCCTAATTTCCAAACTTCATGCTCACTTTCTAAAAAAAGAAAGGGAGCCAGGGCCAGGAGGAGCAGCAGAGAACAGCAGCAGGGGTAAAAAGTAATACAACGTGCGCTTCATTGAACACTTACTGTGTGCTAAGCTCCGTCAGGCACCTCCCACAGGCAATCACTGATCTTCACAATAACCTGCAAGTAGGTATTAAGTGTCCCCATTTGGCAGATAAGGAAACTGTTTGCCTTCTTCCTGTGACATCACCATGACTTAAGCAAGGGCAACTGGGAAAAAAACAGGGCATGAAAAGATCACCACATATTCCAGAGTCAACCCCTGGGCACTTTTGTAATGAAGCTTCAGAAGGGGAAAGGGCCTAAGGTGGGGGAAGGAAAACTCAGTCTAAAGGCTCTTCCTAAAGGCATAGGAAATGACCCTTCTGATCCCAAGTGCTCACGGGCTGACTTTACCTTACCCCCAAACAGGCCTTGAAGTGCTTGGGGACTCTGTGATCTGTTCAGCTCATTACCAGCCAAAGATAAGTTATTAAAGGTAATTGACACTTTCTTGGGCATAAATTCCATTTAATTGATCAATATTACATATCTCAAAAACAAAAACAAAACAAAACAAAACCCAGAAAACAACTCTCGCTCAGACCACCCATCAGCAACATCATTGTAATCCCAGGCTTGAAATCTCTGCTCATCCCGGGTGTCCTCCTCACCTGTGCTTCTGAGCTGTAGTCCTTCTGGCCATCTGGGGAGGCTCCCTGTCTGTGGTTCCCCGTGCTCACCGAGTGGCTCCCAGACCCCTGGTTTGGCATCTCTCCCCATCCCCCACTCCCTCCACCTCCCAGCCCTTCCCCCTCCCCCAAGGCTCTCCTGTCACAGGACTGACACACTTGGCCTGCATGACAGGGATGTCGCTCCTGCCTCCAGGTAGATGTGCTCACTTCTCTGCCCGCCTCCATAGTCACCCTACTGAGTGCACGCCCCAGTGTTAGGATCTGTTATAAGGTCCCCAGCCAGAGTGACCTCTGCTCTGGGTCCTCCAGCACATCTGGTGGCAGGGCTCTTCCAGTTCATAAGCGTTCCTCTCCTGAGCATCCCAGCCCTGCTGGCTTCTGGGCTCACCACGCTTTGCTGCTCTGAGTGTCTCGCACACACTGACTCTCATCTTTTCCTCTTTTGATGAGTTCCTTTTCCATCGGGGTGAATGTCTGGGAGGTTGAGAGAGGGTCATTGATCCCCAGCATCTCAGGGTCTAAGCCTTGTGAACAGCCATCAACCCCAATGGGTCTAGTCATGAATGCTCCATGAAGGCCTGAAGCAAATACAGCCTCCTGCCTACCGATTCATACCCAGCTCACGAGGCCCAAATTTGTAACGACTATTACAGTGGAGTCCTTTGCTACATATATTTTTTGAATCACACTGCCAGCACAGAGTCTGTATTTTCTGAACCCTAAATTAGAAGGCACGATCTAAGATAAGTTTTGCAAGAAATGGAATATGTCTCAGAAAGCCTGGGACATGTGGCCATCAGTTAATTAAGACACGTGAGACATCTCTGCATCAAGTGGTACACTTACAACTTTATTAGGGAGGCATGGAAAATTGAACATTTCCAAGTTCCAAACAAGACCAAGTTCACCTGCCCTGAGACTGGGCAGGAGAAACTTCCCTGCTGTTCGAAGCTGTGGAGGGGTGGAGCCTTGAAGGCTGGCGGGATTCAGATAAGTCTAGAGGGGCAGACAGCATTTTTCAGCTGAGAGGAAAAACAAAGCCAAGGTGTGGGGACAGAGGCAGCAGTGGGGATGGGAGGGGAGAGCAGCCTGACCAGAGCAGAAGATTCATGGACGATGGTGGGAGAGGCCAGGCTTAAGAAATTTGATTTGATTTAATAAGCAGGAAACCGTGTGGCTACATGCACAGGGAAGAGCCGTAAACAGTGTTTCGGGATAAATAAGCAGGCAGTAGAAAAAGTGGGATCATTTGAGGGGAGTTTGGAATCAAGGAGCCCAGCTCGGGGTACACGCTTTTCTAGCAGCGAGTCACCTGCTGCTCAGGATCTAGAGGAGATCATCTGAGCCCCCACCCCACACACTGCATGAGGTTCACAAGCCCTCGCTTACTCCTAGTCACCTTGGGCTCCATCGTCTAGCTCTGCTAAGTGCGCATTCTGTGTCTTGCAGGTTTCTCCTTCCTCTCTGCCTCAACACTGACCAAAATGCAGGGTGCAACCTCTTCTCAATCCCCTCCCCATCCCCTCAAATGTCCTCATACCAGGCAGCTATGTGTAAGGGAACGAAGTGGGCACGGGGAGGACAGGCGTACAGCAGAAAAGCAGAGAGCTAAAAGGACACTTCCCTGTTCTGAAAAAAGCCCATGTGCCATTTCTGCGGACTCAGCACCAGCCGTCAACCTCAATATCCGCCCTCTCTCCCTCCTCCTCTTCCCTCCTTTCTTCACTTTCCAAATCCTGGCTTATTTTTTTATGCTAGTGGTTTAACCATCTCTTCCTTGCTGCCTTCCAAATCATGTCATCAGTGTCTTACCTCTGTCGCCCTGCGGTTTGTTAAGTCTTTCCCTAAGCCAAGGCAAATTCTGTGTGAGAGACTCTGGGGCCAGTTTTATGAATTACAATTTTCCTTGGAGCCCCACTCCCAACCTGACCTTCCCTTCACCCCCCAGGGCAGCCACTGGGGCACCTTTGAGGAACTTCCAGGCTCCACTTTGAAGCCAGTTTTGAGAGTCCTTCCATGTTTAAAGCTCCTGAGCCTACGATTCCTGAATTTCAATTCTGTGTGACTGGAAAAAAGAGGTAGAAATGCAAAGTTGAGAAGAGGGTTGGCTTAGAGCAGTGACTTTCACAAGTTCTACTCTCGGAATCCCTTTATATTCCTTATGAGGACTCCAAAGGGCTTTTATTTTTGTCCCTCGTCTCAATGTTTATGTCCTGGTGATCTTGTCCTAGTGATTAGCTCTTCCGAACATTACTATCCTCCTCCTTAAAAAATAGGACTGAAATAGCTATCCGAAAGGACCATGGTGCGAATTAAATGAGATAATGTAAGGTAACTTTTCAACTCCTAAGGGTATGTAAATATTAGCTGTTACTAGTATTATTGTTTGTATAAGTAGATAATGGGGATAATGTCACCTCTTCCAAGTACATAAGAACAGCATATTTGGGCAGAAAGATTGAGTTCTGGAGTCTTTTCTGGAAAAGGTCTGGAATCCTGGTCCCTCACTTACTGGCTGTGTGGGCAGGTCACTTAACCTCTCTGAATCATCTCAATTTCCTCACCATTGAGAGAGAGAAAAAAGAAAAGGATAATAACATGGTGTTTATTTTCCAGGGTTGCAGTGAGAATCTGAGATAATGTATGTATAATCATGGCACCCAGGTAGATATTTAAAAACAAACAAACAAACTCAAGTCTGTACATCTCTCCACATACTGGTTCACTCTAATCCACCTTCCTATGTAATCCTTTGTCTGGAGTATCTTCCTTCTTTTCATTAAACCTTCACTGTAGAAACTGACTGGCAATTCTACTTTTTTTAATGAAGTATAGTTGATTTACAATGTTGTGTTCAGGTGTACAGCCAAGTGATTCGGTTATACACACACACACACACACACATATGCACATATATTTTCTTTTTCAGATTCTTTTCCATTATAGGTTATTACAAGATATTGAATATAATTCCCTGTGCCATAAGTAGGCCCCTGTTGTATATTGGCAATTCCATTTTAAACTGGTCCTTAATGGCTCTACAATGACATTCCTTGAATTGAGGCAGTCAGGACACCCAATTCTGAAGGCAGAAATATGTTAGAGACCACATGTGAATTTAGATGAGCCCTGGGAAGGGCATGGGCCTGGGCCAGCGTGGGAGGCATCTCACAGAACAGCACTGCCTCGCAGGATGAGCCTCTCACCTTGTGTTCCCACAACACCCTGCAGCCTGCCTGGTCCCGCTGCATGATATGCAGACATCCTCTGTGGGGCAGTTACTGATACCCACTGCTGACTGGGACTCTGGCTCAGAATCAGCCCCCATAAAACTAATCTGGCCCATGACTTTGAATTTCTTGACCCCGTTGGCTCTGAATTTTCAGAATTACAGCTTCTCCTTGGATTAGATGCCATTTTTCAGGTCTGTTTTAAACATATCTCCTGAGGGGTTTAATATTTAGCCTTAACAGCTGAGCTTGGGTCAGGAATTGTGCCAGCATAGAGCCATAAAAGAGGCAAGGCAGGAAATTTAGAGATCAACCCATCCAACCACCTCGGTTTACATAAGAGGAAACTGAGGCCAGGGTGATGAGGTGACTTCATCAAAGGCACACTGAGTTACCAACAGCACCAGGAGGAAAACGTAGGTTTCCTGACTTTAGGTCCAATGACTTTTCCATTTCTTCCATCCATCTTTCCAACAAACATTTATTGAGCACCCACCATGTGCCAAGAGCCATGGTAAGAGCTGGGGACATTGTTATCATCAGGGATGAATAATAGATACCTTGGTCATTTCATGCTGCCTACCTGTAAGTGTTAGCAATATAGATAAATGAGCTCCCTGCCACCCCTCCCCCATTAGTGGGGCACAGAATAGGTAAGTGTGGATGAGAAGAGGAATGTCTCTAACATGGGCTGTCACCTACATATCCACCCACCCAACCTGGGCAATAAAACGTGCCACGGGGATTCCTGGGCTGCTGGGCACAGCATGAGGGTATTGGGAACATGGAGGGAGAATGTAGCAAGAAGTAAAGGAAAAGAAGAGCAGATCCCTGAAAGCCGGCCTCCCTCCTCCCACATGGCTGAACAGGGGTGGGGGTGGGGGGCTGGAGGGGGTAAGGGGGGGAGGAAGTACATGGGCCTGCTTAATGATGAGACTTGAGACTCTACTCTGGGGAAAGGGGGAGCACTAGAGGAGGAAGCAGTATTCAGCAGCTGTCCCCCACCTTCCCCAACTCGGGCTCAGCAGCTGTGCCCCTCCCCACTTCTGCCCCACCCCCGCCCCCGCCCCAGGGCCCCTCTCTCCAGAGCTCCTAGCCTCAAACGGTCAAGTCCACTAAGTTGGCTGGGGACCAGCTTACCTGGAAACTAGAGAGCTGTGCTATGCATTTATCTTCAGTGAGTCACTGCTTTCATTTCATTAAACTTCAAAGAAATTTATTAGAGTTCTGATAGCCACAATGAGCTTAAAAGGAAAACTAAGACTTTCTCATGAACTGATGATAATCAATGGAGAAAGTTTCAACCATCCCCCAAAGGGAGTCAAAGGCGGAGTTATTTGAGCATAACAGGATCACCTCCTGTTCTAAAAAGCCACGGCAGAGAGCCAAGTACCTCTGGGAGACAGCCCCAGCAATAGGGACGCTATCTAGCACTAACTCTGCCTCTTCTCCCCTTGGAGCTGAGGTCTGCCCTGGGGCCAGGATTGCGGAACAGGCATATTGTATAAAGGGCCCCCAATCTTTAGCCGCCTGCTATGTTTCTGGCCGCCAGGATGCCTGGGCACTGGGTCCGCCCACCTGCCACAGGTTCAGGGGGATGTGGTCTGAGAGGTACCCAAAGGTACTGCACACAGGTAACTCGACCCTGGCCTAGTGGGGCTGTGGGTATTCTCAGCAGCATTAGAGTCACTTCTCCGATCTACTCTCCAGAAAGCCTCTATTTAAAGGCAAATTAGATACTATACAAATTATTATACTAGTCTCTCTACTTCTGTGAATATTTTTAACTGTCTACAATAACGTTGAGAAATAAAACAACGTTACCTGGTGGGGATAATTCATTTATTCTTTTGTGCTCATTAAATTCTGAATTAATATTCAACAAAAGCTTATTGACCTTCCAGTAGGGGTCAAGCACTGAGTTGGCTTTATCAGCTTCAGTGCTGAAACCTTTGCCTTACGGCAGTGGATCAGACTCTCTGTGGGTGAGGCCTGGGCATTTTACAATTTGTTCAGGAGATTCACATGTGCAGCCAGGGTGGAGAACCACTGTCCTGAGGGATCGATGGAGAAAAGAACATGTGGACAGATTTGGATCCTGGTCAGGCTCTCACCTTCGATATCCATGCGGTGTTGAGAACCTCACTTTCATCTTTGGCTTTCGGGTTGGACTTTCTTCTGGAAAAGGAGAGAATGGGACTTGATGGTCTCTGAGCTCCTTTCCATCACTCCTCAGCCTCTTGGTCGAATCAAGGTACAAGTCCATTTCAACTCCAACATTCTAGGACTTTTCAAGATGTTTTGTGGTGAGAGGAACTGGAGACTTTTGGAGAATCCCTGAGATCAACACTGGTTCAGCTGACCCTCCCATTCTCTACATCAACTTCTTTTACCCATTGGCTTTCCAGCAGTCTCAGGGTTAAACCAACTTAACAGAAGACAGTGGCAACACCAAGGTTGTAAAAGATGCATTAGTCCCCATAATGGCCCATCTTCCCCAGACCGCTTCCTCCATCAAGACATTTATGGGACACTGAATCAAGGGTTACTCAGGGAAACAGAAAGGCCAGCACCTGGTGGAGGACAAGTGTGACGACAAGGAACCAGGCATCTCTCTGAAGTGCCAGCTCTGGCAAGTAGCTCAACACACTGAGAGGGTTCTGAGTCCCAACCAAGAAGAGGCCTCTGCAGGCTAGGCACCCAGAGGCTAAGAAGCAAAATGCCCTTATCTACTTCCTTTTTTTTCTTTTTTTTTTTTATTTTCTGGAGATTTTTTTTAAAATTTATGTATTTTAATTTATTTATTTTTGGCTGCGTTGGATCTTCGTTGCTGCGCTTGGGCTTTCTCTAGTTGCAGTGAGCGGGGGCTACTCTTCGTTGCAGCGCGCAGACTTCTCACTGCGGTGGCTTCTCTTGTTGCAGAGCACAGGCTCTAGGCGCGTGGGCTTCACTAGTTGTGGCACGTGGGCTTCAGTAGTTGTGGCTCGTGGGCTCTAGAGCGCAGGCTCAGTAGTTGTGGCGCACGGGCTTAGTTGCTCCGCGGCATGTGGGATCTTCCTGGACCAGGGCTCGAACCCGTGTCCCCTGAATTGGCAGGCGGATTCTTAACCACTGCACCACCAGGGAAGCCCCCTTATCTACTTTCTTCTGCCTAGGTGATGGTGTGGCACAAGAGGGACACATAGTCCCCATTCTTCACTGGCCAATAATAATGTGGGTAGGATTTTGAGTTCACCCTTTTGGCCAAAATGGAAGATTATTAAGAGGAGAGTTATTGATAAATATGTAAATAAATTTTATTTTTCACAGTAGGTCTATTCCTGAAAACATTGTGTTCAAGTTGAACATATGAAAACAGAACACTTCTTTCTTCTTTAATTGAAGTGGCATCTAACAATTTCAATTTTTATTTCTCTGCATCTTAGTCTACTAGTTAGTAATGTAGAAACCAACATTCAAATCCATGGAAGCAAATCCTTTCTAAAGGATTAGATTAAATTACTTGAGGATGAATCATGTCTTTCTTAAATTTTTAAGTATTTTGGCTAAAGGCTTTACCAATCTTTATTACTGCATAAAGATTCAACTTTCAGTTCATACAGTTGGTCTCAGATGGAGACTCACAAGTTACTATTCCCATTACTCTATTGAGAAGATGGGGGTACAGGAAATATGCATGTGAGCAGTGGGTCTCTGTTGAAAGGGCACCATATGCTCAAAGGGAAGGTCAATAAATAATGCTTAAAATGAAAACTAAGAAGTAATAGTATATGTTTGTTATTGAGAAATATGGACGTTAATAGCAAATAAATACTAAATGAGTTAAGAATGGTTGTCTCTGTCAAGAAATACCACAAATCACGTAAAACGATCAATGACAAAGTGAAAAAAAAAATTGCAAGTTAAATGTCAGAAAAATGTTAATTACCAAAGTATATAAAGTTTCTAAAGGAGAGAATTAAAAGGTCAACAATCACAGAAAAATTGGCGAGAGATATCAATAATTATTAGAAAAAGAAATATGAATGGCTCTTAACATTAAGATGTTCAACCTCACTCATAATAAAAGACAGGCAAATTAAAACTATGCTGAGAATATTATTTTTAACTTAGATTGGCAAAAATCCAAAATTTAAGAATACACTGCTGTTAAAACTTTGGGGAAATAGGCTCTCTCATACATTACAATAGGAATGAAAGGTGGTTCAATCCCTACAGAGGAGAATTTGGCAATATATAGCAAACTTGTTTGTGCAAATACTTTAAAACCCAGCAATCTAATTTCTAGTCATCTACCGCAAAATATGGGAAAATATATATATAAGGCAATTTATTGCAGCACTATTTTTAACAGCAAGACTGTATACAAGCAAAATGCCCATCAAAGAGGATTGGAGGAATAAACTATGGTACTTCTACAAACCGAGTACTAAGCAACTGCAAAAAGAAAAGAGGAATATCTCTGTAATCTCCTATGAAGAAATCTTCAGGATATGTTAAGTGAAAAAAAAATCAAGTGGAGAAAAATGTGTTCAGTATGATACTTATATAAAAAAAATGCCTTGTCACACCTGAAAGTAAGAGAGCTATCAAAGAAAACTAAGGTTTTGTCAAAAGGACTCAAGACAAAATGATTCAGCTTCTTTGGAAAACAGTTTGGCAGTTCCTTAAAAAAGTCAGAGTTACCAAATACGACCCAGCAATTCCATTTCTAGGTGTATACCCCAGAGAACTGACAACATATGTCCACACAAAAACTTATACATGAATGTTCATGGCAGTATTATTCATAGTAGCCAAAAAGAGGAAATAAACTAAATGCCCATCGGCTGATGAATGGGTAAATAAAATGTGGTATATTCATACAATGGAATATTATTCAGTCATAAAAAGGAATAAAGTAATGATACATACAAGGTTCACGGATGAACCTTGAAAACATTACGCTAAGAGAGAGAAGCCAGACACAAAGGCCACATATTGTATGATTTCATTTATCTAAAATGTTCAGAATGGGAAAATCATACAGATAGAAAGCAAATAGTGGTTGCTGGGGGCTGAGAGGGAAGAGGAATGTGCTGAATTTAAGAGCAAGTTACAAAAATCAATGTTGTTCCCAAATACTGGCAATAACTAATTAGTTATTAGAAAATGTGATGGAACAACATTCTATGTATAATGGTAACAGAAATTGTTAGGTATATGGGAATAAATCTATCAAAAGTTTGGAAAACATTTATGAAGAAAAGTATAAAATATTACTGAAGGACATAAAAATAGATCTGAATAAAATCATAAATATGTCAGTTCTCCCCCAAATTATTCTCAAAATTCAATGCTTTTAACCAAAAGCTCAACAGAAATTTTTGTGGAACTAGACAAACTGATACCAAACTTCACAATTTCAAACTGGTGAAAACCATTTTGAAAATAAGAGCAAAAGGGAGGCTTGCTTTTTACTATATATTAAGGTTTATTATAAAGCTTTAGTACCTAAAACAGTGAAATATTAGAGTAGGGACAGAAAAATAAAACAATGGAACAGACCAGAGACCCCAGAAATAGCCCTATACATATTTTGAAACTCAATGTATTATACAGCTGACAGTGGGAAATGATGGAGTACTCAATAAATTGAGTAATTGGTTTGCCATGTGGGGAAAAAAAAAAACAAAGTTAGATTCTTACCTCACAGATACCCAATATGAATTCTGAATGGATTAAAGACCTAAATAGTGAAAAACAAATGTTAAAAGTGTTAGAAAAAAATACGGGATATCTCTGTCCTTGAGATAGACACAAAAAGCAGAAATGATAAAAGAAAATATTGATTTCATTAAAATTTAAACTTTCTTTGTAACAAATGACCCCATAAATAAAATTAAAAGGTAAGTGACAGATTAGAGACGATGTCTGCAACGTCTCAGAATACATAAAAGATTCATATCAGAACATACAGAGATTTCCTACAAACTGATAAGAAAAACTACCTAATAAAAAATTATGCAGAGGATATGAACAACTCACAGAAGAGGAAATTCAAACAGTAAATAAATACATGGCAAGACACTCAAAATACTTAGTAATCAGAGAAATAGAAACTAAAAGCAACATGAGATGCTATTTTATACTTATCAGATAGGTGAAAATTAAAAAGTCTGGCTGTGAGGATGATGAGAAACTCAAATGCAGCTGGGGGGAGAATAAATCAGTAGAACAAATTTAGAGATAAAATATTTAAGATTTAAGATATGGTCCTATCAAATTGAAAATTCATACATTGTATGACACAACAATATTGATATCAAGCATATACTTCTCTATGTACACCTGAGAGAAATTCTCACACACGAACACAAAGACACATATATAAGAATGTTCATTGCAGCATTAAAAAATAAATA